>NC_044982.1:111782887-112382887 GCF_008728515.1 Papio anubis | reverse complement strand
TCCGTCATCAGATGACACTCAAAGCTTCTGAGGTAATGATGTACTACACAGCTGTCCGATCTTCAGATGAGACTTTGGAGGCTGATGATAAACTACAGGTCTGACAACTCACTTTCCATTTTAAGATATTTCTTGAACTTTTTCTTGTTGTGACAGGCAACCAAATTGATTAAGCCTAGTCATGGGATTTGACACTGCAGCCAGTAGACTTCTATTTGTTGATTGCTATTGATTTTCTTTGATACTTCATTTAAAAATCAATAGTTGGAAAGAAAAATAGGCTTGGTTTACACATACTTAAACATACTATTGTATGCTGGAGGAGGCACAAGTTTGGCAGAGCTTTGGCATCCAATTATAAGAAGAGCTCTTAACAGGTGAAAGCAAGGGCTTTAGATCGATATGCAGTTTTCTTTCTCAATCAAGGAAAGTGGCTATAAATTAGGCTCATCAGTGTTATTTCCAAGGCTTTCATGAAGCAAACAACTTTAAACTTTTTTTGTCTTCCTTGGATTTACATTAAAAGATACATCACTAAGAATTTTTCTTTTGTTTTTAAGGGTATTTAAGGTACCTGAAGTTCATCCGGGCTTTTATCTTTTTGGCTTTTTTTTTATTTTTTTGCCGCTCTTCTCCATCTTTCAAAGTCTCTGCTGGAGCTGTACTTTCAATCACAATGTCAATAATATACTTCTTCAAGGAAAGATGCTCCTGCAAGATAAATAAATAAAATATTAATAATGAGAATGATTTTTTAAATATAACATAGGATTGCTATAGACTACAGTGAGTATAAGACATTTGATAAAACTAAAAGTAATCTCTGTAATACACTGGTTTCTACAATTGTTTTGGAAAACGTTGAAGAAACTGTTTTAAGATTTTTACACCACTGACTTCACTTCAGTGCATATCAGTTGTGCCTAATACTAAGGATACATGGACATAATCCCTACCATGATATCACACAAGTAGAGTAGGAAAGGTAAAATACATACACAAAACTATAATGCCATCTATAATACCAAGTCAATCGGAGATTTAGAGTGCTGTAATAACTCAAAGACGGAAACAGGATCACTGTTCACTAGGGGGAAAGGGGGGGAAACTTCAGGAAGGAAGCACCATATTCGCTATCCCTTGAAGAAAGGATAAAATGTGAACATACAGATATTAGGTAAGTATGTGTTTGGGCTGGGAGTGGATAAGGTTGCAGAAAGGAAAAAGGAGGTCATCTCAGAAAACACATCCTAGAGATGAGAAAGTGGAATGTGGGTATCGACAGCATAGCTTTGGTTCAGCGAGAGCACGCAGTGTTTGGTCAAGTTCTCCTCCTTATCCATCTTAGATTTTATGGCCTATCACTATAATCATTCTGTTGCCTGAGCTCAATTCTTTTCCCCCTTTGTTCTTTCATACATGCATGGCAAAATCCCAACCCTAAATCCAACTCTTGCCCTATTCTGAGCCTATGTCTGAAGCAGATTAATGTGGCTATAATTACAAACTTTAAATTTATGAAATTACACCTCAAGTGGCCTCTAGTATTCCCAGGCAGTCAAGCAACCTTACATTAGTTAATCTACACACTCGCCTTGCTAAAAATTATTTTAGACTCTCTCCTTAAATCTCCAATATCCCTCATCTCCTAACCCCATCTCTCAGTTCATGATCATATTTGATTAAAGAACATAGCATTATTCAGATGAGCTTCCACACACTCCCACAGCTAAATGTGTCAAACAATCTGTATATGTGCTTGTACACTCTCTTCCCTCCTGTTGTAATATATGAACACATGTTCCTATCTAAGAGCAAGTCCTCCAATATACACTGAATCCCAATCCTTGTCTTGCATTTTTATGGTTATTTCTCCTCTTATCTGGATAATCAGTTTTCCTGTTTCTATTTAAATCATCTCAAAAGGATTCTTGTTCATATGTCTCCATTTGGCTACTACCCTTTTGTACCAAAATTTGTTGAAACAAAGTGTATTTTGCCTCTACTTCCTTCACTCCCATTCACTCCCAAACTCATTTTAGTCCAGCTTTTGCCCTTACCACCCTTACCAATCTGCAAATTTTCCTTGTCAAAGTCAATAACGCCAGTGGCCAGTGTTCAGTTCTTATCTTTTTCTTGCAACTTTAGTCCTATAGGTCATTTCCTCCTACCCGAGACTCCTCCTTCACTTGGTTTCCTGATATCACATTGTCCTTCTAACTCATTGGCTGCTCCTTCTAAGTCTTCTTTGCTGGGTCATTTTTCTCTTCTTGACCTCTAAATGTTAAAGCATCCCAGAGCTACACTCAGCGCTTTCTTCTTCTCTATCCAAACTCACTCATTTAATGCAGTAACTTGAAATATTATTCATACACAGAAAATTCTCAAATTTTTATCTCTAGTTCTGACCTCTCTCCTGAACTCTATTCACCTGCATAAAAATGTCTCCTCGAATTGCTTGAACCTGGGAGGCTGAGGTTGTGGGGAGCCGAGATCACGCCATTGCACTCCGCCCTGGGCAACAAGAGCGAGACTCGGTCTCAAAAAAAAAAAAAAAAAAAAAAAAAAGCTTCCTCGGCCAGGTACAGTGGCTCACACCTGTAATCCCAGCACTTTGGGAAGCCAAGGTGGGAGGATCACTTGAGGGCAGGAATTCGAGACCAGACTGGCCAACATGGTAGACTCCTGTCTCTACTAAAAATACAAAAATTCGCCAGGCATGGTGGTATATGCCTGTACGTACCTGTAATCCCAGCTACCTGGGAGGCTGAGGCAGAAAAATCACTTGAACCCAGGAGGCGAAGGTTGCAATGAGCCGAGATCACGCCACTGCAGTCCAGCCTGGGCAACAAAGCAAGACTGTCTTAAAAAAAAAAGTCTCCTCAAAATCTCCAATTAGGTGGAACATTTCCACAATCAGCATTTCAAAAATAACATGTCTACAACAAAACTCTTATGTTCCTTATATACATCAAATTGTTCTTCTGAGAGTGTTCTCTACTTCAGTAAATGGTACCATCATTTGCATAATTGCTCACATCCAATACATGCGCAAATCCTATCAGTTCTCCTTTCATATATATCCCCAATTCAACCACTTCTCCCTAACACCCTCACCTGCTCTAAGTCACCATCAGCATTCATTTATATTACTGCAATAGCCTCTGGTCTCGCAGTTTCTAATTTGACCCCACAGGTCTTTTCTCTATAAAAATGGCCACTTATTTTTTTAAAACAACAGTCAAATCACATCATTCCTTTTATCAAAACTTACATTCTCATTACACTTAGGGTAAATCCAAATTGCTCACCATGACCTACAAGGCTGAGTCATTGATCTCTCTGATCTCATCTACCATTCTCTTCTTTCTTTACTAAAACTACACCCACAGTGGTCCTCTTGTTGTTCCCCACATTCATCAGAAACGTTACTGCCTCCGGGCTCTATATGTTTTTCCCTTAGGCAAGAATATTCTCTTGGGTATTTGCATGGTCTTGACCAAAATGAATGCTCAGTCTTAACATCCTCTATTATTTGCCATCTCCTTATTCTATGTTTCTTCATACAACTTGTTTCACATCACTGCCTAATATTACATATTCATTTTCAATTTCCGTCCTCAAACATAAGTTTCCCAAGGGCAATGACTTTGTCTGTTTTATTCATTGATGTTTCTATGTCTAGAACTGTGCCTGGCACATAGCAAACACTCAGTAAGTATGTGTTAGATAAGTAAAAAGAGAGTTAATGTAATAACAACTAATAGTATTTTTCAGCCCTTATTACACAAGATACATTGAGCTAAGTACTTTATATAATATCATTCATCTCGTCCTTACAACTATACTTAGAACATACTTAGAAGGTATATATTTTTATTATCCTCATTTTAACTATGAGAAAACTTGGACACAAAGTTAACTTTTTCAAAGTTAGAAGGCCAAAACCATGACTGAGTGACATTGCAGCTAGTAAAGTGACAGAGCCTAAATTTAAACCCAGACAGGGTGATTAGGGAATCCACATTCTTGACTACCTTAGAGATACGGCTGGAAGTAGGTTTAAGCTATAGAATTGTGCTCACTTTCCAAATTATGAACCTACCAACAAAAAACAAGCAACAACAAAAAACAAAAACCGCACAGTCAAACGAAGAAAATGTTCTTTCACTGTAGAAGCAATTATTTTCTTTGATAAACTAGGCCTATGGTATACTATACCTTTATACGGTAGCACTAACGCAAAGCAATGATTTAAGTAGTAAGTACACACATATAAAAAACTTAAAATAACCCAGGTTTTTCTTTTCAAAGAAAGAACACAGCGAGTGGCAGGGGGAGAAAACCCTCTTCTCATTATCTCCCAAAGACATATGGAACAAAGCAAGTCATATACGAAAGCACCATTCATACTACCATTTACTGAACACTTACTATGTGATTAGCAAAGGACTGGATCAAGTACATACATTATTTCCTATCATCTTCACAATCCCATAAAGCAGATGGTAGTATGTGTACATTTCACATATGGTTAACAAACACAGATGTTTACAGATGCAAACCTCAAAGAAGTTTGGTATAATGCTCATGGTCACAAAGCTTAAGATCAAAACCATGACTCACTGACTTTACAAGATCAAGGTTTTTTACTACTACATATTCCCTCCTGCCATGCTGCTCAGGCAGGCTAGTCTCCGACATGTTATTTGATCACTGCACTAAGGAAAAGAAATATTCTAAATGATATCTTCAGTTTTGTGAAAGATCCAAATCATACTATTTTCAGTTGTATATAAATGTTATTTACATATCTAACAGAAACCACTAAGGAAACTTATACACAAATGCAGTCACTATGCAAAAACTTGGACTCTATCCAGAACTATCAAGAATCATACCTTTGTTATAGACAACACCTTTACACACATATTCACATACAAAACCACATATATCAGGCATTCATATTAATGTTAACATTTTTAAAATCTCAAACCAGAGACAAATGAGCATATGTTTTTGTTTGACTTAATAGTAAACTTTTTCTTAACACAAAAATGTGTTAATTATACAAAAAATACATAAATAAAAATTAAGATTAAAATATTTCTAATAACTAGAAAACAACTAATGTTCTGAAGTATATTCTTCTAGATATCGTTCTTTGTACATATAGTTCTTTAAAAATAGGTTATCCCATTTATAAAATTTTTAAATTTGCTATATTTGATATAGATACATATTCTTTCCATTAAATAATATCCTACAGGAGGGGCGGAGCAAGATGGCCAAATAGGAGCAGCTCCAGTCTTCAACTCCCAGCGCCAGCGACACAGAAGACCGGTGATTTCGGCATTTTCAATTGAGGTACTGGGTTCATCTCACTGGGGAGTGCCGGACGATCGGTACTGGTCAGCTGCTGCAGCCCGACCAGCCAGAGCTGAAGCAGGGCTTGGTGGCATTGCCTCACCTAAAAGCCAAGGGAAGGGAATCCTTTCCCAGCCAGGGAACTGAGACACGCAACACCCAAGAATCGGGTAACTCCCACCCCAATACTGGCGCTTTGAGCAAACAACAGGCACACCAGGTATCATATCCACCCGGGTCGAGGTCCCACACCCCACGGAGCCTCCCTCATTGCTATCACAGCAGTCTGTGATCTACCAGCAAGGCAGCAGCTAGGCTGGGGAGGGGCTCGCCATTGCTGAGAGGCTTAAGTAGGTAAACAAAGCTGCTAGGAAGCTCGAATCAGTGGGAGCTCACAGCAGCTCAAGGAAACGCCTGTCTCTGTGGTATTCACCTCTGGGGGCAGGGCACAGTAAACAATAACAAAGCAGCAGGACACCTCTGCAGACACAAACGACTCTGTCTGACAGCTTTGAAGAGAGCAGTGGACTTCCCAACACGGAGGTTGGAGATCTGGTAGCACAGACTCCCTGCTCAAGTGGGTCCCTGACCCCAGCAGCTCTAACAAGGCACATCCCACTCAGGGCAGTCTGACCCCACACCCCGCCAGGGGTGGAGCACACCCTGAGAGGAAGCTTCCAAAGCAAGAATCAGACAGGTACACTCGCTGTTCAGAAATATTCTATCTTCTGCAGCCTCTGCTGCTGACACCAGGCAAACAGGGTCTGGAGTGGACTCCTCAAGCAATCTCCAACAGACCTATAGCTGAGGGTCCTGACTGTTAGAAGGAAAACTATCAAACAGGAAGGACACCACACCAAAACCCCATCAGTACATCAAATTTCATCATCAAAGACCAGAGGCAGATAAAACCACAAAGATGGGTGAAAAGCAGGGCAGAAAAAGCTGGAAATTCAAAAAGACGATCTCCCCGCAAAGCGAGAGCAGCCTACCGCCAGCAACGGATCAAAGCTGCATCGAGAATGACTTTGACGAGATGTGAGAGAAGAAGGCTTCAGTCCATCAAATTCTCTCGAGCCAAAAGGAGGAATTACGACTCCAGCAAAGAAACTAAAAATCTGGAAAAAAGTGGAAGAATTGATGGCTAGAGTACTACGAGAAGGTCATAAACTAAAATGAAAGAGATGAAAACCATGACACGGTGAAATAATGCGACAAAATGCACAAGCTTCAGTAACCCACCATCAACTGGAAGAAAGAGTATCAGCCATTGAGGATCAAATGAATGAAATGAAAGCCAGAAGAGAAACCAAAAGAAAAAGAAGAAAAGAAATGAACAAAGCCTGCAAGAAGTATGGGATTATGTAAAAGACCAAATCTACGCCTGATTGGGGTGCCGGAAAGTGTGAGGGGGAAAAATGAACCAAGTTGAAAAACACTCTTCAGGATATCATCCAGGAGAACTTCCCCAACCTAGTAGGGCAGGCCAACATTCAAATCCAGGAAATACAGAGAACGCCACAAAGATAATTCCTCGAGAAGAGCAACCCAGACACATAATTGCCAGATTCACCAAAGTTGAAATGAAGGAAAAATCAAGGGCAGCCAGAGAAAAGCCCTGGTTACTCCACAAAGGGCAGCCCATCAGACTCACAGCAGATCTCTCGGCAGAAACTCTACAAGCCAGGAAGAGAGGGGGGCCAATATTCAACATTCTTAAAGAAAGAATTTAAACCCAGAATTTCATATCCAGCCAAACTAAGTTTCATAAGTGAAGGAGAATAAAATCTTTACAGATAAGCAATGCTTTAGAGATTTTGCTGTACCAATTTTTTTTAGGGCCTGCCTACAAGAGACCCTGAAGGAAGCACTCAAACATGGAAAGGAACAACCGGGTACCACACCAAAAACATGCCAAAATGTAAAGACCATCGAGGCTAGGAAGAAACTGCATCAACTAATCCAGCAAAATAACCAGTTAATATCATAATGGCAGGATCAAGTTCACACATAACAATATTAACCTTTAAATGTAAATGGACTAAATGCTCCAATTAAGAGACACAGACTGGCAAACTGATAAAGAGTCAAGACCCATCAGTCTGCTGCTGTATTCAGGAGACCCACTAACGCAGAGACATACATACCAAAATAAAGGGATGGAGGAAGATTTACCAAGAAAATGGAGAACAAAAAGCTGGGGTTACAACTGGCCCCATAAAATAGACTTTAAACCATCAAAGATCAAAAGAGACAAAGAAGGCCATTACATAATGGTCATGGATCAATTCAAACAGGAAGAGCTAACTATCCTAACATATATGTACCCAACACAGGAGCACCTAGATTCATAAAAAAGCAAGTCCTTAGAGACTTACAAAGAGACTTAGGACTTGCCACAATACCAATGGGAGACTTCAACACACTCCACTGTCAACACCACAGATCAATCCAGACAGAAAGTTAACAAGGATATCCAGGAATTGAACTCATCTCTGCAGCAGACCCACAGACATCTATAGAACTCTCCACCCCAAATCAACAGAGAATATACATTCTTCAGCACCACATCGCATTCTTGATCTAAAATTCAATTTTAATTGGAAGTAAAGCACCCTCAGCAAATGTATGAACAGAAATCAAACTGTCTCCTGTGACCACAGTGCAATCAAACTAGAACCAGGACTAAGAAACTCAATCAAAAACCAAGCCAACCATGGAAACCTGAACAACCTGCTCCTGAATGACTAATACTGGGTACATAACCTAAATGAAGGCAGAAATAAAGATGTTCTTTGAAACCAATGAGAACAAAGATACAACATACCAGAATCTCTGGGACACATTTAAAGCAGTGTGTAGAGGGAAATTTATAGCACTAAATGCCCACAAGAGAAAGCAGGAAAGATCTAAAATTGACACCTAACATCGCAATTAAAAGAACTAGAGAAGCAAGCATAAACACATCTGGAAAGCTAGCAGAAGGCAAGAAATAACTAAGACCAGAGCAGAACTGAAGGAGATAGAGACACAAAACCCTCCAAAAAATCATCAATGAATCCAGGAGTTGGTTTTTTGAAAGATCAACAAAATTGATACACAGACCGCCAGCAAGACTAATAAAGAAAGAAAAAGAGAGAAGAATCAAATCCACACAATTAAAAATGATAAAGGGATATCAACAATTAATTCCTCAATAGAAATACAAACTACCATCAGAGAATACTATAAACACCTCTACTTAAATAAACTGGAAAAATCTAGGGAAGAAATGGATAATTTCCTGGACACTTACACTCTTCCAAGACTCAAACCAGGAAGAAGTTGAACTCTGAATACACCACACAGTAGGCTCTGAAATTGAGGCAATAATTAATAGCCTACCAACCAAAAAAAAGTCCAGGACCGATGACCACAGCTGAATTTCTACCAGAGGTACAAGGAGGAGTTGGTACCATTCCCTTCTTGAAACTATTCCAAATCGGCCAGGAAAAGAGGGAATCCTCCCCAACTCATTTTATGAGGCCAACATCATCCTGATACCAAAGCCTGGCAGAGATACAACAAAAAGAGAATTTTAGACAAATATCCCTTGATGAACATCGATGCAAAAATCCTCAATAAAATACTGGCAAACCGGATTCAGCGCAACACATCAAAAAGCTTATCCACTATGACCGCGTTTCATCCCTGATGCAAGGTTGGTTCAACATTCGCGGAAATCAATAAACATAATCCAGCATATAAACAGAACCAAAGACAAGAACCACATGATTATTTTCAATAGATGCAGAAAGCGCTTTGACAAAATTCAACAGCCCTTCATGCTAAAACTCTCAATAAATTCGGTATTGATGGAACGCACTCAAAATAATAAGAGCTATTTATGACAAAACCCACAGCCAATATCATACTGAATGGGCAAAAACTGGAAAATTCCTGAAAACTGGCACAAGATTGTGGGATGCCCTCTCTCACCACTCCTATTCAAATATAGTGTTGGAAGTTCTGGCTAGGGCAATCAGGCAAGAGAAAGAAATCAAGGGTATTCAGTTAGGAAAAGAAGAAGTCAAATTGTCCCGTTTCAGATGACATGATTGTATATTTAGAAAACCCCATTGCCTCAGCCCAAAATCTCCTTGTTGGATAAGCAACTCAGCAAAGTCTCAGGATACAAAAATTAATGTAAAAATCACAAAGCATTCTTATACACCAGTAACAGACAAACAGAGAGCCAAATCAGGAATGAACTTCCATTCACAATTGCTTCAAAGAGAATAAAATACCTAGAATCCAACTTATTGGGATGTAAAGGACCTCTCTTCAAGGAGAACTACAAGCCACTGCTCAGTGAAATAAAAGAGACACAAACAAATGGAAGAACATACCATGCCTTCATGGATAGGGAAGAATCAATATCGCGGAAATGGCCATACTGCCCAAGGTAATTTATAGATTCAATGCCATCCCTCTATCAAGCTACCAATGACTCTCTTCTTCACAGAATTGGAAAACTGCTTTAAAGTTCATATAAACCAAAAAAAGAGCCCGTGATCTCCAAGACAATCCTAAGTCAAAAGAACAAAGCTGGAGGCATCACTACCTGACTTCAAAACCATACCACAAGGCTACAGTAACCAAAATACATGGTACTGGTACCAAACAGAGATATAGACCAATGGAACAAACAGAGTCCTCAGAAATAATACCACACATCTAAGCCATCTGATCTTGACAAACCTGAGAGAAACAAGAAATGTAAAAGGATTCCCTATTTAATAAATGGTGCTGGGAAAATTGGCTAGCCATAAGGAGAAAGCTGAACTGATCCTTTCTTACTCCTTATAATGGTAATTAAATCTGATGGATTAGGAGACTTAAATGTTAGACCTAATACCATAAAAATCCTAGAGGAAAACCTAGGTAGGCACCATCTGTGACATAGGCATGGGCAAAGACTTTCATGTCTAAAACACCAAAAAGCAATGGCAGCAAAGTCAAAATTGACAAATGGGATCTAATTAAACTAAAGAGCTTCTACTAAAGAAACTACCATCAGAGTGAACAGGCAACCTACAGAATGGGAGAGAAAAATTTTTGCAACCTACTCATCTGACAAAGGGCTAAATATCCAGAACCTACAAAGAACTCAAACAAATCTCTATAAGAAAAAAACAAACAACCCCATCAAAAAGTGGGCAAGGATATGAATAGACATTTCTCAAAAGAAGACATTCATACAGCCAACAGACACATGAAAAATGCTCATCATCACTGGGCCATCAGAGAAATGCAAATCAAAACCACAATGAGATGCCCATCTCACACCAGTTAGAATGGCATCATTAAAAAGTCAGGAAACAACAGGTGCTGGAGAGGATGTGGAGGTAAATAGGAACACTTTTTACACTGTTGGTGGGATTGTAACCAGTTCAATCATTATGGAAAACAGTATGGCGATTCCTCAAGATCTAGAACCAGATGTACCCATATGACCCAGCCATCCCATTACTGGGTATATACCCAAAGGATTGCAAATTATGCTGCTATAAAGACACATGCACATCGCATGTTTATTAAGGCACTATTCACAATAGCAAGACTTGAATCAACCCAAATGTCCATCAGTGACAGATTGGATTAAGAAAATGTGGCAATATATACACCATGGAATACTATGCAGCCATAAAAGGATGAGTTTGTGTCCTTGTAGGGACATGGATGCAGCTGAATCCATCATTCTTAGCAACCATCACAAAGAACAGAAAACCAAACAATCGCGATGTTCCTGCACTCATAGGTGGGAACTGAACAATGAGATCACTTGACTCGAAGGGGAACATCACACAATCGGGCCTAACATCATGGGAGGGGAGGGATTGCATTGGGAGTTATACCCGGATGTAAATGACGAAAGCTGATGGGTGCAGCAATGACCAACAAGGCACAAGCATGCTGATATGTAACAAACCTGCACGCTATGCACATGTAACCTGGCAACTTATTGTGCATAATAACAATAAATAACTTAAAATAATAATAATAATAATAATAATAATAATATCCTACAACATAAGCTAATAGATGTAAGCTATTCCATTTCATGAATATACCTATTTTGCCTAATGCCTTATTGTTAGATATCTGGATAATTTTTAATTTTTCAATGTCATAAATAGTGCAACAAAATATTCCTATAACTCAAATTTAAACAAATAGTCAATTATTCCTTTATGATCAAATCACAGAAATGAAAAACCTGGGCAACAGATTACACATATTTTTAAGACTTTTGATAAGTACTCTCAAACTGAATAATCAAAATGGGAATTAATTTATGTCCCCACAAGTGGTTTGCCAGTATGTGGTGTTCCTGTTTTGTTTCTAAATCTGTTGATTAGTTAACTAAAATATTGGTATTAGTACGCTTGACCACTTGTCTGCGTTTTGTTTTCTGTGACTTTGGATGTTTCTTCTGTTCCTTTCTATAAACACATTTCAAGTCTTTACATACTAACTTTTAATGGTTTGCATTATGCTTTTGCTTTTTCTAAGAGAGAGATCACCTTTTGATGATAAAAGAGTAATAATCATCTATCTTTCTATTAAAATAACTACAGTGTTACACAGGAACAAAGTTTTGACATGGTTTCTGAAGATGGAAAGCACGTAAAAAGAAGGGTTTTCAACATTGAGGGAGTGGTTTAGTAAATTACGGTGTATTTCTATGAAGAAGTAATAGTCATTAAAATCCTTATTAAAGGTTGGGTGCGGGGGCTCATACCTGTAATCCCAGCACTTCCGGAGGCAGAGGTGGGTGGATCACTTGAGCCCAGGAGTTCGAGATCAACCTGGGCAACATGGAAAAACCCCATCTCTACAAAATATCAGCAGGACATCATGGCGTGCACCTGTGGTCCCAGCTCCATGGGAGGCTGAGGCAGGAGGATCACATGAGTCCAGGAAGTTGAGGCCACAGTGAGCCATGATTGCACCACTGCACTCCAGTCTGGTAACAGATTGAGATTATAAAAGAAGATTCTGAGAAGATGGTGGCAGTGGTAGCAGAATTTTGAACTCACTGAATTTCCATATAAAACCATAAAGAGCAATTAGACATTAAAGCAAAACCCATGAAAAATATTTACAACCATACAAAGTGACAAGGTATTCCCACAACCCCCAAATAGAAGTGAGTGTGGACAAACTACCATCAGATAAGTAGCGTTTCAGTGTCTGCAAGAGAAATTAGAGGGAAACATCAGGATGAATAATGAATATCAGAACATAAGAACCCTAAAAAAGGAACAGTTATTCACTGGAGAGTTAACAGGCTAATTTGAGAACAGCCTTTGAAAGTGAGAGGGGCTCTGACCCTTCAAGAGGGTCCTTGCACTAAGAAGGTCTGATCTGACTAGTGGAGGGTAGCCCTTATGACTCTGGAAATAAGCTACCAGGGCTCCCTTCCAGGAGAGGGCTCTAATGGTAGAAACTGCTGGGAAAGAAATTTAAATTGGACAAACTAAGGATAATAGAGACAAAGAGGAAAACAATGCCTAGCTAAAAGCAGAATAGGAAAACAGAACCAGGAAACCTCAGAACTCAAGCCACTACATTTTTCACAAAAATAGTATAAGAGGGATCTCTATGAAGTTAGAATGGCTACCCTAAAACATGTCCTTCTAAAAGTTTCATAAAACTACTTCCATGTAAAATTTAGCAAGAGAAAAGTATCAAGGTCAAATGCCAAAGTTATCAGAAGAAAACAAATAAGTAGAATAGCAACCTTACAAACAACAACAAATCATACCAAAAAAATGCATGCACAGGTCAAAAAATTAACTTTCTATTTCAAAATAAGCTGAAACACATACAAAAAATGATATAAGGCATGAGAGAACAACAGAAATCACTATCTTAAAAACTCAATAATTAGGTCTTAAAACTCAAAAAAAGATTGCAATGAAAGAAATCATTTAAGAAATAAAAACAAAACAGAAGATGTATAAGAGTAAATAAACACAACAAATAATGCCTCAAAACGTAAATAAAAAGGATACAATTTTTTCAATAAAAAAATTTGAAAGTGGAATAATTTACTTTCAATAAATAATTTGAAAGTAAGTGGAAATACTGAAGAGGAGCAAAGATGAGATCAAGATAATAGGAGTTCTTGATAAAGTAAACCAAAGCAAGAGAATAGATCAAATATTAAAAACCTTAATCCAATAAAACTTTCAAGAATATAAAAAGAATCACTTCTCGGCCTTTTGGCTAAGATCAAGTGAAGAATATAAATACTGAAAGAGTACACCATACACTCGAAAATACTGACCTACAGAGGCTAATATTGACTTATCTTATTAAAATTTCTGGGCCTTAAATAAAAAGAAAATTTATTTCAGCATTTAGGGGGAAAAAGAACAAGTAACTTACAAGGAAAAAAACTGGATTATCATCAGACTTTTTGACAGCAACATTTTATGCCAAAAGAAAATAATGTATTTAGCATCATCAAGAAAGAAATATAAGCTAAAGATTTTCTATCTAGTAAAATTAACTTTCAAGCAAAATAAGCACAAATTATTACCAACATTTTAAAAACCTGGAGAATATTATTCTCATAAACCTTTCTGAGGAATCTACATGATTCCTCAGAACATGCCTCAGAAAAGAAAAATGACAGGAGAGACATGGACAAGGACTACTGGTGGACATTACATATATACTTACAGAACTGAGACTACACTAGGTATAAAAGCTAAAGAATCCAGTATATAATGCTGGTGTCTCAGATTTAACATCATGTTACTATTTTTAAAAGACGGGGAGAATGGGGAAAACATATGAAAAGAAATTTAAACTGTTCTCGGTAATTACACTGATGGTGGTACTATTAGTAATGTTATTCTAAGACTGTTGCATGTGTTGGGCAGGATAGAGTAAATGTGGTTATATTATAATTCTGTCATCTCCTCTGTCCTTGAGAACCTGATATTTGGTATGGAAGAAAAGAGATACAGGATGCAATACAGAAGAGGTTGAATAGACACACACCTATACACATATTTCATTTCTTCATTTTCTAATTCTGTTCACAATGATCAACCCATACTGCAATGAGCATCTCTGATTATGGTCTTGAAATATCATTTCCCAGTAAAAGCAAGCAGAGTTTCTTACCAAAATGGCTGATAATAAGTCTAACACCTTGTAAACTGGGTAGCAAGGCAACTATCAAATTCGACTGGGCTCATGTCAAAAGGACTTGAAAACAAACTCAAAAAGACTCTCACTGAAGAAAAGATGGCATAATTTGAGATTCAAACAGGAAAACTACAAAAAAAAATGACTGAAACCCATTAAAAATATTTAAATCGATCAGTTCATAATTTATCTGTACACACACACACAGCCCCCCCCCACATACACCAATCAGATAACTTTGGAGGATAACAGGAAACTAGTTTGTTATCTTGAAAACTGATAAATAATAAAAAATGTGTATTGACTCACATACACATATACAAACTGTACTCAGTAACCAAATAGTAGATGAGGAAACCATTTCTTTATAAATGTATTACAAATAATAAATGAAAATGAAATGCACAATTGGAATATCCCTATATCTATGAATTAGTGGATCTAGGTACTAAGTGTCAATAGCTGACACGTCAATACCACAAAAAGAAAAAACAATCAAACAATATGTTCATCTTGATGAAAGAACTCAACACCAATTATAGTCTTACCAAATGAATCAAACCTGAGTCTAAGACTCTAGGTTCATGTATCTACAAGGGAGGAAATAAAGAGGACAAAGAAAATATTGCACTGCACCAGATTCCATAGTAATAGAGCTTTATAGCAAGTCACATAAGTCTTTTACTATGAACTGAATTTCCCAGTCTCTCTTGTAGCTTGAGGTGACGATGTGACTGAGTACTCATTAATGGAAAATGAATGCATACTTGGTGTTTTAAGGTCCATTTACTCTTCCCTTTCTGCAAATTGCAACAGAAAAGAGCCTGTAACAACAGCTCTGATCATGAACGGAGGGCATACCTGAGGAGATGGTAAAGACAGAAGATGGGTCCCTGAAAAAACATGTCACATAAAGCGACCCTGAAAACCTGGTCTGCTTACCTCAGAACTGTACTGTAAAAAATAAATTTCTTTGTTCTTAAAATCACTGTATTTTGGTGCTTTTATAGCACCTTAGACCTTTCCCTAATACAATTATGCAGAAAAGTTTTATACATAATATATATTTTGTGTGTATTTACATGTATACATTAGCATGCATAAGGTAACATAAGAAAAGGCAAAAATTAAAATTTCTCACTAGATGATTGTGACAAGTTTTAAATTTCCTCTTTTATACTAAGCATGTATTACTTTCAGAAGCAGAAAGAAAATCTCCATAAAAAATAGCCATAATGAAATGTTATCTGGAATTGACTTCAAGATAGTAGTCACAGAGAGTGGATGGAATGCCAACGAGGCAGGATTTACCACAAGTTTATCACTGCAAGGTTGTATGATGAGTAACTGGAGGTTCATCATACTATTATGTATGTTTTAAATTCACCATAATAATTAGTTTACAAAATAGTCATTTTGTAGAGAAAAATAATATATACATATGAATCTTAAAATTCCATGTTTGGCTTGCCAAATAAGTAAATAAAATTAAAATATTTATATCTCTCAAGCGTCTAAGATCTGAACTTAAAACGAAATTAACACATTTGTGCACTATTCAAGCACTGAAAGCATATACTATACTGCAAGTTTGAAATTTGTTATAAGGATAGGAGAAAACAATCTTCTGCAGAAAAGTAAAATTAATAAGGACATGCCTTACTGAAAGAAGAGGTGATATATTTGTATTGACCTCGTCACTGTCTTGCCTGGTTCTCTTATGTCTGAGGCTATGGAACAGGACAAAATTTAACTGGCAATTACAGAAAGATGCAGAAGCTGAACCTTCTAAGTAACAATGCTGACAAAAAAGGGTTAGGCTCTGCTTTCTCGAGCTACTTTGAAATGAAGGTTCTAATGCCCTTCCCCTAATTCCATAGCAAAATCTGCTATGATACAAAGAACACTAGCAGGATCTATACACTAACCTGTAGGTTCTGAAATTACTCTTGCTGCTCTAGGTCCAGAATAAAAACACTTGATTGCTTCTGTACTTGGGCATGCAGCACTCTTCACTCTGTCCTCAGGGGTGGGTAGTCCATTCCATGAAACTGGCTTTTTTTTTTCTTTTTTTTGAGACGGAGTCCCACTCTGTCACCCAGGCAGGAGTGCAGTGGCCCGATCTCGGCTCACTACAACCTCCGCCTCCTGGGTTCAAGTGATTCTCCTGCCTCAGCCTCCAGAGTAGCTGGGATTACAGGCGCCCGCCACCACGCCTGGCTAATTTTTGTACTTTTTTATTTTTTTTGAGACGGAGTCTTGGCTCTGTCCCCCAGGCTGGAGTGCAGTGGCGCGATCTCGGCCCACTGCAAGCTCCGCCTCCCGGGTTCACGCCATTCTCCTGCCTCAGCCTCCCGAGCAGCTGGGACTACAGGCGCCCGCCACCACGCCCGGCTGATTTTTTGTATTTTTAGTAGAGACAGGGTTTCACCGTGGTCTCGATCTCCTGACCTCGTGATCTGCCTGCCTCGACTTCCCAAAGTGCTGGGATTACAGGCGTGAGCCACCGCGTCCGGCCAATTTTTGTATTTTTAGTAGAGTCGGGGTTTCGCCATGTTAGCCAGGCTGGTCTCGAACTCCTTACCTCAGGTGATTCACCCGCCTCGGCCTCCCAAAGTGCTGGGATTACAGGGGTAAACCACTGCGCCTGGCCGAAACTGGGTTTCTTAATTTCTTCTTCTCCCTACTCATTGCTCGAGATTCCTGCTGTGATTTGAGCTCTGCTCAGAACCTTAGAATGCAACCTTTGGATCCTGAGCCTTGATGGCATCCTTCCTTAACACCCCACTTCCTTCACCCAGCCTGCACTGGCTGGGATCAGGAAAAAACAGAAATTTTACCTCCTTTTACTTCAAATTCTATTCTCTTCAAGTCATCTACAGCTCTAGCCATCAAAAAGATGGAGGTCTTTGGATACTGGTATACATGACTCTGTTCTATAGTCACATTTCATAACAATCTACCTTGCTAAACAGTCAACTAGTCTTATACCCCAGTCTATTTAATATTTGGTAAGTGCTCAGTCAAAAAAAGGTACTTTAAATAATTTTATTTCTGAACAATTACCATAATGAAATAGAGATGTACAAAAAGATTTCTCTATAAAGATATTCACTGCAGTGAGATTTACAACAAAGTATCAGCAGTGGGAAATTAATTACATAAGTTTTGGCACATGTATTGAGATACTATATAAATTTAATTCTAAACAACATTAATTATATTAAAATTTTATAGTATAATGTTAAATAAAAATTCTGGATTCAAATCTATGCAATGCAGTTTATATATAAATGTATGAGTTTTATATATTTGGGCACAAAAAGCAGAAAATAATTAGATCTAAATGTTAATAGAGCAGGCATTACTTTGCTTTTGCTTCAATCTTCTACAATATATATTAATATGTACTTTATTATAAAATTAATGTTATTAAGGAAATGGAAGGAAAAGCAGTATCTTTCAAGTAAAGAGGGTCAATTTGCATAAGGTTATAGTTGTTGTACAGTATCTGTTGTATAGACATCCCTCATCTTTTTGTATCTACTCTCAAAGCTAATTATTATGTCCACAGGCACAAGCAAAAGCAAAGATATACCCTGTGAAACTCAGTAGTTAAGATTTACTTACTCATTTTCAAAATGTGAATCACAATAAAAATCTTCCCAAAAGGTGCCTGGATCTCCTTCCTTCCTAATATAATTTTTTAAATGCAACTTCTAGTCTCACTAAATCCTGCATAATACAATTCCTATCTCCAACTAAGAGAATCAGAAATTAGTCTTAGTTGACCATATTTCATACTGTTGATTCTAATTAAGCCTTAACAGAGACACTGTTTTTATTTTAGGTATAGAAAAGCAGCTTGATGCAGTAGAAGCAGCACTAAACTGTGAGTCAAGAGATCCACACCAAGATAAAGTCTGCAACTCATAACAGACTGACTTCTCTAGGCATCAGTTTCCTAATTAGTAAAATTAAGGGATTACATAATAAATTCTAAAGTCCCCCTTCCCTAATATTCTAAAAATCAATGTGACAAGCCCAAAAGTTAATTATGGTGGCTAATTCCACATACACAATAAAATTTTAAGTCTAGTTTTTAAGTCACACCTGTAAAATTTTAAACAACACTGCTATAGTTTAAAATACTAATAATGTATATAAAGAAATGAATACATATGCAGACATGATCTCATCAAAGTTTACACCCTTCTTATTCTTTTAATTACCTTTTATGGCATACTAGACCAAAGCTCTGGTTTTCCTAACACAATTTACTGTATTCTCTGACATAATTCATACTCAGGTTTATGACCTTGAAAGTCTATCAGACTCCTCCTAAAGGTTTCCGTATTTTCTATTTTTTAAGAGAGATGGGGAAAAAATACTGACCGATAGGTTCATGATCTTTGGAAAAAAATAAAAGTTCTAAAAACAGAATAGGCAGGAAATATAAATGACACAACATAGAATTTTATTAAGCTGCCATTTTTAGAGTTTTGTCAAGTGTTGCCTCAAACACATTCCATAAAATGTGGCACAATGAAGCAAATAATCTCCTTCCCATTATTTTAAAATATAACAATAGAATTTAGAATATTCAAAGATATTTTTCTTCTGAGATCAAAAGGATTTAAATGAAAAAAAGGATCCAAAGCTTAATTACAGTAATATAAAATTTTTTATTAGAAAATCAGAGCTTTTTTCCAATAAAAATTCAATGTCTTAAGACACTTATTTCTTTACAGTTTATTTTCAAGACCAGGGTGGAAACCAAGTTACAAATCTAAATACATAAAAAATTAGTGCAATGGTTTTCACATGTCATTTGAAAAAACATTTTCCTCTCAGTCTCAGTCTACACTTTATGAACTTCGGAATCTAAAATCCAATTTTATCAGCTTATTGAAAAATCCATTTTTTTTCTCACATTTAAAAATATTATTAAGTATACCACTGTTTTAAGCCTGCCCAGCATGACAACAAATAAGATAAATAGGAAGCATTTATAATATTCCCTCACTGCCTTCTACCCAAACTGGGAAGGGGTGAGGGACTGAAGGGTTAAAACTGGTACTTCTTGTTTCTCTGGATGATGAAGAGGGTGAGAGAAGTACAAGGTGAGGAAGGTATAGGAGGGCAGGAAAGAGATCAAGGTATCTGGAAGAGAAAGAAGAAGGAAAATTGGCAGAACAAGACAGAGAAACAGATGAAAGAAGGGAAAAATAAAGGAACATTCACCTAAAAACAAAGGGCATTTTTAGACATCACTTCATCACATATTTCGTATAGCATCCCCATAGATACAGCATACTGAAGATAATAAGTTAGAGTTTTAGCTCAATTCACTAATATTTAATTCAAAACCTACTATGTATCAAGGGCTTATCCTAACTGCTTAAGTTAAGAAGGAATGATTCTCTGGGGACAGAGTTTTATTCAGACTAAGACCAAAGGAATCCGTAGTAAACTGTTCTTTTCATAGATGATCACTCATCCAAGAAAACATTCCAACAGATTATGTTCCAGAAAGTACACAGACGAACTCTTTAAAGCTGATTGTAATTACTAATGTCTTGGATGGCATTAGTCATATCAAATAAAGTATCCATGGATAGTATTCAAACACTATTCAAAAATGAAGACAACAGAAAAATTACTTAATTCATATAAAAATGAGTGTGTTTAGAGATTCAAGAAACTGTGAAATTTGTCAGAGATGGGCTCACATGACATCATTTACCTATGTTTCCCTAGCACCTGGCCTAACAGAGATTACACAAGCAAGTGCTCAAGAAATGCTTTAAAAAATAAAAGAAAAAGACTGACAGTTCCATTATATTAAAGTTTAAAATTCTGTCAAACAGTAGATTTGAGAAATTCTGAAAATCTGAAATGCAATGCCTTTTTATCATTTATGCATCATTTATTATTTATGCATCATTTGTGACTGCATCACTTTAAACATATATGGCAATGACAACTTTTGAAAATAAATATGTCATTTTAATTATACAAAAGATTCAACTCTGCTAAGGTCCCTTTCCACAGATACAGGATATACTTATATTTTTATCAGTGACAATTTATTTGTTATATTGTTTAAAGGGACAGATAAGAAAAATAAAGCTAATGAAATACTGTGAAACAGACACCACGCAGAAGAGAAAAGCCATCCACTGATAAGGATGACAGTTCACCATCTGTCCCCCCGCCACTCAGTGACAATTACAAATACTCCATCAGTTTTCTGGTAGGTGGCAATGATGAATGAGGTAAAACCTTCTTTTGCAGATTCTGATGTTCCTTTCTGATCTAATCTGAGGTTTAACAGATGACTCAAAGGAAAGCCCACAGTTCAAAAAGGTTACTAATTTATCATGCTGTGAAGAATAAGGAAGGTCTGAGCTCAATATTGCAACAAGGAATGATTCAGTGGTACTGAACCATGCCTTTTAATGAAAGGTGTTTTCTCAGAATTCTCAGATTTCAAATACAGCAACGTGGCTAGTATCAGCTTCATCCTTAGAAAATATTTTAGTAATAGAGTAACAGTAATACCTTGTATCACAAATAATATCAATGTTTCAAACCAAGATCAAAGGGAAAATAATGCTCAGAACCAGAAGTCCTTAGTTTCAAGTAGCTTCCACACCCATAGGTGACAAGGGCTTGAGAGTGTCAGCAGCTTCATCACAGTGCTGTTAACTTCTACATACTGACCAAAAAAATACATGCAAATGTACAATACATAGGTTAAAAGTACAAGGTTAAAAGTACAATGACAGAAAATGATATACTATCCTAACACAACAGAAAAGAAAGCTGAAATGGCTATATTAATAATAGACCAGGTAAATTTCAGAGCAAAGAATATGCACAGGGATAAAGTAGGTCATTTCAGGATAATACTACTACTACAGGGGCCAATTAAGAAAACCTAACAATCCTTAGCATTTGCTATACCTTGGATGTTTGTCCACTCCAAATTTCATATTCAAATTTGATCCCTAATGTTGGAGGTGGGGCATACTGGGAGGTTATTAGGTCATGGGGGTGGATGCCTTACAATTAGATAAAGGCCCTTCCTCAGTGGAGCGGTGAGTCCTTCCTCTATTAGTTCCCATGAGAGCTGCTGGTTAAAAAGAGCCTAGCACCTCCCTCTTCACTCTCTTGCTTCCTCTCTCACCATGCGATTTCTGCGTGCACCAGCTCCTATTCACTTTCTGCCATGAGCAGAAGCACCCTGAGGACCTCACTATGTGCTCAATCTTAAACCTTCCAGCTAGCAGAACTGTGAGCTAAAGAGATGTATTTTCTTTATAAATTAACCAGCCCCAGGTGTTCTTCTGAAGCAACACAAAAACATACTAAGACACATTTATACAGCTAATAATACAACTGAAAACTACATGAAGACAAACCCACAATTAAAATAAGAAATTTCAATATCCTCTCTCAAAAACTGGTGAGACAAGAGAAAATCAGCAAGGATACAGTAGATGAGCAAACTTTTGAGGTGATAAATTTGTTCACTATCTTGATCATGGTGATGGTTCCATGGTGTTATGTATATGTCAAAATTTATTAAATTATACACTTAAAAATCAGGGTAAAAATGTATGATAGTTATATCTCAAGGCTCTCTACTGTAACTACACATTTCTAAGAAAAATCTATTCCTAACCCTATAAATGAAAGAACTTACCCAATTTTCGAATTTTCTACAGTAAGACACATTGTAAAATAAAATAATTATGCATAATATATTACAATACTATTAAATACTGTGTCCACTTTAAAAAAATCCTCAACTAAAAGATAAATACCATAAGACTAGTTTAAAAGAAGAAAATCCAGGCACAAGCTATTTATAGGAGACCCATCTAAAACCAAAGGGGATACCAAACAGTGTAATGGCGAAGATGGCCAACTAGATGCAGCCAGGAGGAACATCTATCACCCAGTAACTGGGACATGGAGGTGACTGGCATACTCTGAGTAGACTGTCACGGGGAAGCAGCGAGTGTGAACAGAAGCAGAATGCAGATGCTGGGATGAAGAGGGAGGAAGCTGGAAACACCACATGGGGATACTGAGAACCCTGGCCATGGGGGTGGATGCCTTACGATTAGATAAAGGCCCTTCCTTGGTGGAGCGGTGAGTCCTGCCTCTATTAGTTCCCATGAGAGCTGCTGGTTAAAAAGAGCCTAGCACCTCCCTCTTCACTCTCTTGCTTCCTCTCTCACCATGTGATTTCTGCGTGCACCAGCTCCTCTTCACTTTCTGCCATTAGCGGAAGCAAGGACTAGTTCTTGGCACCCAAAATTCCTGGGGAAGGGGTGAGTTGAGGAGGCGAGGAGTGGCCTCTTCTCTCCACAGATCCCTGGAATCCTAGCAGCAGGAGACATCACAACCCCCACAGACACTTATGCCAACAGGAAAAGCTGCTTAGAGGGGCAGTAGGGGCAAGACTCCAGTCTGTGTGAAGCCCAGAGGGTTTGGTGTGGGAAGGTCTGCAGTAGAACCTGGCAATGACTGACCATCCCCCAAGGCTCACCATGCTCCTTTAGGAGATTTTAGCCTTAGAGTGATTGTCAGACCTGGACAGGGCAGAGTGGTCTTGCCCATGAGACAGAGGCAGTCCCACCTGGGCACCGCCCTATATGCTAGCCTCTCCTGCAGCCCCAGATGACTGCGCCACTTGGAGCTCTGCCTCAGCTGCCCAACCAGGGTGCTGCTGGGGCTCTTCATATGTTCTTTGTCAAAACACTTCACCTGACCATCAGAGAGCTCCATTAGACTGGGCCCTGCTGAAATGTACCAGCCTACCCACAACCTTCCCCAGGCACTTTGCCAGCATGCAGAAGCCCATTGCCACATACCCACAGCTGTGACAGTACACACACAGGCAGAACTCACCTCCCTTCCCTCCCCACCTCGCAGTGCACATGTGAGCAGACCGCTGTGCCACTGCTGCTGGCACAAGCACATCCCAATGATGCCCCCAGCTGACATGGAGGTACCCAGGTGTGCCATCATTGCCAGTTACAATGTGCACACAGACATTGGCGGCCCCGTGCCCATCAACACCCTGCCACTGCAAGCACGAGTGCAAACACAAACGCTGGAAACCCTGCCCCACCCCTGCTAACACAAGCACAAGCAGGAAGGCCACAGTCCAGCTCCCGCTGCTATGCCACCATAGCCAACATAAGCATACCCCAAAATACTGTGGCATTTGCTGACACATACAAGTGAGCATGAATCCCAAGGCACCACCTCGAAAAAGCACTTTGGCTGGCACCACCCATCAGAGTGTTGTGGCCAGTAGACCAGAAATACTTCAGCCCCTCCAGGAAAGCAGGTTCCTAACCTCAAGGGGCCAGAAAACAAAGCAGAGTGCTGGATACTAGCCCCCCAGAGTTACAGCATACAGCCTAGGGGTACTGAGTTGAGCTCTGGCCCCCTAAAATTTTCCAAATATGAAGTTAGCCAACTAAGACCACCTTGTAACACAACGAAACCCCAAGGGCACCAAATAATACTAAAAACAAAACGACCCCATCCAAAGCACAGCAACTTCAAAGACTGAAGGAACATCAGCCCACATACATGAGAAAGAACAAGATCTGTGGCAACTCAAAAAGCCTGAATGTCTTCTTACCTCAAAATTACCACATTAGTTCCCCGGGAATGGTTCTTAACCAGGCTGAAATGACTGAAATGACAGACACAGAATTCAGAATATGGATAGGAACGAAGACCGTTGAGATTCAGGAGAAAGTCAAAACCCAACCCAAGTATCTAAGAAATATGATGAAACAATACGCGAATTAAAAAATGAAGTGCTCATTTTATGAAAAAAAAAAATTGATCTGATAGAGCCGAAAAACTCACTTCGAGAATCTCATAATACAATCACAAGTATTAACAGCAGAATTGACCAAGCTGAGGATAGAATCTCAGATCACAAACACTGGTTCTCCAAATTAACTCAGTCAAACAAAATAAAGAAAAAAGAATAAAGAAAAAAGACCAAAACCTCTGAGAAATATGGGATTATGTATTAAGACCAATCTACGATGCGTTGGCATCCCTGAAAGATACAAAGAAAAAGCATGAAAATATGGAAAACACATCTGAGGGTATCATCCATGAAAATTTCCCTGATCATGCTAGAAAGGCCAACATTCAACTTCAAAAAACACAGAGAACCCTGCACAATACTATACAAGATGGCCATCCCCAAGACATACAGTCATCAGGTTCTCCAAGGTCGAAATGAAAGAAAAAAAAATGTTAAAGGCAGCTAGAAAGGCGGCACAGGTCACTTAAAAAAGGAATCACTATCAAGCTAACAGCAAACTGTTTAGTAGAAACCTTACGAGACAGAAGACATTGGGGGGCGGGGGTCAACATTCAGCATTCTTAAAGAAAAAGAAATTCCAACCAAGAATTCATACTGAAGAGTTGGGCGGGGTGGCTCATACCTATAACCCTAGCAACTCAGGAGGCTGAGGCAGGAGGATCGATTGAGGCCAGGAGTTGGAGTTCAGTCTTGTAATGGAGCAAGACCATGTTTCTAAAAATTAAAAAGAATTTCACATGCAGCCCAACTAAGCTTCAAAAGCAAAGGAGAAATAAGACCCTTTTCAGGCAAACGAATGCTAAGGGAATTCATTACCACAAACCTGCCTTCAAAGAGGTCCTTAAGGGAGTGCTAAATATGGATAGGAAAGATGGCTACCAGCCTCCACAAAAACACACAAGTATATAGACCATTGACACCATAAAGCAGTCACACAATCAGGTCTGCCTAATAACCAACTAACACCATGATAACAGGATCAAATCTGCACATACTAATATTAACTCTGAATGGGATAAATGTCCCAATTAAAAAGCACAGAGTGGCAAGTTAGATAAAAAAGCAAGACCCAATTACATGCTATCTTCAAGAGACCCATCTCATCTGCAATGACACCCATATGCTCAATGTAAAGGGATAGAGAAAAATCTACTGGAGGTGATGGACACCCCAATTACTCTGATTTGGTCATTACACATTGTATGCCTGTATCAAAACATCACGTGTACCCCATAATTATATGCAACTATTATATACCCATAGTAATTGAAAAATTAAAAATTAAATTTTAAGATATTAAAAACTTAAAAAAAAACTAAAGGAAGACTAAAAATAAAAGGATACTCAAACAGTATTATGACTAAGAAAGGGGTATAACTACAAATGAGATAGAAACTTAAAAGGTACAAGAACGCTATCAATAACTACATGAAAATATTTTTAAAACAGTGTAAAAATAAATTCCTAGAAAACTCTTAACTTTGCAGAAGGGACTCAAAGGGAAGTAAAATATTTAAATACGTTAGTAATTATTAATAATACTAAAGTGTTTAAGAATCTTCCAACCAAGAAAGGACAAGGACCAAATGAGTTTTACAGGGAATTTCTTTCAAAATTTCAAAGAAAAGACAATCCTGGTATTGTACAAATCTTCCAGAAAATAGATAAAAAAGAGTTTCTAACTTATTGTATGAGCATAATCCTGATAACCAAAGATGATGCAAAAAAGAAAAAATCATAAAACTCTATCACTCATAAATGTATATGCAATAGTAGTGAACAAAATATTAGCAAAGAATACACAAAAAAGATAATATACCAGTAATGAATTAGGGTTATTCCAGCTTAGCAAAAATAGTTTCATATTAGGAAATAAATATAAGTCACTATACTAAAAGACTAAACAACAAATAAATAAGCCAATATTTAGAAATTAGAAAAAGAAACTTCCTTAACTAAAAAGACTCGTTATTAAACACCTAAAGCAAACATCATTTTAAGTGAGAAAACTTTAGACTCATACTCTTTAAAATCAGATATGAGACAGAATGCCACCACTACATGTGTTCACCATTGTACTACAGATATGACCCAGTGTGATAAAAAAACAAAAGTAAATTTGAGTTATAAACAATGGAAATAAGCAATACAACCTTATTATTTGCAATGTGATTCTTTACATAGAAATCTCAATCTACAGGCAAGTTACTGGAAATAAGAGTTTAACAAGAGGGTAAATATGAACTTGATATGCAAAATCATTTGCATTTCTATAGAGCAACAAAGTAACAGACAGGTAAAAAATACCAGTAGGGGGAATTATAAAACCTTACTTATTAACAAATATTCTTAAAGGCCTAATTGAAATGTAATAATATGACATTCGCAAATAAGAAGAATATCAGGAAGATGTGAATTATTTCCCAAATGATCTGATTTAAAACAATTCTCGACAGTTTTTGATAGAACTTGACAATTCTGTAATGTATAAGGATGAGTAAAAGGACAAGAAGCCACAAGAAACATCTTGTTCTCCTGTGTATGAGAACAAGTTTATTAAGTAAGGTAACATGATAATGGAGCAGACAAACGAGCATAGGGAAGCCATAAACAGTTCATGCATGCATGAAAGGTAGCATAAAACAGAGGTGACATGTGAGATGGTGAAAGAAGAATCCAATAAAAGGAGCTGTAAAAAATAACTCAAAGTGGATTGAAGATTTAAATGTCAAAAACAAAACTTCAAAACACTTAATGGAAAATATAGGTGAAATACATCGTCAGAGAGGATTTTTGAAGCAGAACACAAAAAGTACTATCTATAAAAGACAATATTGGTAAATTTGATTGTTGAAATTAATATTTTTTGCTAACAGACATAAAAATATGAAAATCGAAGTTAAAAACTGTTACAGATATCTCCAATATATATATATCTAATAAAAAATTAGTAACAATTTATGAAAAAAGCCTAAAAATAAAAAGCAAAAGTAAACAACCCAATAGAACCCAATAGAAAAGGGGAAGAACAGCCACAGACATTTTTTTTTTTTTTTGAGATGGAGTCTCCCACTGTCGCCCAGGCTGAAGTGCATTGGCACGATCTTGGCTCACTGCAAACTCCGCCTCCCGGGTTCATGCCATTCTCCTGTCTCAGCCTCCCGAGTAGCTGGGACTACAGGCACCTGCCAACACGCCCAGCTAATTTTTTTTTTTTTTTGTATTTTTAGTAGAGACGGGGTCTCACCGTGTTAGCCAGGATGGAACCACAGACATTTTACAGAACAGGAAATACTTTCCTAAAACATGAAGTAATGCTTTATGTCATTAGTGATCATGTAAATAAAAATCAAGCCTATGATGAAATACTACTTTACACCTACTTGATTGGCAAATGTTAAAAACCCATATAATGCCAAGAGTTGTGGAGAATGTAAATCTACATCTTTTATACATCACTGGTAAGTGTGCAAACTGGTGCAATCAATTAGAAAAACAGTATGGGATCGTCTCTAAAATTGAACATTTATATACCATACTACTCAGCATTCCACCCTTAGGTATATACCCAAGGAAAACTCTTATACATGTACAAGTGGTACGTATAGGAATGTTAACACCAACACTACTTACAAACCAAAAACTTAAAAACAACACAAATACCAATCAACAGGATAGTAACAAATTGTGTATAATTACAAAACAGTACAGCAACCAAAACCAACAAACTAAAGCTCTTCATAGTAATTTGGATGAATATAAGCATTATAATATTGAAGGAAAAAGCACAAGTCCATAAAGATTATATACAGTGAGGTATTCTTCTTGTAAAGCAATAAACAACCAAAATAAAAGTATACATTTTAGGAATAGACCTACATGTAAAAAAAATCAAAATATAAATTATGAATGGGACAAGCGGGAAGAGGACCTATTAAGCAACATTAAACAAAACTAGGTTTACAATATTAATACCAGACAAAAATAATATTCAAGGAAAGAGGCATTAAATAGGAAAGACGGATGCTTCATACTCTTAAAAGGTAAACTTCACCAGTAAAAGAGATATAAAAAGTTATGACTGTGATGATAAATCTTTGGAATACATAAATAGCAAATACTGATTTTAAAAACACAAAGAGACGTGAAGAAATAACAATAATAGCATATTGGCATTCTTTCCATTTTGAGTAAAGGATTTAAATGAACAAAAACCAATCGGATAAAAAAGTAAGATTTACATAATTAAGACATTTGATCTAATAAATGTTATATAAACCCAGAGAGAAGAGAGATTATTCTTAAAATTTTACAATATATTAAACTACAAAGAAAAATTAATAAACTCCTCATAAGGACACGAACTCATCCTTTTTTATGGTGGCAAAATATTCCATGGTGTGTATTTGCCACCTTTTCTTTATCCAGTCTATCACTGATGAGCATTTGGGTCAGTTCCAAGTCTTTGCTATTGTGAACAGTGCCACAATAAACATACATGTACATGTGTCTTTACAGTAGAATGTT
Source organism: Papio anubis (assembly GCF_008728515.1). Taxonomy (NCBI): domain Eukaryota; kingdom Metazoa; phylum Chordata; class Mammalia; order Primates; family Cercopithecidae; genus Papio; species Papio anubis. Next base: position 112,353,912 of record NC_044982.1, on the reverse strand, counting down.
TTATAATCCTTTGGGTATATACCCAGTAATGGGATTGCTGGGTCAAATGGTATTCCTAGTTCTATATCCTTGAGGAATCACCACACTGTCTTCCACAATGGTTGAACTAATTTACACTCCTACCAACAGCGTAAAAGCACTCCTATTTCTCCACATCCTCTCCAACATCTGTTGTTTCCTGACTTTAATGATCGCCATTCTAACTGGCGTGAGATGGTATCTCATCGTGGTTTTGATTTGCAGTTCTCTAATGATCAGTGAAGATGAGCTTTTCTTCATATGTTTGTTGGCTGCATAAATGTCTTCTTTTGAGAAGTGTCTGTTCTTATCCTTCGCCCACTTTTTGATGGGGTTTTCTTCTCGTAAACTTGTCTAAGTTCTTTGTAGGTTCTGGATATTGGCCCTTTGTCAGATGGACAGATTGCAAAAATTTTCTCCCATTCTGTAGGTTGCCTGTTCACTCTGATGATAATTTCTTTTGCTATGCAGAAGCTCTTTAGTTTAATTAGATCCCATTTGTCAATTTTGGCTTTCGTTGCCATTGCTTTTGGTGTTTTAGTCATGAAATCTTTGCCTATGTCCTAAATGGTATTGCCTAGGTTTTCTTCTAGGATTTTTATGGTTTTAGGTCTTATGTTTAAGTCTTTAATTCATCTTGAGCTAATTTTTGTATACAGTGTAAGGAAAGGGTCCAGTTTCAGTTTTCTGCATATGGCTAGCCAGTTTTCCCAACACCATTTATTAAATAGCAAATCCTTTCCCCATTTCTTGTTTTTCTGAGGTTTGTCAAAGATCAGATGGTTGTAGATGTGTGGTGTTATTTCTGAGGCCTCTGTTCTGTTCCATTGGTCTATATATCTGTTTTGGTACCGGTACCATGCTGTTTTGGTTACTGTAGCCTTAAATGCCTTTTCTTTTTTTTTTTTTTCAGACGGAGCTTCACTCTGTCACCCCAGCTGGAGTGCAGTGGCAAGATCTCCGCTCACCGCAAGCTCCATCTCCCAGGTTCACGCCATTCTCCTGCCTCAGACTCCAGAGTAGCTGGGACTACAGGTGCCCGCCACCATGCCCGACTAATTTCTTGTATTTTTAGTAGAGACAGGTTTCACCATGTTACCCAGGATGGTCTCTATCTCCTGACCTCGTGATTCGCCCACCTTGGCCTTTCAAAGTGCTGGGATTACAGGCGTGAGCCACCGCGCCCGACCCAAATGCTTCTTTCTTAAAAAGGAAAAAAAAAATTAAATTCAAACTGTCTTCAATCAAAGGAAATATGTGGCATTAAATAACATGTCTTAAAACAAGAACAAATAAAAACAAATTAATCATTCAATTGAGACGGGGTAGAAGGAAGGAAAGAGAAAGAGACTGAAAAAAGGTAGAAAGAAGAAAAATTTTAAAAACCATTAGCAAGTTTAAGGCAAAAAGAAAGTGTAAAATATTGAAATCAGAAAATAGAAAACAGATTTTAATGATTTCAAAGAGGCTTACTATGTGTATATACTTTTATTAAAATAAATTAGAAAATCTAATCTAAGAAAGTAATCTTCTAAGAAGATATCAATTATTGACTCAAGAAGATCTGGAAAATCTTAAAAGACAATGAACACAGAAGAAACTGATATGGTAGAGAAAAGCCTCCCCCTAAAAATGGCTTCTAAACCTGAGGGCCTAGAAGCAGTGACACCTCAGTTAATAATGAGCACCCCTTATATCTAGGTCTTGTTTTCTAAGTGTTATCCTTGAAAACAAAAAAAAACAGAGCTCCTTGGAGAAGTGGCTGATTCCAGGGCTAGAAAAGGAAGAATACCAGATAAGGCTGCTGCTTACAAGATTATAAAATGCCAGTAAAGAAGTGTTCAAAAAAAACTAAACAGGGCAATGTCAAAAAGACACAAAAACTGACTGAAAGAGTTCGTAATCACCAAATCTGGAACAGTATTAGCAATAAGATAATGTATACTAGAATATAACTCAAAGTAAAAAAAATTATATCTGATATAAAAGATGAATAAATAAATAAGGAATATGGGCAAACCTTCCTTAACAGAAGGATTCCGAAAATTATATATAGATAGTCCTCCTCTGGAAGCTGAAACCTAATCCCTCCCACAGGTATCCCAATCCCTTGAAACCTGCTTCCAAGGTATGGAAAAGAAAAAATAGTCACTTCCCAGTGAAGAAACATTGCAAACACTACTGTGGCAAGAAATAAGTTATAATTGTATGTATCTTTGATATGATGTGCCTAAAGGACATTTCAACTCTATGGTATTCCCACCAAAAACATATAACCCAGGGTAATCATGAGAAAAAAATCTACAAACCTACTTCAGTCATCAGGCGAACCCAAATGAGAGATATTCTGCAAAATGCCTCACCCAGCACTCCTCAAAACTGACAGGGCCATGAAAAACAAGAAATTATAATAGTGATCGCCAGGGTCTGGAGGGAGGCAGGAATGGAAAGTTAATGTTTAATGGGCACAGATTTTCAGATGTTCAAGATGAAAAGAGTTGTGTGGATTAACAGTGGTGACGGTAGCATAACAATGTGAATGAACTTAATGACACTAAACTATAATATATACTTAAAAAGGGTTAAGATGGTAACTATCGCTTTGTATTTTACTTTGAAATCAGGGAGTGTAATGCCTCCAGCTTTGTTCTTTCTCAGGATTGCGTTGGCTACTCAGATTTTTTTGTCATTCTATACAAATTTTAGGAGGTTTTTTCTACTTCTATTAAAAATGTCATTGAAATTTTGATGGGGATTACACTGAATCTATACATTGCTTTGGAGAGTACGGACACTTTAACAGTACTAATTCTTCCAATCCATGAACACAGGATATCTTCATTTATTTATATCTTCTTCAATTTCTCTCATCAGTATCTTACAGTTTTCAGTGAAAAGACTTTTTACCTCCTTGGTTAAATTTATTCCAAAATATTCTACTTTTTGATGCTATTATGAATGAGATAATTTTATTAATTTCTTTTTCAGAAAGTTCATTGTTAGTGTATAGAAACACAACCAATTGCGGCAATCACTACACAGTGTTTGCATTAATACACAAATCATTATGTTGTACACACTGAATGTATACAATTGAATATACACAATTTTTGTCAACTATACCTTAATAAAGTTGGAAAAATAGTTAAGATGGCATATATTAAGTTTTGTGTATTTTACCACAGAAAACAAATTTTTCCCAAAAAACACATAGAGGAACATATAATTTTATAGATATATTAAACAAAACCTTTAAGGAAGAGACAATTTCTATTTTATGCAACATGTTCCCAGTAATAAAAACACAACAGGAAAATCTAGTCAGTTTATATATGAAGATGATACAATCTTGAGAAAGAAAAATAATAAGATATATCAAAAACAAATTTAACTATGTACTTTTAAAATCATGACCAAATTAAGTTAGTATATTAATATATCACATAAACAAATTGAAAAAAGAATTTTGCAATTTTGCCCAGAAAATACTTCTTGCTATAATTAAAGGAGAAAAGCAATCATAAGATGGAGAAAAAGTTCAACCCAAATTAATAACAATTTATTATTTTTAAGATCTTATAAAATTAGAGATAAAAAAGGACCTTCTTTAATATGATAAAACATATTTATAAAAACTATAAATCGATTAAATTAAAACTGCAAATTAGAAAGTAACAGGGTAAAACAAAGTCTTAATTTCATTCAGTTTAAAATGCCAAGTTACCAAACTAGCTACTAGTGTAACTCTAAGGTCACTTTGCACTCCGAATTTTACACCTTGACTAACACAGCTAAAAATCTGTTAAGAGTCAACTTAATTATTAATTCTTCTCTTTTGAGTTAATTCTAAAACTCTAAAAAGCAAGTTTGTATTCTTTCCTTTATAAAAATTATTTGTGGTCAGGCGTGGTGGTTCATACCTGTAATCCCAGCACTTTGGGAGGCCGAGGTGGGTGGATCACCTGAGGTCAAGAGTTTGAGACCAGCCTGGCTGACATGGTAAAACCCCACCTCCACTAAAAAAAATACAAAAATTAGCCAGTGTGGTGGCAGGCGCCTGTAGTCCCAGCTACCTGGGAGGCTGAGACAGGAGAATTGCTTGAACCCAGGAGGCAGAGGTTGCAGTGAGCCAAGATCAAGCAACTTCACTCCAGCCTGAGCGACGGACCAAGACTCCATCTTGAAAAAAGAAAAAACAAAAACAAAAAAAACCGTTTACTTAAATATTTTTCCTCGACCTAATAAGTGGAATCTAAAAATTTTCCTTCAACTAAATAAAGAAGATCAATAAATCAGCCACAGATATAGAGCCACATATTCTCTGCATATCACAGTGTGAAAACTTAGACTATATAAATTAATAATCAGCTATATATGTGTGTGCATTATATACTGAATACATATACATTTACTTACACACACACACACACACGCACACACATACCCCTATAAAAATTTTCCTATACTATTAAGGAGAAAAATCAAGTCAATGGAAGCTATGCCTTAAAGGAAAGGACAATATGTTTTAAAATCATTTCTCAAATTGTCTTAAACCTACTAACCCTACTGAGGTATTCGATGGGAAAAAAAACTGAAGATTTAATTTAAATTACTTCTAGTTTGCTCATTCGACTTGATTTCCTATTGAAAGGCAAATAAGATGTTTCATAATGTGATTATAAAATGATAGTGAATACTTCTTCTACAAAGGCAAGCAAAGTAAGGAAATAAATGGGTCTATATGGAATTATCTTTTATTTCCCAGACTATCATAATTCTGGGAAACATCTTGCCACTTCTTTTGATCTCATTGCCAGGCACACCCTGGCCGAAACAGTCAGCTTACCTTTCATTAAATACAGTGATGTCTTTATGTTTTTGCTAATTTAAAATTTCTTTATTTTCCTAATTTAAAATTTATTTTCTCTTCAATCACCTAGTTGGCATATATTGTCCACGGAAACTAATAATGCTATTTGTAAAATCACATATGGCTGTAAACATCCAATACATTACAGTTAATTTAAGATCCTTCAGGAAGGTCCTATTCATATCTTTCAGGAGTCAAATGAAAATTATTATTTTTTTCTATAAGTATACAGGGTAACTAAAAGAGTTTGTACAATTTACATGCGTTTGAAGCTAATGGAATCTCACAAACATAGAAATACACTGATTTAAAATGGAAAAAATATCTTTTTAAATTCATTTTACATATACAATTAAATGTACTCCAAGCAACTTCTAGAAAAGATCCTAGCAGCTTCTTTAGATAATGTGAAAACGGGACCACAAAGATATCAAATACTAAAAATAATACTTCATTGATTTATTTAGCAATGCATGTAAAAAGTTAAATTTTAGAATATATTTAAAACTAGTACCCATTTTTGACCTTTAAAAATCACCTTTTTAATCATTTGAATTCTAAGATGAATGAGAAAAAAAATCAAACGTAAATGTCAAACATAGTCCCTTTTGTTAAGTCTCAAGAAACACTAGAAAAACTGCCCAAATTACAATAAAAACACAAAATAATAAAGCTTTCTTACTCAGCAGTGACCTATTATGTTGAACAGGCTTAAAACAAAATGTGTCAAAGATCAAGAGTAAGTTATCTGAGATGTTAAGTTCATAAGGTCAAAGGTACAATTTTATTAGGTCAGAGGTAATATAAATAAAATCTTACATGTCAAAGAAGAAAGGTCACAGAAAAGGTGTATATAATATAAAGACATCATAGATGACAAGTAATAACTTTAAGTAGAACAAGTATGTGTACTATAGATACCCTCTACTGATTAAAAAAATGAACTTCCATGATAGTAACAGAAAATAGCCTTTTTATATCACATAATTCATATGCTATATTATACATTTGTTTTCAGGAAGAAGAGGCTATAGCCAAGAATAACGACATGAATTAAGTAAGAACTTTAAGAAAATTTAATTCATTCAAACTGAAACAGTACACAAAACGAACACATCATTCAAATCTCAAATCATAATAGCTAAACATAAGACTGCTATGGCTACAAAAATCAGATAATATTGCACATTTTTCTTCCAAAGTGTGTGAATCCTATTATTTGCTTCTAACCTTTTCTCATTGAAATAAAAACATGTGAAATTTATATTTCAGTTTACTTAACACCATATTCCAGAAAAAAATGATTTTTTGTAAATTAAATAATATTTTTAGCTGTTTTATTAACGGAAATTAACTACAAGTAATTTTTTTTTTTTATATCGAGTCTCACTCTGTCACCCAGGCTGGAGTGCAATGGCATGAACTCGGCTCACTTGCAACCTCCACCTTCTGGGTTCAAGCAATTCTTCTGCCTCAGCCTCCAAAGTAGCTGGGATTACAGGTGTACATCCACGCCCAGCTAATTTTTGTATTTTTAGTAGAGACAGCGTTTCACCATGTCAGCCAGGCTGGTCTTGAACTCCTGACCTCAGGTGAGCCACCTGCCTCAGTCTCCCAAAATGCTGGGATTACAGGTATGAGTCACCGCGCCTGGCCGCAAATAATTTTTATAAAGGAAAGAACATCCTTTACAATGGGAATTATTACAAGTAATTGAGGCAATTAAGGTTTTTTTCAAAGTAGAGTACACAAATATGTGACTATAGTTCTAAACAGAAAACTCATGTAGAAAATGGGGGTAATCATGAAAGATTTAAGTAATAAAAAACTCCATACTATTCTCTCTTACAATACTTACACAATTTGAGTAAAAGGCAGAAAATTATCTGAGGTAAACTAGATTATTAGTTCCACATTCCATTTCACTAATATTAAAAGTACTCAGAATTTACAAAGGTGAAATTGAGAGGTCTACTCCAATGATACCTTCAAGCCACTCTGCATAAACTTTTCATTTCGATTCAACTCAATGGAAATTTATAAATAACCTTAACTATATGTCAAGCATTATATCAAACATGAATATGCAGGGCTCAAACACTGGAGACTTAATTCTAGCTACCGTGAACTGGCTTGTACTGGACTAATCCAACGCCAAAAGTTGCACAAAATACACAAAGCGACTATTTGAAAGGAACAAAAGCCAACACAGGACTTGAAAGACTATGATGCCTAAAAAAAGGCAAGCACATAAAATTAGCTGTACATTCATTCTGGATACTTCCTTCAGGGTTTATGCCAATTTCTGGCATGGGAGCATAGTGCAAGCAGAGTAGCAGTCTTAGTGAGCTGAGGAGATAGAATCTGGAGTTTAGAGTCATCAAAGTGGTTAAAACTTGAAAGGCAAAATTCTTCGAAGTTAAAAAATCACAAAAAAAGTGAGCTCAGACTGGGCTATCTTTTTTGGTTCCATATGAATTTTAGAATAGTTTTTTCTAATTCTGTGAAGAATGTCATTGGTAGTTTGATAGGAATAGCACTGAATCTGCAAATTGCTTTGGGCCGTATGCCCATGTTAACAATACTGACTCTTCCTATCCATGAGCGGGGAGCATTTTTGCATTTGTTTGCGTTATCTCTGATATTTTTTAGCAGCATTTTGTAATTCTCATCTGTAGAGATCTTTCACCTCCCTGTTTAGCTTTTTTATTCTTTTTGTAGCTTTTTTATTCTTTTTGTAGCTAATTTGAATGAGACTGAGTTCTTGATTTGGCTCTCAGCTTTGATGTTGTTGCTGTGTAGAAACGCTACTGATTTTTGTACATTCGTTTTGTGTCCTGAAACCTCACTGAAGTTATTTATCAGATCTAGGAGCTTTTGAGCAGACCCTTTGAGGTTTTCCAGGTATAGAACTGTACAATCTGCAAAGGGAGAGAGTTTCACTTTTTTCATGCTATTTGGATGCCTCTGATTCTTTATCTTGCCTGATTGCTCTGGCTAGGCCTTCCAGTACTATGCTGAATAGGAGTGGTGAGAGTGGAAATCCTTGTCTCATTCCAGTTCTCAAGGGGAATGCTTCTAGTTTTTGCTCCTCCAGTATGACGTTGGCTGTGGGTTTGTCATAGATGGCTCTTATTGTTTTGAGCTATGTTCCTTCAATTCCTAGTTTGTTGAGGGTTTTTAACATGAAAGGATGTTCCTTTCATCTTTGAAATTGCTGTCCTTTGGATAAGGCTTTTTGTTTTTATATTCTTTGATGCCCCTAAGGGTTTGACTGTAGTATACACTGCGTTCAGTGAACTGGCTTTGTTTCTGGATGACTTCAGCAGTGCTGGACTGCATGCCCCAGGGGAATGAGACCAGGCCCACGGTTTGGAACCTCAAGGTTAAGCACTTGCTGCACTAGAGTGGCTAAGGTGTTCCCTGTCCGCTGGCAACAATACTTCAATGGCAGGCGCTGGCAAAATCACTTCATCAGCACAGTGGTATCAGGTCCAAGTGCACAGGCTAGCAGTCACAGGTTCCGCATGCATGCAATTGCACTTGGTAGGGTGTGAACACGTATTTGCACACTGGTGATGGCAGTGCAGTGGCAAGAGTCCACACCTGCACCAGTGCCAGTAGCAGCGTGGTGGCAAAGCCCATGCAGCTGCCAGAAAGTGGTGGGGAGAGGCTATGGGTAGCTGCGTGCCAGCAGGGGCCCATCTGCAGAAGCTCTCTGATGGTCAGGCAGGGTCTCTCCTGGGATAGGAGCTATGGTGGCAGCCACCTAGAAGCACCTCGTTTGGGCATCCAAGTCTGCACTGCAAGAAGGCATGGCCAGGCAGGGACCCTGGGAGATGCCATCAGACCAGGGTGCTCAGATCATACCGGCCCTGTTCCACTGTCAAGACAGCACTGCTGTGTGCAGATCTGACAGACAACAATGACCAAAGCCACCTAGGGGAACACAGTGAGACGTGGGGATTGAGCATCTCTGGCTGCCCTCCACAGCAGCTGTTCCTGTGTCAAACCCTCTGGGCTCTTCACAAGCTGGACTCCAGTCCCTGCCACCTCTCCAAGCAATTCTCCCTGTAAGCTCAAATGTCCGTGGGAGTCATGGGGTCTCCTGCAGCTAGGATTCCAGAGGTCTGTGATGAGAGTGGGTCACTCCTTGCTTAGTTAGCCACCTCTTCCTCAGGAGAGAGTCCTGGTGCTCTGCAAAGCCAGGCGGCATTCCCCACTTTCTCCTGCAGCTTCAGCTCAGCGTGGGCCTTCCCTCCCTCTAATCTCAATGCCTTCCTTAGAAGATCTGCTCGGAGCGTGCTAGCCTTCTTGATGGTCTGGTCTCTGGGTGGGAGAGATGCTCTTCCTGGCTGCATCTAGTCAGCCATCTTGGCTCTTCCTGTTTTCCCTTATTTTAACAAGTCGGTAAACCAAATACTATTCAACTACAGATGTGTTCCTGATGGTACATAGGAAGGCACTGACATAAAGCTAAGAAAAATAACTACAGCTTCACATAGACAATAGGGATCAATTTCACAGGCTTAAGTATGAATGTATGAAGTCAGGCACAAAAGAATACATACTGTATGATACCATTTATATGAAATTCAAGGATAGGCAAGAGTAAATAATGATGCAAAAATTCATAGTAGTTAACTTTTGGGGACACAACTAGGAGGGGGCATAAGAGGAACCCAAAGGGTACAACAAATGGTCTATATTATGATCTGGGTGGTTTTATATCAGTTTATACATATGTAAAAATTCATCAGCTATATACTTGAGATTTGTGTTCTTGACTAATGAATGCCATACCTAAAAAAAAAAAAGTTAAATATACACATGCACCTACATAAAGGGACCTGCCCTCAAAGAACCCACAAAAACTTTTCCTGGATGGCTTAAGAGTTGCTTAACAAATATGAATTTCTTATTCTTGAGTAGTTTTTAAAATTTACTATAATAAACAGGACAGCAAATTCACAGATTATCTAGCTATGTCATCCAAGTTTCAAAAAGAGTTAAATGAAAAATATTCATATATATATTTATACAAATCTAAATTCCATGTTGACAATAATTATGTGTGAAGAAATAATGAATTTCCAAAAGCTTCTCAATGGTATACTGATCCAAAATTATCCTCTTAAGTGAAATTTATGTGGTTAACTGTTTTCCAAGAAATGTGGCATGTCACTGAGTAATTATTTTCCTGCATTATTAAAATATCAATATACCATAACCTTTCCTTATACTGAAATTATGTAAATAACAGCATTAAATTCTTGTTTCTATCTTTCTTGTTAAATTAATATATACACTAAAATAATGACACATTTGTACACTATATTATAGTAGCTATTAAGTGCTAAATTTAGTTTTAAATAATCATAGAAATAAATACAAACATGGAATTTTTTATAATAAAACAGCACATATTGGGTACTCAATAAACAACTGTAAATGAACAAAAATAAAGTTTACCACTTCTTCATCTGAAAGTTCACGCCCCTGGATGCTGCTATTCTCTCTCACAGCTTGCTGGTGTTTTCTCCCTTTAACATGGCTAAAAAGATATACCTCCGAAGAGATCTAAAAGCATAAAATCAAAGCAATGTAACCAATGTAACATTATATGAATTTTAAACACTACACATTCAGTCCAGTATATGATATGTGAGTTGAGATCCACCTAGTATTCACATATTAGTCTTAAAAATAGTTTCCTCAAACATAATTCTGAGAATCCTCTAGAAGACAAATGGTTAAAAAAAAGACTCAGGAGGCTGAGGCAGGAGAACCGGGAGGAACCCGGGAGGCGGAGGTTGCAGTGAGCCAAGATCGCGCCACTGCAATCCAGCCTGGGTGACAAAGCGATACTTGTCTCCAAAAAAAAAAAAGACATGCTATAGTCAGCCTAAGAGGAAATTATTTCCTCTAAGTTTGAAGATTCAAGTCTCAGCAGTGAAAATGTTGTTTTCTTTTTTTAGACCTAGTACCCCAAAAATACTGACTTGGGCTATCACATTAAGCAGGTAATCATCCATTTTAATAGTAACTATATTCTTTAGCACTTTTACTGCTATTCCGAAATGCTGATGTTTCATTCAGAATCATGAAAGAAATCCAGGTCACTCAGCAGATGCCTTAGCATGAGTTTTATTTTATTTTTTGAAACAGAGTCTTGCTTTGTCGCCCAGGCTGGAGTGCAGTGGCACAATCTTGGCTCACTGCAACCTCCGCCTCCTGGGTTCAAAGGATTCTCATGCCTCAGCCTCCTGAGTACCTGGGATTATAGACATGCACCGCCATGCCCAGCTAATTTTTTGTATTTTCAGTAGAGACGGGGTTTCACCATGTTGGCAAGGCTGGTTTTGAACTCCTGGCCTCAAATGATCCGCCCACCTTGGACTCCTAAAGTGCTGAAATTACAGGCGTCAGTTGCCACATCTCTCCTGCCTTAGCATAAGTTTTAAAAGACTGGAAGAATATATTTCCATGGTTTCATAAACTTTAGAAGTAAACTGTATCATTACAATATTGATAATAACAACTTACCAGCACATTGCAGAGAGAACACTGCTTCTTTCTTTCATAAGGGGTCAGTTTGGGGGCATAATCAGTATTTGCATGTCGCCCACTGCTTAGCTCAGCAGCTTTTTCTTTTCTTTGTTCAATCTGTTCCATGTGCCTTCGAATACTTTCATCATGCTGTAGATGAAGTCAAAGTGCAAGAATTTCAAAAATTATTCAAATTATGGTGAGAACTCAGAAAAATAACATTTCCATTAAAACTTCAAAAATTATAGGAGAATGTCGTTTGTATGGCAACTTACACACTGAAGACAAAGCTTTACACAAAGCCCTTTAATATCACCCACATGAACAGTAATGTTTATTAAAGTGTGCTCCAGGATAGGTATTAATAGGTGCTTTACAGAACAGGTTCCATGGTCAAATAAATTTGAAAAACAGTAAACTAAAGCCAAACAGGTTTTTAATGTAGAACTTTACAGAACTTCCAGTACATCACTGTGATCTATGACTCAATACACCTAGCTTTTAGTAGGCATCAACTTACAAATTATTTGCCAATAACATATTTTTGAGAACCACTTCCTGGAACCCACCATGGGAAATGTTAACCTATAGGTAAAGCACATGCTTATCCATACAGCAAGCAAGGTCCATCATGACCACTCCTATAACCTACTCCATTTTTATACCTCCAGTGACAATCCTGGGGGGAAAACACTATTTCAGACCTTTGTCCTTACACTCATCTATTTCATATGGCTAGGACGGCATCCCACCTACCTATCTATTTTACTCATCCTCCTTTCAAGATCCAGCTCAGAAGTGTTCTTTAAAAATCACTTCCCTGACCTCTGACACTCCTCATGTTAGACTAAGTGTCCTCTTCTGTGCTTCCACAGCATTTCATGTATGCCTCTCTCTATGTGGAGGTTATGTACTTAGCACCTGAATTTAAAGTAAATGAAGAGTTTCTTAAAAATCAGAACCATGCCTTATCTCTGCATTACCCTGCCTACCACAAGGCTCAATAAATACCTGCTACAATAAATTTAAATGAATGGTAAATTTCTAGGACTATACAAATAGTAAAATACGGTCTTCTAACTTAAGGGTTTTACTATCTCTGTGAGGAGCCAGCATGTAAATAACTGTGACATAATATGAAACATTCATACTGTTAGAGACTGCCTACAGGTTGTAGTAATACTAAAAATTTTCTAGAGAGTATCAGTTTATCATAATCTCCCAAGCTACGATTACGCAATTCATAAGCACTGAAATCAAGTGAAGCAAATCATAAGAAACATCTTTTAATTTACTTTTGAGTGATTAAAACCTATGAATATAAGAAGCCTACCAGTAATGCCTTCAAGACATTAACAAATTGCTGGCTGGGCGCGGTGGCTCAAGCCTGTAATCCCAGCACTTTGGGAGGCCGAGACGGGCGGATCACGAGATTAGGAGATCGAGACCATCCTGGCTAACACGGTGAAACCCCGTCTCTACTAAAAAATACAAAAAACTAGCCGGGCGAGGTGGCGGGCGCCTGTAGTCTCAGCTACTCGGGAGGCTGAGGCAGGAGAATGGCATAAACCCGGGAGGCGGAGCTTGCAGTGAGCTGAGATCCGGCCACTGCACTCCAGCCTGGGCGACAGAGCGAGACTCCGTCTCAAAAAAAAAAAAAAAACAAATTGCTTAGTAAAAACAGGAAATGTTAAATAAACTTCCTTAAATTTTTTTCCTCAATGGCTCTACCATATCAAAGTAAACTTAGTTTCCAGATATTGAGTTAGAATGATCATAGCGAAATCATATAAGCTTTGCTGTGCAAAGATTTAGAATACAAATTAATTCAATTTTTGCTCTACAAAATGTTGATCTCATGCTACACTGCAAGCCCTAAAATTTCAGTTTAAAAATATGTAATATCCTTACCTTGAGCTGAATTTTTTTCTGTAACTCTTCCATAGCTTCTTGTTGAGCAGCTGTGAGTGCTGCCAATCGTTCTTCCCTGTCTCTGTAAGAAGACAGTAAAAATTATAAACTCAACTGCTTAAAGTAACAAATCTCATGAGGCTCAAAAATACAATTAGGACACATAGGCTTATACAGTCTAAAGGGCTATTATTTTTTTTAAAAATATTCTTCTTAGAGTGCGTACTAAATCCCAGGTATATTGCTAATTAAACGTTTGGGAAACAATAGGGATGATCAGTTATGAAATGGACTTCTGGACCCAGGCATGGGTTTAAGCATTAGCTCAAAGACTGTCATTTGAATATGGCTGTTGAAAACTATATTTATCTCTATTCCCTTCCAAAAACACAATTAAACCACAAAAAAGAATAGAAAAGGCATAAACTCACAAAAACAAAGAAGAGGAAATAATCACAAAAAATGGACATCAATATTTCAAAAGCTGAGAAGCAATCCTGAGAAAGCTGAAATCTAAGCTTTCAGAGGGAAACTAATAAGCAAGGTGACTCTACTAGCAAAATTCCATTAAGAGTTCAGCAATTGAAAAAAACTATTCACTTATGAGGGAAGGGATAAAGGTTGAGGATAAAAATAAGCAGACTTGGAAAGCCTTAAAATACAGCAGGTCTCCAAATCTCCCCACGCCAGCAGAAGATGAAGAGATTACTCCCTAGAGGGGCTGAACAAAAGGACCTGCATTCAGGACAGAAGGCAAATTGGAGGTGAGATAATACACTGAAAACAGGAAGTTTAAGTGAAAATCTACATACTGAAATGGTGAGACAAGTAGCATCCTTCTATTTTAATTCATACAGCATGCATAGCCAGCTTTCCTCACCACTCCCCTCATGTATCCCAGAATTTAAAGTACAATAAATTAGAATAAATAAAAAGAAACAAACTGTTAACACACACACACACACACACAATGTATAAATATATTTTCTCTTTTATTATCTTAGTTCTTTTAAAAATATAGAACTGTATAAAGAAATAATTTATAAGATTAATGTTTCATTTATGACATTTATATGTAAGATATGTGAAAATAGTAACGCAAGGGGAAGAATGAAAGAGGAGGCCAGAACTTTGGTACAAAGTTGTTCTATTTTAACAAAATTAATTTAGTTTTATCCTAAAGTAGAATATAAGTCAAGATGAATACTATAATCCAAAAAGCAACTATTAAAGTAACAAAAATAATTTTTAAATAATGAAGAAAATAATACAACAAAAAGTGGTTTAATAAAAACAAAAGGTAAAGGAGAACAAAAAAGACTTGAGACATATAGAAAACAAGTATCAAAATGGCGGACATAAATTCAGTCATACCAAAAATTACATCAAATGAGAATTGACTAAACATTCCAATCAAAAGGCAGAAATTAGCAAACCAGATAGAAAAGTAAAACCCAACTACGTACAGCCTACAAGAGACAGATATGAGATACAAAAACACAAAAAGGATGAGGGTATAAGAACAGAAGACATACCATGTAAATAGTAGCTAATTTTTGTATTTTTAGTAGAGATGGGGTTTCACCATGTTGGCCAGGATGGTCTCGATCTCTTGACCTCATGATCCACCCGCCTTGGCCTCCCAAAGTGCTGGGATTACAGACGTGAGCCACCGCGCCCGGCCAAGAACTTTATAATAAGTGAGATCACTTAAGATGAAAAAGACAAATTCCTAGGAAGACATGAATTATCAAAGCTGATTCCAGCAGATATAGAAAAATCTCAATAGACCAAAAACAAGGGGAAAAAAACTTAACTGGTAATTTAAAATCTTCCCACAAAGAAAAACCCAAGCCCTGATGGCTTTACTGGTAAACTCACCCAAACATTTAGAAAGAAATAATACCAATCCTATGGAAATGGTTTCTCAAATAGAGCAGGAAAGAATACTTCCCCTTACATTCCATAAGGCCAGAATCGCCATAACACAAAAGCCAGACGAAAACATCACAAGAAAACTACAGATAAATACCCCTCATAAACATGCCCTTGGCAAGAAGCCAACAACATATAAAAACTATTATATATCATGACAAAGCAGGAATTAACCCAGGAATACAAGGTTATTTTAATACGCAAAAATTAATGTAACATACCATATTAATAAAATAAAGAGTAAAACCCATAGTCATCTCAATGGACCCACAAAAAGAAGGATTTCACCAAATTCAAAGTCCATTCATGTTAAAAGCTCTCAACAAACTAGAAATAGAAAGAAACTTCCTCAATCTATAAACTTTATCAAAAATCTACAGCAAAGATCATACATAGTGGTGAAAGACCAAATGCTTTCCCACTAAGATTGAGGACAAAACAAGGACACCCAATATCACAACTTCCACTGAACATTAAATACAAGGAGTGAACCAGTGCAAGAGGGCAAAAAGAAAAAAAAATAAATTAAAGGCATCCACATTAGAAATAGAGAACTAAAACAAACTTTATTCACAGATGCCATGAGCCTTTATGTATAAAAAGTACTAAAGAATAAAAATAATAATAATTAAAAAACTACCCAAACTAATACAGACAGTCCCCAACTTATAATCATTCAATTTACAGCTTTTTGACTTTATGATGAGTTTATAAGGACTTAACTCCATCGTAAGTTGAGGAACATCTGTAAGCAAGTTTAACAAGGTCATAAAAAACACAGTTGTAGAATGAAATAAATTAAAATCCACTGTATTTCCATATACTAGCAAGAAAAATCCAAAAATGAACCAAAGAAAACAATTCCATTTACAGCAGCTTTAAAGAGTACTTAGGAATAAATTTTAAAAAGAATTGCAAGACCTATATGCAAAAAACTACAAAACCTTGTTGTCAGAAATTAAAGGAGATCTAAACAGAGAGAAACATCACATTCATGGACTGTAATATACAATAATGTAAAGATGTCAATCTCCCTAAACTGACCTATAGATTCAATACACTTCCTATCAGAATCCTGCAAGCTATCTTGCAGAAACTGATAAGCTGAACCTAAAATTTATATGGAAAGCCAACTTTGAAAAAGAACAATGAAGTTGGAGAATTTATACTAATTTCAAAATATGCTATAAAACTGTATAGTTTTATAGCATATAAACCCTCCCAAGACTAAACTAGGAAGAAGTTGAATCCCTGAATAGACCAATAACAGGCTCTGAAATTGAGGCAATTAATAGCCTACCAACCAAAAAAGTCCAGGACCAGACAGATTCATAGTCGAATTCTACTACAGGTACAAAGAGGAGCTGGTACCATTCCTTCTGAAACTATACCAATCAATAGAAAAAGAGGGAATCCTCCCTAACTCATTTTATGAGGCCAGCATCATCCTGATACCAAAGTCAGGCAGAGACACAACAAAAAAAGAGAATTTTAGACCAATCTCCCCGAAGAACATTCATGCAAAAATCCTCAATAAAATATTGGCAAACCAAATCCAGCACTACATCAAAAAGCTTATTCACCACGATAAAGTGGGCTTCATCTCTGGGATGCAAGGCTGGTTCAACATACACAAATCAATAAACGTAATCCAGCATATAAACAGAACCAAAGATAAAAACCACATGATTATCTCAATAGATGCAGAAAAGGCCTTTGACAAAATTCAACAGCACTTCATGCTAAAAACGCTCAATAAATTCGATACTGATGGAATGTATCTCAAAATAATAAGAGCTATTTATGACAAACCCACAGCCAATATCTCACTGAATGAGTAAAAACTAGAAGCATTCCCTTTGAAAACTGGCACAAGACAGGGATGCCCTCTCTCACCACTCCTATTCAACATAGTGTTGGAAGTTGTGGCCAGGGCAATCAGGCAGGAGAAAGAAATAAAGGGTATTCAATTAGGAAAAGACAAAGTCAAATTATCCCTGTTTGCAGATGACATGATTGTATATTTAGAAAACTCCATCATCTCAGCCCAAAATCTCCTTAAGCTGATAAGCAACTTCAGCAAAGTCTCAGGATACAAAATCAATGTGTGAAAATCACAAGCATTCCTATACTCCAATAACAGACAAACAGAGTCAAATCATGAGTGAACTCCCATTCACAATTGCTTCAAAGAGAATAAAATACCTAGGAATCCAACTTATAGGGGATGTGAAGGACCTCTTCAAGGAAAACTACAAACCACTGCTCAACAAAATAAAAGAAGACACAAACAAGTGGACAAACATTCCATGCTCATGGATAGGAAGAATCAGTATTGTGAAAATGGACATACTGCCCAAAGTAATTTATAGATTCAATGCCATCCCCATCAAGCTACCAATGACCTTCTTCACAGAATTGGAAAACACTGCTTTAAAGTTCATATGGAACCAAAACAGAGCCCGCATTGCCAAGACAATCCTAATCGAAAAGAATAAAGCTGGAGGCATCACGCTACCTGACTTCAAACTATACTACAAGGCTACAGTAACCAAAACAGCATAGTACTGGTACCAAAACAGAGATATTGACCAACGGAACAGAACAGAACCCTTAGAAATAATACCACACATCTACAAACATGTGATCTTTGACAAACCTGACAAAAACAAGAACTGGGGAAAGGATTTCCTATTTAATAAATGGTGCTGGGAAAACTGGCTAGCCATATGTAGAAAGCTGAAACTGGATCCCTTCCTTACACCTTATACAAAAATTAATTCAAGATGGATTAAAGACTTAAACATCAGACCTAAAACCATAAAAACCCTAGAAGAAAACCTAGGCAATACCATTCAGGACACAGGCATGGGCAAGGACTTCATGTCTAAAACACCAAAAGCAACAGCAACAAAAGCCAAATTGAGATGGGATCTAATTAAACTAAAGAGCTTCTGCATAGCAAAAGAAACTACCATCAGACTCAACAGACAACCTACAGAATGGGATACCCGTCAGACAAAGGGCTAATATCCAGAATCTACAAAGAACTCAAATGAATTTACAAGAAAAAATCAAACAACCCCATCAAAAAGTGGGCAAAGGATATGAACAGATACTTCTCAAAAGAAGACATTTATGCAGTGAACAGACATATGAAAAAATGCACATCATCACTGGCCATCAGAGAAATGCACATCAAAACCACAATGAGATACCATCTCACACCAGTTAGAATGGCAATCATTAAAAAGTCAGGAAACAACAGGTGCTGGAGAGGATGTGGAGAAACAGGAACACTTTTACACTGTTGGTGGGACTGTAAACTAGTTCAACCATTGTGGAAGACAGTGTGGCGATTCCTCAAGGATCTAGAACTAGAAATACCATTTGAACCAGCAATCCCATTACTGGATATATACCCAAGGGGTTATAAATCATGCTACTATAAAGACATATGCACATGTATGTTTATTAAGGCACTATTCACAATAGCAAAGACTTGGAACCAACCTAAATATCCATCAATGATAGACTGGATTAAGAAAATGTGGCACATATACACCATGGAATACTACGCAGTCATAAAAAAGGATGAGTTCATATCCTTTGTAGGGACATGGATTCAGCTGGAAACAATCATTCTGAGCAAACTACCACAAGGACAGAAAACCAAACACCGCATGTTCTCACTCATAGCTGGGAACTGAACAACGAGAACACTTGGACACAGGGTGGGGAACATCACACACCGGGGCCTGTCGTGGGGTAGAGGGAGGGGGGAGAGTAAATGACCAGTTAATGGGTGCAGCACACCAACACTGCACGTGTGTGCGTGTAACAAACCTGCACATTGTGCACATGTACCCTAGAAAAAAAATTTAAAAAAAGAAAAATCAATCAACTAATTACCATATTAACAGATTAAAGGAGAAATTTTATAGAATTATTTCCATATTTTTAAAAAAACACCAAAGCACTTGAAAAACTCAACATCCACCCAGTAGCATAACATCCCCCAGCTGAACTGCTGCTATACCCTACCACATAGGGCCGAGTTACTGCAGAAGTGTTGAATTCTAGATGCTAGTGCACCTTCCCCTTAAAACTGAACTGAAGTGGGTTCCCACTAATTGGAGACCTCACGCCTCTAGCACACAGAAACAGTTGACATCTCCCCCAGCCCACATACACTGCCCCCCCCCCCCCCCCCCCACCAATACCACTGGTGAGACATCACCTCACACTTCCAGGAGCTTTGAGCCTCTGGCATACCAAAGTAGTTGCACCCCCAGCACCACAGCTGATGCAGTACCCCCACCCCCCACCCCAGGGATCCAAAGACTCTACTGACCCAAGTAGTTATGCCTTCTGGGGCTGACCAGATATGGCAACTTGACTTCCAGGGATTCAGAACCACGACTGAGCTGTGTTCTAGGCCAAAGAGACACAGTGCCCCATCTACCGAAAACTGGACGAGTCCCCCTACATTCCAATCTGCTGAGGCACCCTACCTCTCCAAGGAGTGGTCATTGATGCATTGTTTCCTACCCCAAAGGGCCCAAGATACAGCTGTATCTTGCCATTCCTGGGTCCTTGTTGCCACTGGACCCAGCCTCATAGAGCCTAGGCTATTATATCAAGCCAGGGTCCCAAGTGACCACTGTATACCATGCTCCTCATCACCCAGAGCCTGAGCTACCATGTTACACAGTTGGTTCTGGATCCCAAATGGTGACTCTTCACTGCTCCCCAGGAATTGAGTCTCCAGATACACCTTCTTCCCCAGAATCATGCCAGTGCCCCCTCCAAGGTCAGAAGCATGGCAACATCCCAGCCCCCTGGGCCCAAGCTGCTGGGGTATGCCCCACAGCAACAAACCCTGTGTAGTGGGAGAACTGAATCCACTCATGCCTTGGAGAGAGAACATATGCCTGAAGTCACAGGTGCTCCAGTAGTTTCACAGGACCCTAAGCCCAGGAATTTGGCTCCACAGCTGCTCTGAGCCCCTGTGCCCTGCAACCCAGTGCTGCTATGGCTGCCTGTGTGCAATGTCAGACCTGTTACCAAAAGAAATCCCCTCAATGAAGATTCCCTACTAGGGGGAAAACAAGAACAGGAAGACCCCTACAACCTTTGCCCTAATAACCTCAGCAGCCACCATCACTGATACAGACTCCTACAGTCTAGACCACTGAGGCACTCACAGTGTGCACTGACATTGATCACAACTAAGAAGCTACATGACAACTACACCACTGCACCCACACAGAAGCAGAGCCACTGTGTCCCATACCCAAGCAGTATTCCCAGGCCCATCTTCAGGTGAAAGTCTTCCCCTTCCCACTCTGTAAAGTTGGAAAGATATGACTGCACTATCAGATGTACAAACAAGGCAGGGTCATAAGAAACATGAAAAGGCAAGGAAATATGAAACCACTAAAAGGAACACAGTAACTCTCCAGTAACTGACCCCAAAGAAACAGAAATCTACAAATTCTCTAAAAAGTAATTCAAAATAATGAACTAAGGAAACTCAGTGAAACATAAGAGAATAAAAACAGACCATTCGATGAAACTAGAAAACTAAACCATGATCTGAATGAGAAATTCAATAAAAGAGATATTTTTAAAAATCTAAATAAAAATCTTAGAACTGAAGAATTCAATGAAATAAAAAAATACCACAGAGGGTTCAACAGCAGACTAGATCAAGCCTGAAGGCTTCTGAACTGACTCAGAAGAGAAGAAAAAGGAAAAAGAATGAAGAGAGCCTATGGGATACCACTAAGCAAACAAATATTCACATTGTAGGAATTCCAAAGAGGGAAAAAACAGAAAAGGCTTATATAAATAAAATAATTGGTAAAAAAAAAAACTTCCTAAATCTTGGGACTTAGGAAGAGACAGATATTTATATACAAGTCAATGAAGCTCAAAGATCCTCAGATAAACTTTAGAAGGTTCTCTCCAAGGTACATTATAATCAAACTGTCAAATCTGAAAAGACAATGAAATAATTTTAAAAATAGCAAGAAAAAACTATCAAGTCACATATAAGGGGATGTCCATCAGAGTATCATTGAACTTTTCTGTAGAAACCTTGCAAGCCTGGGGAATGGGATGACATATTCAAGATGATGAAAGGGGGAAAAAAAATCTGCCGGCTAAGAATACTATACCAAGGAAAACTATCCTTCAGAAATGAAGGAGAAATAAAGTCTTCCCCAGACAAATGAAGTTGAAGGAATTCACTGACACTAGACCTGTGTTACAAGAAATGCTTATTCAAGCAGAAAGAAAATTATAATAATTACCACCATGAATACATGTAAAGTATAAAACTCACTGGTAGACATAAATACTTAGTCAAATCAGAATACTTTGAAACTGTAAGTGTGGTATGTAAGCCACACATATCTCTATTATGAAGGTTAAAAGTCAAAATAGCCAAAAGTAACAAAAACTACAATAAGTTTTTAAGGAATACATAATATAAAAAGGCAACTATTGTGACATCAAAAACATGACTTTTGGGGTGGACAGTAAAAGTCTAGTTTTTGTATGTGCCAGAAATTAACTTAAAACAGTTGATAACAGTTATCAACTTAAAACAGTTGATAACAACTTAACAGTTGTTAAGTATAACAGTATAAGATGTTTTGTATAAGCTCATAGTAACCACAAAACAAAAAACTATAGCAAATATACAAATAATAAAGAGATCATTATTTAATGATAAAGGGGTCAGTTCATCAATGGGACATAACAATTGTAAATTTACATGCACCTAACATTGGAGCACTAAAACTATAAAGCAAATATTAACGAACATGAAGGGAAAAATAGATAGCAATATAATAATAGTAGGGGACTTCAATACCCCACTGTCAACAATAGATAAACTAGAGAGAAAATAAATACTAGACTTAATTGTACTTTGACCAAATGGACCTCATATACACAGGCAGAACATCCCATCAAAAGCAATACATTTTTTTCTAGTCCACATAAATCATTATCCAGGATAGACCATATGTTAAACCACAAAACAAGTCATCTTAACAAATTAAAGAAGATTCAAATTGTATCTATTGTTGTTTCAAATCACCATGATATAAAACTAGAAATCAATAAAAGAAGGAATCCTGAAAATTTCATAAATACATGGCTATTAAATAACATGCTCCTGAATAAGTCATGAGTTAAAGAAGAAATCAAAAGGGAAATTAAAAAATATCTTCGGACAAACAACAATAGAAACACAACATAGCAAAATCTATGGGTTGCAGCAACAGCAGTTCTAAGAGGGAAGTTTATAGCTTCTGCATAACAAAGAAAAAAGTCAATAAAACATTAGCCTAAGGACTGGGGAAAATATGTACAGCCCATATATCTAATAAAGAGTTAATATCCAAAATATATAAAGAACTAGGCCAGGCATAGTGGCTCATGCCTGTAATCCCAGCACTTTGGAAGGCAAAAGTGGGCGGATCACTTAAGGCCAGGGGTTCGAAAATCAGACAGGCATGATGGCACACACCTATAATCCCAGCTACTCAGGTGGCTGAAGCACAAGAATCACTGGAACCCAGGAAGTGGAGGTTGCAGTGAGCCAAAATCATGCCACTTCACTCCAGCCTGGACAAGAGAACAAGATTCTGCCTCAAAAAGAAAAAAAGCAAGGTAAAAACAAAACAAAACAAAAAACAAACAAAAAAAACAAAACCAAGCAAAACAGATATTAAAAAAAACCTCATAAACTCAATAGTAGAAAAACAAACTGATTTTAAAATGGGCAAAGAATCTGCCTAGACATTTCTCCAAAGAAGTCATAAAAATAGTCAGTAGATATATAGAAAGGTGTTGAACATCATTAATCATCAAGGAAATGAACATTAAAACTATTATGAAATACTAACTCACAACCATTAGATGACTGTTATCAAAAGGTCAAAAAACAAATGTTGGTGAGGGTATGGAGAAAAGGGAACTCTTTTACACTGTTGGTGAGAGTGTGGCTTGGTACAGCCATCTGGAAAACAGTGTGGAGGTTTCTAAAGAAATAGAACTACCATATGACCAGCTGATTCCTCTTCTGACAATACACCCAAAGGAAATGAAATCACCACTTCATAAAGATATTTGCACTTCCATGTTTCCTACGGCATTATTCACAGTAGCCAAGATATGAAAGCAAACTAAGTGTCTATCAAAGAAACAATGATAAAGAAATTGTAGTATATATATCATTTAGCCCTAAAAGTAACAAGGCATTGCCATTTGCCACAACATGGATGAGCCTAGAGAACATTATCCTAAGTAAAATGAGCCAGACACAGAAAGAAAAATATTGCATGATCTCACTTATATGTGAAATCTTTTTAAAAATTCAATTATACAGAGATAGAAGACAAGATATTGGTTATCAGGGGTGTGCATAAGAGGGAGAGGGCAGAAACAGGGAGATGCAGATCCGAGGATACAAAACTGCAGATATGTAAGATGAACAAGTCTAGAGATCTAATGTACAACAAGAGGGCTACAGGTAATAAAACTGTACAGTATTGGGATTTGTGATGAATAAGATTTTAGTTGCCCTTGCCACTAAAACAAATAAAATGGGTAACTATCTGAGAAGATAGATATGTTAGTCTGCTTCACTATAGTAACCCTTTTACAATCAATATGTATTCTACAACAACATGATGTGTACCTTAAATAAACAACAAATAAAAACTATTTTTTAAAAAACCTAAGGCAGATATCCTTAATAGTTGTGGAAAGCATTCCTTATAAATAAGATGCACACTAACAAAACAAAAGGCATAGAGATGAGGAAGAAAACCCAAACTATATATTGGTAGATGATACGTTTATTTATGTAGAAAATGCTAAAAAAAAATCTAAGATTAATTATTAGAATGGTTAACAGAACTTATCGAGATTGCTGGAAACAAAATTAATGGTATTTCTAAACACCAGCAACATACAAATTTAAAAAACACTTAAAGAGATTTTATTTATAATTGTGTAACCGGATAAAACAATAACTAAAAAAATCATAAAATGTGTACAAAAAATAAAATAGGAATAAACATAACAAGGATGAGAAAAACAGATGCAATGAAAACTACAAAACATTGTTGAAAGGAACTGAAGACGCAAATAAATGGAAAGACATCATGTGTTCATGGACTGGAAAACTCACCACTGTTAAGATGTCCATATTGGCTGCCTCATCCTTTACAAGCAGCCCACCCTGAATTCTCTCTCTTAGCGTATACGTTTACCAAAAAAAAAAAAAGCCATACTTCCCAAAGCAATCTATAGATTCAATGCAATCCCTATCAAAATCCCAATGACTTATTTTTTACAAAAATTAAAAAATTCACATGAATCTCAAAGGATCCTCAAACCAAAACAATCTTGAAAAGAAAAAAGAGGCTCACATTTTCTGATTTCAAAATATGCTACAAAACTATAGTAATCAAAACAGTATGGGCTAGCATAAAGACAAACATGTACAGTCCAATGAAACAGAACAGAGAGCCAAGAAAGAGCGCCATCATATGTAAGTCAAATAATTTCGACAAGGGTGGCAAAACCATTCAATAGAGAAAGGACAGTCTTTTCAACAAGAGGTGATGGGAAAACTGAATATGTGCAAAAGAATGAAGTTGAATCCTTACCTTACACCATATACAAAAATTAACTAAAACTGTATCCAAGATCTAAACATAAGACCTAAAACTATAAAAATGTTACAAGAAAATCCAAGGAGAAAACTTCACAACATTGGATTTGGCTATGATTTCTTGAATATGACAACAAAAGTAAAGGCAACAACAATAAAAATAGACAAACTGAACTACATCCAAATTTAAAACTCCTGTGCTTCAATAGACATTATCAACAAAATGAAAAGTCAACCTACAGAATGGGAGAAAGTATCAGTAAATTGTATCTTTGATAAAGGGTTAATGTCCAGAATACATTAAAAAAAAAACAAACTCTATAACCCAACAAGAAAATAATCAGATTAAAAAATAGGCAAAGGACCTAAGTGGTAACCTCTCCCCAACAATATAAAGAAATGGTCAATAAGCACATGAAAAGCTGCTAAAGGTCATTAATCACTAGGGAAATGCAAATCAAAACCAGAATGAGACACCACTTCACACTCTTCAAAAAGGCTATTTTTAAAAAACAAAATAACAAGCATTGGTGAGGATGTGGAACCCTTGTGCAATGCTGGTAAGAACATAAAAATGGTACACCAGCTATGAAAAACAGTAGGGTTCTCCTCAAATAAAATAAAATAAAATAAAATTAGTATATAATCCACCCGCTTCACTTTTGGAATTAAAAAGCAGAGACTAAAACATGCATTTGTAACACCTGTGTTTATAACAGCATTATTCACAATAGTCAAAAGGTAGAAGCAACTCAAGTGTCTTTCAACAAAGAAACGAATAAATATAATGTGGTATTATACATACAATGAAATACTATTCAGTCTTTTTTTTTTTTTCAAATATACTTTAAGTTCTAGGGTACATGTGGATAACGTGCAGGTTTGTTACATGTGTATACTTGTGCCATGTTGGCGTGCTGCACCCATCAACTCGTCAGCACCCATCAACTCGTCATTTACATCAGGTATAACTCCCAATGCAATCCCTCCCCCCTCCCCCCCTTCCCCCTCCCCGTGATAGGCCCCAGTGTGTGATGTTCCCCTTCCCCAGTCCAAGTGATCTCATTGTTCAGTTCCCACCTATGAGTGAGAACATGCGGTGTTTGGTTTTCTGTTCTTGTGATAGTTTGCTGAGAATGATGGTTTCCAGTTGCATCCATGTCCCTACAGAGGACACAAGCTCATCCTTTTTTATGGCTGCATAGTATTCCATGGTGTATATGTGCCACATTTTCTTAATCCAGTCTGTCACTGATGGACATTTGGGTTGATTCCAAGTCTTTGCTATTGTGAATAGTGCCGCAATAAACATACGTGTGCATGTGTCTTTATAGCAGCATGATTTATAATCTTTTGGGTATATACCCAGTAATCAGATGGCTGGGTCATATGGTACATCTAGTTCTAGATCCTTGAGGAATCGCCATACTGTTTTCCATAATGGTTGAACTAGTTTACAATCCCACCAACAGTGTAAAAGTGTTCCTATTTCTCCACATCCTCTCCAGCACCTGTTGTTTCCTGACTTTTTAATGATCGCCATTCTAACTGGTGTGAGATGGTATCTCATTGTGGTTTTGATTTGCATTTCTCTGATGGCCAGTGATGATGAGCATTTTTTCATGTGTCTGTTGGCTGTATGAATGTCTTCTTTTGAGAAGTGTCTGTTCATATCCTTTGCCCACTTTTCGATGGGGTTGCTTGTTTTTTTCTTGTAAATTTGTTTGAGTACTTTGTAGGTTCTGGATATTAGCCCTTTGTCAGATGAGTAGATTGCAAAAATTTTCTCCCATTCTGTAGGTTGCCTGTTCACTCTGATGGTAGTTTCTTTTGCTGTGCAGAAGCTCTTTAGTTTAATTAGATACCATTTGTCAATTTTGGCTTTTGTTGCCGTTGCTTTTGGTGTTTTAGACATGAAGTCCTTGCCCATGCCTATGTCCTGAATGGTATTACCTAGGTTTTCTTCTAGCGTTTTTATGGTAATAGGTCTAACATTTAAGTCTCTAATCCATCTTGAATTAATTTTCGTATAAGGAGTAAGGAAAGGATCCAGTTTCAGCTTTCTACTTATGGCTAGCCAATTTTCCCAGCACCATTTATTAAACAGGGAATCCTTTCCCCATTTCTTGTTTTTCTGAGGTTTGTCAAAGATCAGATGGCTATAGATGTGTGGTATTATTTCTGAGGACTCTGTTCTGTTCCATTGATCTATATCTCTGTTTTGGTACCAGTACCATGCTGTTTTGGTTACTGTAGCCTTGTAGTATAGTTTGAAGTCAGGTAGCGTGATGCCTCCAGCTTTGTTCTTTTGACTTAGGATTATCTTGGCAAGGTGGGCTCTTTTTTGGTTCCATGTGAACTTTAAAGCAGTTTTTTCCAATTCTGTGAAGAAAGTCATTGGTAGCTTGATGGGGATGGCATTGAATCTATAAATTACCTTGGGCAATATGGCCATTTTCACCATACTGATTCTTCCTATCCATGGGCATGGTATGTTCTTCCATTTGTTTGTGTCCTCTTTTATTTCACTGAGCAGTGGCTTGTAGTTCTCCTTGAAGAGGTCCTTTACATCCCTAGTAAGTTGGATTCCTAGGTATTTGATTCTCTTTGAAGCAATTGTGAATGGAAGTTCATTCATGATTTGGCTGTTTGTCTGTTACTGGTGTATAAGAATGCTTGTGATTTTTGCACATTAATTTTGTATCCTGAGACTTTGCTGAAGTTGTTTATCAGCTTAAGGAGATTTTGGGCTGAGACAATAGGGTTTTCTAAATATACAATCATGTCATCTGCAAACAGGGACAATTTGACTTCTTCTTTTCCTAACTGAATACCCTTGATTTCTTTCTCTTGCCTGATTGCCCTAGCCAGAACTTCCAACACTATGTTGAATAGGAGTGGTGAGAGAGGGCATCCCTGTCTTGTGCCAGTTTTCAAAGGGAATTTTTCCAGTTTTTGCCCATTCAGTATGATATTGGCTGTGGGTCTGTCATAAATAGCTCTTATTATTTTGAGATACGTTCCATCAATACCGAATTTATTGAGCGTTTTTAGCATGAATTGCTGTTGAATTTTGTCAAAGGCCTTTTCTGCATCTATTGAGATAATCATGTGGTTTTTGTCTTTGGTTCTGTTTATATGCTGGATTACGTTTATTGACTTGCGTATGTTGAACCAGCCTTGCATCCCAGGGATGAAGCCCACTTGATCATGGTGGATAAGCTTTTTGATGTGTTGCTGAATCTGGTTTGCCAGTATTTTATTGAGGATTTTTGCATCGATGTTCATCAGGGATATTGGTCTAAAATTCTCTTATTTTGTTGTGTCTCTGCCAGGCTTTGGTATCAGGATGATGTTGGCCTCATAAAATGAGTTAGGGAGGATTCCCTCTTTTTCTATTGATTGGAATAGTTTCAGAAGGAATGGTACCAGCTCCTCCTTGTACCTCTGGTAGAATTCAGCTGTGAATCCATCTGGTCCTGGACTTTTTTTGGTTGGTAGGCTATTAATTATTGCCTCAATTTCAGAGCCTGCTATTGGTCTATTCAGGGATTCAGCCTCTTCCTGGTTTAGTCTTGGGAGAGTGTAAGCGTCCAGGAAATTATCCATTTCTTCTAGATTTTCCAGTTTATTTGCGTAGAGGTGTTTATAGTATTCTCTAATGGTAGTTTGTATTTCTGTGGAGTCGGTGGTGATAACCCCTTTATCATTTTTTATTGCATCTATTTGATTCTTCTCTCTTTTCTTCTTTATTAGTCTTGCTAATGGTCTATCAATTTTGTTGATCTTTTCAAAAAACCAACTCCTGGATTCATTGATTTTTTGGAGGATTTTTTGTGTCTCTATCTCCTTCAGTTCTGCTCTGATCTTAGTGATTTCTTGCCTTCTGCTAGCTTTCGAATGTGTTTGCTCTTGCTTCTCTAGTTCTTTTAATTGTGATGTTAGAGTGTCAATTTTAGATCTTTCCAGCTTTCTCTTGTGGGCATTTAGTGCTATAAATTTTCCTCTACACACTGCTTTAAATGTGTCCCAGAGATTCCGGTATGTTGTATCTTTGTTCTCATTGGTTTCAAAGAACATCTTTATTTCTGCCTTCATTTCGTTATGTACCCAGTAGTCATTCAGGAGCAGGTTGTTCAGTTTCCATGTAGTTGAGCGGTTTTGATTGAGTTTCTTAGTCCTGAGTTCTAGTTTGATTGCACTGTGGTCTGAGAGACAGTTTGTTATAATTTCTGTTCTTGTACATTTGCTGAGGAGTGCTTTACTTCCAATTATGTGGTCAATTTTGGAATAAGTGTGATGTGGTGCTGAGTAGAATGTATATTCTGTTGATTTGGGGTGGAGAGTTCTGTAGATGTCTATTAGGTCTGCTTGCTGCAGAGATGAGTTCAATTCCTGGATATCCTTGTTAACTTTCTGTCTCGTTGATCTGTCTAATGTTGACAGTGGGGTGTTGAAGTCTCCCATTATTATTGTATGGGAGTCTAAGTCTCTTTGTAAGTCTCTAAGGACTTGCTTTATGAATCTGGGTGCTCCTGTATTGGGTGCATATATATTTAGGATAGTTAGCTCTTCCTGTTGAATTGATCCCTTTACCATTATGTAATGGCCTTCTTTGTCTCTTTTGATCTTTGGTTTAAAGTCTGTTTTATCAGAGACTAGTATTGCAACCCCTGCTTTTTTTTGTTCTCTACTTGCTTGGTAGACCTTCCTCCATCCCTTTATTTTGAGCCTATATATGTCTCTGCATGTCAGATGGGTCTCCTGAATACAGCACACTGATGGGTCTTGACTCTTTATCCAGTTTGCCAGTCTGTGTCTTTTAATTGGAGCATTTAGTCCATTTACATTTAAGGTTAATATTGTTATGTGTGAACTTGATCCTGCCATTATGATATTAACTGGTTATTTTGCTCGTTAGTTGATGCAGTTTCTTCCTAGCCTCGATGGTCTTTACATTTTGGCATGTTTTTGCAATGGCTGGTACCGGTTCTTCCTTTCCATGTTTAGTGCTTCCTTCAGGGTCTCTTGTAAGGCAGGCCTGGTGGTGACAAAATCTCTAAGCATTTGCTTATCTGTAAAGGATTTTATTTCTCCTTCACTTATGAAACTTAGTTTGGCTGGATATGAAATTCTGGGTTTAAAATTCTTTTCTTTAAGAATGTTGAATATTGGCCCCTACTCTCTTCTGGCTTGGAGAGTTTCTGCCGAGAGATCTGCTGTTAGTCTGATGGGCTTCCCTTTGTGGGTAACCCGACCTTTCTCTCTGGCTGCCCTTAAGATTTTTTCCTTCATTTCAACTTTGGGGAATCTGGCAATTGTGTGTCTTGGAGTTGCTCTTCTCGAGGAGTATCTTTGTGGCGTTCTCTGTATTTCCTGGATTTGAATGTTGGCCTGCCCTACTAGGTTGGGGAAGTTCTCCTGGATGATATCCTGAAGAGTGTTTTCCAACTTGGTTCCATTTTCCCCCTCACTTTCCGGCACCCCAATCAGACGTAGATTTGGTCTTTTTACATAATCCCATACTTCTTGCAGGCTTTGTTCATTTCTTTTTCTTCTTTTTTCTTTAGGTTTCTCTTCTGGCTTCATTTCATTCATTTGATCCTCAATCGCTGATACTCTTTCTTCCAGTTGATCGAGTCGGTTACTGAAGCTTGTGCATTTGTCACGTATTTCTCGTGTCATGGTTTTCATCTCTGTCCTTTCGTTTATGGCCTTCTCTGCATTAATTATTCTGGTTATCAATTCTTCCACTCTTTTTTCAAGATTTTTAGTTTCTTTGCGCTGGGTACGTAATTCCTCCTTTAGCGCTGAGAAGTTTGATGGACTGGAGCCTTCTTTCATCTAGTCAAAGTCATTCTCCGTCCAGCTTTGATCCATTGCTGGCAATGAGCTGCGTTCCTTTGCAGGGGGAGATGCGTTCTTAGTTTTTGAAATTCCAGCTTTTCTGCCCTGCTTTTTCCCCATCTTTGTGGTTTTATCTGCCTCTGGTCTTTGATGATGGTGACGTACTAATGGGGTTTTGGTGTGGGTGTCCTTCCTGTTTGTTAGTTTTCCTTCTAACAGTCAGGACCCTCAGCTGTCGGTCTGTTGGAGATTGCTTGAGGTCCACTCCACACCCTGTTTGCCTGGGTATCAGCAGCACAGGCTGCAGAAGATAGAATATTGGTGAACAGCGAGTATACCTGTCTGATTCTTGCTATGGAAGCTTCCTCTCAGGGGTGTACTCCACCGTGTGAGGTGTGGGGTGTCGGTCTGCCCCTAGTGGGGGATGTCTCCCAGTTAGGCTACTCAGGGGTCAGGGACCCACTTGAGCAGGTAGTCTGTCCGTTCTCAGATCTCAACCTCCGCGTTGGGAGATCCACTGCTCACTTCAAAGCTGTCAGACAGCGTCGTTTGCATCTGCAGAGGTTTCAGCTGCTTTTTGTTGTTGTTGTTGTTGTTGATCCACTGCTCACTTCAAAGCTGTCAGACAGAGTCGTTTGCATCTGCAGAGGTTTCAGCTGCTTTTTCTTGTTGTTGTTGTTGTTGTTGTTTAGCTGTGCCCTGTCCCCAGAGGTGGAGTCTACAGAGACAGGTAGGACTCCTTGAGCTGCTGTGAGCTCCACCCAGTTGGAGCTTCCCAGCCGCTTTGTTTATCTACTTAAGCCTCAGCAATGGTGGGCACCCCTCCCCCAGCCTTGCTGCTCCCTTGCCCGGAGATCGCAGACTGCTGTGCTAGCAATGAGGGAGGCTCCGTGGGCGTGGGACCCTCCCGGCCAGGTGTGGGATATAGTCTCCTGGTGTGCCTGTTTGCTAAGATCTTTGGTAGAGCGCATTATTGGGGTGGGAGTTACCCGATTTTCCAGGTGTTGTGTGTCTCAGTTCCCCTGGCTAGGAAAAGGGATTCCCTTCCCCCTTGCGCTTCCCAGGTGAGGCGATGCTCTCACCTGCGTCAGCTCTCGCTGGTTCGGCTGCAGCAGCTGACCAGCCCTGATTGTCAGGCACTCCCTAGTGAGATAAACCCAGTACCTCAGTTGAAAATGCAGAAATCACCTGTCTTCTCTGTCGCTTGCGCTGGGAGTTGGAGACTGGAGCTATTCCTATTCGGCCATCTTTCTCCGCCCCCCATGCCCATTCTATTCAGTCTTAAAAAGGAAGAAAATCCTGACACATGCTACAACATGGATGAAACTTGAAGACATTAGGATAAGTCACTAAAGGACAAATGCTGTACGATTCCACTTATATAAGATCCCTAAAGCAGTCAAATTCATAGAAACATAAAGTAGCATGACGATTGTCAGAGGCAAATGGGAGTGTGGGGGTGCGGAATGGAAAGAATGGGGAGTTATTACTTATTAGATACAGCATTTCAGTCTCGGAAACTGAAAAAAATTTCTGGGTACAGATGGTGGTAATAGTTTCACAAAAATGTCAATGTACTTAATGCCACTGAACTGTAAACTTAAAAATGATTAAAATTATAAATTCCATGTTATTTATATTTTTTGCCACAATAAAAAAGTACACAAAAATCCTTTATAGAAAAAAAATTATATACCTGATATAAAGATGTTTTGAAAGACCTAAATCAGTAGAAAAACATTTAGTAGCATGCTCATAAATTAAAATATTCACCATAAAAATATCAATCTTAACACCTGAATTTAGAGACTCAGTGCAATTCCAATCAAAATTTTATAGTTTCTTTTTAAATATAGAACTGAGCAAGCTGATTCTAAAACTAACACAGATGTGAAATAGGGTCAAGACAGTCCTAATAAAAAATAAGATGAAGGATAGTTCAGACACCAACAATTATTATAAAGCTTTGATAATTAAGGCAGATGACAAGAAAAGTGATCACTGGACCAGAACATAAGAGTCCACAAGCAGACCCACACATATATAAAAACTTGGCTTATGTTAGAAAGCCTTGCAGATCAGTAGGAAAAAAATGCATTTTTCAATAAAGCATGTTAGAATAATTAGGTATCCACATGGAGAAAATGAAGTAAGACTCCTACCTCAAAATACACAATAAAATCAATTGCAGATAGATAAAGACCATTAAAGATAAAACTATAAAATTTTGAAGAATGTGTTATGACTTAGGATAGAAAACGGTTTCATAAATAAGACCGAAAGGCATAAATTAGTTTGTTCAGTTCTACTACACTGCAGTCAAGAGTTAAATTAATCAAAAGACATCACAAAAAAGAAAAAAGGTAAGACACAACCTATAGGTATATTTGCAATATATGTAACTGACAAAGACTTAGTATCTAGTAAAGATAATCCCTAAACATCAATAAGATAAAAAAAAAGACCCTAATACAGAAATGAACAAAAATTTGAATAAGCACTTTGCATTAAAAAACCTCGAATAGCTCATAAACATGTGAGAAGTTGCTCAGCCTAATTATTAATCAGGGACAAGTAGAAAAGTAAATTAAAACCACAAAGAGCTATCTTTTCACACCTACCAACTTCGCTATAATTTGGAAGTCACAAAATATCATGTCAGTAAGGTTCACACCAATAAAAGGGACTTAGGCTTGGCCAATTACATGTTTTTTCCTGTGTCTTTAAATCTTACACAAGTGATTAAAACTAAGGGATAGTTGAAGGTCATACATTATAATCAGAGTGGCAACATGATTACTGGCAACCAGACTATTTTCATCAAAAAAAAAAAAAAAAAAAAAAAAATCCACTGCTGTGGCTCTTGTGATCTAGCCTTTGATGTCTGACAGAACATTTCCAAACCTGGTCCTCTAACCATCTATTACTTATGCCCTCAGCATCTTCCCCAAAAGTCCCTTTTGCTGAAGCTATCCACAATCAAATTACATATTTTTTGATCTGAGTGTGGTAGTACACACCTGTAGTCCAAGCTGCTCAGGAGGGTGAGATGGGAGGATCACTTGAGTCAGAGAGTTCAAGATCAACCTGCTCAACATCGCAAAACCTCATCTCAAAAAAAACCAAAAAACCCTACATGACAGTAAATGGCTTTAAGACCTCAACTTGAATACTCACTCAGTGCAAAATGTTTATCAAGATAGCAAATGAGGTACCTAGCTCTTTCCCGGGCTGCATCCTCACGGGCTTTTTCCTTTTCTTGCCTCTGTTGTTCAATTCGGGCTTCTTGTTCTTTCCTCTTCATTAACAATTCTTCTACACGGGCCTGCCGTTCTGCCTCTAGAGCTCTCTTGCGTTCCTAATGTTAGAAATATTTTTTTCCAATATTAGAGTTATGTGTAAAATAAAAATGATTCCAAGTAATATACCTTTCACCAAACTTACATGTTCAAGCCAAGTAGAAAGATGGGCTTGCCACTAGGTACTCTGCTTCTTAAAGTTTAAACAAATATCAAATAGCAATGATATCTGGTTTCTGAAAGTCATTTACCAGTGTTACACATAATTAAGAAAATAATTGCTTTTTGATGCAAACACTATGTTATATTTGTTTTGTGGGAACTTGTGATGGTTAATACTGAGTGTGAACTTGATTGGATTGAAGGATACAAAGTATTGATTCTGGGTGTGTCTGTGAGAGTGTTGCCAAACGAGATGAACACTTGAGTCAGTGAGCTAGGAAAGGCAGATCCACCCTTAATCTGGGTGGGCACAATCTAATCAGCTGCCAACAAGGCTAGAATATAAAGCAGGCAGAAAAACATGAAAACAGAGACTGGCCTAGCCTACCAGCCTACATCTTTTTCCTGTTCTGGATGCTTCCTGCCCTCAAACATCAGACTCCAAGTTCTTCAGTTTCGGAACTTGGACTGGCTCTCCTTACTCCTCAGTTTGCAGACACTGTCGTGGGACCTTGTGATTGTATGAGTTAATACTTAATAAACTCATATATATATATGTATACACACACACATATATATATCCTATTAGTTCTATACCTCTAAAGAACTCTAATACAGAACTTAATATATGTTTTCTGATTAATCACTTCTAAAGCCTTGTGTTAATATATAGCTATAGAAATACCTGAATGTGATGAAAAAACCATAGTTAATAGATTTTATTTCTGAACTAAGCTTTCATGACGGAATTAAGACAGCTTGTGAGAAGGAGAAAGAGGTAACATAACAGAGCATAGAGTGTATAAGAGTGGATATTGGGTCAGATTCCCTGGTTTTGTTTCCTTACCCCATTATTCACTAGCACAGTGACTCTGGGCTACTTAGTTACAATCTCCATGCCTTAGTTTTCTAGAAGATAAATAATAATATGCATTTCTTAGGATATTATAAAGTACAGATGAGCTAATATATGAAAAGCACTTACCATAGAGCCTGGCATATATAAAATTCTCAATAATTATCATCATTATCATCATCAAGCCAGAAGATAAATCATCAAAACTGGGTAACTTCATGAAATATCTGTCACTAACATGTTCCTCATGTTATTGATATGTTTCTCTGAATCCATACCCATTCTCCAGACAGCACACACAACCTCTCGCTGGCCTCTCCTTTATAATTAATGGAATACATTGATCTAGGCTCTAGTACCTACTACTTACATAATTTTGGGCAAGGTACTTCACCTTAAAGAGCCTCAGTTGATTGTGAGATGTAAATTATTGATTACAGGTAAGTTCTCAGCATAGAGTTTAGCCATAGTAAGGGCTCAGTAAAGGACAGCAGAAAAAAAAAATAACGCAATTTCTGTTCAGGGAACACAGAAGAGAGATCGGAACATTTCTAATAGTTAACTGAGCTCACAATAGTAACTTCATCTCCACAACAAGCTCTATCTGCCCCAGAGAAAGAAACTCTTTTAAAAATAGCCAAAAGGATCTCTATTTCCTTCTTTTTTTTTTGAGGGGGTGGGTGGTATAGGAAGAGGGTAAACTGGAAATTGGAAGGAAATGCCCTGATTTCAGGAGGACATAACAGGCACACGGCAGACTGTTGGAGTCATGCAATTAGATTTTAAAATATATCCTTTACTGTCTGAGCATACTATTCATGAAATAGTTGTAGCTATTTCTCATTACTAATCAAGAATATGTGGAAACTTGTTTGGCCAAAAACTCTTAAGACTAAAAACCAAATCTGGCACAGAAAATTTTCTCCATTAAAAAAAAAGTGAACAAAAAAAATTCCTCTTATAGTCCAACTTTTCTGAAGTTTAAAAATTCCATATTATATCTGAAAACACATGCTTCACAACAAAATACGAAGAGCTTAGGCATTAAATACAAAGAATTAAAGCAGAATTTTTCATTTCATATTTTATTAATATAAGACCAAAGGCCTGAGGGAGGCAATTTTTTAAATCCTAAATTGATCTTATAAAATATATATTATGTAAAAATAATTACTTCAGGTATGTGCAATGTAGCCAAGTGTAGACTTGTAAACATAATGTCAACTTGCTGATCATTTTAATGGATATCAGACCAACTCCAACATTGTATGAAAAGAGATAACTGGATGTAAAAAGTTACCTAACCTATTAATTTTCATTTTTAATAACTTGAAAAGAGAATTGGTAGCCATACAGCTAATGAGTAAAATTACTAAAATTCAGTTACCATTTCCCAATCTGAAATTTCAATTCCATAAAGACAGGAAACTTTGTACCCCACAAAACACCTTGCACAAGGTAGGGATTCCTAAATATCTGTTTAATAAATGAAGCATGACTTTATAAAATCACATACATTATGAATCTATATACCCACAAGGAAAGAACTAAAACCTACAGCAAAGGAATTAGAAATATAACTAATTCTTAAGCCTACAGAAGAACCTCTCAGACCCCTACATATCTTAGCCAGGGAGGTGTTTAAGGCAGCCTAAGAAAGGATTCCGTAGCTCCTCTTTATGCCTATAATTAGTAATATACATAACAATAACAGCAACCTGAGAACATATGATGGCAGCACTTGATATTTTACTTACAAGAAATGAGAATCACATTGCCTTTAATAGTCCATGGGAATGTTTCAAGAGTAAAAATAAAATGTATGGAGGGTCTCTGAAATTCTGTATTAGGTTAGGATCTTACTATTATTGTATTTACAGAATACATGGCACTAGTGCCTGTACAGCATGTAATGACTACACATCTTTAAAATTTTAATGTTATATATGTTATCTACCGGTGGATTTTTCTATCTATCTCAGTATATCTCAAGCATATGTAGACAGGTTTAAAATTTTTCATTGAAATTAAATCCATAGGAAATTTCAGCACTTTTAAAAACAAAAAAAAAAATTCTGAAGAGCCAAAACAATTCTTAAAGTGTTGGTTGGTGGAGGAAATTCCCTACTAGTTTAGTAAACTGCTTTCCTTTAAGTTTTAATGAATGTTACAAATTGTGAAGTGAGAATCAACATTTTTAAATGAAAGATAACTGTTATATTTCAAATCTGCAAAATGCAGAGAAAGGAATCAAAGATGTCTATTTTAAAATATACAATACTACTCATATATTTCCCCCAAAAAAACAGCTAAGAAGTTACCTTTTCCAGAGAACTTTCCCTGATATTCTATTTCCACCAACCGAGCTAATTATTCCCTCCTCTGTAGTACCTTTGTACCTTTTACATACTCTAATTATACTCTTTCAAATTAAACTGTAATTTATTATTTGCTATAAAGGCAAAAATGTCTTATTTATATGTCTGAATTATTAGTTATTAAAGTAACACATAATGTACAAACCATAATTATTTTTATCTGTCTGTATTTCTGTTTCCCTACAGACATTTATAGCATTTATCCTGTAGAGAAGCAGGATAAATAAACAGGATAAATAATGTTAACGATTCAAATTAAACATTCAAATTTTTTTTATTCATTTAAGAATATAAGTTAATAGATAAATAGCTTATAAATGATAAATACGAAAATTTTTACTGCTTCTTGGAAAGGAAAGGCTAGTTTCTCTAACGGGAGCATTCTGTGTTTTTAAACATGAAGCTAGCTTTGCATTGATTAAAATAGTACATTGGACTCAAATCAAATAGAGATGAGGATGAATATGGGAATACCTGTTAATGCCCACAAATAGCAAAAAGTGATCAATGAACTTAAAAATGTATTAATAATTTACTAAAATCACTGATAACAAGAAGCATGACACACAACTCGTAATTTTTAAAAATACCTACAAAGCTTTTCATGACCTCCTCCCTAACTCTACATGTACTCCTTCCTCATATCCCCTTGTGCATGAAATGCCCTCCCATACAACTTATCATTTGTATGTTTCATTTTTGAAAACTTAGTAAACAGCCGGGCGCGGTGGCTAAAGCCTGTAATCCCAGCACTTTGGGAGGCCGAGATGGGCGGATCACGAGGTCAGGAGATCGAGACCATCCTGGCTAACACGGTGAAACCCCGTCTCTATTAAGAAATACAAAAAACTAGCCGGGCGAGGTGGCGGGCGCCTGTAGTCCCAGCTACTCGGGAGGCTGAGGCCGGAGAATGGCGTGAACCCGGGAGGCGGAGCTTGCAGTGAGCTGAGATCCGGCCACTGCACTCCAGCCTGGGCGACAGAGCGAGACTCTGTCTCAAAAAAAAAAAAAAGAAAACTTAGTAAACATGTCATCTCTACCTGGAAACTTTTCTGGACTTTTTCATGTTCCCTCTGCTCTCTATATAAATAAGGTGTTCTTCTTTGTGCTACTGACAATGCCTTTAGCACAGCATTTTTCCTAATCTTATTTATGTACATACACGTCTCCCCACTGAGAACACAGATGTATACTTTTCATATCTTCGAGCCTAACACATGACTTGCAGTAACTCAATGAAATGATCACTGAAGGAACAAATAAACATTAGTCACAATAAATACAGCATGTGTGAATTTGTATTTAAATATTGCAAAATTTGTTCTCTACATAAAAAAATATGTCAGGCCTTTAAAGACTATGGGCAAGGCATTTTACTGAGGGAGATCTAAAATAGATTATAAACAGCAGGATAGTGTATGCTTTAACCTTTTCCCCATCTTGCAAATGTAGGGTTTGCTGCAGAGGTTAAAATCTAATTATGGTATCTGATGATACTAAAAAATAACAGATGCCCATTATCTTAGGCATAAAAATTAACCTAAATTTGCCTCCTCATAGGCAAAAAAATTGTTTGAGCCTATATATACTGATTCAAAAACAACCTTTGTTTTTATTGTTGGGACAGGACTATATTCCTGCCCAGCCTGATTAGAAAAGAATAGATAATAATCTGTCCAGAACAGTTTAATCCTTCACCTAGATGAAGTTGACGATTCTATTGCTATGATTACAGTCTACTGATGAAAGAACTGATGACCGTAACTGAAGGATAACACACTATCTTTTAGAAATCAGACTTTATGTTTCTCGAGTGCTATATTGAACCATGCACCTTTGGGAACAAACACTAGATTACTCCATTTTGGGTCCTCAGCAACTAGCTTTAAGTCTAAAATATGACAGGTGCTCAATCAATGTTTGCTGAATAAAATCCTACCTGCACAGCTTCATCACGTGCTTGCTTTTCTTCCTGTCTTCTCTGACGCTCTTCCTGTAGCTCATTAAGCCTCTGTTCATATTCCTTCAATTTTGATAAAACATCATGACGTTTATTCTGGGCTTCAAGGGTATTTATAAAGGCAATTTCATTTACCTTTAAAAAACAAAGAAGGTAAGGTTCAGATCAAGTTAACTCTAGGGCACATTACAAAAATAAGAAATCTCACAAGTCAGGCTGGGCACAGTGGCTCACGCCTGTAATTCCAGCACTTTGGGAGGCCGAGAAGGGCAGATCACCTGAGGTCAGGAGTTCAAGACCAGCCTAGCCAATATGGTGAAACCCCATCTCTACTAAAAAAAAGAAATTAGCCGGGCATGGTGGCAGGCACCTGTAATCCCAGCTACTCGAGAGGCAGAGGCAGGAGAACTGCTGGAACCCAGGAGCCAGAGATTGCAGTGAGCCAAGATCGCACCACCGCACTCCAGCCTGGGTGACAGAGCAAGACTCTATATCAAAAAAAAAAAGAAGAAGAAATCTAACAACAGTCTTTATATAATAACATGAACCAATGGTAAGGCATGGAACAAAAAAAAATGAGGTACTATGGGTCTTTTCTTTCAATATTTACCTCAAAATGGAAAATAATCCAGTGTGTATAAAAAATCCACAGGCCTTAGAAAGAAGTAATTTAGAGGTCTGCCACTGAAAATAATTTTAAGTGAAGAAACAATTCTAAATTCTTATAGAGACCATCTTACAAAGTTCTACTTAATAACATTGTAATTTGCCACTATACGAATTACACAAACATTGAAATAGGTATGCTCACATTATTCTAATGAGTTTGAGAGGACAAAATGTAAAATAAACAACAAATTACTTTTCTTCAACATATATTGAATGAGTGACAATTAGATACAAGGTACTGAACTATACATTGCATTCTTAACTTCACATATATTGATTCTTAATAGTCAAGTTTTGCCAGAAAGTACAGATATTATGAGTAAAGAAGAGCTAATGATAAAGTTCAAAAATCAGGTAGGATCAACCCTCTCATTCTTGAAAGCCAGAGGATGGGCATGCTACAGTTAAAATGGTAGAGTGAAGTAGGAAAGCGAACACTATAGACAACCGTCTTTGACAGCCACAGGCTACAGGAATCCATGCTGGATGGAATAAAACCTATGTTAAGATATTTTATAAATTTCAGACAAGTTTGAATACAGATCCAACTAAGCTTTCCCAAATTCCATGCCATGATACCACTTTTATAAGCACTTTAATAAGCAGATTAAGCACAGAAACATCCTTCAAACTGTACTGAAAGTACTCAAAATACAAGATAGGCCAGGCGTGGTGGTTACACCTGTAATCCCAGCACTTTGGGAGGCTGAGGAGGGTGGATCGTGAGGTCAGGAGTGCAAGATTAGCCTGGTCAAGATGGTGAAACACATCTCTATTAAATATACAAAAATTAGCCGGACGTGGTGGCAGGCGCCTGTAATCCCAGCTACTCAGGAGGCTGAGGCAGAGAATTGCTTGAACCCGGGAGGTGGGTATTGCAGTGAGCCAAGATTGCGCCGCTGCACTCCAGCCTGGGCGACAGAGCAAGACTCCATCTCAATTAAAAACAAAAAACAAAAAACCCAAGATACACAAGTATGCTCAAAGAAAATTTATTCAGACTATATCAGAGCACACATATTAAACATAATCAATATGAAAGAAAAAGTAATGGGTCCTAATGTGCTAAGCAAAATTTTTACAATAAAATAAAACTTACAAGGGAAAGAGTATGCAAAAGTCAGATTAAACAACACAATCTTGGCAGTGTGCAGTGGCTCATGCCTGTAATCCCAGCACTTTAGGAGGGAAGCGGGGGAGGACTGCTTGAGCCCAGGAGTTCAAGATCAGTCTGAGCAATGTAGAGTGATCATCTCTATTTTACATACATAGAGAGAGCAAGGTGTGGTGGCATGCAACTATAGTCCTGGTTACTTGGGAGGCTGAGGTGGGAGGATTGCTTGAACCCAGGAGTTGGAGACTGCAGTGAGCCATGATCGCGCCACTAAACTCCAATTTGGGCAACAGAGTGAGACCCTGTCTCATTTAAAAGAACAGCAACAATTTGGAAGAAAATAATAACTTGTGGCCGGGTGCGGTGGCTCACACCTGTAATCCCAGTACTTTGGGAGGCCAAGACGGGCAGATTGCCTGAGCACAGGAGTTCGAGACCAGCCTGGGCAACATGATGAAACCCCGTCTCTACTAAAATACAAAAAAAAAAAAAAATTAGCCGGGCATGGCAGTGTGTGCCTGTAATCCCAGCTACTTCGGAGGCTGAGGCAGGAGAATCGCTTGAACTTGGGAGATGCAGGTTGCAGTGAGCCAAGATTGTGCCACTGCACTCCAGCCTAGGCAATAGAGAGAGACTCCGCCTCAAAAAAAAAAAAAGAAAGAAAGATAAGAAAATAACCTAAGAAACAGCAGAAAATTCATTACACAAACTTGGTAACACTGAAGAATTTGACAAAAACATGAATTTAAAGAAGCAAAGGAAAGACAACAAAACAACATACAGTAGTACCTCCTTATCCACAGGGAATACATTCCAAGACCCCCAGTGGATGCCTCAAATCACAGACAGTACTTATATAGTCAGCCCTCCATATCTGTGGGTTCTGCATCCATGGATTCACCCAACTATAGATAAAAAATGTTTTTTTAATGGGTGACTGTGTTTGTACTGAACATGAACATTACAAATTTGGTTCCAGCCCACCACAATAAACTGAGTATCACAATAAAGGAAGTCACATGAATTATCAAATTTCCCAGTGCATATAAAAGTTATTTTTACACGATACTATGGCCTATTAATTGTGCAACAGCATTATGTCTAAATAAACAATGCATACACCTTAATTCTAAAACACTTTTTCTAAAAAATGCTAATGAACATCTGAGCCATCAGCAAGTTATAATCTTTTTTTCTGGTGGAGAGTCTTGCCTTAATGTTGATGGCTGCTGACTGATCAGGGTGGTGGTTGCTGAAGGCTGAAGTGGCAATTTCTTAAAGTAAAGGCAATTTCTTAAAATAAGACAACAACAAAGTTTGCCACATTAATGGACTCTTCCTTTCCTCAAAGATTTCTCTGTACTATGTGATGCTGTTTGATAGTGTTTTACCCATAGTAGAGTTTCTTTCAAAATTGGAGTCAATGCCCTCAAAATCCTGCTATTGCTTTATCAATTAATTTTATGGACTATTCTAAATAATTTGTTATTTCAACAATGTTCACAGTGTGTTCACCAGGAGTAGATTCCATCTCAAGAAATCACATTATTTGCTCATTCTTAAGAAGTAACTTGGATATGAGGGCGATCTGGCTGCGACATCTGTCACCCCCTTGATCGCCAGGGTTGATTCAGTTGATCTGGCTGGCTAAGCGGGTGTCCCCTTACTCCCTCACCGCTCCATGTGTGTCCCTCCCAAAGCTGCATGCTCGGTCAAAGAGGATGACCATCCCTGATAGAGGAGGACCGGTTTTTGGTCAAGGAATATGAGTAGCTGTGTTCCCCTGCTAGAATCTCCAAACAAGTTCTTCAAGAAGTAACTCCTCATTTATTTAATTTTTGTCATAAGACTGCAGCAATTCAGTCACATCTCCAGGCTCACTTCTAATTCTCATACTCTTGCTGTTTTTACCACATTTGCAGTTACTTCCTTAACTGTACTCCTGAACCACCAAAAATCATTTGTGAGAGTTGGAATCAATGTCTTTCAAATTTCTGTTAATGTTGATATTTTGACTTCCATGAATCACCAATGTTCTTAATGCCATCTAAAATGGTGAGTCCTTTCCAGAAAGTCTTAATTTCCTTTGCCAAGATTCATCAGAGGAATCACTATCTATGGCAGCTATAGCTTTATAAAATGTATTTCTTAAAAACTAAGATTTGAAAGTTGAAATTACTCCTTGATCCATGGACTGCAGAAAGGATGTTACATTAGCAGGCACGAAAACACCATTCATCTCCTTGTACTCTCTCCATCAGGGCTCTTAAGTAACCAGTGCAATGTCAGTAAGCAGTAAAATTGTTAGAAGAGTCGTCTTTTCTGAGTTGGAGGTCTCAACAGTAGACTTAAAATATTCAGTAAACAATGCTATAAACAGATGTGCTGTCATGCTGGCTTTGTTGTTCCATTTATAGAGTACAGACAGAATAGATTTAGCCTAATTCTTAAAGGGCCTAGGATTTTCAAAATGGTTAATGAGCACTGGCTTCAACTTGAA
This sequence comes from Papio anubis, assembly GCF_008728515.1. Taxonomy (NCBI): domain Eukaryota; kingdom Metazoa; phylum Chordata; class Mammalia; order Primates; family Cercopithecidae; genus Papio; species Papio anubis. The sequence continues at coordinate 112,310,147 of NC_044982.1, read as the reverse complement.
GTTGCCAGCTGCATTAGCTCCTAGTGAGTCAGCCTTGAGTTTGAAGATTTGAAGTCAAGCTCTAAATTCTCTATAGCTGTGAAAGTCCTAGATGGCATCTTCTTCCAAGAGAAGTTTGTTTCATCTGCACTGCAAATCTCTTGTTTGGTGCAGCACTCTTCATCAATTATCTTAGCTAGATCTTCCTTCAGCTTCTATGTCAGCATTTGTTGCCTTACCTTGCTCTTTTATGTTATTGAGATGGCTTCCTTCCTCGAACCTCCAGAATCAACCTCTACTAGCTTCAAACATTTCTTCTGCAGCTTCCATACCTCTCTCAGACTTCACAGAATTGGAGGTAGTCAGGATCTTACTCTGGATTAGACTTTGGCTTAACAGAATATTGCTGCTGGTTTGATCTTCTATCCAGACCACTCGAACTTTCCCCATACTAGCAATAAGCTGTTGTGCTTTCTTATCATTCACATGTTCACTGAAGTAACACATTTAATCTTTCTCAAAACTTTTCCTTTGCATTTACAACTTGACTGACTAGTACAAGACGCCTAGCTTTCAGTTTATCCCAGCTTTATTTTGTTCTTTTTGTTTTTCAAGACTGGGTTTCACTCTGTCACCCAGGCTGGAGTGCAGTGGCTCACTGCAGCCTCACACTCCTGAGCTCAAGTGACTCGTTCACTTCAGCCTACTGAGTGGCTAAGACGATAAGCATGCGCCACCACATCTGGCTAATTTTTTAAATGTTTTGGTAAAGATGGGGTCTTGCTAAGTTGCACAGGCTCTAGCTCAGTTTTTGACAAGTCTTCCTCAATAAGCTTTATCATTTCTAGTTTTTTATTTAAAGTGAAAGATGTAAAACTCTTCACTTGAAGACTTAAGAGGCCACTGTATGGTTATCAATTAATTAACCAATTAGCCTAATTTCAATACTGTTATGTCTCAGGAAATAAGGAGGACTAAGGATAAGAAATGGGGGAATGGCCAGGTCAGTGGAGCAGTCAGAACACACGAAACATTTATCAATTAAGTTTGCTGTCACATACGAGTGTAGCTCATGACACCCCAAAACAATTATAATGGTAACTCCAAAGATCACTTACCACAGATCACCATAATAAATATAATAATTGAAAAATCTAAAATATTATAAGAATCACCAAAGTATAACACAGAGACATGAAGTGAGCACATGTTGTTGGAAAATATGGCAAAAATAAAGACTTGCTTGATGCAGGATTGACACAAACATTCAATTTTTAAAAACTCAGTATCTTTGAAGCCCAATAAAGTGAAGCAGAATAAAACAATGCATGCCTGTACAGACATTTTTTCTTGTCTTCAATCCCTAGATAATACAGTACAATAACTATTACACAGTATTTACGTTGTATTCGGTATAAGTAATCCAGAGGTGATTTAAAGTATACAGGAAGATGCGCATAGGTTATATGCAAATACTATACCATTTTACTATACATGGGACTTGAGCAACCATGAATTTTTGTATCTTTCAAGAGGCCCTGAAACCAACCCTCCACAGATACTGAGGGATGATGACGTACATTGTACAAATTTATTTTACCTTCTTCACAATGTCACAAATAGAAGATTCATTCTTACCACAGATTTCAGTAACCTCAGCATAAGATTTCTTTCCTTTCCTTAGTAAGTTGAGAACTTTCATTCTTTCATTTAAAGGAAGCACTTTACAATTTCTGTCTGGCATATCCAAATTGCTAGCACCACTCTTCTTGTGCTTTGGGACCATTAAATAAAATAAGGGTTACTTGAGCACAAGCACTATGATACCATGACACGCCATCTGATAACCAAGATGGCTACTAACACACTAATGATCAGATAGCATATACAGCATGGATATACTGGACAAAGGAATGATTTATGTCTGGGACATGACTATACAAGATTTCATCATGGTACTCACAACGGTACACAATCTGAAACTTATGAATTGTTTATTTCTAGATTTTCCATTTAGTATTTTTGGACTGTGATTGACTAGGGTAGCTGAAACCACAAAGACCAAAACTGCAATTAAGGGAGGACTACTGCCTTATTTGATAAAGGTGATTAGTGAGTTAAGGAAACAAACAGAGCACAAAAGTAACACTATCACAGAATTACTTAAATTAGAAAACGCATGGAACAGAACAAGGATATTGTAAAAACCAACTCCAAATAATGGGCCAAGCACAGCTGCTCACATCTGTAATCCCAATGCTATGGGAGGCCAAAGCAGGAGGATCACTTGTGGCCAGGAGTTCGAGACCAGCCTGGGCAACATAGCAAGACATCCATCTCTACAATAAATTTAAAAAATAAGTCAAATTTTGTGGCACATGCCTATAGTCCCAGCCACTCAAAAGGCTGACTCAGTAAGATCACTTGAGACCAGGAGTCAAGGCTGTAGTGAACTATGATCATGCCACTGCACTCCAGCCTGGGTGACAGAGTGAGACCCTGTCTCTATTAAAACAAAGAAATTACTTCTAGAGGAAAAACTTTTGATAATCACAGTTATTGTAGATTTTTACAGTGAAGATGAATGGATAATAAGCCTTGAATATAGAGAACACAGCAAAATGACCTAATATAAAGATAAAGATAAATAGGATCTATGTAGTTAAGAAAGGCAACAGAAAATATTCCAACATAAAATACAGGAAATGTTTAAAGATTAAGAGAGCTTACATTACTTCATAAAACATTGACTCAGAACATCACCATCAAGAATATCCTTATTAAATCATAAAACATTAAGAAAGAACAATAATTTTTCAAGCTTCCACGCAGTAAATGTAAGTCACCTACAAGAAAGAAAAATCAGTGTGGATTCAGGCTTCCCTACAGAAATAATTAAGATAATACAATAATGTCTACGAAGTTCTGAAGGAGAGATACTGTGAATCATAAATATGATCTCGAACCAAGATATAATTCAGATAGAAATGCCACAGGCCTAAAATATGCAAGAACTCAAGGGACAGAGCATATATGAGCTTTTCCTAGAAAAAAGTTTTTTTCTTAATAAAATCCAGCAAACCAAAAGACAAAACAACTCAAATGAAGAACTGGTAAACAATGAGTTGATTTATATATACAAGGAAAACTAAACTGAGGAATTTAAAGTTACAGAGGAAAATGTAAATTTGATAAACTTTAACAAGAGAAAAATAATAAACCTATGAATAATTATTGTGGAAAGATTAGGATGATATACGAGTGATAATTTTCTCATCTCTTTTCAGCAAGGTTTCCCTAAAAATGTTCAGAAATTAAAATGAAATTGGATAAATACAACTCCAAACTCTCAATACGTTTCATAATATTATCTCAAAAAATTCATATGAGAATGAATTCTTCTTGTGATAAACAAATACGACAAACTCAAGAATTCCCTCAATTTTACTTCTACTTCATCTCCTTCCCTTAAAATGGAACTAAAATAAAGATTACTACATCTTACTAAGAAGTATCATATATAGAATAATTCTATTTTATGATTATCCATTCATGCAATCTGAATATAACAACAGGAAAATGTCTGAAACAGTGTCTACCTAATGTTAATGGTGGCTATCTCTGAGGATGGGATTGAGTTTCCTTTGCTATATTGCTTAAACTCTTCAAAATAAAAATGAATCACTTTTAAAATAAAAATATGGCCACTATTTTAAATACAACATAATATTAAAGAAATCTAGAGTAATGTATTTATACTTAGGCTTGAAGACCATGAAAAGTCCCTCAAGATTTTTGGACTGACAGGCATTACAATACCCTCCAAAAAGATTAATTTGGAAGGAGGAGGAGCAAAAGGGAAGAATATCAACTGTAAATATTTAGGAGGGAGATAAAAGTAAACCGGTGGAAGCCACAATGGAAAATGCAGGTGCCTACATTTGACCACATATGACCACATATGACTCCAAAGAAGATGTCAGAAAAAATTAGCTTATCTTTCTGGCTTATACACAAAAAGTTGTCAAAAAGAGATTAAAAAGAAAAGTGAAATGAAGTAAATGAATACAAGTTTTCCAAATCTAGGTTAATGGGTGACTAGCTATTATTATCATTATCTGAAATATGGACTTCAGTAAAGTTGGTTTGGGATAAAGGAGATGGTGAGCTGATGAGTTCCACTGGATACAAGCACCAAACAAGAGGCAACTGAGTCTACAGCTCAGTTGAAGGTAGGGCTAAAGATTCAGATTTAGAAATCACTGCAGAGAAGACAGCTGAAGCAATGGTAGTGACTGTGATACTAAAGAAGAAGAGTAAGTGAAGTGAAACTTCATTTTTCAGTTACATTTAACTGACAAAATAAAGAAGGGAAAACAGTGACGGATTGGTTAGAGAGTAGAGAGAAAATTAAGATAGTACAGAAGTTTTCTAGAAAAAGGTGCCTGATGGTGTTCATATGAAGTGACTCAGAAAAGTCTTTTAAACTCAGTGAAAACAGAAATATTCCCAAAGGTAAATACAGTTGCAGAAAGGGGAAAATGATATAAGGAATTAAGGAAGACGTGGGTGATGAGGTAGTAGAAACAAGCTCAGACCACTATTTCTCAGAAATTCGGGGATTTACAAAAAATACAAAATAGGTAATCTATACAACAGGTGTACAAAAGTAGGCAATCTCGAGTAATAAAGCAAAGGACAAGAATTTAACTGATAAAAAAAACAATTTCAAGAGCAGCAAAGAGGACAAAAATAGGACCCACAGCACAAGCAATAAGAAACAGGTGTCTTTTCCTCAAAAAAAAAATAAATAAAAAATAAATGGTAATTATTACTAGACATGTTGCAACTGAAAATGAGTCAATAAGCCATTAAGAAACTGAAAATGAAAGTCAATATTAGACTATTAAATAATGGACTATGATCTAATATAAAATCAGGTTCTGAATAACTCAGGCTGCAATATTAATCACCATCAACTGAATACTTGCTAATTTATTTTCAACCATCTACCTACCTAAGAAAGAACTAAAGGATTTGAAATGGCCATTAATTTACGCCAAGGACTCACAGAAAGCATACATGGAAAAAAATCATCTTGAGCATGTAACAGGTCTAAAATGGTACATGTTCTCAAGGAAAGTACTCTTATGGTAAAATTTAAATTTAAAAAAAATCACTGGATTATTAATACTTTTTGGTTAGTAACAGAACAACAGAAATACATGAGAGACTTCAGAAAAAATTAAGTAGTAGAATATTTCTTCTATAATTCTAATGTTTTACTAAGTGCTTTTGTTATACCAAAGATGACATTAACTGCTTCACAACATGCATAATCTAACTTAATACTTACAGTAATTGAGATGTAGGTAAAATTATTCCCATTTTAAAGATGAACAAATAGGCTCAGAGAGGTAAAATAATACCTAAGGCTATTCAGCTACTAAGTGGTAGAGTGAGAACCTAAATTCAAATTTGTCTAACTCAAGAGACTTCAGTCTTCACTGATAATAAAAAATACTTTTGAATAAGAAAAAAAAAATACAGTGCCTATTTTCTTTGTAGAAATGGAATACATGTCCAGACAGGATTTCAGTTTATTGAACTGAAAATGGTGACAATTAAGAACACCAATAGGTGAGCAAGTGGTAGCAAGGTTTTAAAACAGTATTTCATATTAGCAAGAATTTTAGTACAGACTCTTAATTCACTTACCATTAATTATTCTGCCAAAAGGCTACTGGAACTGATAAGCTATTCTGGCAAGGATTCAGGATATAAAAATAAATGTACAAAAATCAGTAGCATTTCTATATACCAATAATGCCCAGGCAGAGAGTCAAATCAAGAACACAATAACATAAAATAGTCAAAGAAAATGGCATACCCAGGAAAATACAGCTAACCAAAGAGGTGGAAGAACTCAACAAGGAGAATGACAAAACACTGCTGAAAAAAATCAGAGATGACACAAATAGAAAAACATCTCATGCACTGTATTAGAAGAATCAGTATTATTAAAATGGCCATAAGCAATTTATAGATTTGATGCTATCCTATCAAACCACAATGGCATTCTTCACAAAATTAGAAGAAAAAAAAACTATTCTAAAATTCGTATGGAATCAAAAAAGAGCCCCAATAGCCAAAGCAATAGTAAGCAAAAGGAACAAAGCTCGAGGCATCACATTACTCGACTTCAAACTATGCCACAAGGCTACAGTAAACAGAACAGCATGGTACTGGTACAAAACAGACACACAGACCAATGGAACAGAACAGAAAATTCAGAAATAAAGCTGCACACCTCCAACCATCTCATCTCCAACAAGGCCAACAAAAACAAGCAATGGGAAAAGGACTCCTTCAATAAATGGTACTAGGATAACTGGTTAATTATATGCAGAACGACAAAACTAGACCCTTATTTTTAACAACATATAAAAATTGACTTAAGATGGAGTAAAGATTTAAATGTAAGGCCTCAAACTATAAAAATCCTAGAAGAAAACCTAGGAAATAGCCTTCTTGACATCTGCTTGACAAGGCAGTATCTCCAAAAGTAATTGGAACAAAAACAAAAGTTGACAAGTAGACCCTAATTAAGCTAAAAATCTTCTGCACAGCCAAAGAAACATTCAACAGAGTAAACAGACAACCTACAGAATGGGAAACAATATTTGTAAACAATGTATCTAACACAGTCTAATATCCAGGATCTTTAAGGAACTTAAATCAACAAGCAAAAAACAACCTCATTTTTAAAAATGAGCAAAAGACATGAACTGACATTTCTCAAAAGACATACAAGTGTCCAACTAACATGAAAAAATTCTTAGCATCACTAAGCATCAGATAAATACAAATCAAAATCACAATGAGATGCCATCTCACACCAGTCAGAATGGCTATCATTAAAAAGTTAAAAAACAAGAGATGCTGGCAAGGCTACAGAGAAGGGGAATGCTTATACACTGTTGGTGGGAATGTAAATTAGTTCAGCCACTGTGGAAGGCAGTATGGCAATTTCTCAAAGAACTTAAAACACAACTACCATTTGACCCAGCAATTCCATTACTGGGGATCTATCCACTGGAAAGCAAATTATTATACCAAAAAGACACATGCAGTCGTATGTTCACTGCCATGCTATTCACAATAGCAAAGACATGGAATCAACCCAGGAGTCCATTGATAGTGCCCATCAATAGACTGGATTTAAAAAATGTGGTGCATATACACCATGGAATACTATGCAACCAAGAAAAGAATGAAACTGTATCCTTTGCAACAACATGGATGGAACTGAAGGTCATAATCCTAAGTGAATTAATGCAGGAACAGTAAACCAAAGGACAATGTTTTCATTTGTAAGTGGGAGCTAAACAATAAGCACATATGGACATAAACATGGGAACAATAGATACTGCAGACTACTAGAGGTGGAGAGGGAAGAGAGAGAAGGATTAAAAACTACTTATTGGCCTGTAATTCCAGCACTCTGGCAGTCTAACGTGGGTGGATCACCTGAGGTTAGGAGTTCAAGACCAGCCTGGCCAAAATGGTGAAACCTCATGTCTACTAAAAAAAAAGAAAAAAAATTAGCCAGGCATGGTGGCCTGTGCTTGTAATCACCGCTACTCGGGAGGCTGAGGCGGAAGAATCACTTGAACCCAGGAGGCAGCTGTGTCAGTGAGCCAAGATCGCGCCACTGCACTCCAGCCTGGACGACAGAGTGAGACTCCATCTCAAAAAACAAAACAAAACAAAACAAACCTACCTATTGAGTACTATGCTCATTACTTGGGTGCAATATATCCATGGAACAAACCTGCACATGTACCCCGTGTAGCCAAAATAGAAGTTGGAATTTTAAGAAAAAGAATTAAAAGTACTATAAATGGTAGCTGATATCCTCATGTAAAGACACCAGGGAGTTGACCATCCATCTCTATGGAAATTATTTAAACTGTGACAAACAGTTAGGTTAATTTGCTTAAAAGAGTCACTTTGGCTTAATAAAATCATATTGAAAGTAAGTATATTAAGCAATTAGACAAGTCAAAATGTATATAAGTCATATGGTAAAATATCACAAAATGAGAATACTAAAGTAATAAGTACAGTGGTAAAATCAGAACCTTTGGAACCAGAAAGATCTGGATTTAATTCTGCCTTTATGATCATCAATAATCTACCTACAGACTGTTGCTCGAAAATAAACAGATACAAATACTAATAACACATACATCAGAAATTCCACTTCCAGCCATAAGTAACAGGATGAGATTTACCCTTGCACTTTAAACAACTAACAAAATTGGACAAATATATGAAATACCTAAATTCAATTAATGTAATACACCATATCAATAGAACAAGGACAAAAAATATAGTGTAACAGCAATAGATGGAGAAGAAGCATTTGACAAAATCCAATATCCCTTCATAATAAAAACATTCAACAAACGATGAATAAAAATGAACTTCCTTGACCCGATAAAGGACATATAGTTGTCCCTCAGTATCCACTGGAGATTGATTCCAGGATCCACTACGGATACCAAAATGCAGATGCTGAAGTCCCTTACAGTTGATGCTCTGCATTCATGGATTCAACCACCTGCTGATCAAGACTACTACGGATGTGTAGTCTCACTACTTCTAATCAACAATATACTATAGGTTCTAGCCAGAGCAATTAAACAAGAAAAAGAAATCAAAGACATCCAACTGGAAAGCAAAAGCAAAACTAACTATATTTGCAGATTATGTGATCTTGTTTATGAAAACTCCTAAAGAATTCACTAAAAAGCTATTAAAACTAATGAAGGAGTTCAAACAAGATTATAAGACATAAGATCAATACATAAAAATTGATTATATATTACACATTTGCAATGAATAATCAAAAACGAAATTAAGATAACAATATCATTTATAATTGCATCCAAAAGAATACTTACGAATAAATTAAAACAAAGCAGTAAAATACTTGCATGTTGAAAACAAAACAATGCTGAAAGAAATTAAAGAAGACAAACAAATAGAAAGAAATTCCATGTTCATAAATTGGAAGACTAATATTAAGATGATAATACTACTCAAAGGGATATAAAGATACGTAATCTCTAACACAATGCCAATGGGCTTTTTTGCAGATATGAAAAACCAAACCTCAATTCACATGGAATTGCAAGGTGCATTTCATTGGTACCTCATGTTCTGTGGGGATAGGGATAACAAAATTGGAGGACTCATGGTTCCATTTCAAAGCTTACTAAAAAGCTACAGTAATCAAAATAGTGTGGTATTGGCATAAAGACAGACATACAGACTGCTATGGTTTGGCTGTCTGTCCCTTCAAACCACATGTTGAAATATGTGATCTGGCCAGGCGTGGTTGCTCTCACCTGTAATCCCAGCACTTTGGGAGACCGAGGCGGGCAGATCACGAGGTCAAGAGATCAAGACCATCCTGGTCAAAATGGTGAAACCTTGTATCTACTAAAAATACAAACCTTAGCTGGTGTGGTGGCGCGCACCTGTACTCCCAGCTACTTGGTAGGCTGAGGCAGGAGAATCGCTTGAACCCAGGAGGTATAGGTTGCAGTGAGCCAAGATCACACCACTGCACTCTAGCCTGGCAACAGAGTGAGACTCCGTCTCAAAAAATATATATATATGTAATCAATATGTGAAACATTAATTGCCAATGTTGGAGGTAGAGGCCTAATGGGAAGTGTTTGGGTCATGGGAACAGATCCCTCATGAATAGATTAATGCCCTCAGGGGAAAGGGGTGAGCTCTGCTATATTAGTTCCTGCAAAAGTTCCCTCAAGAGCTGGTTGCTTATATAAGAGTCTGGTACCTCCCTCCTCTCTTACTGCCTCCTCTTTCACCATGTGATCTGCACATGCTGACTCTCCTTCACCTTCTGCCATCACTGGAGTCAGCCTGAGGCCCTCACCAGAAGGAGATGATGGTGCCATGCTTCTTGTACAGCCTACAGAATAGTGAGCTAAATAAACCTCTTCTCTTTATAAATTACCCAGCCTCAAGTATTCCTTTATCACAACACAAATGGGCTGAGACAGACCAATGGGAGGGTTTGTCTCTTCAACAAATGGTGCTGGGAAATATGTATATTCTTATGCAAAATAATTAAGTTGAACCCCTACCTCAGATCACACACAAAAATTAACTCAAAATGTTTTTATGATTTAAATATAAAAATCTAAAACCACAAAATCTCAGAAGAAAACAAAGAGGTAAATCTTCATGATCTTTGATTTGATAATTATTTCCTAGCACCAAAAACTAAGCAACAAAAAAAGATAAATAAATTGGAATTTGACATTAAAAATTTTTATTAAAAGAACATTATCAAGAAAGTGAAAAGACAACTTGCAAAATTAAAGAAAGTATTTGCAAATCACAAGTTTCATAAGGATCTAGTATCCAGAACATATAAAGAACTCTTATAACTAAACAACGAAAAGATGAACTGCCCAGGTAAAAAGTGAGCAAAGGATTTTGAACAGAGATTTTTTTCCAAGAAGATATACAAATGGCCAAAAAGTACATGAAAAGATGCTCAACAGTATTAGTCTTTGGGGAATAGATAAATTTCTTGAGTGACACAAATTATATAATAGAAACAGATATTAGGAATAGCTCTATGTAAATTAAAGAAATAAAACTTTTAGGCAAAAACTCTCCCACAAAGAAAACCAGATCCAGATAGCTTCCTTGGTGGATTTTACCAAAAAAAAAAAAAAATTAAACAATAAATTGTACCAATTCTACACAAACAACTCTAAAGAAACTGAAGATAATGGAAGCCTTCCTAAATCACTTTACAAAGCCAGCATATCCTGTTACCAAAAACAAAGACATTAAAGAAAAAAAACTATAGAACACCCTCGGTCATGAACACTGATGCAAAAATTCCTAAAATTTTAGCAAATCAAATTCACCAATATATAAAAATGATAATATACTATGACTACATGAGGTTTATCCCAGAAATGCACAGTTGATTTAATATATGAAAATCAACCAGTGAAATTCATCATTAAAAAATTTTTTAAATTATATCTTAATTGACAAAACACCATGTGAACAATTTTAAAGTCCAATCATGGTAAAGATTTTCAGTAAACTAAGACTAGAAAGAAATTTCCTCAATTTGATAACAAACATCTATGAAACATCTATAGCTAATATCATACTTAATGGTGAAGAGTAAATGCTTTTCTCCTGAGACTGGGAACAAGGAAAGACGTCAGCTCTCTTCACAACTCTCAACACTGTAGTAGTCCCGGCCATTGCAATACAAGGAGATAAAAAATAAAAAACATACAGACTGGAAAGAAAGAAATAACAATAGACCTAATAAGTGAGTTTATTAGCAAGGTTGTAGAATACAAGGTACATATACAGAAATCAACTGCACTGCTATATATTAGCAATAAACAGAAAAAAAACCATTGAATATACCATCAAACATATGAACTATAGATAAATTTCACAAAATAGATGCAAAGGCAAGAATCTAAATAAGTTGAGATATATATCATGTTCATGGAAATGCTCAATATCATTAAGATGTCAATTCTCCCCCAAATTAATCTATAAATTCAATGCAAACCCATTTTAAACCCAGATAGGCTTTAAAAAATCTTTGTAGAAATTCAAAAGCTGATCCTGTAATTTATATGGAATACAAAGGATTTAAAATAGCCAAAATAGCTCGGAAAAAAACAACAAAGCTTATGGACGTATACTTTCTGATTTCAATTTATTATGAAGGTACAATAATCAAGATAGAGTGGTACTGGTATAAAAACAGGCACAGAGATAAAGGAAACAGAATCAAGTTAGAAAGAAAACTCACATATTCATGGCCAATTCATTTTCAACAATGTTATTAAAGCAATTCAATGTAAAAAGAACAGTCTTAAACAACTGGTGCTGGAACAGTACATACCCACATGAAAAAAAAATCTCAACCATAACTCATAATACACACAAGTACAAAACCTAAAAAATCAAATCAAAAAAATTTAGAAAACATGAATTAGACCTGTAACTAGTAAGGACATTGATCAGTAATTTAGAAATCTCCTAAGAAAATCCCTGGACCTTATGGCTTCATGGGTGAATTCTACCAAACACTTAAAGAACTAACACCAAACCTTCTCAAACTCCAAACAACTGAAGAGGAGGGAATACATCCTAACTCATTCTATGGGGCCAGCATTACCCTGATACCAAAACTAGACAGAAACTAAAAGGAAAAAACTATAGACCAATATCCTTTATCAATATTAACGCAAAAACTCTCAACAAAATACTAGCAAAGCATATTAAAAGAATTATACACCATGACCAAGTAGGATTTATTCCTGGAAGGGTTCGACATACGGAAACTGACCAATGTAATATAACATATTAACAGAATTAAAGAGGAAAAAAACATACAGTCTCAATTGATGCACAAGAAAACATTTGACAATTAAACATTTTTCATGACAAAAAACAACAAACTAGGAACAGAACAAACTCAAAAGCGATATATGAAAAAACCTCAACAAATATCATACTCAATGGTAAAAGACTGAGAGCTTTTACTCTGCTATTAGGAACAAGATAAAGATACCTGCTTTCACCACTTTTTTTTTATTGAGACGGAGTCTTGCTCTGTCACCCAGGCTGGAGTGCAGTGGCGCGATCTAGGCTCATTGCAAGCTCCACTTCCCGGGTTCACGCCATTCTCCTGCCTCAGCCTCCCAAGTAGCTGGGACTATAGGTGCCCACCACCACGCCCAGCTAATTTTTTGTATATTTAGTAGAGACGGGGTTTCACTGTGTCAGCCAGGATGGTCTCAATCTCCTGACCTCGTGATCTGCCCGCCTCGGCCTCCCAAAATGCTGGGATTACAGGTGTGAGCCACTGTGCCTGGCCGCTTTCACCGCTTCTATTTAAAGTAGCACTAGAAATTCAAGCCAGAAGAATTAGAAAAGTAAAAGAAATAGTGTCCAAATTTAGAAAATAGTAAGATTATCTTTGTTCACAGATGATATGAACTTATATGTAGAAAACACTTACAGATTCCACCAAACAAAAACTGTTAGAACTAATAAAAATTCAGTAAAGAAGCAGGATACAAAGTCAACATACAAAAATCAATTGCATTTCTATACACTAACAAGGAACAATCTGAAAAGGAGATTATGAAAACAATCCCATTAACAATAGCATCAAAAATAATAAAATACTTAGTAATTAACCAAGGAGGCAAAAGATACATACAATAAAAAGTACAAAACATTGTTGAAAAATTAAAGACAACACAAATAAATAAAAAATTATCCCATGATCATGAACCAGAACACTTAAAATTGTTAAGACATCAACAATACACAAAGTGATCTATAGATTCAATGCAATGTCTATCAAAATCCCAATGATGACTATGCAGGAACAGAAAAGTCCACCCTAAAATTCATATGGAATCTCAAGGGACCCCAAATAACCAAAACAATCTTTAAAAAGAACAACAAAATTGGATGACTCACACTTCCTAATTTCAAAACTTAAAACTACAAACATCAAAACAGTATAGTACTAGCACTAAAACAAACATACAGACCTATGGAATAGAACAGGGAGCTAAGAAATAGACCCTCACAGATATAGTCAAATGATTTTTGACAAGGATGCCAAGACAATTTAATGGACAAAGAACAGTCTTTTCAGCAAATGGCAATGGGAAAACTCGACAGTCACATGCAAAAGAATCAAGCTAAACCTTTACCTAACTCCATATACTGAAATTAACTCAAAATGGATCAATTACCTAAATGTAAGATCTAAAGCTATAAAACTCTTAGAAGACACAGGATCAAAGTGTCACGACACTAGATTTTGCAATGACTTACTGGATATGACACCAAAGTCACAGGCAACAAAAGAAAAAACAGACAAATTGGACTTTGCGAAAATTAAAATATTTTGCATGTCAAAAGATGTTACTGTCAAAGTAAAAATGCAACCCACAGAATGGGAGAAAACATTTGCAAATCATATCTTTGATTTAAAAACAAATTGATATCAAGAATATATGAAGAAGTCTTAAAACTCCACAACAAAAAAACAAACAACTCAATTCAAAAATGGGCAAATGACTTGAATAGACATTTCTCCAAAGAGGATATACAAATGGCCAATAAGCACATGAAAAGATGCTCAACACCACAAATCATTAGAGAAATGCAAATCAAAACTACAACGAGACACCAAATCACACACATCAGAATGACTACTATCACAAAAACAAAATGATGGAAGTTAGAGAGGATATGGAATAACTGGAACCCTTGTGCACTACTGATGGGAATGTAAAAATGTTGAACTACATGTAGAAAACAGCATGGTGATTCCTCAAAAAATTAAAAATAGAATTACCATAAGATCCAGACTTTCCAATTCTGGGTATATACCCAAAAGAATTCAAAGCAGGGACTCGAGAGTTATTTGTACATCCGTATTTACAACAGCACTGTTCACAATAGCTAAAGTGTAGTCATAACTCAAATGTCCATTGAGATATGAACGGATAAGCAAAATGTGGTATATACAATGGAAAATTACTCAGCCTGAAAAGGGATGGAAATTCTAACATATGCTATAACACTGAAGACCTAATGCTAAATGAAATAAGCCAGTCACAAAAAGATAAAATTATATCATATCATTCCATTTATAAGAGGCACTTAGAGTAGTCAAAATCATAGATCTAGAAAGTAGAATGATCATTGCCAGGGGCTGGTGGTGAGAATGAGGAGTTACTGTTTAATGAGCACAGAGTTTCAGTTTTACAAGATGAAAAAGACTAATGGAGATACATGGTGGTGATGACTGCATAACATGAATGCATTAAAACCACTGAACTGTATACTTAACAGATGATAAATATTACATTACGTTTTTCCCACAAAAAAAAGGAAAAAAAATTAGACTCTATACACATATTTTAAAAATTACTGAAATTAAAATGTGTAACTGTGTCAAGTGCTGGTCAGAATATAGCACAACTAGAACTCCCATTCACTACTGGTAGGAATGGAAAACCATGTGTAAAACTTAAACATGAACCTATTGTAAGATGCTATACTAATCCACTTCTAGGTTTTCATAAAATAAAAATGAAAGTACACATCTGCACAAAGACATATACATGAATTGCCACAGCAGCTATATTTGTAATAGAAAAAAACTGGAAAGAAAACACATGTCCATCAACAAGTGACTGGGTTAACAAATTATGGTATTTCCATACGTAAAGAAATGGAAGGAATGACTCAGCAATGAAAAGGAAGGAATTATTCACACACACAACAGGATGAAGTTCCAAGTAACTATTATGAGGGAAAGCCAGAGAAAAGAATAGATAATGTATGGTTCCACACACATAAGTTCTAGAAAATGCAAACATTTATACTGATAGAAAGCAGATCAGTAATTAGATAACAGAGTTGAATGAAGGAATGAATTACAAAGAGGAATTGTATATTATGTTCATTGTACTGATAGTTTCAAGGATATAATACATGTCAAAACTCATCAAATGGAATAAATTACATATGTGCTGCTTATTATCTATCAATTATACCTTTGTATAATAAAATAATAATAGATGGCTCACAGAATTGTCAAAGGGATAAAATATTGCACCTCGTAAGTTTTAAATGAGCCTGTAAAATGCTGTTATCCTAGAACAGAATAAACACTGGATAAACATTATCTTCTATTACTATTATATAACAATTGAAAAAAGTACTTGGGTAATTAACATTTAAAGCTCTTATGATATACCTTAGCTTCTTCTTCTTGTGCTTTTTTCACAATTGCTTGTAATTGTACTTCTCGCTTAAACTCAGCATGAAGTAATTTTTCTTCCATCATCCTGCGTCGTTGATCTAGTAATTCTTCCTTCCACTTCCGGACATCCTTCTCCTGCGTATAGTGAATTATCACATCCTTAATTTCAATATATACAATCATTTAAATGAAGTACTAATAAATAAATGGCTTATGAAATATAAACTCTAAGTGTGGGAAAATGTGCAGCAACGTGACTAACAATTAAGGACGAGAACTATGAGGCCAGACTACCTAAATTCATAATCTACATTGGCCACTTACTAGCTGCATAATCTAGACAACTTTTTTAGCCTATGTCTCAGTTTCCTTATCTATAAACAGCAAATAAAAATAATAATATTACCTAACTCACAGGATTATTTGAAGGTTCATAAAACTCTCAGAACAGTGGCTTAGATATGCCTCTACAGAAATATTTGCATTATTCTTGTACCGTTATCATGAGTATGTTTAAAATGAATACAGTGTATATTTAACCTTATAAACGTTAACATCTCTATGATGTAACCCACATTCAAGAAAAATAAGTAATTTTATCCTAGAAACTGAAAAATGATATCTAACAAATCACATTATTTGCATAAGAAACATTCTCTGAAGGAACAGAGAGGGTTTCACCTACAAAAAAATATAGACATAATAATTGCTACTTGATGTTGTTTTAAGAAATTAACCCTTAAAATTTTAATTCCTTAAAACAACCTCAAACAGAAGAAGTAAAAGCTTATTCTGTGCTCTAGGAAATAAGATTCAGTACCATGAAAATAAATTATAGAAAATCAGAAGATGGGTCAATATGAGTGGAAAAAACCTAAAATTTTATTTGAGTTGTTTCTCTCAATAATTGTGTTGAACCATCCAAAAAAGTATGATACAAAAATAGCACTACAGAAAGAGCCAGATGACATGTCCTTAAAGCCTCAGCTCTGCAAATTATTGGTTGTGTAACACTGGAAACAACACTTAGCCTCTCCTAGATTGTTTTTACATCTATAAAATGAGGTTCAGCACCTGCCTTGTGTACATCATAGAGTTATTGTGGTGATGTGATGACATCACTCATGTGAAACAGTGTTGAAAACAATAATCCATCATACAAATGGAAGATGAAAATTGCCATTAAAATTAATTTAAGGGATACCTACATTGATGAGAAAATAACCAGAACACATCTAAAGTCTTGTATACTTTCACTAATCAACGATTTTCTTGCATGAATACTTGGAGATCATGTTTAGATAAAAGAAAATATACTATAATTGTGCTGGTATTTAAAAACACAGTAAGAGAAGAATTGCGATTGTGTTAGAGCACTTCTCTTAAGCTAAAATTAAAATAATACATTGACTCTTGTAGAACTCCACAAGAGACTGCTTTTCATATCTAATCTATTCAGCTACATGACAAATTATTGAGATTCAAGTAAAAATAAAACTCAAATAATTTTCTTATAGTCCTAGTCAACTTTACACTGTACTCAACAGAATCTTGCACTACCTAATGTATTTTTATGAACATTCAAATTATGTGGTCCAACTATTTCTCCCAAATTTAAACTACACAGTAAAAGTAATCCAAATAATATGCTTAACCTATGACTATTTATACTCTTTTCTAGTACCAGAAGGTAACAAAAGAGTTCACCTGTAATTACAATATAGTGGCCATATATCTTTCATCATGCTGTGTTAGGTACTTGCAGTATGGAGCCTCTGAGATGGTGCCCAGTGATCTAAGCCACCTGGTTTTAAGATCCTTATGTAATCTCCTCCTATATTGTATCAGAACTGTGACCAAAAGAATACAGCAAAAGCGATGCTATAAAACTCAGCACAACTTCCTTTTATTAACTCTCTTAGGTACTTTTTCCTTTCTCTCCCTGACTCTCTCTCTCTGATTTTCTATGGAGAAACCACTGGCCATGTCATGAAGACACTTGGGCTGTAGAAAGGTATACTTGGCAAGAAACTGAGGTTTCTGGCCCACAGCCAAAGGGGAACAAAAGCCAGCAAATAACCGCACAAATGAGTATGGAAGTGGATCCTCCAGACCCAGATGACTATGACCTGACTGATAGCTTGACTAAAAATTCATCAGGCTGGAAGCAGTGGCTCATGCCTGTTATCCCAGTACTTGGGAGGCAGATCACTTCAGGTCAGAAGTTCGAGACCAGTCTGGCCAACGTGGTGAAATCTCGTCTCTACCAAAAATATAAAAAATCAGCCAGGTGTGGTAGCGCATGCCTGTAATCCCAGATCCTCAAGAGGCTGAGACAGGAGTATCACTTGAACTCGGGAGGTGGAGGCTGCAGTGAGCCGAGATTGTGCCATGGCACTCCAGCCTAGGCGACAGAGCCAGACTCCATCTCGAAAAAAAAAAAAAAAAAATCATCAGAGACCCAGAGCAAGAATGATGGCCAGGTATGATGGCTCACACCTGGAATTCCAGTGCTTTAGAAGGCCAAGGTAGAAGGATTGCTTGATGCCAGGAGTTCAAGACCAGTCTGGGCAACATGGCAAGACCCTGTCTCTACAAAAAAATTAAAAATTTAACCAGGCACGATGGCATGTGCCTGTAATCTTGGTTACTCAAGAGGTTGAGGCAGGAGGATGGCTTCAGCCCAGAAGTTCTAGGCTGCAGTGAGCTATGCTGCATCACCGCATCCCATCCTGGGTGACAGAGCAAGTCCCTGGCTCCAAATAAAACAATAAAAGAATCACTATGCAATTCCTGGTTGCCTTTTTCACAGAAATAGTGACCTGATAAATGTTTGCTGTTTTAAGCTAAGTTTTTCTGTTATTTGTCATACAGCATAGATAACACAGTACTCAGTTATAAGAGTGACTGTATATTAAGCAACATCCATCCTAGCACTATGTTACTGTTTTACATACTTGCCTCATTTAAGCACCACAACAGGTTAATAACTACAATTGTCATTTTTCAGAAAAAGAAACTGAAATATAATAATGTTAAGTAACTTGCTCAGGGAATCATAGCTTATTATATGACAAAATCAGGATTTAAACTTGGTTGGCTATCTCCAGAGCCCATGTTATTTCCACTTACCACACTGATCAATAGTTATTCTGCTCTAAATATACAGACTCTCTTCTGCAAATATAATTAGTGCTTATCCAAACTTGATCATCTTTCCCTGATGTTGAAAATAATGGTTTTCCTCTTCTAATCAGTTTACATCCCATTACATTCATAGATTTTCTAATGAAGGAATATCTTTGAATTCCAAGAATAAACTCAAAGTTTCCTATGTTTTCAGGTATTTTGTTTTTTGTTAACTGCAGTCATGATGCTGTACATTACATCATCAGAAATTATTAATCTTGCATAAGTCAAACTTTTGTACCCTTTGACCAATACCACTCCATCTCCCCTCTCTGCTTCTATGAATGTGACTTTTTCATATTCCACACAGAAGTGAGATCATGCAGCATTTCTCTCTGTGTCTCTTTTCACTTAGTTTAATATCTCTAGCTCCATCCACGTTGTCACAAATGTTAAAATTTCATTCTTTTTAAGGCTAGATAATATTGTTTTTATATATATACACACACATATATATATATATGAACACACACAAAAAAAATATATACCATATTTTTTTCATTCGTCAGCAGACACTCAGGTTGTTTCCATATCTTGGCTATTATGAATAATGTTACAGTGAACATGGGTACACAGATATCTCTTCTTGACCCAGATTTCAATTCCTTTGTATATATACCCAGAAGAAGAACTGCTGATCATATGATAGGCTCTATTTTAATTTTTTGAGGAAATTCCATATTGCTTACTATAATGGTTATACAAATTTACATTCCTACCAACAGCATACAAGGATTCCATTTTCTCCACATCCTCCCCAATACGTGCCTCCTGTCATTTTGAGAACAGCCATCCTAACAAGCATCAGGTGATACTTCACTCAAGTCCGATTTCCATTTCCCTGATCATTATAGATGCCGAGGACCTTTCCATGTACCTGTTAGCCTTTTGGATTTCTCCTTTTGAGAAGTGTCTCTTTAAGTCCTTTGCCCATTTTTGAGTCAGGCTGTTTTCTTGCCATTGAGTTGTGTGAGTACTTCAAATATTTTGGATATTAATGTCTTATTTGATATATTTTTTACAAATATTTTTCTCATTCCATAGCTGTCTTTTCATTTTGATAATTTTTTCATTTGCTGTACAGGTTTTTAATTTAATTCCACATGTCTAATTTTGCTTTTGTTGCCTGTGTTTTTCTGTCATATTCAAACAATTATCACCAAGATCAATGTCAAGGTTTTTCCGAAAGTTTTCTTCTAAAAGTTGTATGGTTTCAGATCTTATGTTTAAGCCTTTAATCCATTTTGGGTTGATTTTTGTGTATGGTGTAAGATAAGCGTCCAATTTCATTCTTTTGCATATGGATACCCAGAATTCCCAATATCCTTTGTTGAAAAGATTATGCTTTCCCCATTGTAGGTTCTCAGCATCCTTGTCAAAGACCAGTTGCCCATAATTGCATAGGTTTATTTCTGGGTTTTCTATTAAGTTTCATTGGTCTGTGTGTATGTTTGTATGCTAGTGCCAAATTGTTTGATTACTATACTTTTATAACAAAATTTGAAGTTAGAAAGTATTATGACTATAGCCTTTGCTCTTCTTGCTGAAGATTACTTTCGATCTTTGGGGTCTTTTGGAGCTTCACATGAATTTTAGGACTGTTTCTCTATTTCTCTAAAAACAAATGGTTGGGGTTCTGATAGAGATTGCACTGAAACTGTAGATCACTTAAGGCTGTATGGACATTATAATAATATTAATACTTCTAATCCACGAACTCGGATGTCTATTTACTTGCTGCTTTAAATTTCTTTTTCATAAACTTATAATTTTCACTACACAAGTGATTCAACTCCCTGCTTAAGTTAATTCCTA
Organism: Papio anubis; assembly: GCF_008728515.1. Classification (NCBI taxonomy): domain Eukaryota; kingdom Metazoa; phylum Chordata; class Mammalia; order Primates; family Cercopithecidae; genus Papio; species Papio anubis. The sequence goes on along the minus strand of NC_044982.1, from coordinate 112,289,272 downwards.
AGTATTTTATTCTTTTTGTTGCTAATATAAGGAAAACTGTATCCTTAATTTCTCTCTCATATAGATCATAGTTAGTGTATGAAAACCCCACTGATTCCTAAGCATGTTGATTTTGTATCTCTAAACATTACTGAATTCATATATTATTTCTCCAAGTTTTCTGTGGAATCTTTAAGGTTTTCCATATTTATGATGTTATCTACAAATAGATAATTTTACTTCTTTCCCTTCCCATATAATGCATTCATTTCTTCTTCTTGCCTGACTGCTTTTCCCAGTATTTCTAGTACTACGTTGGAGAGAAATGGTAAAAGTGGGGATACTTGCCTTTTACCAAATCTTAGAGAAAAAGCTTTCAGTTTTTCCCAATTATGATGTTAACTGTGGGTTGTTCATATATGGGCTGTCTTAGTCTGTTCTGTGCTGCTATAACAGAATATCAGAAACTAGGTAATTTATTAAGAAAAGAAATGTATTTATCATATAATAGTTCTGGAGACTGGAAGTCCAATAACAAGGTGGTGGCATCTGATGAGGTTCTTCTTATGAAATCAACCCGAGGAAAGCAACAGGATAAGAGAGGGCAAAGGGTGGCAGGGGCACTATGGGGAGCTGAATCCAACCTTTTATAAGGCACCCACTCCTGCAATAAGGACCCACTTCCACAATAATGGTATCAATCCATTCATAAGAGCAGAGCCAATATAACCTAATCTCCTCCTAAAGAACCCACCTCTTAATATGGTTACAATAGTAATTAAACTTCAATATGTGTTTTGGAGGGGATAAACATTAAAACAACAGCATTGGCCTATATTGTATTGAGAAAAGTTCCTTCTATACCTATTATGTTGAGAGTTTTTTTTCATGAAAGGATATTGAACTTTGTCAAGTGTTTATCCTGCATCTATTGAGATATTAGTGTTTTTTTGTCTTTCACTGTATTAATACAGTATACTGCATTTATAGATTTTAGTATATTTCACTATACTTACATTCCAGAGATAAATCCCACTCAATCATGGTATGACTGTTAATGTATTCTTGAATTTGGTTTGCTAGTATTTTAAAGAGGATTTCTGCATCTATGTTTATCTGGAATATTGGCCTGTAGTTCTCCCCTTTCTTGTGTTTCTGTCTAGATTTGGAATCAGAGTGATGCAGGTCTCATAACACAAGTTTGGGCGTTGTAAGAGACAGGAAAAACTAAATTGTTTTTCCTACTCTCACATACAACACAGTAACAATTCTCTTTTTTTTTTTTTTTTTTTTTTTTTTTTTACGAGACGGAATCTTGCTCTGTCGCCCAGGCTGGGGTGCAGTGGCGCGTTCTGGGCTCACTGCAAGCTCCGCCTCCCGGGTTCACGCCATTCTCCTGCCTCAGCCTCCCGAGTAGCTGGGACTACAGGCGCCCGCCACCTCGCCCGGCTAGTTTTTTGTATTATTTTTAGTAGAGACGGGGTTTCACTGTGTTAGCCAGGAAGGTCTCGATCTCCTGACCTATTCTCTTCACCCAGATTTTTATGGGGTTTTTCTCACACTGACCACTTCCCTGACGCCACCTAGCTGTCATATAATTCAATCCAATTCTGACATTATCTACCTGGTCCCACAGATAAGGGCTCAGTCCCACAAGACTGCCCCCACAACTTCAGATGCTAATCACAAGTCCCAAGTTCTGACCCATACTTCTGACAAACCAGCTATAAATTTGGGATTCTCACAACTGTCTCCTCAAGTTTGATTCATTTGCTAGAGTGGCCCATAGAACTCAAGGAAACACTTTTACTTACTATTGCCAATTTATTACAAAGGAACTTTTAAAGGATGCAGATAAACAGCTAGATGGAAAAGATGCCTAGGGCAAAGTGTGAAGAAGGGACATGAAACTTACATGCCCTCTCCAGGTGTGCCACCTTTCAGGTACCTCCACATGTTTAACAACCCAGAAACTCCCCAAACTCTGTTCTTGGGATTTTTAATGGAAACTTCATTACAGAGGCATGATTTATTAAATCACTGGCTTTGGCAATCAACCAAACCTGGAGGTCCAAGTTCTGGTAGCCAGCACCAATTCTGAGGCTATCCAGGACACTACCAAGAGTAGCGTCATTACAACAAAAGATGCTTCTATCACTCAGCAAAGCCCAAGACATTTAGGAACTCTGTTTCAGATGCCCTTATCACTCAAGAAATTACAAAGATCATAGAAATTATCTGTTGGGAACCAGGGTCAAAGATCACATATTGGAAAAACAATATTATCCTAGTGCTTCTATCTACCAGAGTTTTAGGAGCTCTAAGTCAGGAACCAGGGGCAGAGACCAATATAATATTTCTTATTTCACAAAAGTGTTCCCTCTTCTATTTTTCAGAAAAGTTCAAGAAAGGCTGGTACTACTTCTCCTTTAAATGTTTCATAGAATTCATCAGTGAAGTCATCTGGCCCTAGGCTTTTTTTGTTGGTTTTTTGATTGAGTAATTCAATCTCTGTATTTGTTATTGGTCTGTTTAGGCTCTTTATTTCTTCTTGATTCAGTAATGTTGGGTTGTATATTTCTAGGAATTTATCCACTTCTTCCAAGGTTATCCAATCTGGTGCCATAAATTATTGATAATAGTTCTTTATGATCCTTTTTGTTTCTCTGTTATCCATTGTAATGACTCTACTTTCGTTTCTAATTTATCTAAGTCTTTTTTTTCTTAGACTAGCTAAGAGTTTGATTTTTTTTTTATCTTTCCACAAAACCAAGCCTGTTTTTTGTTGATTTTTTCCCCATTGTTCTTCTCTTTTGCATTTAATTTTTTTGTACTCTAATCATTATTTCTTTCTATATAGTAACTTTGGGGTTAGTTTGTTTTTTCTTTTTCTAGTTCTGTGAGTTAGAAAACTAGGTTAAGTGAGATCTTTCTTCTCTTCTAATTTAGGCATGTATTACTATAATCTTCCCTCAGAGTCTTGTTTTGCTACATCTCACAAATTTTAGTGAGTTATATTTGTTTTCATTTGCTTCAAGGTATTATTTAAATTCCCCTTTATTTCCTCTTTTACCAAATAGTTGTTCAACTGTATGTTTAGTTTTCACATTTTTGCTAATTTTCCCATTTTCTGTTATTGATTTCTAGATTCATTCCACCATGGTCTAAAAGATATTGGTATGATTTCCATCTTCTTAAATTTCTAAATACTAGTGTTGTGACCTAACACATGATCTATTCTGAAGAATGTTTCATGTGCACTTGAGAAGAATGAGTATTCTGCTGATTTGGAGGTAGAAAATCCTGTATATATTTCTTAGGTACATTTAGTGTACAGTGTTGTAAGTCAGGTGTTTCATTATTGATTTTCTACCTGAATGTTCCATCCATTATTGACAGTGGAACACTGAAGTCTCCTACTATTATTTTATTGCTACCATTTTCTCCCTTCAGATTTGTATTTGTTTTATATATTCATAAGATTGCTGGGTGCAAATATATTTAAATTGTTGTATCCTTCTGTTAAACTGACTCTTTTGTCATTATTTAATGGCCTTCTTCCTCTCTAGGGACAGTTCTTGTCCTAAAGTCTGTTTTGTCTAAGTTTAGCCACTTCTGCTCTCTTTTGGTTATAATTTACATGGAATAAGATATTCCTTCGTGTTCAGCCAAGTCTGTTCAAAGCAGCATATGGTTGGGTATTTTTTCTTTAATTCATTGAGTCACTCTATGCCCTTTGATTGGGGAGTTTAATCCATTTATACTTGAAGTAATTATTAACAGTAAGTACAGATTTATTACTGCCATTTTGCTACTTATTTTCTGCTTGTTTTGCAGGCTTTTGTTCCTTACTCTATTGCTGTCTTCATTTGTTATTTGATTGTGGGGTTTTTTTTTCTAATGGTTTGGTTTGATTTCTCTTTAGCATTTGTGTATTTACAATAGGTTTGCCTTTGTGGTTACAATTGTCTACTTTAATTTGGTAACAACGTAAATTCAATGGCCTACAAAACTCTACACTTTTACCTACCCGTACACTATGTGTTTTTGAAGTCAGAGTTTACTACTTTTCATACTGTAAATCCAATATCAATTTTCTGTCATTATACTTATTTTTAATACCTTTTTGTCTTTTAAGTCCTCTCCCCCACCCTACCTTAGTAACAGGATGCTGCTCTGTTTCCCAGGCTGCAGTGCAATGGGGCAATCCTAGCTCACTGCAGCCTCAAACTCCCAGGTTCAAGTGATCCTTCTGCCTCGGTTTCACAGGTAGCTGAGACTACAGGTGCCTACCACCATAACTGATAATTTTTTTGTTCTTCCTTCTTTTTGTAGAGATGAGGTCTTGCTACATTGTTCAGGCTGGTGTGAGACACCTGGCCTCATGTGATCTTCCCACCTCAGCCTCCTAAAGCAGTGGGATTACGAGTGTGAGTCACCACACCCAGCCTTCTTTAAAGTTTTATATTGGGGTTGCAGTTATTTCTGTACCACCCTTAACAGTATTATGTTATTCTATATTTGACTGTACATTTACCCCTGAGCTTTACATACTTTCTTTCATACATTTTTACATTGGTGTTTATCATTTTTCTATTCCATTTTAAGAACTCCATTAGCATTTCTTCTCAGGCAAGCCTAGTGATGACAAACTCCATCAATTTTCATGTGTCTGGGAAAGACTTTATCTCCTTTCATTTTTAAGGATAGCTTTCCAGGGTATAATAATCATGGCCGGTCAGGTTTCCCCCTCCCCTCCCCCCACCCAGTACTTTGAATATATCATCCCATTATCTCCTAGCCTGGAATATACATGTTGAGAAATTCACTGATCATTTCACGGGGGTAGAGGCCGGCTTCCCTTGTATGAGATGAGTTGCCTTTCTCAGGCAGCTTTCAAAATTCTATCTTTGAGTTTTGACAATTATAATAAGTCTTGATGTAGACTTCTTTAACTGTTGGGTTCTGTGAGCTTGAGTCTGGATATCTCTTTTGCTCTCCATATTTAGGAAGTTTTGGGTTATTTCTTTTAAAAAAGAAAAAAGCTTTCTGCCTGCTTCTCTTCAATCCCTATAATGCATATATTCATTCAATTCTAGTGTCCCATAAGTTCCAGAGACTTTCTTCATTTTTTTCATTCTTTCTTTCCTCTTACTGGGTAATTCCAAATGACCTGTTTTCAAGTTCTCTTGATTCTTTCTTCTGCTTCACTAAGTCTGCTGCTGAAGCTCTCTACTGCACTTTCTAGTTTCTTCAGCATATTTTTCACCTCTAGAATTTCTGTTTGGTTCTTTCTCATGGCCTCACTTTCTTGATGTTCTCATTTTGTTTTTATGTTGTTTTCCTGATTTTGTTACATTATTTATCTGTGTTCTCTTACAGTTCACTGACCTTCAACAGTTATTTTGAATATTTTATCAGGGACTTCATGGATCTTCATTTGTTTGGATTGCTTGCTGGATATTTATTGTATTCTCTTGGTGGTGTCAAGTTTTCCTGATTTTTCATGTTCCTTGTATCCTTGCATTGCTGTCTGTGCACTTAAAGAAGTAGTCACATTCTCCAGTCTTTATGGACTGGCTTCAGAAAGGATAGCCAATTACTCAGATGGGAGCACTGCCTTGGGGGGAATGCAGGAGTATATTATTGCACTAAGCCTAGTGGCACACAGAGTGCCAAAGTGCAGGCAAGTACAACAACTCCTGGTTTATATGTATGCACTGGCGTGGCAGCTCAGGGAGCTACAGTTGGCAATATCAGTAACAGGGCAGTCCTCAGCTCCAAAAGCTACAGGGTGTAGGCAGTGGCTGCCAGCAGCACCTCTGTGTTAAGAAGGGAGCACCCCCGGGTAGGTGGGAGCCAAGGCAGGTGGTGGCAGAGGCCAGGTGGAGTTTGGTTGCAGGCATACATGTGGCAGTGGGGGCCATGGCCAGCTGTGGCCATGTGTGTGCATGGCTATTTGGCCCGCTGCATATGGACATGGATTGACAACAACTGTGGGACAGGGCGGTAGCTTGCATTCCTGCAGCTGAAGGGGTTGGCTGCAGACATATAAACAGAAGTAAAAACCAGAGCCAAGAGCAAGGACCAGGGCTGGCCATGGGCAAACACACTACAAACTGATAGTCTTAGGCTCCAAATTGTCTACCAGGTCATTCTACTCTTTAGACAAACCTCTCCAAGGAAACCCTCCAATGAAAATGGCAAAAGACAAGTAGAGCTTTAATAATCCATGCTAACCCTGCAAAATATCAATTTACTAGATAATTTGAAAATGATGATTTGTTTATAGTTAACCTTCTTGGATTCAATAGATTAAAATGCCTTTGTTTCCTAGCAAATCTAATTATTTTATGGTTATTTTAGCTTCTCTCAGACCAGAAGTAGAGTTGAAAATAAGCCCACTAACTTCAGACTATCATAATTTCCTAAAAAATAAAAACTCACCCTTTCTAACAATTTCTGAAGCTTTAATGTTTTCTCTTCACGTAACTTTTCCCTTAGCTGCTGTGCTTTCATTTGTTTTTCTTCATGTTTCTTCTTAGATTCTGCAATTGTTCTATTAATACAAACAAATGGACAAGAGACATGAAATGTTTACATGATAAGGCCAGAAAAAGTGTTCTTTAGACTTCATAGTTCTTAAAGTATGCAAAACTAATTTTGGCCCAACACTTCAGGAAAGCTTTGTTACTTTTCAATGGATCTGAAACTGTCCTGAAGTAATGTGCCCAAAAATGCCATGTAGCATTTTTATTTAACAATCAAGAGTGGCTAGTTTTCTTCCTGTGAACCACTTCAAATTAATTTTCAAATGCCAGACCTTTTACGAGAGGGTGAAGAAAGTTTTTCATGCATGTGAATTCCATGCCCTGGAGGTCTAGCAGGTTCTTCTTCTACAATGTCCCCCCAGGATGTATTTTGGCGCCAAGACTCACGAGCTGTTTAGAAAAAAATACTATCATTGTTTAACCACATAGGTCTATAAAACATTTGAGAACAAACTTTTGAACACTGTACTAACACAGCCAATATGCATATACACAATACCTTCATAGTCTGCAAGGACATCGTTCCAGTCCATGGACATACCACAGAAAGATACACTCCCACTGCCCATGCTGGCCTAAAATGTAATAAGGGAAGCTGAAAATCAAATCTTTGAACACAATTACAACTTTAGAAAATGAACCACACATGAAAATTTCCTACCTATTGTTAATATATTCCATTTAACCAACAGTTAAAAACCAGGAAAACGGTATCTACCAGTACACTCATAATAATTACCAAGTTAAAATACACAGCCTATTCATATTAAGAGCCTAGCAGCCATTAACAGCAGAGACAAATGAAGTAAATTTAAGAAATATACTGGTCTTATCCTATTACTACATAAATGCTAACATATACAGACCAAATACTGAAGAACTGAAGATTGTTTGGCATTAAAATTTAATAAACCAATATGTAAAACATTTAAAGTTATTTTATTCTTTAACAAATTCCCATCATTAACATATATATCCTAAGCACTTAGTAAAGGAAGGTAGTGTATCATTTGCTCATTTATTTATTTATTTATTTATTTTTGAGATTGAGTCTCACTCTGTGGCCCAGGCTGGAGTGCAGTGGCATGATCTCAGCTCACTGCAACCTCCACCTCCCGGGTTCTAACTATTCTCCTGCCTCAGCCTCCCGAGTAGCTGGGACTACAGGAGCCTGCCACCACACCCGGCTAATTTTTGTATTTTTAATAGAGGCGGGGTTTCATCATATTGGCCAGGCTGGTCGCAAACTCCTGACCTTGTGATCCACCAGACTCGGCCTCCCAAAGTGCTGGGATTACAGGCGTGAGCCACCATGCCCAGCCTACTTTTTGCTAATAGAATACAAAAGTAAAATACCTTAGCTTTGTCTTCACTCTCTATAAATTATAATTAGAGTAATGTTGAGTTCTTACTTTATGTCAGACTCAATTTTTTAACTGTTTTTAATAGAGCGGGGTTTTGCTATGTTGCCCAGGCTGGTCTCGAACTCCTGTCCTCAAGCAATCCTACTGCCTTGACCTCCCAAAGTGCTGAGATTACAGGCATACAGCACCACGACTGGCCTAGACTCAATTTCTTGACTGGTAAAATCACAATAACAACTTCTAATTTGTCAACTGTATCATATATGAAAATACTTAGTAATGGTAAAGTGCTAACAAAAGATTTGCTATTGTTTATTATGTAAGTCTAAATCATCCTGAGAATAATAGTTATGATTACTGAACATGATTTTTAAGTAACTAATTTTAAATAGGACTAGATGGACTCCAAGTCTTTCTGGCCCAGATAATTTTGTTTCTAAATATAAATTTTGAATAGTTATGTTAAAAAGTCTCACAGAAAAATCACTGTCGTTGTCAGTTTCAATGTTAATATCATTGTTTTCTTCAGCTTCAATTTCTCTAGTTAACTGTTCTTCTTCAGCAATAGCACTAGCAATGGCTTCTTCATTGGCCTTTTCTAGACGATCTGCTAGCTCTTCTTTTTTAGCAAGGACTTCTGCCATGGACTATAAAGTTAAAAACACATAAACAAAAAGAAAAATCATCACTTGACTGGAAAGTAATCATTTTTTATGTTATAACATGAACTCAACAGTATACATAAAATTGTACTGATCTAGAACCATAAAAGGTGGGGTTCTATATAGGCTCATCCACTTACTAGCTGTGTGCCTTAGAAGCTTCTAAAAACCAAGAACCTACTTGGTATTCCATAAAATGGAACAATAATCAATGATTTGCCTTATTTACCAGACAGCTATGTATGAGAAACTGTGAAGTTATTTATTTAACAGGTATTATTAATGACAAAGTGTGAATTTCATTTAAGTGCCAAAATTTAAAACAATTATAGATTGAATACACTCATTAAATGTAAAATCAAAATAGTATACTATAATGGGAACATGGAAAGAATATATGCTATACTGGTGATGATGCTTTCTGAACATATATACACCTAACTTTAAAAAATGCATTATAAATAATAAAAACACATGAAATTCATTAATTAATAAATCCTCATGAGAAGCTAAAAATGTATACTAGAAACCCTAAATCAAACACTGAAATAACAAAAAACGTGTGGTTAATAAGCCATCAAAGGTGATAAAATAAAATTATTAAAAAATTAAAAATAGAAGGAAGAACACAAGTCAAAGAGAAAACAAATAGTAAAATGGTGGATTTAAACAAACTATATCAATAATTATATTACATGTAAATGTAACATGTAATAGGCAGAGATTATCAAATTAGATAAAAAATAAGACTGAACTATATGTTTCCTAGAAGAAAATAAACAGATTACAAATAAAAGATCTATGCTAATTAAAAGAGAGCTGAAATATTAATATCAGACACAGATTTCAGAGCAAAAAATATCACGAGGAATAAAGAAGACCATTTTATAATAAATAAAAGGGTCAATCCATCAAGACAACAAAACAATACTAAATGTTTATAGACATAGCAGAACTTCAAAATATATAAGGTAAAAACTTATTGAAATGCAAAAAAAATAAACCTAATGAGAATGTAAAATGATGCAACCAATTTGGAAAGCAGTCTGACAGTTGCTCAAAGAGTTAAACATAGAGTTCATATAACCCAACAGTTCCACTCCTACACATATATCCAGGAGAAATAAAAAATGTGCCCACACAAAAACTTTTATGCAAATACTTAAAGCAGTGCTATTCATAATAGCACAGTGGAAACAACCTAAATGTCCATCAACTGATGAATAAATAAAATGTGGTATATTCATTCAGTGGACTATACTATTTGATCACAAAAAAGAACGAAGTACTGAGACAAACTAAGATATGAATGAATCTCTAAAACATGCTAAGAAGCTAGTCACAAATAACCGTATATTGCATTTCATTTCTATGAAATGTCTAAAATAGGCAAAATTATATATGGAGAAAGCAGTGTAGTGGTTGTCTATGGCATGTGTGGGTGGAGTGAAAGGGAGTAACTGCCCATGGGCACTGGGTTTCCTTTTCAGAGTGATGAAAGAGTTCTAAAGCTGATTATGGTGATGGTTGTACAACTCTGTGAATATACTAAAAAACAACAGTAAACTTGAAACAGATGGATTGTATTATATGTAAATTATTATCTCAATAAAGTTGTTACAAAAGAAATAGATCCACAGTTACAGTCAGTGATCTCAGTACCCCTCTCTCAACTGACAGAAAAAGTAAACAAAAAACTAGTAAGGATATAGAAGACCTGAACAATACTACCAACAAAATTGATCTAAGTATTTTCTCAAAAGAAATAAAAACATATGTTCACACAAAGATATATACAAAAACGTTCGTGGCATCTTTATTCATTTAAAAAAAGATGTAATTCAAATGTCTCTGGGCAAGTGAATGAACAAACATTGTGTTACATGCATATAACAGAATACTAGCAAAGTCAATTAACAGAATGAAGTATTAATACACACAGCTACATGGATAAATCTCAAAATAAGTATGTTGAGTGAAAGAAACCAAGCAAAGCTTACACAACTCAATTTATATAAAACTGTCATCACAGTGAACAGGCAACCTACAGAAAGGAGAAAATTTTTGCAATCTACCCATCTGACAAAGCGTTAATATTCAGGATCTATAAAGAACTTAAACATATTTACAAGAAAAAAAAACAAACAACCCGGCCGGGTGCGGTGGCTCATGCCTGTAATCCCAGCACTTTGGGAGGCCAAGGCAGGCGGATCACGAGGTCAGGAGATTGAGACCATCCTGATTAATACGGTGAAAACCCATCTCTACTAAAAAATACAAAAAATTAGCCAAGCGTGGTGGCGGGCGCCTGTAGTCCCAGTTACTCGGGAGGCTGAGGCAGGAGAATGGTGTGAACCCAGGAGATGGAGTCAGAAAGAGCCAAGATCATGCCCCACTATAATTCCGAAAGCCTGGGTGACAGAGCAAAGACCACAAGAAAGAGAGGAGAGGAGAGGAGAGAGGAGAGGAGAGAGGAGAGGAGAGAGGAGAGGGGAGAGGAGAGAGGGAGAGGAGGAGAGGAGAGAGGAGAGGAGAGGGAGGAGAGAGAGGGAGAGGAGAGAGGAGAGAGGAGAGAGGAGAGAGGAGAGAGAGAGGAGAGGAGAGGAGAGGAGAGAGAGAGGAGAGGGAGGAGAGAAAGAGACCGGGGAGAGAGAGAGAGAGAAAGGAAGGAAGGAAGGAAGGAAGGAAGGAAGGAAGGAAGGAAGGAAGGAAGGGAAGGAAGGAAGGGAAGGAAGGGAGGAGGGAAAGGAATGGAATGAATAAAAATATGGAACAGACAAAGAAGATGGAACAGAAAATAAATGAATAACACTGAATGAGAAATGGAATGAAAACAATGATACCACGGACACACCAGTTAGAATGGTGACTGGCTAAAACCTCAGGAACAAAGACGGAGAGGATGGAGAAATAGGAATGTTTACTGTTGCAAAAATTAGTTCAACCATTGTAGACAGTGTGGTGATTCCTTAAGGATCTAGAACTAGAAATACCATTTGACCCAGCAATCCCATTACTGGGCATATACCCGAAGGATTATAAATCATGCTACTATAAAGACATACGCACACATATGTTTATTGTGGCACTATTCACAATAGCGAAGACTTAGAACCAACTCAAATGTCCATCAATGATAGACTGGATTAACAAAATGTGGCACATATATACCATTGAATACTCTGCAGCCATAAAAAAAGATGAGTTCATGCCCTTTGTAGGGACACGGATGAAGCTGGAAACCATCATTCTAAGCAAACTATCACAAGGACAGAAAACCAAACACTGCATGTTCTCACTCATAGGTGGGAGCTGAACAATGAGAACACATGGACACAGAGCAAGGAGTATCACATACTGGGGCTGAGGGTGGGGGGCTGGGGGAGTGATAGCATTAGGAAAAATACCTAATGTAAATCACAAGTTGATGGGTGCAGCAAACCAACATGGCACATGTATACCTATGTAACAAACCCGTACGTTGTCCACATGTACCCTACAACTTACAGTATAATTTTTAAAAAAGAAAGAAAGAAAAGAAAAAACAGTTGTCTCATCACTACAGGAATTCTCTGTAACTCTCCACTGGAAACTAAACATTAAGGTGCTTATCACCTTATCACCTTTGGTTTGTCAAAACAAAACAAAAAGTATTCTTAAGATCTCTAAGAATACACTAATATTCACATTAAAGCAGAACTTATTTTCTTTTAAGTATGCAAGTTTGACCCTCAAAATAACCAAAAGGTTTTACGACTCTGCAAGTTTATATATGTGATGGAAATAAAAACAATGAGGTTAAGAATTTTTAATTCTTTCCTGCTTATTTAAGTATGGGGGATAGATTTCCTCTTTTAAAATTTGATTCTACAGAATCAAACTGCAAAATATACAATTTGATATACAACTACTAAAACAAATGACCAAATTCCACCCCATACAAAAAACTCACTACTTATTTGACCATAATTATGTTCAACATTTAGAAATGTTCATTACTAAAAGACACAAGATGAAAATCAATTGTTCTACCTTATTAAAAGAATCTAAACATTTGTTTTTTATATTACTATAACTTTTATTTTCCTTTTTACCCTTAAACAACCCATATCAAGTTTCATCTCTATTGCTATTATCCCTATGAAATGTATAATTTTACCTAATACCATGTGTTGTTAAGATCTTTCAGTATAAGGCATCAAATTTTAGAAGAAATTATAGTGCACAGCAGCCTTTAAAAAATAAAAATTAAGTAATTTTTCACAGCTTTTTATATGTGCCTATTTCTTTGGAAAGTTAGTTTTTAAACAAAGTTAGCATGATTTATTCCGGATTATCCCCAGGTCAAGTATCTTAATACTAAAATGAGCAAAAGGAAGAGATGGGTAGAAATATGTTGTCATCCAAAACCATAAATCTATAAATAATCACAAATCAATGCATTTTTAGAGATTCTGGAATAGGGATGATAAATAAATCTCATCTCAAAGACGAACTCCAAGCAAATGGTAGTGGCTGTCTAAAGTACTCTGTTAAGAAAGTTTTTAAAACTATGTCTAGCAGACACCATTTCCCATCTATCGGAATGCTAGATGTAGCATGAAAGACTTTATTGTTACTAGTTTAGATTCTTAACTCTGGGCTAAAGAGCATTTGATCAAATCACACACAAACCAAATGATTTTGAACAAGTCACTTAACTCTCAACAGTCTCACTTTCTTCCTCTAAAAAACAAGAATCTTAACTATATCAAAAGTTTACCATAAGAATAAAATGTTAAAATGAAATAACATATATAAAAATGCTTTAAAAAGTATAAATCATACAAGTTATTATTATTGGGGTTTATGCCTCTTAAATATACTCAGAATTCTGATAAGTTGTTCTTACCAAGTTAGCAGCACTCACATTTGAAATATCTGAAGGGTCCATTTCATTTTCTATCCTTGCTTTCTCTGCTGGAAATTTTTCTTCATTTACTTGTAAAGGAGGTGTACCAGCTTGCAGCATAACTGAAACACACTCTGTATCAATGTGGACAGCAGGTATTTCAGAAGTTCGAACATAATTGTCTTGAATACTGCCAGAATTCTTCACATCATCCAATGTACTCACTGTGAACTAACAAAACGTAGAGAATGAATCAGAGATAATTTAAAAATACAAACTATTCCACTCTAGAAGAAGAGATGATTTTGCTTAACCTATGAAGAGGTACTTGATTGGATGACAGAAAATTTACTCATCTCTTTTGCATGTTTCAAGTGTAACAAAAGGACAGGGACCATTAAACACAAATTTTACTTGCATGCCTACTACGTACTGGGCACTGTCGAAAGTTTTCTAAGAAATTAAGCAATTTATATTGTAATTTTCTTGTAGTAGGCCAATTTGTGATGAGTATTTTATGTCCTTTGCAAAAGAAATCTAGTCACAAGTATGAGGCATTCACTGTATTATACTCATACAACCAAAAGTATTACATAGTCTTTTGCAAAGACTGTCTAATATCGAATGAGGACATGCAGCACTTTTGAAAAAATCCTGAAACCAATTTTTACAAAAATATATTCGGAGGGCATTTTACAAAAAAAATATTTATATTATTCTCTTCAGATAATACTAACATGATCTCAAAGTATCTTTGTTAAAAATTCATATGGTACATGAACCCAATTCTCAGATCTGAAAGAGAAAAGCATGACCTAAGGGTGAAGATTGAAAGCATGTAGTGTCTCGTTATGACATTCATACACCTTAGATTTAGATATCTTCCCTATTCCCCTTTAGGAATATTTAATAACAAACCAACAGAAATGTAAATACAATATAAAAAAACAAATACTGGCGTAGGCTAAATACACATCCATTTTTTTAAAACCTTTCAATTTAGTAGAGTCAAGCCTTTATTTTTACTTTGGACAGAGAAGAGAAAGAACAGTACTGTGTTTTCCAATGATACTCCAAGTCAAAGAACTAAAATCTAAAATTATGAATTTAAAACTCACATCACTTCTTAAATAAACATTAGATAAACACTGCAGTGGCCATAAACCTCCCCCCAGTTTGATAAATTATTTATACAAATATCAAACTTGGCTAAGTCTCGTAAACTACTTTAAAAATTCTACTATTAGTCCGAACTTAAAGTGTCCCAAAGTGTTGATTTTAGCATAAGCATTATTTAAATTACATAACATTGTTTATATTGCTATCAACATTATTTATATGTTAGTCGCCATGGTTTATAATCTTCTTGGCAATATTTATATTAGCATTAGTTATGTGTACACTACTCAATCCCACCTATTAAAAAACTCAGTATCATTTATATAACAAAATCAAAGCTAAACTATGAAGTAAAGACATTAATATGCTAATTCCATCTTTCGAATGACAGTGGAGAAAACAAATATCACCAACTTGGCTGCCATCAGCAGTGAACTTTTATACTGAAAAATTTTAGCAACAGTTTTACTTGTTGAAAAGTTCTATGTACAGATTATTCCTGAAATCTCAATAGCATATAGGTTTATTTACTACACACAACTGCATAATTTTTAGACTAAGTTATATTTTTTAGCTAAATACAGCAAAAATGCTGTTTGTTAAGTATTATAAAAAGTAGTTTATTCACTAAGTATCTCTAAAGTAGCTTACAACACTAAAGAGTTTCTTAAAGTTACATCAAACAAATGTATACCAACTAACTCCTATGCATTTAGGACTCTTCCATATTGTGAGAAATTAAAAAGCACATAAAATACTGCCCAAAAAGGAATTTGCAATCTCACACAGGCATAAAACCAATACACATTAAAGAGTTTATAGATCAGAAACAATGTTAAGAGTCATTCTCATCAGTAAAGGAAGATAAGGAATTTGAGGAGCATTTCCAGTTGAAAAAAATCCTACAGGTAAAAAGAGAAAGAATTTCAAAAAGCAGATATTATTCTGGACCAAAAACATTACAACCATTTTACAACTGATCTATTTAGTTCCTGTAGTATGATATTTTAAAAAAAGCTCCTGTATTTTATTAGTCATTTTACATCAAATTACACCAACGGAACATCAACCTTCATATAAACAAATACCTAAAAGTATAAACTAGTACATCAAATAGGTAAAATAAACATCAACTCAACTCACAGAAGAAATACTGGGAATATTAACTTTAAGGAATTATATTAAATATTATCAGCAAATTACACTCAATTTTCAGTAAGTAGAATAAGTTCAAATTTTAACACGGCAAATGAGGCACAAAGACATCACCTTAACCAAGTACTCAAAGTTAATAACAAACCTAGCCAAATTGATATCACATGCCTCTAGATGTGACACTAAGGACAATCACTTTATTCCTATCAAAAATGCGTAAGCTAAATTGAACAATGTTCAATTTGAACATTGTTCAAACAGTGAACAAAGGACAATGTACAAAAAAAAACCTACAATGTATTCTTCAAAACGATTAATGTCATGAAAGACAAACAGGCTGAGAAACTATATCCAATGAAAAATATTAAAGAAACATATCAAACGAACTGAGTAATTCCACATTGGATCCTGGAGGACATTCTATTTTTAAAAAATTATTGGGAAATCTAAAAAACTTTAAATATAGACTATAAATTAAATAATACATATATATCAAATTCTCTGAATTTTATAATTGTAATGTGGTTATATAAATTTATTTGTTCTTTGGAGATCCATGCTCTAGGATTTAAAGGTGAATGCTTATGATGTTTGCACATCACTCTCAAATGTTAAAGCATTTAACATGTGTGTATAATATGTAACAAGAGAAAAGAAAAAAATGTGGTAAATATTAATTTGTGAATGTGCGTGAATGGTATGGGAGGATTTCATTGCTCTATTCTTGCCACTTTTCTATAGGTCTATAGACCTGAAATTTTCACAGTAAGTTAAAAAATAAAGTACAAAACTAAGACATTCCAGTACACACGTACACATACCCCTTTGAAAAAGACAGTAAAAGGATTTTCAGAATGTACTACCTGGGTTTTTTCGGCAAGAGGATGGTCACAAGAGTGTAATGAGTCTTTGGGATGAGATTCTATAGTATTAGAAGATCCATCTCCAACAAATTCACCTTTCTGTATGCTTTCATCAGGTAAAAGACATACATTTTCTTTATCACTATCATCCTTTGATCTTGCAGCTTCTGTTGCCAATGAAACTTTTGGCAACACTGCTATTGATCGAGAACGAATAGGCCTTCCTCTCTGAACAGTCTCCCATCCTTCAGCATCTTTCCGTTCTATGCAATTAAAGCAAAAAACAAATCAAGATTTATTTAGATGATAAAAATATTTGGAAACTCATAGAATAAAGACATTTCCAATTTAATTCCCAACAAATAATATACAAACATGACAGTATTGTACAAAATGTATATTTGTATATACATATTTAAATAAATGTGTGTATAATTATCCCTACTTCACAAATGACAAAACTGAAATTCAGATTAAGGCTGACCTAATGTCAGATAGTCAGTGAGTAATAATAAATATTTAAATAGTGAATACTATGTGTGAGCACTGTTTTAAGTGCTTTATATATAGTATCTCTTTTAATCTTCACAATAATAAGATCAGTATTATCATACCCATTTAAGCAAGGAGGAAACTGAGACAAAGAGAAATTAAGTAATTTATCCCAGATCATGCACAGAGTAAAGGTAATGCCAAAATGCTAGTCTAGGTACATTGGTTCTGGTGTCCATCCCAATGGCTATATAAAAACTGTCTCTTCATCTTTCAGAATCCAAACATCTACCTCCAAAGTCCAAGTTCTTCCCTCTATCCCAGCACCAACAGCATACCTTGACTTAAATAAACTGTTTTTAGGATCATTAAATTATAGGATATTAATTGATAGCACCCCAGAGGATCTAGTCCAACATTTCACCACATATACATGGAAACTAAGGTCCTACGTTCAAAGCCACACACCAAAATAGCCTAAAATAAACCACAAAAAAATAGCCTAAAATAAATAAGAATCTTTATCTAAAATATGACAATGTTGAGGTATAGTGGTGCTTACAGCCCAAATTTTAAATTTTTATTGGCTGATTACAGTCTTTCGAAACTAATATAAAGAATTCTAGTTCTGGCCAAAATGAAGTAACCATTCCTTCATTTTGGGCCCTCCATCTTACAATTAAAAACCCTAGTTAAAACACATTAAGCATAGGAAGACTCTAAGAGATAGACTACAGTAGACTGCCTTAGGATTTAGGGGACTTGAAAAGCAGCAAAGTGGTGAGTTCCCTGGGTTTCCTTACTGTCTCCTATATATTCCAGACAGGATGCTGCAACAGTCTCCAAAAACATCAACAGGCAAAGACAAAATAGGCATCAAGAAATGCCTCTTTTGCCAAGACAAAGCACAGAAAAAAGGGTGGCCTAACAAAACAGAAAATCTCTTTAGCAATACCCACTCGACTACAGCCAAACACCAGTGGAACCCCTGTTCCCCATAGTTTCAGTAGGGGTAAACTAGGAGCTTAACTTCCATCTCCTACCTAACACAAATAGATGGTACTCCAATTCCCCTATCCAAATAGCATCAGCAGGGCCCAGTGGTGAACAGAGCCTCCTCTCACTAGCTCTCACCCTCACCCAATATCAGCAGGGCCCTATAGAAAGCTGAGCTTCTGCTATCACCAGCATCAAGGAGGCAGAAAAAGTAGTTGGAAGCAGATTTGTTTGACACTGGGATTCCCCCTTTCCTTTTCCTTACGTCAGTAGAACCCAGCAGGAAGCTAGGATCCCACCCCAACCTACAGCAACAAGGTGGTATGAGTCAGTCCTGCTTCCACTTCTCCCCTCCTTAGTGTGAAGGTGATCAAGCAGGGAACCGAGCTTACAAAACTAGTACGAGGAAAGGAAGTGATACAAGTCGGTTTGATACTTTTCCTGCAAAGTTATCACAAGACCAAGAACAATCTCAGAATCTGTGAGACAATATTTGAGTCTCACAGACAATACTGAAAAAGTATTGAAAAAATAATGGCTGAAAAATTCCTAAATTTAGTGAAACAGAGAAAACTATGAATTCAAGAAAGTAAGTGAATCCCAAATATGATAAACCCAAAAAAGTCCATAGTAAGACACATCATAATTAAAGCTCTCAAAACTAAAGACAAAGAAAAATCATAATTAAACCTCTGAAAACTAAACACACACAAAAAAATCTTGAAAGCAGTCAGAAGACGTATTACCTATAGAGAAACATCAATTCAAATCATAGCAGATTCCTCATCTGAAACAATGGAAGCCAAGAGGAAGTGGCACATTTAGCAAGGGACTGAAAGAACTGCCCATTGTGAATTTTATTAATATATGTGGTGAACATATCCTGCAGAATGAAAGGAAAATAAAGGCATTCACAGATAAAGGAAAAACTAAGGGAATAAATCACTAGCAAAACTACCTTTAATAAATGGCTAAAGAAAGTTCCCAAAAGAGAAATGAAATAATGAAAGAAAGTTTGAGGCCAGGCATGGTGGCGCACGCCTGTAATCCCAGCACCTTAGAGGCCGAGGTGGGTGGATTACCTGAGATCAGGAGTTCGCAACCAGCCTGACTAACATGGTGAAACCCCATCGCTACTAAATACAAAAAAATCAGCCAGGCGTGGTGGCGCATGCCTGTAATCCGAGCTACTTGGGAGGCTGAGACAGGAGAATCGCTTGTACCTGAGATGGGGAGGTTGCAGTAAGCCCAGATCACGCCATAGCACTCCAGCTTGGGCAACAAGAGCAAAACTCCATCTCAAAAAAGTATACAAATAAATAATAAAAGAAGGTTTGAAACTTCAAAAAGGAAAGAACATTGGAATGGTTAAAAATGGAAGTAAATACAGTTGCTCCTTAACTTACAATGTGGTCACTTCCTGATTAAACCCACAGTAAGTTGGAAATATAAAATCAAAAATGGATTTAATACACTTACCCTACCAAACATAACTAGCCTAGACTACCTTAAATACGCTGAGAACACTAACAACCTACAGTTGGGCAAAATCATCTAATACAAAGCTTATTTTATAATAGAGTGTTAATATAACTCACATAATTTATTGAATACTATACTGATAGTGAAAAACACTTTCAGCTGTTGGGTAAGATTGCATGGCTACTCAAAATATGGTTTCGATTGAATGCATATTGCTATCACACCATCATAAAGTTGAAAAGTCATAAGTTGGGACTCATTTGTATAATTAGCCTTCTCATGAATTTTTGGATCATCTTTCATAGTAATGCAAAATTACATCATCAATTGAGGTAGTGCTCAATGTACACAGATAAAATATTTGAGATAATGATATTTTAAAAGTAGAGACAGTTAAGGAAACTAATTAAAAGGTAAGGTTTCTAAATTTCACTCACAGTGGGGTATGCCAATATCAGTAGACTGTGATAAATCAGATAAGTATAATGTAATACCTAAAGTAACCACTAAGGAAACTATACAAATCAATATTGTTTAAAACACTATGAATAAATCAAAAGAGAATCAAAAAAATTTTCAAGTAACCCATAGACAGGCAAGAAATGCACAGCAGTTGAAAGAGAGAAAACAGAAATAATAAAATGAACAGATTTATCAATAATTAACTTAAATGTATATACACATATATACACATATACACATATATACACTTATATGTTATATATATACACACACACTTATATACGTATAGTTTAAGTATGTTTTTAAGTATTAGTTTAAGTATATTTTTAAGTATATATATATGTGTGTGGTCAAGCAGGGAGCTGAGCTTACAAAACTGGTACATAAGTATATACTTAGATATGTATATACTTAAAAATATACTTAAACTATATGTTATCTAACTCATCTAAATACAAAAACATAGGTAGGCTATAAGTAAAAGAATAGAAAAGATATACCACGCAAACATTAAGAATCAGTAGAGGGTAAGAAATAGAGAATCCTGAACAAAGAAAATTACTAAAGACAAAAAATACATTGGAGGCCGGGCGTGGTGTGGCTCAGGCCTGTAATCCCAGCACTTTGGGAGGCCGAGACGGGCGGATCACAAGGTCAGGAGATCGAGACCAACCTGGCTAACACAGTGAAATCCCGTCTCTACTAAAAAAATACAAAAAACTAGTCGGGCGTGGTGGCGGGCGCCTGTAGTCCCAGCTACTTGGGAGGCTGAGGCAGGAGAATGGCGTAAACCCGGGAGGTGGAGCCTGCAGTGAGCCGAGATCCGGCCACTGCACTCCAGCCTGAGTGACAGAGCGAGACTCCGTCTCAAAAAAAAAAAAAAAAAAATACATTGGATAATGATAAGAAGTATCATTCCATAATGAACACAAAACATTCCTAAATGTATAAATACCAAACAAATGAAACTCAAGATACACTGTGGAAAAACAGCAACTGACAGAACTATTGACAGAAAATCAGCAAATATATTAATATAAAAGAAATGAATAAGATCAACCAACAGAAAATGACATATATAGAAAAATCTATCCAACAACAGTAAAAAAAAATTTCAAATGCTCACAGAACATTAACCATGATAAACCGTATCTGTGGCATAAAATAAACTTCTGCAAGTATAAAATTACTGACATCACACAAAGTATGTTCACAATAGGAATGAAACAGGAACATTACTACAGATCTTCCAGCCATTTAAAGTATAAGAAAGGAATACTACAAACAACTTTATGCCAATAATTTCAATGACATGGAATAAATGGAGCAATCCCACAAAAACCACTAGCTACCAAAACTCAACAAAGATAAAACACACAATCTGAATAGCCCTGTAACTGTTAAACTCAATATGTAATTTAAAAGAAAGACGTTTCTCTCAGCCCAGATGGTTTCTCTCACAAATTCTACTAAAAACTTTTTTAAAGATTCACACGAGTGCTATGGAAACTATTCCAGAAAATAGAAGAGAAGGGAACACATCCCAGGTTATCCAAAGCTAATATTGTTACCCTGCTTAAAAGAATTACACAGTACAAAAAAAAAAATAAACCGACATACCAAAACCTCTCATAAACTTAGATGCAAACATTTTCAACAAAATAACAGTATATAAAATATACCAATATATAAACTGAATTATAAGCTATGAACAAGTGAAATTTATTTCAGATATGCCATCCCAGTTCACCATTCAAAAACCAATCAATGGGGGAGCTTCGACCAAAACGGGTGAATAGGAACAGCTCCGGTCTGGAGCTCCCAGCATGATCAATGCAGAAGAAAGGATTTCTGCATTTCCAACTGAGGTACCTGGTTCATCTCACTGGGACTAGTTGGACAGTGGGTGCAGCCCACGAAAGGCAAGCTGAAGGAGGGCTGGGCATCGCCTCACTCAGGAAGCACAAGGGGTCGAGGGATTTCCCTTTCCTAGCCAAGGGAAGCCGTGACAGACTGTACCTGGAAAAATGGGACACCTGGACACTCCAACCCAAATACTGCGCTTTTCCCACTGTCTTAGAAACCGGAAGACCAGGAGATTCTCTCCCGTGCCTGGCTCAGCAGGTCCCACACCCATGGAGCCTTACTCACCACTAGCGCAGCAGTCTGAGATCAACCTGCGAGGCTGCAGCTGGGCAGGGGGAGGGGCGTCTGCCATTGGTGAGGCTTGAGGAGGTAAACAAAGTGGCCAGGAAGCTCGAACCAGGCGGAGCCCACTGCAGCTCAGCAAGGCCTACTACCTCTATAGACTCCACCTCTGTGGGCAGAGCATACCTGAACAAAAGGCAGCAGAAACTTCTGCAGACTTAGACCTCCCTTTTGACATCTCTGAAGAAAGTAGTGGCATTTGAGCTCAGAGGATGCACAGACTGCTTCCTCAAGTAGGTCCCTAACACCCAAGTAGCCTAATTGGGAGATACTTCCCTGTAGGGGCCGACAGACACCTCATGCAAGTGGGTGCCCCTCTGGGACAAAACTTCCAGAGAAAGGATCAGGCAGCAATGTTTGCTGTTCTACAATATTTGCTGTTCCGCAGCCTCCACTGGTGACGCCCAGGCAAACAGTGTCTGGAGTGGACCTCCAGCAAACTCCAACAGACCTGCAGCTGAGGGACCTGACTGTTAGAAGGAAAACTAACAATCAGAAAGGAATAGCATCAACATCAACAAAAAGGACATCCACACCAAAACCTCATCTGTAGGTTACCAACATCAAAGACCAAAGGTAGATAAAACCACAAAGATGAGGAGAAACCAGAGGAGAAAAGCTGAAAATTCTAAAACCCAGGGTGCCTCTTCTCCTCCAAAGGATCGCGGCTCCTTGCCAGCAACAGAACAAAACTGGTTGGAGGATGACTTTGACGAGTTGACAAAAGTAGGATTCAGAAGGTAATAACAAACTTCTCCAAACTAAAGGAGCATGTTCTAACTCAACGCAAGGAAGCTAAAAACATTAAAAAAAGGTTAGACGAATGGCTAACTAGAATGAACAGTGGAGAGAAGACCTTAAATGACCTGATGGAACTGAAAACCATGGCAAGGGAATTTCATGATGCATGCACAAGCTTCAATAGCTGATTTGATCAAGTGGAAGAAAGGATATCAGTGATTGAAGATAAAATTAATGAAATGAAGTGAGAAGACAAGATTAGAGAAAAAAGAGTAAAAAGAAACGAAGAAAGCATCCAAGGAATATGGAACTATGTGAAAAGACCAAATCTACATTTGACTGGTGTACCTGAAATGGATGGGGAGAATGGAAACAAGTTCAAAAACACTCTGCAGGATATTATCCAGAACTTCCCCAACCTAGCAAGGCAGGCCAACATTCAAATTCAGGAAATACAGAGAACACAACAAAGGTATTCCTCAAGAAGAGAAACCCCAAGAAACATAATTGTCAGATTCACCAAGGTTGAAATGAAGGAAAAAGTGTTAAGGGCAGCCAGAGACAAAGGTCGGGCTACCCGCAAAGGGAAGTCCATCAGACTAACAGTGGATCTCTCAACAGAAACCCTACAAGCCAGAAGATAGTGGGGGCCAATATTCAACATTCTTAAAGAAAAGAATTTTCAACCCAGATTTTCTTTCTTTTTTTTTTTTTTTATTATACTTTAAGTTCTAGGGTACATGTGCACAGCATGCAGGTTTGTTACATATGTATACATGTGCCATGTTGGTTTGTTGCAGCCATTTACATTAGGTATATCTCCTAATGCTATCCCTTCCCCCTCTCTCCACAATAGGACCTGGTGTGTGATGTTCCCCTTCCTGTGTCCAAGTGATCTCATTGTTCAATTCCCACCTATGAGTGAGAACATGTGGTGTTTGGTCTTCTGTTCTTGCGATAATTTGCTGAGAATGATGGTTTCCAGTTGCATCCATGTCCCTACAAAGGACACGAACTCATCCTTTTTTATGGCTGCATAGTATTCCATGGTGTATATGTGCCACACTTTCTTAATCCAGTCTGTCACTGATGGACATTTGGTCAACCCAGAATTTCATATCCAGCCAAATTAAGCTTCATTAGTGAAGGAGAAATAAAATCCTTTACACACAAGCAAATGCTGAGAGATTTTGTTACCACCAAGCCTGCCTTACAAGAGCTCCTGAAGGAAGCACTAAACATGGAAAAGAACAAACGGTATCAGCCACTGCAAAAATATGCCAAGTGGTAAAGACCATCGATGCTAGGAAGGAACTGCATCTACTCACAGGCAAAACAACCAGTTAACATCATAATGACAGAATCAAACTGACACATAACAATATTAACCTTAAATGTAAATGGGCAAAATGCCCCAATTAAAATGCACAGACTGGCAAATTGGATAAAGAGTGAAGACCCATCAGTGTGCTATATTCAGGGGACCCATTTCATGTGCAGAGACACACATAGGCTCAAAATAAAGGGATGGAGGAAGATGTACCAAGCAAATGGAAAGCAAAAAAAAAAAAAAAAAACCAGGAGTTGCAATCGTAGTCTCTGATAAAACAGACTTTAAACTAACAAAGATCAAAAGAGACAAGGCCATTACGTAATAGTAAAGGGATTGACTCAACAAAAAGAACAAACTATCCTAAATATATATGCACCCAATACAGGACCACCCAGATTCATAAAGCAAGTCCTTAGAGACTTACAAAAAGACTTAGACTCCCACACAATAATAATGGGAGACTTTAACACCCCACTGTCCATATTAGACAGATCAACAAGACAGAAGGTTAGCAAAGATATCCAGGACTTGAACTCAGCTCTGCACCAAGCAGACCTAATAGACATCTACAGAACTCACCACTCCAATTCAACAGAATATACACTGTTCTCAGCACCATATCATACTTATTCTAAAACTGACCACATAATTGGAAGAAAAGCACTCCTCAGAAAATGTAAAAAAACAGAAATCATAACAAACTCTCTCTCAGACCAGAGTGCAACCAAATTAGAACTCAGGACTAAGAAACTCACTCAAAAACGCACAACTACATGGAAACTGAACAACCTGCTCCTGAATGACTACTGGGTACATAACAAAATGAAGGCAGAAATAAAGATGTTCTTTGAAACCAAGCAGAACAAAGACACGATGTACTAGAATCTCTGGGACACATTTAAAGTAGTGTGTAAAGGGAAAGTTATAGCACTAAATGCCCACAAGAGAAAGCAAGAAAGATCTAAAGTTGACACCTTAACATCACAATTAAAAGAACTAGAGAAGCAAGAGCAAACACGTTCAAAAGCTAGCAGAAGGTAAGAAATAACTAAGATCAGAGCAGAGCTGAAGGAGATAGAGACACAAAAAAACCCTTCAAAAAAAATCAATGAATCCAGGAGCCAGTTTTTTGAAAAGAAAATTGATAGACCGCTAGGAAGACTAATAAAGAAGAAAAGAGAGAAGAAGCAAATAGACACAATAAAAAACGATAAAGGGGATAGATATCACCACCGATCCCACAGAAATACAAACTACCACCAGAGAATACTAAAACACCTCTATGCAAATAAACTAGTAAACCTAGAAGAAATGGATAAATTTATGGACACATACACTCTCCCAAGACTAAATCAGGAAGAAGCTGAATCCCTGAATAGACCAATAGCAGGCTCTGAAATTGAGGCAATAATTAATAGCCTACCAACCAAAAAAAAACCCAGGACCAGACGGATTCACAGACGACTTCTACTAGAGGTACAAAGAGGAGATGGTATCATTCCTTTTGAAACTATTCCAATCAATAGAAAAAAAGGGAATCCTCCCTAATTCATTTTATGAGACCAGCATCATCCTGATACCAAAGCCTGGCAGAGACACAAAAAAAAAAAAAAAAGAGAATTTTAGACCAATATCCCTGATTAACATTGATGCGAAAATCTTCAATAAAATACTGGCAAACCGAATCCAGAAGCACATCAAAAAGCTTATCCACCCAAAATCAAGTCAGCTTCATCCCTGGGATGCAAGGCTGGTTCAACATACGCAAATCAATAAACATAATCCAGCATATAAACAGAACCAAAGACAAAAACCACATGATTATCTCAATAGATGCAGAAAAGGCCTTTGACAAAATTCAACAGCACTTCATGCTAAAAATTCTCAATAAACTAGGTATTGATGGGACGTATCTGAAAATAATAAGAACTATTTATGACAAACCCACAGCCAATATCTCACTGAATGAGCAAAAACTGGAAGCATTCCCTTTGAAAACTGGCACAAGACAGGAATGCCCTCTCTCACTGCTCCTCTTCAATATAGTGTTGGAAGTTCTGGCCAGGGCAATCAAGCAGGAGAAAGAAATAAAGGGTATTCAATTAGGAAAAGACAAAGTCAAATTGTCCCTGTTTGCAGATGACATGATCGTATATTTAAAAAAACCAATGTCTCCACCCAAAATCTCCTTAAGCTGATAAGCAACTTCAGCAAAGTCTCAGGATATAAAATCGATGTGCAAAAATCACAAGCATTCCTGTACTCCAATAACAGACAAACAGAGAGCCAAATCATGAGTGAACTCCCATTCACAATTGCTTCAAAGAGAATAAAATACCTAGGAATCCAACTTACAAGGGATGCAAAGGACCTCTTCGAAGGAGAACTACAAAGTGCTGCTCAACAAAATAAAAGAGGACACAAACAAATGGAAGAACATTCCATGCTCATGGATAGGAAGAATCAATATCATGAAAATGGATATACTGCCCAAAGTAATTTATAGATTCAATGCCATCCCCATCAAGCTACCATTGACTTTCTTCACAGAATTGGAAAAAACTACTTTAAAGGTCGTATGGAACCAAAAAAGAGCTCGCACTGTCCAGACAATCCTACACAAAAAGAACAAAGCTGAAGGCAACACACTATCGAACTTCAAACTATACTACAAGGCTGCAGTAACCAAAACAGCATGGTACTGGTACCAAAACAGATATATACACCAATGGAACCGAACAGAGCCCTAAGAAATAACACCACACATCTATAACCATCTGATCTTTGACAAACCTGACAAAAAACAAGAAATGGGGAAAGGATTCTCTATTTCATAAATGGTGCTGGGAAAACTGGCTCACCATATGTAGAAAGCTGAAACTGAATCCCTTCCTTACACCTTATATAAAAATTACTTCAAGAATGATTAAAGACTTAAATGTTACCTAAAACCATAAAAACCCTTGAAGAAAACCTAGGCAATACCATTCAGGACATGGGCATGGGCAAAGACTTCATGACTAAAACACCAAAAGCAATGGCAACAAAAGCCAAAATTGACAAATGGGGTCTAATTAAACTAAAGAGTTTCTGCACAGCAGAACAAACTACCATCAGACTCAACAGACAACCTACAGAATGGGAGAAAATGTTTGCAATCTATCCATCTGACAAAGGGCTAATATTCAGAATCTACAAAGAACTTAAACAAATTTACAAGAAAAAAACAAGCCACCCCATTAAAAAGTGGGCAAAGGATATGAACACACACACTTCTCAAAAGAAAAAATTTATGCAGCCAAGAGACACATGAAAAAATGCTCATCATCACTGGTCACAGAGAAATGCAAATTAAAACCACATGAGATATCATCTCACACCAGTTAGAATGGCGATCATTAAAAAGTCAGGAAACAACAGATGCTGGCGAGGACGTGGAGAAATAGGAATGCTTTTACATTGTTGGTGGGAGTGTAAATTAGTTCAACCATTGTGGAAGACAGTGTAGCAATTCCTCAAGGATCTAGAACTAGAAATACCATTTGACCCAGCAATCTCATTACTGGGTATATACCCAAAGGATTATAAATCATGCTACTATAAAGACATATGCAAACGTATGCTTATTCCAGCACTATTCACAATAGCAAAAACTTGGAACCAACCTAAATGTCCATCAATGATAGACTGGATTAAGAAAATGTGGCACATATACACCATGGAATACTATGCAGTCATAAAAAAGGATGAGTTCATGTCCTTCATGTCCTTTGTAGGGACATGGATGAAGCTGGAAACCATGATTCTTGGCAAACTATCACAAGGACAGAAAAGCAAACACCACATGTTCTCACTCATAGGTGGGAACTGAACAATGAGAACACCTGGACGCAGGGCGGGGAACATCACACACTAGGGCCTGTCGTGGGTGGGGGCTGGGGGTAAAATACCCAATGCAAATGACAAGTTGATGGGTGCAGCACACCAACATGGCACATGTACACTTGTGTAACAAACCTGTACATTGTGCACATGTACCCTAGAACTTAAAGTATAATAATATTAAAAAAAAAAAAAAATCAATGGGCTGGGCACGGTGGTTCATGACTGTAATCCCAGAACTTTGGGAGGCCTAGACAGGCGGATCACAAGGTAAGGCGTTCGAGATCAGCCTGGCCAACATGGTGAAACCCCGTGTCTACTAAAGACACAAAAATTAGCTGGGCGTGGTGGCGCGTGCCTGTTATCCCAGCTACTGGGGAGGGTGAGGCAGGGGAATCACTTGAACCCAAGAGGCAGAGGTTGCAGTGAGCTGAGATCGCACCATTGCACTCCAGCCTGGGTGACAGGGCAAGACTCTGTCTCAAAAAAAAAAAAAAAAAAAAATCAATCAATGTAATTCACCACTGTCAATAGGCTAAACAACAAAAGTCATCAGATCATATCAACCGATACAGGAAAAGCATTTCACAAAATCCAACATCCACTCATAATAAAAATTTGCATTAAATCATAATAGAGGATAACTTTCTCAATTGATAAAGAACATCCATAAAAATACCTACAGCTAACATAATACTTAGTGGTGCAAAATTGCTTTCCTCCCAGATCTGGAACAAGGGAAAGATGTCTCCTATTATCATGCTTATCCAATAGCTTGTTTGATATAGTACTGAGTATTCTAGACAGTGCCACAAAAAAAAAAAAAAAAAAAAAAAAGGAAAAAAGATATACAGACAGGAAAGGAAGAAATAAACCTGTCCCTATTTTTAGATGACATAATAGAAAATCCCAGAGAATATACACAAAAACTCCAAGAATTATATGGGTTCAGTAAAGTTGCAGGATACAAACAAGACCAACATGCTAAATGTCCATTGCATTTCTATATACTAATAATAAATGTGTGGAAATTAAATTTAAAACTTCTAATCACAAAAAGAAAATGAAATAGTTATAAGTCCAACAAAAAAGTATAGAATGTCTATCTTGAAAATTATAACATGCTGATGAAAGAAACAGAAGAAGGCCTAAAGAAATGGAGGGACATACCATGTTCACAGGCTGCAAGACTCAGCATAGTAAAAAGATACTCTCTCTAAATTGATTAACTCTCTCTAAATTGATCTATCATTATAATTATTCTATAAAACTCCCAGTAACATTTTTGATGTAAATAAGTTTATTCTAAATAGTATACAGAAAGACAAAGGACCTAAAATAGCGAAAAAGAAAAGAAGCAATCACTCTACCCAATATGAAGTCTTACCGCAGAGTTAATCAAGTCAGTATAGAACCGACGGAACAACAAACATAGAGTCAATGAAACAGAATATAGAACCCAGAAATACACCCATGCTTATATGGTCAGCTAATTTTTTATAAAATTGCAAATGCAATTCAACAGAGAAAGAGAAAAGAATTTTTCTTTTATTTATTTATTTTTAGATAAGGTCTCACTCTCTCCCACAGGCTGGAATGTGGTGATCCTCCAGAGCAGCTGGGACCACAAACACATGCCACCACACCCAGCTAACTTTTTATTTTTAGTAGAGGCAAGGTCTCACTATGTTGCCCAGCCTGGACATGAACCTCTAGGCTCAAGCAATCCTCCTGGCTTGGCCTCCCAAAGTGCTGGGATTACAGGTGAGCCACCAAGCCTGACCAAGAATTTTCAACAAACTGGTAGAATAAATGGACATCCATAGGCAAAAAATGAACCTTGACTTAAAACTCACACTTTATACAAAAAATTAACTCAAAATGGATCAGATTTAGTAATAAAATTTTAAACTATAAAACTTTCAAGCAACATAAGAACCTTCAGAACCTATGGGTAGACAATGAATTCTTAGACTTGACGACGAAAGTATGATCTATTAAAAAAAAAAACTAATCAATCGTACTTCATCAAAATTGAAAATTTTGCTGTGCAAAACACCCTGTGAAGAAAAGGACAGACTGGTAGAAAATACCAACACAACACGAGTGTCTAGAATACACAGAGAACTCTCAAAACTGAACTGTATTACTACAAACAGTTCAAGCAGAAAATAGGCAAAGACATGAACAAACATTTCACTGAAGAAGACATACAAAGGGCAAATAAACGCATCATGTTCAACAGCATTAGTCATTAAAGAAATGCAAATTAAAACCACAATGCATGTATAAAAATAGGTAAAACAAAATTCTGTGGTAACACCAAAACACCACAGGGCTGTGGAGGATGTGGGGTTACAGGAGTGATAGCAAAAAGTGTATGGAATTCCTTTATGAGGTGAAGAAAATGTTATAAAATTGACTGTGGTGATAGTTATACATTATGCGTGAATATACTAAAAACCAATGAACTACATACTTTAAACAGGTAAACTGTACGGTATGTGAATTGTATCTCAATAAAGCTGGTATAAAAAATGAACAGGAAAAAAGACAACTTTTGAGGTTTATTTTTGCAAACCTGAAAAGCTATATTACTACAAAAACAAAACAAATCTGTATATTATAGAACAGTGTGCCATACCATCACATGAGTCACTAAAGGTAAAAAGAAAAATTTATTTCCAGGAGAAAAGAAAACCCAAAATGCTCATTCCTGTAACTGGTATATTAATTCATTATCCTATTTTTAAAAATACAAAACGGTATGTTCATATGTTGCATGTTTATTTTAAAATAAATATTATCAGACAGAAAGTGTAATATTTTACTTCATAGATACAGACTTTGAAATTTCTAAGTATGTTTACATCTGTTTTGTGGATTTTTAAAGTTCTTTATTATGAAAGTTCTCAAATACACAATATAGAGAAAACAGTACAATGAACCCCATGTTCCAATAATCCAGCTTTAACAATTATCAACATTTTGTCCCTCTCTTTTTTCATTTTTTTTTTTGAGACTGGTCTCACTATGTTGCCCAGGCTAGTACCCATAGGCTCAAGCAATCCTCCCGCCTCAGCCTTCTGAGTAGTTGGGACTACAGAACTACAGCTACCCCGGCCCAATTTCTGACATTCTTTTTTCAATCCATACCCCTTCCCCATTATTTTTTTCTGAAATAATTTAAAACAAATACATTTCTCTCGCAACTGTTTAGTATGTATCTTTATAAGAATATAAATAGGCATTTTCTTAAAAACATAACAATATTATGATACTGAAAAATAATGTCTTATATAATATCCAGTCTGTGTTCAATTTTCACCTGTTTAATATTATTAAAATTCAGCACATACAACACACTTATGCTTTATCCTTTAAATATATATAATGTAAATTAAAACAAAAATCATAAGATGAATCATACAGAAACCACACATACCAACGGGAAAAAACTAAATTATAAAATTAAGCGTTTAACAAAAGATCTTAGTTTCCAGTTAACTGGCTCACCCTCAGAAGCACTACACCTACTCATTTTACTTTTTAAAGGAAAGAAAAACACCCTTATTTGAAAGTTTCCTTATAGAAAGAAATACTGCTTAAAATTGGACCTAATCCTTTAACCAATAAAATTGCCAACACAAACACTATCATATAATTTTTTTAATTGAAATAATATTTAAAGCAGTCAAGAGGGGAGTTTATCAAACTAGGAATGGTCTCTTTAAAACCGAGAAATTAGTTATAGACAAATTATATTTTTAATAAACCTTCAGTGCAAACTATATTTAAGAAGTATTCCCATAATAAAGAATGTTTAAGAACAGCAAATCATGCAATTAAACTGTCAGAGAACTTTTAAATAATTAGAAGGTTAGGACAGAGTACACAAAACTAAAAATTACATTTCATTTCATAGTTTTTACACTTGTACAATTTTTAAAATTTTACAAATGTCATTAAGAACGTTATACTAAATTCAAGTCAATATAATCAGTAACTGATGTGCACCTGGAATAATCCCAATATTACTGTGAAATATTATTTTTATCACTGTATTTAATTCAATAATATTTTGTTTAAAATATTTACATCAATGTTCAAGAGATAATGTTTTAATTTCCTTGTTAGATTTTGATAGTAAGGTTACGCTTGCAACATTAAAACATGGTCCTCTTTTTTATCCTCAGGAAGAGTTTCTGTAAGATTCATGTTATTTTTACCTTAAAAGTTTGGAAGAAGTAACATGTGAAGCCATCTTGACCTGGAATGTTCTTCATGAAAAAATTTTTAGTTACAAACTCACACTTTTTAAAAACACTTCTAAGTTCTCTCCAAGTTCTTAGATTTCTTACAATGCAAATTTTAACTTGTGTTTTTCAAGGAATGTCAATCCTTTTGTAATTCCAAATTTAGTGTAAAATACTGGTCATAAAAATCCTCTTATCTTTTTAATATTTGTGGTATCTCTAGCAATATCCTCTATTTCATTCCTGGTATTCCTCCTTGTGTCTTCTTTTTCTTGATCAATACTGTATAACAATCACTTCTTAGTCTTTGGCTAAGATCAAGTGCAGTAATATATAACTAGAGGTCTGTTAATTCTACTGGTCTATTTAAAAGAAAGACTTTTTGGCTTCTTTTATTTTCTCTATTCTCACCTATATAGTTTATTTTGTTCTATATTCTTTGGGTTTTACTTGCTTTTCTTTTCTAACTTCGTGAGATGAACAAAGAGTGAATTTTAGCTTTTCTTCTTTCCCAGTGTGTACAACTGAGGCTAGAAATTTTCCTCAAAGGCTAGCTTTACCTTAATCTCACAAGTTTTTAAATGTTCACTTGTTATTCAAGTCACTTTTTCTAATTTTCACTGTGATATCATCTCTAACTCAATGAGTTATCTAAAAGCACATTCCAAAATTCCAAAAATTTGAGAATTATATAACTATATTATTTGTAATTGATTTTTAATTTAATCCCACTGTGTTCAGTAACAGCAGAATCATTTAAATCACCTGAAATTTGTTAAGACATGTCTAATGACCCAGCATGTTTCAATTTTGGTAAATGCTCCAGATGTGCTTGATTATATATTTGGACTTAGAGTTATAGCCATGGCAAAGGAGCTTGTGTTAAAATTTGACCTCTTCCTGCCAAAAACAACTATAAAAAATTAAACAGCATTGAAAAGCAGCCAATGTGGCAAGTTTAAAGGAAGTACAATTCCTGAGAAGAGAGAAGGACAACGAGATCAGATCCACATTCACCATAGTATTTTCTCCTAAAACACCTGGAATTCAGGGTAGCAAGGGAAGTGAGTCCTGGCAGAAACCAGCATTCCCAACCAACTGAAACAGGTATTAGAATTCAGAGAATCTAAAGCAACTGGAACTTCAGGGGAAAAAATCTTAGAGGGGGTGGGAAAGTACTGCAGGGTACTGAATCAAAAAAATCTTCATTTAATCTCTCCTTAAGAAGTCTGACAACTGCTAAAAAAAACTTTGCATATACAGGGCAAGACTCCAAGAAACCCAGCAGAAAGCAGCAGGTGGGAAGCTAATGAGCTAAGGTGATATTGTAGCAACTGTATAGTGCTGAGGAAAATATTTTAATTCAGGAATGCAGTGGTCTTGGCAAACACCCTAGGTTTTCATTTGAGGCCCCAAAAGAAATAAGGACAAATTAAAACACATCAAACGCATCAAACTTAATAAAATCTCACACCAAACCAAAGGTCACCCAAGTCCTCCCAAAGGGAGATGGAGAACAAATGGGGTTTTTTTGTCTCACAACATGACAGTGAATAAGCAGATCACACTCTCCTTTGGGAAGGGACTTGGGTGATCTGCTTGTTCTCTATCATCTTGCCAGACAAAAAAAAAAAAAATCATTTTAGCTGGAGGCTCTATAATCTTTAATACACAGTGTTAAGATTGTGAGTGATGCTTTAAAAAAAAAGGTCAAATAATTGTAAAACTCCAAAAAAAAAAAAGATTTTAAAGTACACCCACAGGAAATTCAGATATAAAGGTAATACTGAGGCCTTTCATCCTCGCTTCTTCCTCCAACCCTCTTCTCCCATTGAACTTTCAAGCTTCCAGATTAAGAAAATTCACACTCAAGGAATACTTTCAAATCTGATATAGATCATGAGATATAGGTCTTCAAGGCTGATACTATAATTGAGTGAGTCATTGGCAGTCTTGGGAGACTCTGGCAATCTAAAGTTAGATTGTGGGCTCTGGTAGGTTGTTTACAAAGATGGATGCCATCAATTTCTCCCATCCCAGTGCTTACATGCCACTCCTACTGTCGAGTGGTGGAGACTGTTCACTCTCCCCTTGAATCTCTGGTTGGCCCTGTGACTTCATACGTTCAACTGAATATGATAAGTGATGTCCTATAACTTCCCAACTGAGGACTTACAAGCCTTGTAGCTTTCATTCCTCCTTGTTGGAAGCCAGATGACATTTAAAGAAGCCCAAGAGAGATCACTGAATAATGAGAGACCATGTAAAGAGAAAGAGGCTTTAAGAAGAACTTGGGTTTCTTAGACAAAGCCAGTATCAAGACTTCAATCATGTGATGATACCATGTTGTGTACTTTAGTTTCAGCTCAACTGTCATAGCTGACACCATGTGGAGAAGAAAAGAGCCACTCCACTGAGCACTGCTCAGATTTCTGACTCAAACAATTATATGGAAATAAAATGGTAACTGTTTTAAGTAGCTAAGTTTTGGGATTGCTACATAGAAATAGATATTAGGAATATTCAGTTGCGCCTCCTCTTTCTAGCACAGGATTCAGCTAGCTCACTCAGTATGTTTGCCAGTTACCACTATCTTTCTCCTTACTAACTTCCAAAAACTTGTTCATATTGTCTCTTCTCCTGTCTCTTTTTCCTTAAGTCCAATTTCTAAATCATTTTATACTATTTTAGCTGGGTTTGGGGAAGAGAACATTAAATGCATGTGGTCACTCTATCATCTTTAACTAGAATTATTTTTTATAACACAAAAATTACAAACTTCAGTTCTATAGCTACTGTTATTATACATTACTTGAAGTGTACACCTGTGATATCGCAAAATATATATTTGGTCTTCATCTCAGTCTCCTGGCATGCAACTCCTAAAACCTTTGGAATTCCCAAAGTGATGTGTCTTTTTGTACGCTAATGAGTTGACTACTGGCTGGCAGCCCTTATGTGGCTTCAGGATAGGAGCTGGTCACTGGAAAAAATAAGGCAGTATCAGAACACTGAGACTTTCAGCCCCAAACTCCTCAGCCTTCAGGGAGGGAGAAAGGAAAAGAGCTGAAGTTTAGGTTGCTTGCCAATGGTTTAATCAATCATGCCTAGATAATGAAGTTTTATAAAAAAACTTTTTTAAAAACAGGGTCAGGGAATGTTTGGATAGCTGAACACCTGAAGGTTCCTAGAGGGTTGTGTGCCTGGAGAAGGCATGGAAGCTCTTCTTCCCTTTCCATTTAGCTTGCCCTATGCATCTCTTCATCTGTATCCTTAGTAATATCTTTTATAATAAACTGGTAAATGTGTTTCCCTGACTTCTGTGAGCCACTCTAGCAAATCAATCAAATCCAAGAAGTAGGTAGTTGGAATCCTGATTTATAGCTAGCTGGTCAGAGCACAGGGAAAATAATCTGGGGCTTGTTACTGGTATCAGAAGTGGGAGGCAGTCTTGTGGAGTTGAGCCCTCAACCTGTGGGACCTGACGCTATCTACAGCTCGACAGTATCAACATTAAATTGAATTCGAGGACAACCAGCTGGTGTCTGCTGCAGAACTGACTGACTGGTTGTTGGTGGGGAGAAATTCCCACATACTTCATGGTGATCAG
Source organism: Papio anubis (assembly GCF_008728515.1). Classification (NCBI taxonomy): domain Eukaryota; kingdom Metazoa; phylum Chordata; class Mammalia; order Primates; family Cercopithecidae; genus Papio; species Papio anubis. The sequence continues at coordinate 112,253,226 of NC_044982.1, read as the reverse complement.
AGGTCACAGAAGTCTTCTGTGTTGAATGCTGTGCCATGAGAGCAGAGGAAAAATAGGTTGCTTTTCCCACAGAATGGCATAACTCGCTGTGTATAACACTGCACTGAAACCCCAAAACAGAAGACAAAATTGATCTAAAACAAAATTTCCCAATACATTAATAAGAGTTATCTTTAGTATAGATATAATCAAGATCTATTATTTCATCTCAACTAGGTGAGTTACTCATGAATAATCTGAAGTGGACTGCTTTAAACAAAATGGTGATATGTATTAATATCATGATTCCTTTAAGCTTTTTGCAATTTTGATTTGTACAACACATTTCTCTTAGAATCTTTCAAGATCCAGAAACTGAGTTTTATGATTGTATATTTTCCTACACTTTCCTAAGAGAACTCTTGCCTACAGTCAATTATCTACTACTAAGTCAGTATGAAGAAAAGAGGGGCAATATATTGAAGTAAGCCAACACAACTTACTGAGAAAAAAATGAAAACACACAAAACACATCCGTAACACAGAGACAGCAATGTCTTTTGTTATGTGCAATAAAACATTTCTTTCTGAACCAAAAGGCTCCAATGGCATCTTCTACTGAAGAAAACAGAAAGCAGTGTCTGAAGTTCTCTTGAATTCATGAAACAAAACTCATTATTACCTATTATCATTCTAAAATCCCAGCCTCTATGGATGTATAAAAATCCACTCGGGACTTCAAAAGATATTTACATAAAACATCTATATAATTATTATGAGATATTTTGTAATCTACTCATCTGACAAAGGGCTAATATCCAGAACCTATGAAGAACTCAGACAAATTTACAAGAAAAAAACAACTCCATCAAAAAGTGGGCAAAGGATATGAATGGACACTTCTCAAAAGAAGACATTCATACAGCCAACAGACACATGAAAAAATGTTCATCATCACTCACCATCAGAGAAATGCAAATCAAAACCACAATGAGATACCATCTCACACCAGTTAGAATGGCGATCATTAAAAAGTCAGGAAACAACAAGTGCTGGAGAGGGTGTGGAGAAATAAGAACACTTTTACACTGTTATGGGACTGTAAACTAGTTCAACCATTGTGGAAGACAGTGTGGCGATTCCTCAAGGATCTAGAACTAGAAATAGCATTTGACCCAGTGATCCCATTACTGGGTATATAACCAAAGGATTACAAATCACGCTGCTATAAAGACACAAGCACACATATGTTTATTCCGGCACTATTCACAGTGGCAGGAACTTGGAATCAACCCAAATGTCCATCAGTGACAGACTGGATTGAGAAAATGTGGCACATATACACCATGGAATACCATGCAGCCATAAAAAAGGATGAGTTCGTGTCCTTTGTAGGGACATGGATGCAACTGGAAACCATCATTCTCAGCAAACTATCGCAAGAACAGACGACCAAACACCGCATGTTCTCACTCATAGGTGGGAATTGAACAATGAGATCACTTGGACACAGGAAGGGGAACATCACACACCAGGGCCTATTGTGGGGAGGGGGGATGGAGGAGATATAACATTAGGAGATACACCTAATGTAAATGACGAGTAATGGGTGCAGCACACCAATATGGCACATGTATACATATGTAACAAACCTGCATGTTGTGCACATGTACCCTAGAACTTAAAGTATAATAATAAAAAATAAATAAATAAATAAATAAATAAATAAATATTATTATGGGATAAAATTGTTCCAGGTAGGCCCTCATAATAATCCCTCTTCTAATTATTTGTATTCCTTAATTATTCTGATGGTATAGAAAATGGATGTGTGAGCAAAGATAAACACAGAATATTATTTTGCAGTACAAAATAGCAATCAAGTATTAAACAGCTGAAGTAGTAAATATGCTATTTAAAAGTGAATTCTGCCTAGACTAAACTACCCTTTTTTATTCCTACCTGAAGTCAAAAGAATGCTAAAGGATCTTATAAGGAATAAACAAAAGACCTCATTCTCCTTAAAGTTTACACATGGCAAACCTGAAACTAGAATGATCTCCATAAGCTATCTACAGTGCTGAAAAGTAGTTTTGCTCAGCTTTTAAGATAATTTTATGTTTTAATTATGGTAAATTAATATCACATATGTTGTACAAAAAGATAAATAGGACCAATTTTAAACAAAATAAATATCTCTATATATTCACCTATTTGCTACACAAAATGGCTAATTCAAAGTCACTTGCCATTTTTGCGTGAGGCCTTCTGCACTGTCATTGGTGGGCAAGACTGGGCGGGTGTTATGTCTGAAGAAGCAGTAGAGCCTGTATGATGAGCCTTTACCTTGTCAGCCCAACTGACACCTGTGGGAGCCAGACGAGGAGCTGGCACTGTGCCAGTTGAACCTCTATGGAGAAAAGTAAACACATTTAATAAATTAAATATAAAAGAAAAACTTCTGAATGCTAAATGTATTTAAAATTTAAATTATGCATATGAATACCCACATTTATAGAATAATAATCTGCCATGGCAATTTAAGGTAACTATATTTATACATTTATCTTGATCTAATACTTCATTAATTTTATATAGTATAACATATGGGAATAAACAGAAAAGAATAAGGATAAAAGCCCTCATCGTTTAAAAGAAAAATTCACTTAAATGAGGAAGCTTTTAAAAAATTATGCATCGATACCTTAAAGTTTTTATTTTCACTTACATGTTTTAATAATACAAATATTGGCCAAGCGCAGTGGCTCACGCCTGTAGTCCCAGCACCCTGGAAGGCCAAGGCAGGTGGATCACTTGAGGCCAAGAGTTCAAAACTAGCCTGGCCAACACGGTGAAATCCTGTCTCTATTAAAAATACAAAAATTAGCTGGGCGCGGTGGTGTGCACCTGTAACCCCAGCTACTCAAGAGACTGAGGCATGAGAATTGCTTGAGCCCAGGAGGCGGAGGTTGTAGTGAGCCAAGATTATGCCACTGCACTCCAGCCTGGGAGACAGAGTGAAACTCCAAAAAAAAAAAAGAAAAAGATATAAATATGCATTAATTTGTCAATCTTGATAAAGACACTACTAAAATACGCTTTTTCTTTGTGTACATTTCTTACATGATCCACAAGCCTGATGATGCCTCACTGACAACATCTAAATTTGGTTCCTTTAAAGTGGAGTGAAAATTCAGTGATGTCTATTACATAATTTAATGCACAATTCTCCTTAACCTTAATAATATTTTCCCCAAATTTGTATAGTTGTCCTGTCTACTCCTTATTTGACAGCAACTTTAGCAGTTCCCTTTATCAAAGTTTCCAAAAATTTATCTTAGTTTTCACAACAACAACTCTTTTTACACTCATATTTTAATGGTCTACTTAATATTTAAATTATGAGTTAAAATAATGAAAACAATTCACATAAGCCAAGTTTGGTAACTAACAACACATTTGAAGTAAATATATAACTCAACCAGCAGGAGCAGAAGTGAATAGATGTACAAAATGTAGCCTATGAGCCAAAATTGTTCCTCAAGCTGAAAGACACAGTGTGTTCTATAATGATAATGAAGACTGAATTAACCCAATGACACAGCTACGTGGAGATCAATATAAGAACTTTTACCACACATGAATTAAAGGCTTTGAGGGTTAAAATAAACCATACACTATACAGTACTCTGAACCATACACCAATGAAATGCATTACAGGGCAAGTATCCTTAAAATAGTGCTTGAATATATAAATATTTGTTTTCATTTGCATATCTTTTCCCTACTCCACTTTGGTTCAACTATTAAATGGTCCCAAAGCCCATCAACCTTTAAAGGCAATACTATCTAATAACAAAGGAACTTGAAAGCAAAAGTTAGATTCTATTAAATAAACACTTCATCAGCTTTTACCAAGTGCCATACAGTGCTAGGCACTTAGAGAGATACAGCAGTAATCTTGCCTCAAGGAAGGTCCTAGTGTAAGTACAAAAAAATAGACATTAAAAGAAAAAGTGTAAGACACTGCAAAAACAATAAAACTGTATCCAAGGTTGAGCAGTACAAGAGGTGAAAGCTATTAACTGTGACATGAAGTTAGGAGACAAAAAGCAGTCAAGAAAGGTCAGGTTTTAACAGAGAAAAGAAAATGTCAGTTTTAACAGAGAAAAGAAAACATCAAGCAAACTACTTACCAACCCTTCCATTAAACATCAGATGTTAACATTCACTCTAAAGAAGTAGAGTCCAAAACAACTTAGTCTTAAAAACAATTTTTTTGTTTGTGCAAAACAAATGTGACAATTGTTTAAAATAATACAACTACTAGAGGTTGAAATACCATTTGAGGCAAACAAAGAGCTGACCAAAAAACTTAAAAGGAAAAGCTCAAGAATGAGACATCCATGGGGGACTTTGAAAAGTTCTAGCAAATTCCTGAAAATCAAGAAGGTCACACACATATGCAGGTTGTGTGCATACCTACGAAATACTTGAGAGGACCCTAATCTCTCACCTATGACTGGCCTTGAGAATCTAAGAAAGGAGGAACTGACAAGCAAAGGCAGAGTTATAAACTGCCAGAGCATTCAAAGTATGTCCCAACAGACACACAGAACTAGGTGAGAACTAAGAGATTTATTGGCTCAAGGTATTTAAGGAAACCTCTGTCAAATCATTAGTTGATGTTGACAAAACATACTGCTGAATAGTTGCATACAACATACATCAACATACACTCATACTGTATGTACCCATGAAACAAAGTGTACAGACGTCACAGAATGAGTTAAGTGTAGCACTAAACTAACAGTAACAACAACAGTCACAGTTACAATCCTGGAGAGGGTAGCTATCTGATCTCCAAAGCTGTCACATTTTATCATTTAAAATGCTTACTTTTCAACCAAAAAAAAAAAAAAAATCAGAAGATGTGCCAATAAACAGGAAAGTATGGCCCATTCACAAGAAGAGCAGCAACAGGAAGCCCAGACACTGGACTTCCTACACAAAGACTTTAAATCAACTATTAACTACATTTAAAGAACATCAAAGTGGCCAGGCGCAGTAGCTTGTACCTGTAATCCCACCACGTTGGGAGCCCAAGAAGGATGGATCACTCGAGGCCAGGAATTCGAGACCAGCCTAGCCAACATGGCAAAACCCTGTCTCTACTAAAAATACAAAAATTAGCTGGGCATGGTGGCACGCGCCTATAATTCCAGCTACTCAGGAGGCTGAGGCACGAGAATCGTTTGAACCCAAGAAGTGAACGTTTCAGTGAGCCGAGATCATGTCACTCTACTCCAGCCTGGGCAACACAGTGAGACTACATCTCCAAAAAAAAAAAAAAAAAAACAAAGAAGAAGAAAAAGAAAAAGGAACAGATCCTCAAAGACCTAATGGGATAGCATCAAGAGTACAAACAAGTGTATAGTGGAATTTTCAAAGGAGAGAAGAGAGAGAAAGGGGCAGGAAAAAAAAAACATTTAAAGGAATAATGGGCAAAAACTCCCCAAATTTGATTGAAAACATTAAATACATATCAAGAGACTCAACACACTCCAAGTATGATAATCTCAGAAAGCCACACTTAGATATATCATAGTCAGAAGATCAAAAGCCAAAGACAGACAATCTTGAAAGAATCAAGAGAGAAGTGATGGATCACATTCAACGATTCTCAATAACAGCTGATTTCTCATAAGAAACTATAGCAGCCAGAAGGCAGTAAGGAAACATAAAGTGCTGAAAGAAAGGATTGTTAACCAAGAATTCTACATACTACAAAACTACCCTTCAAAAACTGAAAGATAAATTAAGACAGACACTGAGAAAATCTGTTACTAACAGACCTGCCCAACAAGAAATACTAAAGGGAGTCCAGGCTCAAACAAAAGGACAATAGATAGTAACTCGAATTCAAACGAAGAAATGAAGACTCCAGTAAAGGACTAGAAAAGAAAACCATACAGGTAACCACAAAAGACAATATAAATGTAGTTTTTCTTTGTAACTCTTTTCTTCTCCTATCTGATTAAAGAGATAACGGCATAAAACAGTAATTTTTAAACTGTGTTGAGCTTGTAATATATAAATAATGTAATTTGTATGACAATAACACACTGTATGACATATATTAATATATAGATCTATTGCAAAGGAAATTGTTAATTCATGTTATAAAATATTTGGCACAAAATATGTGAGTTTTAATCTTTGGATTACTATTTATGATTGAATATATTACATGTCCTAAAAGCTAAACTATAATCTCCTGGATTTTTTTTTTTTTTTTTTTTTTTTTGAGACAGAGTCTCACTCTGTTGGCCAGGCTGGAGTGCAGTGGCATGATCTTGGCTCACTTCAACCTCCACCCCCCTGCCCCCAAGCAGCTGGGATTACAGGCACGTACCATGACACCGCCTAATTTTTGTATTTTTAGTAGAGATGGGCTTTCGCCATTTTTGCCAGGCTGGTCTTGAACTCCTGACCTCAAGTGATCCTCCCACCTGGGCTTCCCAAAGTGCTGGGATTACAGGTGTTTTTACTTTTTATTTAGACAATTTCAAACATATCCACAATGCAGGAAGACAGGTCCCTTGGTAAACCCAGCTCTTCCCTCTCTGGCTTGCAATTTTCAGAAAAAATGTACCAAGAATGCAACATCTTGAAATAAGAAGGAACTGACCACAACAGCTCAGGCTTTGTCCTTATCCCCGTAGAAGAGGACATCCTGCAACCCTTGCACTCAGTAACCTAAGTGACATCGGTGTATAAAATCCAGAGCAGGGTGCTTTTGGGGTCTTTTGGCTGTGGTAATAAATGGAGCTCATACAAATGAAACTCCATTCCCCTAGTTAGCTTTCCTGAGTCCCGGGGGACTATCTTGCCATGGATCCTAGGCTTCTGTTGATTCTTGCTGTCTATCTATGAGTAACAACGTTGCTTTACCTGACTTGTGCAAGTCAGCATATGACTCACCAAACTCCTCCTCTGGCAACTGGGCTTATGCAAAATCTTCCATCAGCTCTAGGAACCTTAGCAGAAATTGATGAGATGTTTAGAATCCTCCCCTGGGATTGCTAACCAACACACAGTGTTCCCCTCCTAAGTGTCAGAACCTGTATACAGTATTCTGCGTAACATATACATGGATATTTTTATAATAGAATATCAGAATCATAATACTATAACTAAGAAAATAATTTACTGTAATGCAAGTCTTAGTAGTTTTTTCTACGTTCATCTCACCCAAAATTTAAGCTTCGTCGAGCATTTGATGTTACATTTATTCTATCTGTTGATGGACTTGGAATCACATGGCGTCCCGGAGACATCTTCTTTACTTCCCATGCCAATGATGTTGGTCTGCCAATTCAATATATAAACCAGATTAAATTAACAGAGAAAAGGGAGAAACAATCTTTTCTCTTAGTTGTTAGTGGGTGAAAAACTAATCCTACTTTTCAACAACAAAAAAAATCAGAACATGTGCAAATTTTCCCCTAGAGCATTGATTACCAGAAAGTTATCATACTACCAGTGAGAAATCATAGTTGATAAATGGTTCAGGATTTTCTATTGACTGCAGCACAGCAACACTACTCCAATTACCTCAAAAAGGTCATGGAGTTACAGGGATATGAGATACATTACTTATGATTTATAAGCTTCCACAAGCCCAGCTAAAAAAATATTTAAAAGGCAATGATACTACTACTTCAATCTACTTGTCTCTGATGTCCTGGAGAGTTTGTGAAACACGTATCAAAAGAAAGAATATGGTAAGGGTTAAATGAAGAGTAGGAAAATATAAAATGTCCTTCCTCTACCTCTTAATCACTCATGAGAGTAGGATTTCACTGCTCTTTGCTGGGAAAGCTAAGAAAGATTTCACTGCTCTTTGCTGGGAAAGCTAAGACATGTAACTTAACGTCTACTTCTCCTTCATTGGCCCCACAACCAACTGGCTTACAGGATGCATAATATGCCCTCAATCAGATCCCCATAACTCCCATGGGTATCCCTGTGTCTTACTCTCCATTTCCTTTCAATCTTGCCAACTGTTGATATCTGCTTTTAAAAATTTCACTGGCAAATGGTATTTCATTGTCTTTGTTTTCTAAATTATATGTTTATTATCATTACTAGTGAAACTGAACTTTTTAACCAATCATCTGAATTTCTTCATTTGGGATTCACATGTTGGTATCTTTCCCTCATTTTTTCCACTGGGATTGGCACCGTTTTCTGATTAATTTGAAATAGTTTACTACAACTCTTATGGCTACAAATCCATTGGCATTGGTGATACAACTATTTTGCCTTTAATTTTTCCTCTGTATTTGGAAACATTTGTTTTCTTCCTATTTAATCAGTGTATCAATATTTTTCTTTGTAATGTCTGCCTTTGTCTTACAAAGTCCTCATATGCAAAACAAATATATAAATATTTACCTCTATTTTTTCTTTAAACATATACAACTACAGTTTTTACATTTAAATCTCAAGGCTAGCCAAAATAAATTTGGATGCATGATTTGAAGAATGCAAGATGGATAATGCCATCTATAGAGCATTTTAAGACTGCTTTCCATATACAGGTGCTGTCTCATGAGGCAACGAATAGAAGTGCTGATAACTGGCAAAAGTAAAAGGGATGCTTCAGCCGGGCATGGTGGCCCATTCCTGTAATCCCAGAACTCCGGGAGGCCAAGGAGGACAGATCACTTGAGGTCAGGAGTTCGAGCCCAGCCTAGTCAACACGGTGAAACCCTGTGTCTACTAAAAATACAAAAATTAGCTGGGTGTGGTGGTGGGTGCCTGTAATCCCAGCTACTTGGGAAGCTGAGCCTTAAAAGTGGAAGGTGGAGGTTGCAGTGAGCCAAGATGGCATCACTGCACTCCAGCCTGGGTTACAGAGTAAGACTCTGTCTCCAAGGAAAAAAAAAAAAAGGATGCCTCAGGTATATTTTTGAACCACAGTGCCAAGAGAGGAATGGTAACCACTCTGTTAAGCTTGGGTTTGGCTTATGTATCTTTCCCAATACAATCCTCAAAACAGTCACTAATAGGTAATCGAATTTTGCAAGCACAAAAAGAATCTATTTTTTTAATGCATTGTTGATTACATTATAGACCTTCTTTGGATACAATAAACAAACTCAATCAAGTTAAATTTAAAAAATGAAAAGAAAAAGAAAATAAAGATTTATTGTAAGGATATAAACTGTACAAGGTCAAAGACATCCAAAAGTTGGGGGAGACTACAATTAGGGCTCGCAAGGATTAGGGCCAGTATAGGCTCTCAAAGGCCACATCATTTCTGTTTCTCTCTGTAAACCTATGCCCTTTTTTTTTCCCCAACCTGTTTTACTCTGCTTGTTGTCACAAGCGACAATATAACCACAAGTCCCAAATCAGCATGATGATCTCTTAGCTTGGCTCAACCCAGTGAAAGAATGAAACCCCAGATCCAATCACCTATTACCAAGGGTAAGGGTAAAATAGCTTAGTACAAACAAAGACATTTAGGCCTGACCCACCCAGGGACTGTGGATGAAGTAGGCACTAAAAAACTATCAAAAATTTTACTGTGAGAAACAAAAATGTTAAAAGGATCAACCTATCTTAGTTTCCCTAGATTTGGTTTCCTGGGAATCCAGCCCTTCTGGATTTCTGTCTTGGAATTCCTTTACCCTACTGGTTCTGCCTGCCTACTGTAGGGCTGACACATTACTATGAGACAAAAGATGCCTTTTTTACTGGATAGTTTCACCCACTAAGATTGAACCAAGATTAAATCCAAGGCAAAGAGGCAGGATAGGCCTATTCGCTCTGGAGGAGGGGGAAAAAAAGCAGCCTTGTAGCTCCATGTGACTTGGCAAGTTTACCAGAGTTTAGGAATTACTTAGATGTCTAAACTAAACTGCTATTTTGCCTTTGTACATAACCAAAATAATACTAAGTCCATCTGGTTATCTATCTCTGGAGTATCTAATACTCCTTACTGTTACTACCTTAATCTGAGTAGCCATTATCTCTAAACTACATTGCTGTATCTCAACCTTCCCACATGGCAGCCAAAATGATCTTTTAAAAACATAAATCTAATATGTCAATTCCCTACTTTAAAACCCTTTATTGGCTCAAAGTCAAATCTAAATCCCTTATTATTTCTACAGAGCTCTACACAATGTGGTCCTAGCCTAGCTCTGTAGGCTCATCTCATGCTACTCTCCCCTTGTTCTTTTCACTCCTGCCCTACTAAATTCCTTGATTACACTGTGCTCCCTTCCACTTCAAAGACATCACACATGCTGTTAGCATTATCTCGAATTACTCTTTTCTCTTTGTCTAACTCCTACTTAATAATTCTGTCCCAATTTAAATGTCACCTCCTCAGGTAAGCCTTCCTGGCTGGACTTAGTAAACTGGTTAAGGGTACTTTTTCTCATAGTCATAGAGAAAGCTGTATTTCTTCTTGATGACACTTGGCACATTTATACTTACTTAACATCAGTCTTTCCTATTAGAAATGCACTTAGTCCATCCAGGCTGCTACAACAAAATACCTTATGACTGGGTAATTTATAAACAACAATAAGAAATTTATTTCTCACAGTTCTGGATGCTGGGAAGTACAAAATCAAGGTGCCAGCAGATTGAATGTCTGATACGAACTCTGTTCCTTATAAAGATCATCTTTTAGCTGTGTCCTCACATGGTGGAGGCGTAACAGCTCCCACTTCTTTTATATGTCACTAATCCCATTCATTAATCCCATTCATGAGGGCTCCACCTTCCCGACTTAACTACCTCCTAAAGCCCCCACCTCTTAATACTATCACATTGGTGATTAAATTTCAACATATGAATTTTGGGAAGGCACATTCAGGCCATAGCACGTACTACATACTTCATGAGGGCAGGGACTGCATCTGTCCTCTTGACCACAAAGTCAGAGAGCTTGGCACACAGCACTCAGATACTATGTGGTGATTCCAAATGAATCTTTCTAAAGGAGCTCTGATCCTGTATTATTCCCCTAATCAAAAATCATCAATTTTCCTCATTGCCTAATACATTAAGAAGAAATACTGTATCTTTCCTTACTACCTGGACTTCGCACATGCCCTACACTTACACAGCTGTTTAAATGTATTCCCTTCACTGAAATGGCCAACCAGCTGGTAAAATCCATCCCATCCTTCAAACAGTTCGAGGTCCTCCTGAAATCTTCCCTGATCTATAATCCAAAATACATTTGTCCTTCTCTGAAGAACCATAATAGTCTTTTGCACTAAGTTCTATTTTTATCACACTCAGGCTATAGATTCCATGAGTAGTAAATGTGTCACATTCAACAAATCTCTGTACTGAATAAAGTGATAATACCCAATTAATACCCACTGATAAATATCCAATAAACATTTGTTATTTAATTGAATGAGAAATGCAGCACCTTTTAGACTTTTACAAGTTTCAAGTCAATATGAGGTTTACTTTATTGTCAGTTTCAATGATTGCTATTGAAACTGCTGGATGATAGGAATATTGAGACCAGAGAGCTCATTACCTGCTTTGAGCATCTGTCTTCTCTAGCTTTTCCTGAAGCTGAATCCAGTCAATCAATGCTTTGAAATCTCTTACATAGTTATCCAGCATCATTAGCACCTCCTAAAAGAAACAAACAAACAAAAAACATTAAATTCCACTCTGAGACTAAAACCTTTGAAGGAAAAAAAAGAGTGAACTTAAGAATTAGTAGTTTTTACATTATACTGTTCAATGAAAAAGCTGCATAAGTTACTGATATAGGTTTTTTTTTCATTCTGTTTGGTAAGATAATAAGAAATATAACAGGTTGAAAGTCTAAAGACCAAGAAATGATATTCATGTTCCTTCTCAAAACCTCCCCCAATAGCCATCCTTTCAACCTTTTTATTATGAACTTTAATATACAGAAAAGTACACTAAATATAAATCCAGCTGCACACTTGCAGTCCCAGTCACTCCAGAGGCTGAGGCAGGAGAATTGCTTAAGCCCAGGAGTTCAAGACCAGCCTGGGAAAGATAATAAGATGCCATCTTTAAAGAATAATAATAATATTAAAAATTAGCAATGTTTTTCAAGGTTTGACCATTTGGTAGCATATATCAGTACTTCATTTCTTTTTATGGCTGAATGACTGCATGAATATAGTATATCTGTTTATTCATTTATCAGTTAATATTTGGGTTGTTTCTACTTTTTGTTTATTATGAAAACTGCTGTTATAAAAATTTGTATCCAGGTTTTTCTGTGAACATGTTTTCAATTCTCTTGAGTATATACCTAGAAGTGGATTTGCTGAGTCATATGATAACTCTTAACTACCAAACTTTTTTCCACAGCTGCTGCATCATTTTACATTCCCAGCAGCAATTTATGAGAGTTCCATATTCTTCACATCCTTGCCAAAACTTGCTGCTTTCTGACTTTTTTATTCTAGTCATCCTAAATGAGTGTGAAGTGCTATCATTGGGAGTTATGTGCATTTCTCTGATGACTAATAACTTTGTGCTTTTCATGTACATTAGACATTTGTTTACCTTTTTTTTTTTTTTTTTTTGAGACGGAGTCTTGCTCTGTCACCCAGGCTGGAATGCAGTGGCGTGCTCTCTCAGCATCTCGGCTCCCTGCAACCTCCACCTCCCAGGTTCAAGCGATTCTCCTGCCTCAGCCTCCCAAGTAGCTGGGATTACAGACAGGTGCCACCACGCCTGGCTAATTTTTTGTATTTTTAGTAGAGATGGAGTTTCACTGTGTTAGCCAGGATGGTCTCAATCTCCTGACCTCGTGATCCACCTGCTTCAGCCTCCCAAAGTGCTGGGATTACAGGTGTGAGAGCCACTGCGCCCAGACGACATTTGTATATCTTAAAAGAAATGTCTATTCAAATCCTTTGCCCTTTTTTACTGAGTTATTTGTCCTTTTTATTGTTGAGCTGTAAAGTTCTTTATACATTCTAGATATTAGACCTTCATCAACCATATGGTTGACAAATATCTTGTCCCATTATGTGGGTAATTTTTCCATTTGATAGTATCTTTTGACACACAAAAGTTTTTAATTTTGATAAAGCTCAATTTATTTTTTCTCTGGCTTTGGGTGTCATAGTCCAAGGTCACAAAGATGTGTATGTTTTCTTCAAAGAGTGTTATACTTTCAGTTCTTACATTTAGGCTTTAAACTGTATTCAGTTAATTTTTGTATACAGTGTGAGGTAAAAATCCAAATTCGTTTGTTGCATACAGATATCCAGGTGTCCTAACACCATTGTTGAAAATACTATTCTTTCCCCCATCAAATGGTTCTGGCACTCATGTCAAAAATCAAATTCATACACAGATGTATGAATTTATTCCAAGGATTTAAAATCTATTTCATTGATCCATACATCTATCCTACTGCCAGTACCACAGAATTTGATTATTGTGGTTTTGTACTAAGTTTTAAATTCAGGGGGTCTAGGTCCTCAAACTTTGTTCTTTTTCAAGACTATTTTGGCTATCCTATATACTTGCATCCCCATATGAATTTAAGATCCACTTGTTCATTTCTGCCAAAAAGGGGGAAGGGAGCAATTGGAATGTTCATAGGTATTGCATTGAATCTGGGTATCACTTTGGGAAATACAGCCACCTTAACACTATGAAGTCTTCTGTTCATGAATTTTGAATATCTTTTCCTTTAATTAGGTTTCTCTTATTTCTTACAATGATTTTTCATAGTTTCTTTCAATTATATTTTATAGTTTGTGTGTACATCTTGTACTACTTTAGTTAAATTTATGCCTAAACATTTTATTGTTTTTGACGTTATTTTAATGTAACTGCTTTCTTAATTTCATTTTTGGATTGTTTATTCCCAGTGTATAAAAATACAACTGATTTTTGAGTGTCCATCTTGTATCCTGTAATTTTGCTAAATTTGTTTATTAGCTCTAATAATTGGGGGGCAGGTGTCTTTTAGAGTTCTTTATATATAGAATCATGTCATCTGCAAGTACAGTTTTACTTCTTCCTTTCCATCTAAATGTCTTCTATTATGTTTTCTTGTCTAATTGCCCTGCCCAGAACCTTTAGTACAATATTGAGTGTAAGTGGCAAGAAAAGACATCACTGTCTTGTTCCTGATCTTAGATGGGAAAGCTTTCAGTCTTTCACTATTAACCATGACATTAACTGTGGATTTTTCGTAGATACTCTTCATCAGATTAAGGAATTTCCCTATTGAATGTTTTTATCATGAAATGGTATTGGCTTTTGTCAAATGCCTTTTCTCCACCAACCGAGATAATCTGTGATCTTTTTCCATTCATTCTATTAATATATTCTATTATGTTTATTGATTTTCATATGCTCAACCACTCTTACCTTCCTGGACTAAATCCCACTGGGTCATGATGTTATAGACCTTTTCATGTACTGCTAGATTTGGTTTGCTATTACTTTGTTGAGAATTTTTATGTCTGTATTTGTAAAAAATATTGCTTAACTAACATTATTTTTAACTTCAGTGTTTAGAAGAATTCACTGGAAAAATCACTAAAGTTGGGAATTATTTGGGGTATGGGTATTTTTAATTATAAACTCAGTTAATAGTTACAAAGTGACAGGTTTTCAATTACTTATGTCCGTTTTTATTGTTTTTCTAAGAATTAATACTTTTTGTGTAAACTTTCATTGTACAAAAGGAATCCCAGTTCTCCCACTATATGTGGTCCAACTTCACAGATAGCATCCCAACTTCCACGAATCCAAACAGAGAATTTTAGACACCCAAATCACCTAGCTGACAGCAGAAGGGACTCAGTATTCTGAGTCTCCAGGGATCACAGAGAATAAAGAGGTGATTTTCAATGGGTGTGTGAGCACTTCCAGCAGCTACCTCCCTGGGTACAGGAAAGAGAAAACGGGCCAAAACTACTAACCCCCAGTTTCTCCACAGAAAGGGTTTGTCTGCACACTTTTCCAGCTGCAGCCTGAGGGTTTGGGCTTATAACTAGCCTGCATCTGGAAGCCAGTGGAGCAGGTAAACAATAGACCTCCAGAAGCCTCAAGGGGCTTATGGGTACCTCCTGCCCCTTCTCCCCTTCATCCCCACACCCACCCCCAGCCTTGCTCCAGCAATAAAACTAGGTCTGCAGATTTTCCCTGGAAGGAGTTTGCATGTACATGGCATGCCCCAACTTTTACAGCTCCCACCCAAAGGACTGGCTCCTAAATCACCTAGCCCTGGGAGTTGAGGCTCTGCATTTGTGAATCTCCCTAAACTACAAAGAGCAAAGAGCTGCTTTTTAAACAGGTAGCGTTCCAGCAGACAGCCTCCCAAGGTCAGCAC
Source organism: Papio anubis (assembly GCF_008728515.1). Taxonomy (NCBI): domain Eukaryota; kingdom Metazoa; phylum Chordata; class Mammalia; order Primates; family Cercopithecidae; genus Papio; species Papio anubis. The sequence continues at coordinate 112,237,856 of NC_044982.1, read as the reverse complement.
TGAGCTAAAAAGCAAAAACTCCTGACTCCCAGTTTCTCCCTAAAGGAGACTGACTACATACCTTAAAGTCCTGACTTCTCCAGCTGCTACCTGTAGATCAGGCATTACTTAGCCTCCATCTGGGAACTGAAACTGCAGGAAATTAGCAGTCTTCTGGGACCACAAATATGCATGTGGGGACTATCCACAACTTCACCTGCTGGCATGCTCCAGAGATAAAGCCAAGTCTCCAGTTAACCTGCCTATCTCCAAGAGAAGATAGATTAGGCATCTGTCAGGCCCCTGGGAGCAACAAAGTACAAAGCAATGGGTCAAATGACTGTGCAGTCTGAACAAGAATATGGCATCACTGCAGATCCTCTCCCCAGCTTAAACAAAATGAGAGAAAAACTCCAGCTCCTAGCTACTCCCTGAGAAACGAGAAACTGGAACACACATTTAATACCCCCAACTTTTCCAGCTGGATCTTGAGAGATGGATTTCTAACTTGCTTGTCTCAGGATACTAACAGGACTTGGCATACCCTAATCTGGAGGCCACTAAGAACAAAGACTGCAGTTTAGATCAGCACAAAGGTTTGAGAGGCACCTAGAATAACTACCTGAACTGACAGGTAAGATCCATCTCCTACCCAAGGCCAGTATGACAAGACTAGGAAAGGCAGTTGCCTTACCTAATGCACAGAAGCAAACACTAAGCGTCAAAGAAAATGAAGAAACAGGTATATAAGTTCCAAATAAAAGAGTAAGATAAACCTCCAGAAACTGATCCTAATTAACTGCCAATATGTGACTTATCACATAGAGAACTCAAAAGAACAGTCATAAAGAAGTTCATCAAGGTCTGAAGGAGTAATGCATAAAACTAGCTAAAAATTTCTGCCAAGGGACAGAAAATACAAAAAGTACCAAACAAATCATATAGCTGAAGAATATAATACTCAACTGAAAATTTTAATATAAGGGTTAAACGGCAGACTAGATTAAGCAGAAGAATAATCAGGAACTCTAAGACAGGTCATCAGAAATCATTTAAGATGAGGAACAAAAGGAAAAAATGAAAAAGAGTAAAGAAAGCCAAAGGGACTTACAGAGCAGCATCAAGCAGAACTAAATATGCATTATTGGAATTAGAAAAGAAGAAGAGAAAGTGACAGAAGGCTTATTCAAAGTAATGATGGTTGAAAACTTCCCAAACCTGGGAGAGGAACTAGAAATCAAAATCCAGAAAGCCCAAGTAACAAACTAGATGAATCCAGAGATATCTACACTGAGACACATTATAATCAAATTGTCAAAAGTTAAAGGCAAAGACAGAATTATGAAAGCAGTAAAACAAAAGTTACTTATTACACATAGAGGCCCCCATAACACTATCAGTAGATTTTTAGCAGAAACTTTGCAACCCATAAAGGCTGAAATGATAAATTCAAAGCACTGAACAAAAAAGAAAGTGTCAACCAAAAAAATTATACCCAGAAAATCTGTCCTTCAAAAATAAATTAGTGATAAAGACTTTCAAAGACCAAAAAAAGCTGAGGGAGTTAATCACTACTATACCGGATTTACGAGAAAAGCTAAAAAGGTTGTTCACATTGAAATAAAAAGAAACTAAACGCCAATATGAAAGCATAAGTAAGAAATTCACTGGAAAACGAAATATATAAAGAATAAAAGAACATTTTATGACTATAACAGTGGTGGGCATATCAATTATAATCCTATTATAAAAGATAAGAGATAAAAGTATTAAAAATATTTATGGAGGGGCAGACCAAGATGGCCGAATAGGAACAGCTTCAGTCTCCAGCTCCCAGCGCAAGCGACACAGAAGACAGGTGATTTCTGCATTTTCAACTGAGGTACTGGGTTCAGCTCACTAGGGAGTGCCAGACAATCAGTGCTGGTCAGCTGCTGCAGCCCGACCAAGGAGAGCTGAAGCAGGGCGAGGCATCGCCTCACCTGGGAAGTGCAAGGGGGAAGGGAATCCCTTTTCCTAGCCAGGGGAACTGAGACACACAACACCTGGAAAATCGGGTAACTCCCACCCCAATACTGCGCTTTACCAAGGGTCTTACCAAATGGGCACACTAGGAGATTATATCCTACACCTGGCCGGGAGGGAACCACGCCCACAGAGCCTCCCTCACTGCTAGCACAGCAGTCTGCAATCTAACCTCAAGGCAGCAGCGAGGCAGGGGGAGGGGCGCCCACCATCGCTGAGGCTTAAGTAGGTAAACAAAGCCAACAGGAAGCTCGAACTGGTGGAGCCCACCACAGCTCAAGGAAGCCTGCCTGTCGCTGTAGACTCCACCTCTGGGTGGAGTCTGACAGCTGTCTGACAGCTTTGAAGAGAGCAGTGGATCTCCCAGCACGGAGGTTGAGATCTGAGAACGGACAGATTGCCTGCTCAAGTGGGTCCCTGACCCCTGAGTAGCCTAACTGGGAGACATCCCCGACTAGGTGCAGACCAACACCTCACACCTCACACGGTGGGGTATACCCCTGAGAGGAAGCTTCCAAAGCAAGAATCAGACAGCAGCACTCGCTGTTCAGCAATATTTTGTCTTCTGCAGCTCTGCTGCTGATACGCAGGCAAACAGGGTCTGGAGTGGACCTCAAGCAATCTCCAACAGACCTACAGCTGAGGGTCCTGACTGTTAGAAGGAAAACTTACAAACAGGAAGGACACCCACACCAAAACCCCATCAGTATATCACCATCATCAAAGATCAGAGGCAGATAAAACCACAAAGATGGGGAAAAAGCAGGGCAAAAAAGCTGGAATTTGAAAAACTAAGAGCGCATCTCCCCCTCCAAAGGAACGCAGCTCATCGCCAGCAATGGATCAAAGCTGAACGGAGAATGACTTTGACAAGATGAGAGAAGAAGGCTTCAGTCCATCAAACTTCTCAGCGCTAAAGGAGGAATTACGTACCCAGCGCAAAGAAACTAAAAATCTTGAAAAAAGAGTGGAAGAATTGATAACCAGAATAATTAATGCAGAGAAGGCCATAAACGAACTGACAGAAGTGAAAACCATGACACGAGAAATACGTGACAAATGCACAAGCTTCAGTAACCGACTCGATCAACTGGAAGAAAGAGTATCAGCGATTGAGGATCAAATGAATGAAAGAAAGCGAGAAGAGAAATCTAAAGAAAAAAGAAAAAGAAATGAACAAAGCCTGCAAGAAGTATGGGATTATGTAAAAAGACCAAATCTACGTCTGATTGGGGTGCCTGAAAGTGAGGGGGAAAATGGAACCAAGTTGGAAAACACTCTTCAGGATATCATCCAGAACTTCCCCAACCTAGTAGGGCAGGCCAACATTCAAATTCAGGAAATACAGAGAACGCCACAAAGATACTCCTCGAGAAGAGCAACTTCAAGACACATAATTGTCAGATTCACCAAAGTTGAAATGAAGGAAAAAATCTTAAGGGCAGCCAGAGAGAAAGGTCGGGTTACCCACAAAGGGAAGCCCATCAGACTAACAGCAGATCTCTCGGCAGAAACTCTCCAAGCCAGAAGAGAGTGGGGGCCAATATTCAACATTCTTAAAGAAAAGAATTTTAAACCCAGAATTTCATATCCAGCCAAACTAAGTTTCATAAGTGAAGGAGAAATAAAATCCTTTACAGATAAGCAAATGCTTAGAGATTTTGTCACCACCAGCCCTGCCTTACAAGAGACCCTGAAGGAAGCACTAAACATGGAAAGGAAGAACCGGTACCAGCCATCGCAAAAACATGCCAAAATGTAAAGATCATCGAGGCTAGGAAGAAACTGCATCAACTAACGAGCAAAATAACCAGTTAATATCATAATGGCAGGATCAAGTTCACACATAACAATATTAACCTTAAATGTAAATGGACTAAATGCTCCAATTAAAAGACACAGACTGGCAAACTGGATAAAGAGTCAAGACCCATCAGTGTGCTGTATTCAGGAGACCCATCTGACATGCAGAGACACACATAGGCTCAAAATAAAGGGATGGAGGAAGATCTACCAAGCAAATGGAGAACAAAAAAAAGCAGGGGTTTGCAATACTAGTGTCTGATAAAACAGACTTTAAACCATCAAAGATCAAAAGAGACAAAGAAGGCCATTATATAATGGTAAAGGGATCAATTCAACAAGAAGAGCTAACTATCCTAAATATATATGCACCCAATACAGGAGCACCCAGATTCATACAGCAAGTCCTTAGAAACTTACAAAGAGACTTAGACTCCCACTCAATAATAATGGGAGACTTTAACACCCCACTGTCAATATTAGACAGATCAACAAGACAGAAAGCTAACAAGGATATCCAGGAATTGAAATCAGCTCCGCACCAAGCAGACCTAATAGACATCTACAGAACTCTCCACGCCAAATCAACAGAATATACATTCTTCTCAGCACCACATCACACTTATTCCAAAACTGACCACATAGTTGGAAGTAAAGCACTCCTCAGCAAACATAAAAGAACAGAAATGATAACAAACTGTTTCTTAGACCTCAGTGCAATCAAACTAGAACTCAGGATTAAGAAACTCACTCAAAACCACTCAACTACATGGAAACTGAACAACCTGCTCCTGAATGACTACCGGGTAGATAATGAAATGAAGGCAGAAATAAAAATGTTCTTTGAAACCAATGAGAACAAAGACACAAAATACCAGAATCTCTGGGACACATTTAAAGCAGTGTGTAAAGGGAAATTTATACCACTAAATGCCCACAAGAGAAAACTGGAAAGATCTAAAATCTGCACCCTGACATCACAATTAAAAGAACTAGAGAAGCAAGAGCAAACACATTCGAAAGCTAGCAGAAGGCAAGAAATAACTAAGATCAGAGCAGAAGTGAAGGAGAGAGAGACACACAAAAAACCCTTCAAAAAATCAATGAATCTAGGAGCTGGTTTTTTTAGAATGTCAACAAAATTGATAGACCGCTAGCAAGACTAATAAAGAAGAAAAGAGAGAAGAATCAAATAGACACAATAAAAAAATGATAAAGGGGATATCACCACAGACCCCACAGAAATACAAGCTACCATCAGAGAATACTATAACCACCTCTATGCAAATAAACTAGAAAATCTAGAAGAAATGGATAAATTCACGGACACATACACTCTCCAAAGACTAAACAAGGAAGAAGTTGAATCCCTGAATAGACCAATAACAGGCTCTGAAATTGAGGCAATAATTAATAGCCTACCAACCAAAAAAAGTCCAGGACCAGACAGATTTACAGCCGAATTCTATCAGAGGTACAAGGAGGAGTTGGTACCGTTCCTTCTGAAACTATTCCAATCAACAGAAAAAAACGGAATCCTCCCTAACTCATTTTATGAGGCCAGCATCATCCTGATACCAAAGCCTGACAGAGACACAACAAAAAAAGAGAATTTTGAACCAATATCCCTGATGAACATCGATGCAAAAATCCTCAGTAAAATACTGGCAAACTGTATCCAGCAGCCCATCAAAAAGCTTATCCACCCAAATCAGCTTCATCCCTGGGATGCAAGGCTGGTTCAACATACGCAAATCAATAAACATAATCCAGCATATAAACAGAACCAAAGATAAAAACCACATGATTATCTCAATAGATGCAGAAAGGGCCTTAGACAAAATTCAACGGCACTTCATGCTAAAAACTCTCAATAAATTCGGTACTGATGGAACGTATCTCAAAATAATAAGAGCTATTTATGACAAATCCACAGCCAAGATCATACTGAATGGGCAAAAACTGGAAGCGTTCCCTTTGAAAACTGGCACAAGACAGGGATGCCCTCTCTCACTGCTCCTATTCAACACAGTGTTGGAAGTTCTGGCCAGGGCAATCAGGCAGGAGAAAAAAATAAAGGGTATTCAGTTAGGAAAAGAAGAAGTCAAATTGTCCCTGTTTGCAGATGACATGATTGTATATTTAGAAAACTCCATCATCTCAGCCCAAAATCTCCTTAAGCTGATAAGAAACTTCAGCAAAGTCTCAGGATACAAAATCAATGTGCAAAAATCACAAGCATTCTTATACACCAATAACAGACAAACAGAGAGCCAAATCATGAGTGAACTCCCATTCACAATTGCTTCAGATAGAATACAATACCTAGGAATCCAACTTACAAGGGATGTGAAGGACCTCTTCAAGGAGAACTACAAACCACTGCTCAACAAAATAAAAGAAGACACAAACAAATGGAAGAACGTTCCATGCTTATGGACAGAAAGAATCAATATCGTGAAAATGGCCATACTGCCCAAGGTAATTTGTAGATTTAATGCCATTCCCATTAAGCTACCAATGACTTTCTTCACAGAATTGGAATAAACTACTTTAAAGTCCATATGGAACCAAAAAAGAGCCTGCATTGCCAAGACTATCCTAATCAAAAAGAATAAAGCTGGAGGCATCACGCTACCTGACTTCAAACTATACTACAAGGCTACAGTAACCAAAACAGCATGGTACTGGTACCAAAACAGAGATATAGACCAAAGAAACAGAACAGAGCCCTAAGAAATAATACCACACATCTATAACATCTGATCTTTGACAAACCTGACAAAAACAAGAAATGGGGAAAGGATTCCCTATTTAATAAATGGTGCTGGGAAAACTGGCTAGCCATAAAAAAGGATGAGTTTGTGTCCTTTGTAGGGACATGGATGAAGGTGGAAACCATCATTCTCAGCAAACTATCACAAGAACAGAAAACCAAACACCGCATGTTCTCAGTCATAGGTGGGAATTGAACAATGAGAACACTTGGACACAGGAAGGGGAATATCCCACACCAGGGCCTATCATAGGGTAGAGGTCGGGGGGAGGGATAGCATTAGGAGATATACCTAATGTAAATGACGAGTTAATGGGTACAGTACCCCCACATGGCACATATATATACATGTAACAAACCTGCACGTTGTGCACATGTACCCTAGAACTTAAAGTGTAATAGAAAAAATTTTTAAAAATAAATTAAATTAAAAATATATATATTTTACATAAGCATCCTGGTAACCACAAAGAAAATGCCTAAACAAGTTACACAAAAGAAAGAGGAAGGAATCAAAATCTAGCAATACAAAAAAAAAAACACACACACACACAAAAGAAGAGAACAAGTGAGAAAAAGGACAAAAATATCGTAAGACAAACACAAAACAGTTAATTAAAATGTAGTAATAAATCCTTATCAATAACTATTTTAAATGTAAACAAACTAAACTCCCTGATAAAAAAGATACAGTGTGACTGAATGGTTACAAAACAAGCTATATGCTATCTACAAGAAGCCCCTTAAGATTCAAAAACACAAAGAGACAAAGTGAAAAAGATGGAAAAAGATATTGTAAGCAAATGGAAACCAAAAGAAAGTAGAAATGGCTAAATTATCAAAGTAGAATGTAAGGAAAAAACTGTCTCCAGAGAAATGAAGGTCCTTACATAACAATAAAAGGGTCAATTCAACAGGAAGACACAACAATTTTAAGTATATTTGCACCTAACATCAAAGCACTTAATAAAGCACATACTGATGGATCTGAAAGAAGAAATTGACTGCAATTCAATAATAGAAGACTTCAGTGTCTCACTTCCAATAATAGATAGAATTTACCAAAAAAAATCAAAAAGGACCACCACAAACCAAATAAACTTAACAAACATAGAATTAGCAGTAAAATACACATTTTTCTCACGTGCACACAGAACATTCTTCAGGACAGATCGCAAAACAAGTTAGGTCGCAAAAAAGTCTTAACAAATTAAAATCATACCAAGTATGTCTTCCAACCACAACTGAATAAAACTAGAAATCAATAATAGCAAGGAAAAAAAAGGCAGTGAGGAGTCACAGAAATATGGAAATTAAATGAGACACTCTTGAACCACTGGGGCAAAAAAGAAACCAAAAGAAAATTTTTAAAATATCTTAAAAATAGATAAAAAGAGAACTTACAAAAACATGTGATGCAGCAAAGCAGTATAAAAAGGAGGTTTGTAGCTATAAGTACCTATATTGAAGAAGAAGAAATATCTCAAATAAATAACCTAACTTTACAACTCAAGAAATTAGGATAAAAACAAACTAAACCCAAAGTTAGCAGAAGGAAGAAAATAATAAAGATAACAATAGAAATAAAGCAAATATAGAAAAACATCAATAGCCAGGCATGGTGGCTCATGCCTGTAATCCTAACACTTTGGGAGCCCGAGGCAGGCAGATCACTTGAGGTCAGAAGTTCAAGACCAACCTGGCCAATATGGTGAAACCATGTCTCTATTAAAAATACAAAAATTAGCCAGACGTGGTGGTAGGTACCTGTAAACCCAGCTACTCAGGAGGCTGAGGTGGGCGAATCACTTGAATCTGGGAGGCAGAAGTTGCAGTGAGCCAAGATTGTGCACCCCAGCCTGGGTAACAAAGCAAGACTCCGTCTCAAGAAAAAAATACAAAAAACAAAAATTAGCTGGACATGGTGCCATGCACCTGTAATTCCAGCTATTTGGGAGGCTGAGCACGAGAATCACTTGAACCTAGGAGGCAGAGGTTGCAGTGAGCCACGACTGTGCCACTGCACTCCAGCCTGGGTGATGGAGTGAGACTCTGTCAAAAAAAAAAAAAAAAAGAAAGAAAGAAAGAAAAGGAAAAGAAAGAAAGAACGAAAAACATCAATAAAACAAAGAGTTGGTTGTATTTTTTAAAATGGCAAAACCTTAGGGTGAAAAAAAAGAGATGACTCATCAGAAATGTAAAAAGGGACATTACAACAGATGCCTTGAAAATATAAAAGATCATAAGAGTTGATTATGAACAATTGTATACCAATACATATATAACCTAAAGGAAATGGATATGTTCCTAGAAACATACAACATGCGGAAGTTCAATTAAGAAGAAACAGAAAGCCTAAACATGCCAGTAACAAAATGACTGAAATAGTAATCAAAAACTTCCCAATGAAGAAAAGTCCAAAACCAGGTATCTTCAGGGCCGAATTCTACCAAACATTCAAAAAAATTAGTATCAATCCTTCTTAAATACTTCCAGGAAAAAAAAAAAAGTTAAGGGAAGAGTTTCAGTTTCATACCTGAGATCAATTTCATCCTGATATCAAAGTCAGAAAAAGATAACACAAAAAGTGATGAATATACATGCAAAACTTCTCAATACTAGGGAACCAAATTCAACAATACATCAAAAAGATAATATACCATAACCAAATGAGATTAATCCCTGAGCTGCAAGGATGGTTCAACACATGCAAATCAATCAATGAGATACAACACATTAGCATGATGATAGGCAAGAAAGCATATAATCATCTCAAAAGACGCAGAAAAAGCATCTGGCAGAGTTCAATATCCTTTCACCTAAAAAAAAAACTCAATAAAATAGGTATAGAAGGAAATTTCCTCAATATAGTAGAAGTCATATATGAAAAACGAACAGCTAACATCATAATCAACAGTGATCAATATCAACATGATAAACACTTTTCATCTAAGATCTAGTACCAGGCAAGGATACCCACTCTGCCACTTCTAGTCAATGTAGTACTGAAAGTACTAGCAAGAGCAATCAGACAAAAAAAAAAAAGAAACAAACAAAAGGCATTCAAGTCAGAAATAATGAAGTAAAATTATCCATGGTTGCAGATGAATTGATTTTATATGCAGGAAAATGCTACAGGTGTCACACACACCTGTAGCAGAACTTCTAAATGAAAAGTAGCAGGATACAAAAATCAACATTCAAAAACTCTGCTGCATTTCTTTACATCAACAACAATCTATGTTAAAAATAAATTTTCAAAATCCTGTTTATAATAGCATCAAAAGAATCAAATACTTAGGAATAAATATAATATAACCAAGGAAGTGAAAGATCTGTACACTGAAAACTACACCACATTGATTAAAGAAACTGAAGATGCAAATAAACAGAAAGCTATTCCTTGTTTATGGGTTGTAAAAATTAATACTTTTAAAACATTCATACTGTCTGGGTGCAGTCACTCACATCTGTAATCCTAGCACTTTGGGAGGCCGAGGCAGGCAGATTACTTGAGGTCAGGAGTTCGAGATCGGCCTGGCCAACATGGTGAAACCCCGTCTCTACTAAAAATACAAAAATTAGCTGGGCGTGGTGCCGGGCGCCTATAATCCTAAATACCCGGGAGGCTGAGGCAGGAGAATCATTTCATCCCGGGAGGTGGAGGCTGAAGTGAGCTGAGATCACGCCACTGCACTCCAGCCTGGGCGACAGGGTGAGACTCCATCACACAAAAAAATAAAGAAAAAAGAAAAAATAATTCATACTATCCAAAGTGACATGCTCAATGCAATCACTACCAAATTGTACTGGCATTTTTCACAGAAATAGAAAAAACAATGCTAAAATTTATATGGAACTACAAAAATCTTTAAATAGCCAAAGCAATGTGGAGAGAGAAAAATTAAATTGGAGGCATCACATTTCCTGACTGTAAATTATACTACAAACCAACAGTAATCTAAACTGTAATGACAGGCATACAGACATGAAGACCAACAGAACAATGAAACATAACAGAAAGCCCGGAAATAAACCCAAGTATATATGGTCAACTAATTTTCAACAAGGCCACCAAGAAAACACAATGAGAAAAGGATAAACTCTTCAATAGTGTTGGGAAAACTGAATAACCACATGTAAAAGAAGGAAACTAGACCCTTATCTTACACCATACACAACAACAAACTCAAAATGGATTAAAGACATAAACATGAGACCTGAAACTATAAAACTTCTAGAAGAAAACAAAAGGAAAAGTTCCTTATTAGTGACCTCAAAAATATTTTTTTTGGTATCACACCAAAAACTCATGCAACAAAAGCAAAAATATCCAAGTGAGACTACATCAAAATGAAAACTTTACTACAAATAAAAAGAAAACATTTAACAGAATGAAAAAGCAGGCTACAGATTGAGAAAAATATTTGCAAACCCTGTATATGAAAGGGGTTAATATCCAAACTATAAAAGGAACTCACACAATTCAGTAATAAGAAATAACTGATTTAAAAATGGCCAAAGAACCTGAAGAAGCTTTTTTCCAAAGAAAACATAAAAATGGCTAACAAGCATAAGAAAAAGTGCTCAACGTCAATAATCATCATGGAAATGCAAATTAAAACCACAATAAGATACCACCTCACATCTGTTAAAACAGCTATTATCAAAAAGATAAGAGATAACAACTGTTGGCCAGGGTATGAAGAAAACCCTTGTACACTATTTGTGGAAATGTAAACTGCTACAACCATTATGGAAAACAGTATGAAAGTTTCTCAAAAAATTAAAAATACAACTACCATATGACCCAAAAATCCCTCTTCTGAGTATATATCCAAAGAAAATGAAATCAGCACCTCATACAGACATCTGCACTCCTATATTTATTTGCAGCATTATTCACAACAGCCAAGATATGGAAACAACCTTAAGTGTCCATCAATGGATAAATGTGTAAAGAAACTGTGGTGTATATATACACACACACACATACAGTCAAGCATCACTTAACAACAGAGATTTACTGAGAAATGCATCATTAGGCAATTTCATCATTGTGCGACCATCAGAGTGTACTTACAAAAACCTGAATGGTATAGCCTACTACACACCTAAGTTATATGGTATGCCCTACTGCTCCTAGGCTACAAACCTGTAGAGCAGGAACCTGACCCGCACAACAGGAGGTGAGCAGTGGGCCAGTAAGCATTACCACCTGAGCTCCACTTCCTGTCAGATTAGGAGCAGCATTAGATTCTCACAGGAGTACAAACCCTATTGTGAGCTGCACATTTGAAGGATCTAGGTTGAGTGCTTCTTATGACAGTCTTATGCCTGATCATCTGAGGTGGACGAGTTTCTTCCTGAAACTATCCCTACCACACAGATCTCAGTCCGTTGAAACACTGTCTTCCACAAAACCGGTCTCTGTTGCCAAAAAGGTTGGGGACTACTGCTATACAGCATGTTACTATACTGAATACCACAGGAAAGAGTAACACAATGTTAAGTATTTGTGCATCTAAACACAGAAAATGTACAGTAAAAATATGTTGTAAAATATTTTTTAAATGATACACCTGTAGCATTTACCATGAATGGAGTTTACAGGACTGAAAGTTGCTCTGGGTAAGGGAGGGTGAGGGAGGAAGTAAAAGAGAGAATGGTGAGTAAAGGCCTAGGACATTACTGCACACTGCTTAGACTTCATAAACTATACATTTAGACTATACAAAATCCATACAAAAATTTTCTGTCTTCCTAATAAATTAACCTTAGCTTACTACAATCTTTTTACTTTATAAACCTTTTAGTATTTTTTAAACTCTGACATTTGTAATAACACTTAGCATAAAACACATACACATTGTACAATTGTACAAAAACATCTTTATAAGCTCCTTCTATAAGCTTTTTTCTATCTAACATTTTTTTCCTTTTTAACCTTTTTTGTTAAAAATGAAGACACAAACACACACATTAGCCTAGGCCTACACAGGATCAGGATCTTCCACCTCCGCATATTGTCCCACTGCAAGGTCTTCAAGAGCAAGAAAATAACATGTATGGAGCCATCGTCTCCTGATGACAATGGTTTATCCTGGAATACCACCTAAGGACCTATCAAAGGCTGTTTTACAGTTAACTTTCTTTTTGTAAGTAGAAGGAATACATTCTAAAATAACAATAAATAGTATAAAAATACATAAGCCAGTAACATAATTTATTATCATCAAGTACTGTGTACTGTACACAACCGTATGCACTATACTTGCATGCAACTGGTAGCATGATAGGGTTGTTTCTATCAGCATCATCACAAACACTGAGTAATATATTGTGCTGCAACATTAAGACAGCCATATCACTAGGTGACAAGAATCTTTCAGGTCCATTATAATCTTACGAAACCACCATTGTATATGTGGTCAGCTGTTGACTGAAACACTGTTATGCAGCACATGACTGTACAATGAAATATTATTTCACCTTTAAAAAGGAGATCCTGACATTTGCAACAATATGAATAAACCTCGAGGACATCGAGGACATCGTGCTAAGTGAAATAAGCCAGACCTAGAAAGAAAAATAGTGTATGATCTCATTTATACATATATATATAATCTAAACAAAGTCAAATACGTAGAAAGAGAGGGATGATCAGTGGGTGGTTAACAAAGTCAGAGGGAGGAAGGAAATAGGGAGATGTAGATTAAAGGATAAAAACTTCTAATTAGGTAGGATGAACAGGTCTACAAATCTAATATACAGCATGAGGGCACTAGTTAATAATAATGTATTGTATACTAAAAATTCACTAAAAGAGTAGTTTTGGTACTCTTACCACACACAAAAAGGTAACTCTGTGAGGTGATAGATATGTTCATTTGCTAGACTGCATTAATCATTTCACTACATATATGTATGTTAAAACATGTTATAAATCTCAAATATATATAACAAATATATATGTAAATAAACAGAGTACCATTTACATTAACACCCCAAAATATGAAATACTTAGGTATAAATCTAACAAAATACGTATAAGATCTATATTAGGAAAACAACAAAACTCTGATTAAAAAATTTAAAAACTAAATAAATGGAAAGATAATCCATGGACAGGATGACTCAATATTGTCAAAATGTCAGTCACTTATTTCACACCTGATTTATAAATTCAATGCAATCTCGATCAAAATCCCAGCAAGTTAAGCTGATTCTAAAGTTTATATGCAGAAGCAAAAGACTCAGTAGACCAATACAATTTTGAAGAGCAAAGCTGGTAGACTAACACTACCCAATGTCAAGATATACTAAAAAGCTACAGTAATCAAGTGGGTGGTACTAGGATAAAACACCAATAGGTCAATGGAACAAAACAAAGAGCTCAGAAATAGACCCACATAAATACAATCAGCTGATCTTTGACTAAAGTACAAAGGCTAGAATAAATGGGACATCACATGCAAAAAATAATGAATCTACACACAGACCTTACAACTTCACAAAAATTAACTCAAATTGGATCCTAAACCTAAATGTAAAATACAAAACTATACAACTCCTAAAGTATAACTCACAGGGAAAAAACCTAGATGGTCTTGGATGCAATAATGAATTGTTAGATACAACACCAAAGGCACAATCCATGAATGAAAAAATTGATAAGCTGGACTCCATTAAAATCAAAAACTTCTGCTCTGTAAAAGACAATATTGAGAGAATAAGACAAGCCACAGACAGGGAGAAAATATTTGCAAAAGACATATAAGAGACACTGTTATCCAAAACATACAAAAAAACTCTTAAAACTCAACAATAAGAATCTTATTAAATAATAAGCCAAAGTCCTTAACAGACACTTCACCAAAGAAGATATACAAATGGAAAAAAAACATATGAAAACATGCTCCACATCATAAGTCATCAGGGAAATGCAGATTAAAATAACAATTAGATATTATTACACTCCTATTAGCATGACCAAAATCCAGAAAACTGACAACAGCAAATGCTGACAAGGATGTAGAGCAACGGGAACACTCTTTTATTGCAGTGGGAATGCATAATGGTACAGCTACTTTGGAAGACAGTCTGGCAGTTTCTTACAAAACTAAACCTTCTCTTACCATGTGATCCAGCAACTGCACTCCTAGTAAATACCCAAAGGCATTTAAAAACTTACATCCACACAAAAAGCTGCACACAGATGTGTACAGCAACTTTATTCATAATTGACAAAACTTGGAGGCCACCAAGATGTTCTTCAGTACGTGAATGAATAAATAAACTGTGGTACATCCAGAAAATGAAATATTGTTCACGGCTAAAAAGAATGATCTATCAAAGTATTTTAAAACATGGCAGGGGTCAAGTAAGGTGGCTCATGCCTATAATCCCAGCACTTTGGGAGGTGCGGAGAGATCACTTGAGCGCAGGAGTTCGAGACAAGCCTGAGGAACATGGCAAAACTCCATCTCTACAAAAAAATACAGAAAATTAGCCAGGCATAGTGGTGCATGCCTGCAGTCCCAGCTACTAGAGAGGCTGAGGTGGGGGAATCACTTGAGTCTGGGAAGTTGAGGCTGCAGTGAGCTCTGATCAAGCCACTACACTCCAGCCTGGGTGACAGGGCGAGACCTTGTCTCAAAACAAAACAAAACACCACAGTGGGGCCGGGCACAGTGGCTCACACCTGTAATCACAGCACTTTGGGAGGCCAAGGTAGCAGGACTGCTTGAGCCCAGGAGTTGAAGACCAGCCTGGGCAACATAGTGAGACTTCATCCCTACTAAAAATTTTTTAAAAATTAGTCAGGCATGGTGCTACATGACTGTAGTCCCAGCTACTCAGAAGGCTGAGGTGGGAGAATTTCTTGAAACCAGGAATTTGAAGCCAGCTTGGGCAACACAGTAAGCCCTCATCTCTAAAAAAAAGTAAGAAATAAAAATAGAGGTTACATACTATATGATTCCAACTATACAACATTCTGAAAAAAGCAAAACTAGAGAGACTAAAAAGATTAGTGGCTGCTGGTGTTAGGGGTGGGGAACTAAGGAAGAATTAACAGGCAGAGCACAGGGGATTTTTGGGACAGTGAAACTACTCCGTATATTATTATAATAGCAGATACATTTCATCATACATTGTGGTCCAAAATCATAAAATGTATAAGACCAAGAACTAACACAAATGTAAATGATAGACTTAGAAATGATAATGATTTGTCAACATAGGCTCATCAATTTTAACAAATATACTACTCAGGTGTATGATATTGATAATGGAGGAGGCTATGCATGTATGGGGACAGGGGTTATATGAAAAATCTCTACCTTCCTCTTAATTTTGTTGTGAACCTAAACCTGGTCTTAAAAAAATAAAGTCATTAAAAAAGAAAGAGAAAGAAGGAAACATGTTTGAAAAAGTAAATGTTTAAAGTTTTACCAACATTTCTTAAGCAGCTAATACAAAGCTAAATATGTAAAGGCAACTCCGCACAATTTAAAACCAGTGTTCAATCATATGATGGGTTATCTGCCTTCTGTCACCAAATGTAACATTTCCACTGACACTGAACTTCCAAAGATAAATTTTAAATTGTCTGGATCTGACAGAAAATCATATTCAAATCAGTTTAACTAGGACAACAGATCATCTGTGCCTATTGCACCATTCACAATGATTACCAATTCTAATTGTCTCCTTTAAATGACCCCAAATTATATTATTGTGACAATACACTCTACACACTTGGCAAGGATAAATTTTTGGTACTGATCACTGATGCAAATAAATGGAAATTAAAATTTTATGGAAGAAAAGATTGTAAAAGCACAGGCCACTAAAATCTAATCACTCCATTCCTCAGAAGAAGAAATTGATATCAAATGCGACAGTGTATATGTATTGGTACAATAGCTAAAGTCGTCATTTAATTGCATTTTTAACACTTTAAAATGTATTTGCTTTATCAGTCTCATACCATTCTCACTTTGCCATAAAGATATACCAGTCTCACCTTACTATAAAGACAACTTTCCCATACTCTCAGAAAATGACAATCAGAAAATACCAACCAGCTATAAAAATGATCATTTATATTATAAATACATTATTTTTCCAACAGCTTAGTCTGACTTTGTATTACAAAAACCTCAAAAATATTTTTCACTTATAAGTGTTTTTAAACATAGATACACTTTAGGCTGGGCGCGGTGGCTCACTCCTGTATCCAGCACTTTGGGAGGCCAAGGTGGGGGTATCACCTGAGGTCAGGAAATCGAGACCAGCCCGGCCAACATGGTGAAACTCCATCTCTACTAAAAATACAAAAAATCAGCCAAGCATGGTGGCAAGCTCCTATAATCCCAGCTACTCAGGAGGCTGAGGTATGATTATCACATGAACTTGGGAGGCGGAGGTTCCAGTGAGCCCAGATCACTCCAGCCTGGGCAACAAGAGCAAAACTCTATCTCAAAATAAAATACAATAAAATAAATAAATTAAAACAAAATAAATTAAAATACAATAAAATAAATACAAATAAAATAAAATAAACAAACATACATATACTTTGGAAATCAGACCCAAGACTAATAATGAATATATGCCAAATTATTCACAAATGAAATACAGTACCACCCTTACCTTAGTCATAAAAGTTACATTCTACTTTAAAACAACCTTCTGAACAAAGAAGTATTGTTTATTTCCTTTCAAAAGTAATCCTTGGTGCCAAAAAACTGGTAATAAAAGTCTTCTACAATCAGGAAAAGGACAAATTTAAAAATTTAGTTGGCTTCCTTCCCTCAATTCTACTAATATAATTCAAATTCTTTAATCAAATTCATTTGACTTAAATCACCTGCATTAAGGTACAAAAAGACAACTCAGAATAATTTACTTCAGAAGTTTTCTACCGATTTCTTTTTGGAAAAAAAAAAAAAAACACCCTGAAAAACAAGAATATAAGCCGCTATACTTCTGAAACTTGTGGGCAAAGAGAAAGTATATTTGGTGAAATAGGCTTACACAGCCTATTTCAAGGAATGTTTAACTCAATCTTATCAAAAATGATCAGAGTGGTACCACGCAGCTGTAATCCGAGTCATGTTTTATGAACAAGGGAATACAAACAAGACAAGCAGCTGGAGCAACTTCATAGTCACTGATGCACATCTTTCTCCTCAAAGCTATGAAGGCCATTTTGTCAAGCAGGATGAAACAGAACAAAAGTGGCTCTGAAAGTAATGTTATAGGCATTCAGATAACTCCATATAGATGTACAGCTAAAATTACCAATTAGTTTACCAATTGGCTGCAACGGATTCGATTGGTTTGTAATTAATTCTAGTTACTGGCGCACAGAGCAGGAAGGTTGGCGCCACCCCTTTGTCCTCCTGACACACAATACTAGCGCACAGGCCCTAGGGCCCAGGACATCAATACAGCCCTCCAATTCAGCTACAGGAATTAGCACAGTGGAGTACTCCCATAGTGATGAAGGGCTAGAAACATGCACTGCCTGAGAAGTCAGTGACAAAAGGGAACCTTTATGAAAAAAAAAATGAGTTTTACCAAAATGAAAACAAGTTTCTTAAAACATTATTTTTTAAGAACATCTTATCTAGTTTTTTGAATGCTACTACCGGAATAAATAGTTCAACAGGGAAATCATCTAAAAGCAAAACATCAAGTAAACCAGTTGCAAAACTGTCAATATCATTCACAATCTTCTTCAGTTCTCACTCATTCTTTTAAATATCTCTCCTAAATTTTTAATATAATCCATCTGGAAAAAGAATACTTAATATTTTCACCAACCAAAAACTTATAAATTAAAATCTGCTAAAGGAAGTCATTCTCCTTTATAATTTAATCCTTACCTGCATCTTTGTGGGTAAATAAAATTTGTAGTTGCCTGGATAGTGATACAAGTATTTTACTGCAATTCCTAACCAATTTTTATCTCAACTCACTTGCAAGTTGGCTTGACTAGATGCTTCTAATAGTATTTCCCACTAAGAAAAATCAGAGACCTACTGCCACTAAGAATAAACAGACAAAAATGCTAAGTTTTAAGGCTCAAAATCAATACACTCAAATTCAAATCCCTCATAGATGCCTGCACAGTCACCTTCAAACAACTGCTTCAAGATCTTTCTTTTGCCTGGAATATTCTCCACAATACCAACTATATGCTTTTATTCAGCCTCAAGGATCTTCAGCCCTCACCTAGTCCAACCTCTTCATTTATGAACACAAAGGTTGAATACAATTTGGTGATTTTTTTTTTTAAATCACACAACTAGCTTAGAGGACACACCAACACGACTGTTAACCGATGATAGCTCCTATTCTCCCTTTAAGAGCCAGCACCAATACCACATATACAAAATATTCTATGACCCTACAGCCAGAAGTTACCTCTCCTCCTATGGGCCGTATCAAGTATAATAACTAATGTCAATGGATATTCAAGCTCATAAGTGCTATAAAAATGTAAGTCCTTTCTCTTTCAAACCATATGTGTTCATAGTAACACATCTCACTATCTAAGTTATTAGTCAAAAAAATTTTATTCTTAAAATATTTACCTTCACTGAGGCAACATGCATAGAGGAGCAAAAGGTATTCCAAAATCATAAACTGACTATCCTTTCTCCACAGAGATCAAATCTCAAATCACTTCAATAACCCAGAATAACAAAAAACAGAATTATAACCTTTAATACTACACCTAGTGGTCTGGGCACCAAGAAGATCTGTTTTCTTTTTTTCTTTTTTTTTTTTATTTGAGATGGAGTCTCGCTCTGTTGCCCAGGCCGGAGTGCAGTGGGGCGATCTTGGCTCACTGCAACCTCCACCTCCTGGGTTTAAGCGATTCTCTTGACTCAGCCTCCCAAGTAGCTGGGACTATAGACGCACACCACCACGCCCAGCTAATTTTTGTATTTTTTGTAGATATGGGGTTTCACCATATTGGTCAGGCTGGTCTCAAACTCCTGACCTTAGGTGATCCACCCACCTCGGCCTTCCAAAGTGCTGGGATTACAGGCGTGAGCCTCTGTGCCCAGCCACAAAAAGATCTATTTTCTATGTTGCAGTCATTATCTGATAAATTTCTATCATTTCAAAGCCATACTTAAGAAAGAATTTTTAATTAATAAATAGAATTATCTCAATAAAAACTGTAAATAACCCAAGGCGACATCCACAGAAGGAGCAGCATGGATGTTCCCTCCTAAAAGAAAATCTTTAAATAAATTATAAAAGAAAAAAACTGTGGCATCTAAATCAACATGATGTGTTTGATCTAAGGCATTTTTGTTATACTTCACCCAAAACAGCGCATGTTGTAATCTTCATTAAATGTGGTTGAATAAAATGTAAGTCCACTTGTGTTTCCAGTCCTTAGCTCTGAGGCTAACTCATTGGGTAATTTCTGACACATCATTTAGTTTTACAGCTTCCCATCAGTTAGATAAAAAGGCTAGATTATATGATTTTTAAGATTACATTCAGATCTCCTGGCTTATTTATTATTCAGTTTCATATTCTGCAATATTTTGGTTTCTATTACCAATCACATACATGATTTTCATTCCTTTTTTTTCTGACAAAGCTAAGTTGTAATGTGTCTAAATTGTAATGAATTAGACAAAAAACAGTAAGGTGGAACTGGATTTCACCCTCCAGTTACTATTCTTCCACCAAATTGATTTGAACAAATGTCCACTTCCCAACATCCCATTTCTCTTTCTTTCCATTTCCTCTCTTTGTATAAAATCTACAGATGACTGCTACTGAGATTAAGTCCAACAAAATCTCAGGGCTGAGGTTATTTCATCCTGTTGCATTATGCCAGTTCCCAAATGAGAGACACTAATTCATTTTTTAAAAATACGTCTCCACTTCGAATACCAAAGCCTGTGGATTCAGTCCTGAAGACTCAGCTTTCTCAAGCTCTTCTGTAGTGAGTATACAGGCGGCTTATAACGTAACCAAAAAAGTCAACTAAGACCATACAGTAGGAGGTTTTAAAAGCCAAAATGATTAGTCTACTGTGGATTCAGAAGACTATAGAGATAGAATTTTTACAAGTTTTACAGCAGGAAAGTAATATGAAGGACTATAAAAAGAAAAAACTAGAGGAGGACATACCAAAAAGATAACACTTCACCGGAGAGTAATAAGGGTCTTCAAAAAGCAGTATCTTGACACTAGGAAAGAGGGAAGGAGTTTGTGAATGGAAAAAAAAATACAATGCAAAAGATGAATGGATAGGAACTTTGTAGTCAACACAATATAGAACACAGGTGACTAAAAGAATGGTAGTTCCATCAACAAAAATAAATAAATCAGGAAGAAACAGTTGAAAAATGAAAGTATGGTATAAAATGGTATAATATCTATGTCTAGAAACTAGGCTAACATAACTAGGGATTTATCCCAGTGCTATGGTTTGAATATTTGTCTCCTTAAAAACTCATGTTGAAATTTAATCCTCAACTGTGGCAGTATTAAGAGGTGGGGCCCTTAAGAGATAACTGGGCCATGAAGGCTCTGCTCTCACGAATGGTTTGATGGGTTAATGGATTAATGAGTTAGCATGGGAATGAGACTGGTGCACTTATAAGAGGAGGAAGAGAGGCCTGAGCTAGTAGGCTCAGCCCCCTCACCATGTGATGTCATATGTTGTCTTGGGACTCTGCAGAGAGTCCCCACCAGCAAGAAGGCCCAAACAAGATAAAGCCCCTCTATAACCATGAGAAATAAATTTCTCATCCTTATAATTATAAAGATAAGATTTATATATATTTATATAATATATAATTATTTTATAAATAATATTTATAAATATACATTATATTTATAAATTACCCAGGTTCTAGTATTCTGTTATAAGCAATAGAAAACAGACTGAGAAAACCAGACAAGTCAAATTTGACAAATCCAACAGTAGTTATGACATGATAATTACAGTCTCAAGTTATTCCATTATTCAAAATACCCAAAAGGAAAAAAATCAATGCTCTATCATACTGATGATAATGTATATGAAAACTAGATATAAGGAACAAAGATTTGTCAACCCAGAAATTGTCAATAAAGTGTCATGTTAAACAGAATAAAAAATGACAGCTATCTATCTCTACAACTTAAACACTCATAAGACAATGGTTTAGTAAATGTTACATATACAGAAGAAATTAATTATTTAACCAATCAAACAGTAAAATTTTACTGTGAAGACTACAATGCATGAAACACAACAGGGAATATGTGGAATAAGGCTAAGAAGAAAAGATACAGATACAGATGAAGAAAGGATGGCTATTAATGTAAGACAATGGTGAGGTAACAGAAGCCAACTCCCATAAATGCACAAGTGAACTCTTAGCCTTCTATCCTTGTCCTGAATCTCATGTTCTCTGTAACAAATTTCAATTCCTGAGCTAAAGTATAACAGGCAAACCAAAACAAAAAGATTATAACAGTAATATCAGACAAAACAGAATTCACAATGAAAAGCATTTAAGGGCCAGGCTGGATCAAATGATCCAGCAATCCCACTACTGGGTATTTACCCAAAGGAAACAAAGTCCTTATATGAAAAAGACACATGTACACACATGTTTATAGCAGCACAATTCACAATTTCAAAAATATGAAACCAACCTAAATATCCATCAACAAGTGGACAACAAAAAACATGGTATATATATACCACGAAATACTACTCAGCCATAAAACAGAATGAAATAATGACCTTTGCAGCAAAGTGGATGGAGTTGGAGGCCATTATTCTAAATGAAATAACTCAAGAATGGAAAATCAAATATTTTATGTTCTCATTTATAAGTGGAAGCTAAGCTGTGAGGATGTGCAATGGCATAAAGAATGATATAATGGATTTTGGGGCCTTGGGAATGGTGGGAGGAGGCACGATACATACACTATCTGACAGATCAAGGAGATTAAGAAAACTAGTATTTGGAGGATCCAAGTATTAATTTCAAAAATATAAACATAAACCTAACACTTTCTATCTACAGAGAATCCATCTTACTCACTCCTTCATGTTCAAGGAGTATTTGTAAATACTTAGCATCACTATCAGGCTTCTCTTATAATCATTTCTTTCCCCATCAGCTTAGGTTCCATGGCCCATTACTCCAACTACTCTCTTACCCTCTTCAACTCCTTTTACTCTATTGAAATTCCAATGCATCTGCTTGAAGAATACTAGCCCAAGATTAATCCATATACCCACCATCTTTGTACCTTTTTAGCATATGACTGGCTGCTAAGGATCACTGGGGGAATTAAGAATCACATAACTATGAAGACTAACGTCAGTGCAACTGTGTATGTAGTCTCATGGCTTCACACACCCGTTCAACACCTATTTACTGGGCATTTCCTATGATCCAGTGCCAGTACCAAGTACTGAAGATGGAGGGGTAAACAATACAGTGTTGTTTCTATCCTGATGGAGCTCAGTATCTAGAAAGGGAGACAGATATTAAACAACTAAATATATAATTATTTCATTTCAACTGTGATATTTCCAAAGAGAAGCATATACACTATAAGAGCATATCATAGTCTGAAACATAAGTTAGGCTCCCCTGGGAAAGTGACACTTAGGATGAAACGTAAATTATGAATAAGAGTTAAGTAAAAGAAATGAGGGAGATAAGAAGATGTTGGGCAAGAAGAAGGAGGAAAGAGTGTTCTGGGCAGAAAAATTAGAACATGGAAAGGCCAGGAAACATGCAAGGACATGATATGGTTACGGAACCAAAGGAAGTCTAATTTACATGAGGCAGAAGGGAGGGGACAAAAGTGGTGTGAAATGAAGAATTTATGGATCAAGTCACTCAAGATCCTTAATATCACCATGTTAAGGATTTTGATGTTCAGAGTAAAGAAAAACCTTCGAACAACTTCAAAATAATGAGAGAGACATATTTGGGTTTTTTGTTTGTTTTTTTTGTTTTTTTTTTTTTTTGAGATGGAGTCTCGCTCTGTCGCCCAGACTGGAGTGCAGTGGTGCGATCTCAGCTCACTGACAGCTCCACCTCTCGGGTTCATGCCATTCTCCTGCCTCAGCCTCCCGAGTAGCTGGGACTACAGGCGCCTGCCACCATGCCCGGCTAATTTTTTGTATTTTTAGTAGAGACGGGGTTTCACCACCAGGAGTGTCTCGATCTCCTGACCTCATGATCCGCCTGCCTCAGCCTCCCAAAGATATTTGTCATTTTTAAAGTAGCAATCTGCCTGCAGTGTGGAGAATCTATTAGAAGGACGCAGGGAGTCCTGTTAGAAGGCTTCACTTGTAATCTAAGGATTTTATGACAGCTTGGACTAGGATGGTAGCAGTAGAGTGAGAGACATGAATGGACTGGAAAGATTTAGGAGGTAATTCTGAAAGGAATTAATCCATTGGATAGTGAGTGGTTTTGTGAGGTGAGGAGAGGAACCAAGGATGTCTCCCAGGTCTCAAGCACAAACACCTGGAGGTAGAAGTAGTATGTGCCATTCAAGGAAGAGAAACACATCAGGTTTGAGGTGGGATGGAGAGATCATGAACTTAGTTTTACCAGTTTAAAATGTTGTGAGAGAGGAGAAGAGTCAAAATGACCAACTAGATGTAGCCAGGAAGAAGAGCTTCACCCACCAAGAAAGATCAAAACATCAATTAGACTGGCACATTCCAAGCAGATCTTTGTAAAGAAGGCGTTGAGAGTGGACAGAGGGAGAACACAGACTCTGGGGCTGAAGGGGAAGGAAGCTGGGAACCCTGAACAGGGTTGCCAAGCACCATGACCCGTTCCTGGCCCAAAGTGGCTCCTAAAGAAGGGGTGAGTAAAACAGGCATGGAGTGGTCCACCCTCACCACAGACCTGCAGGAGCCCCTCATGACCTCCACAGGCATTTGAGATGGCAGGGAGAACTGCCCGGGGAGTTGGCAGAGAAAGAACTGCAAACTGCATGGAGCCCAGAGGGTTAGGCATGGGGACAGCTACTATGGAGCGTGGTCATGGGCTCCCATTCCCCAAGACTTGCCATACTCCTATAGAAAGGGCTTTGGCCTTTCTTAGCTGCCAGACCAGGAGAGAGCAGGGCTGTCTTGCCTGCAGTACAGGGCCAGTATGATCTAAATGCTCGCATTTGGTGGCCTCTTCCAGGGTCCCTCCCTGACCACACGCACTCGCAACACAGCCACAGTGGCCCCACTGAAATGCTTCTCAGTGGCCACTACCATAACTCTTTCCCAGCCCCCACCCTCCCATAGGAGTGCTTTTGTAGACAGGACCCTGCCGGCACACACACACCCACAACATCCCCTTGTCAGGCTGCACGTGCATGAGGACCCACCACCACTATGCACACCCATAGGGCCCCCATTGTCCTGTTGGTGTACACCAACCCCTCCCCCTCAATCACCCCATTGGTGAGGACTCACCTATGGCACCCCCTACCACCCTACTGGTGCGCAATCACCTGTGGTTGCCCCACCACCACACTGGTACACACTCACCCACGATGCCCCCGCACCACACCACAGCATACTCTCTCACAACCCCTTCCATCACCCCACCAGAGCATATTTGCTAGCAGCCCATCAGAACGTGGTTGTCAGCTGACTGGGATTACCTCAATCCCTCCAGTGCAGTAGGTGCTTGAACTCTAGGGGACAGAGAACAAAGCTGCAGGCCTAGTTCCAGCCCCCCAGGGTTAGAGTCCACAGCACAGGAGTGCTGTGCTGAGGCTTGGTGGCCTGAAAGCATTCAGAAATGAAGCCAACTGAATAAACCAAATTATATCACAGTCAAACCCTCAAAGGCATCAAAGAATATAAAAGCAAAAAGCTCTATCCAAAGAACAGCAACTTCACAAATTAAAGAACATCAGCACACACAGATGAGAAACAGCCAGCATAAAAATTCTGGCAATTCTAAAACCAGAGTATCTTCTTATCTCCAAATAACTGCATTAGCTCCTCAGCAATGGTTCTTAACCAGACTGAGATGGCTGAAATGAAAGACCTACAATTCAGAATTTGGATGGGAAGGAAACTCCACAAGATACAGGAGAAGGCTGAAAACCAATGCAAGGTAAACAGTGAATCTACGAGTTGAAAGACAATATCACCATTTTAAGGAAGAACCAGACTGAACTTCTGGAAATGAAAAAGTCACTACAGGAATTTCACAATACAATTGGAAACATTAATAAGAGAATACATGAAGCTGAGGAGAGAATCTTAGAGCTCAAAGACTGCTCTTTCAAATCAATGCAGGCATATAAAGAAAAAGGAATTTTAAAAAATGAACAAAACCTCTGAGAAATATGTGATTATGTAAAGAGACCAAACTTCTAACACACTGGCATTCCTGAATGAGTTGGAGATATAGCAAGCAATTTGGAAAACATATTTGAGGAATTATACGGTTGGATTGGTGTCTCCTCCCAAATCTCAAATTCAATTGTAATCCCCAGTGCTGGAGGGCCTAGTGGGAGATGACTGAATCATGGGGGTGAATCCTTTATGAACGGCTTAGCACCATCCCTTTGGTGCTGTCCTCATGATAAGAGTTTTCATGAGATCTGGTTGTTTAAAGTGTGTGGCACCTCCCCCTCGCTCTTGGTCCTGCTCCTGCCATGTAAGACGCCTGCTGTTCCTGTTTTGCCTTCTGCCATGAGTAAAAGCTCCCTGAGGCCTCCCCAGAAGCAGATGCTACATGCTTCCTGTATGGCCTGTGGAACCATTTGCCAATTAAATCTCTTTTCTTTATAAATTACCTGGTCTCAGGTATTTCTTCATAGCAGTGTAAGAATGAACAAGCAGAAATTGTCCATTAAAATTTCCCCAACCTCACTAGACACATGAACATGCAAATTTAGGGAACAACTGCAAGATACTATATGACAAGCATCCCCCAGACACATAATTATCAGATTCTCCAAGGTCAATGCAAAAGAAAAAACCTTAAAGGCAGCTAGAGAGAAAGGGCAGGTCACCTACAAAGGAAAACTCATCAGGCTTACAGCAGACCTTTCAGCAGAAACCCTACAAGCCAGAAGAGATTGGGAGCTTATATTCAGTATCCTTAAATAAAATAAATTCCAACCAAGAATTTCATATCCAACCAAACTAAGCTTCATAAGCAAAGGAGAAAAAAAATCCTTTTGACACAAGCAAATGCTAAGGGAATTCATTACCATCAGACTTGCCTTAAAAGAGGTCCCTAAGAGAGTGCTAAACATGAAAATGAAAAAACAACACCAGCCACCATAAGGGCCCACTGACACAACAAAACAATTATATAATCAAGTCGACATAAGAATCAACCAGCTAATAACATGATGATAGGATTAATGCATCACATATCAATATTGACCTTGAATATAATATAAACATTTCACTTAAAAGGCACAGAGTGGTGAGCTGGATAAAGAAGCAAGACCCAACTGTAGACTGCCTTCAAAAGACGCATCTCACATGCAACAACCACCACAGACTCAAAGTAAAGGGATGCAGAAAGATTTATTAAGCAAACAGAAAACAAAAAAAGCAGGGGTTGCCATTATTTCAAACAGATTTTCAACCAAAAATAATCAAAAAGAACAAAGAAGAGTATTACATATTAATAAAGGGTTCAATTAAACAAGAAGATTTAACCATCTTAAACATATATGTACCCAACATTAGAGCACCTAGATTCATGACATAAGTTCTCAGAGACCTATGAAGAGACTTAGACAACCACACATAATAACAGGAGATTTCAACACCCTACTGACAGTGTTAGACAGATCAAGGTAGAAAATTAACAAAGATATTAAGGACCTAAATTGACACTTGACCAAATGGACTTAACAGCTATCTACAGAATACTTCACCCAATGACAAATGAATATAAATTCTTCTCATCTGCGCATAGCACATACTCTAAGATGAACCACACACTCAGCCATAAAGCAATTCTCAAGAAATTCAAAGGGAAATCATACCAACTACACCCTCAGACCACAGTGCAATAAAAATAGAAATCTATAATAAGATCTCTCAAAAACATACAATTACATGGAAACTAAGCAAACTGCTCATGAATCACTTTTGGATAAGCAATGAAACTAAGATACAAATCAAAAAACTCTTTGAAACTAATAAAAACAAAGAAACAACATAAGAGAATCTCTTGGACACAGCTACAGCAGTGTTAAGAGGAAAGTTTATAGCACTAAATGCATACACCAATAAGTTAGAAAGATCTCAAATTAACAACATCATACCTAGAGGAAGTCAAAAAAAAAAAAAAAAAAAACAGGGGCGGTGGCTCACGCCTGTAATCCCAGCACTTTGGGAGGCCAAGGCGAGCGGATCACAAGGTCAGGAGATCAAGACCACGGTGAAACCCCGTCTCTACTAAAACTACAAAAAAATTAGCCAGGTGTGGTGGCAGGCACCTGTAGTCCCAGCTACTCAGGAGACTGAGGCAGGAGAACGGCGTGAACCCAGGAGGCGGAGCTTGCAGTGAGCCGAAATCGCACCACTGCACTTCAGCCTGGGGGACAGAGCAAGACTCCGTCTCAAAAAAAAAAAAAAAAAAAAAAAAAAAAACAAGGGCAAACCAACCCCAAAGCTAGCAAAAGAAAAGAAATAACCAAACTCAGAGCTGAACTCAACAACACTGATGGGCAAGGATACTTACCACCATACTAATAAGGAAGAGCTGAACTGAACAACGTTGAGACATGAAAATCCATACAAAAGATCAATGAAGAAAAGTTGGTTCTTAGAAAAAAATAAACAAAGTTGATAGACAGCTAGCTAGATTAATAAAGAAAAAAAAGATCCAAATAAACACAATTGGCAATGACAAAGTTCACATTACCGCCAACCCCACAGAAATACAAGAAGTCCTCAGAGACTATTACGGACACCTCTGTGCATACCAACTGGAAAACCTAAAAGAAATGGATAAATTTTCGGAAACATACAACCTCCCAAGACTGAACCCAGAAGAAACTGAAATCCTGAACAAACCAATAATGAGTTCTGAAATGGAATCATTAAGAAAAAACCTAAAACCCAAAAAAATCCCTGAACCAAACAGATTCACAGCTGAATTCTATCAGATATACAAAGAAGAGCTAATAAAAATTCTACCAAAATTGCTCCCAAAAATTGAGAAAGAACTCCTCCCTAACTCATTCTATGAGGCCAGCATCATTCTAATACCAAAACCGGGAGGAGACGCAACATCCAAAGACTCCAAGAACTGATAAACAACTTCAGTAAAGTTTCAGGATACAAAATCAGTATACAAAAATCAGTAGCACTTCTATACACCAATAACGTCCAACCTGAGAACCAAATCAAGAACACAATCCCATTCACAATAGCCACACACACACACACACAATAATGTCTAGGAATAAATTAAACCAGAAAAGCTCAGGCCAATGTCCCTGATGAACACAGATTTAAAAAAAAAAAAAAAAACACACACACACACACTCAACAATATACTAGCAAACAGAATCAAGCAGCACATCAAAAAGTTAATTCACTATGATGAAGTAGGCTTTATTCCTGAGATGTAAGGTTGGTTCACACATGCAAGTCAATAAATGTGATCCACCACATAAATAGAACTAAAAACAAAAACCACATAAGCATCTCAACAGACCCAGAAAAGGCTTTCAATAAAATTCAACACCACTCCATGTTAAAAACCTTCAATAAACTAGGTATCAAGATAACATAACTGAAAATAATAAGAGGCTCCATGACACCATCACAGCTAAAATAATACTGAATGGGCAAATGCTGAAACTATTCCCCTTGAAAACCAGAACAAAACAAGGATTCCCACCTCACCACTCCTATTCAATGCAGTAGTGGAAATCCTAGCCAGAGCAATCAGCTGAGAGAATAAAATAAAAGGCATCCAAATAGGAAGAGAGGAAGTCAAGCTGTCTCTGCAGACAATATGATTCTATACCTAGAAAACCTTATAGTCTCTGTCCAAAGGCTCTTAGAACTGATAACTTAAGTTTCAGGATACAAAATCAATGTACAAAAATCAGTAGCATTTCTATACACCAATAACATTCAACCTGAGAACCAAATCAAGAACACAATCCCATTCACATTAGGCACAAGAAAATAAATAAATAAATAAATCTAGAAATAAATTTCACCAGGGAAGTGAAAGACCTCTAAGAGAATTATAAAACAATGCTGAAAGAAATCAGAGATGACACAAACAAATGGAAACATATTCCATGCTCATGGATAGGAAGAATCAATACTGTTAAAATTGCTATACTGACCAAAGCAATTTACAGATTCAATGCCAAACTACCAACTACCAATTCCAAACTACCAACTACCAATGCCAATTCCTAACTACCAATGTCATTTTTCACAGAATTCAAAAAAAACTATTCTAAAATTCACAACCAAAAAAGAGCCCCAATAGCCAAAGCAATCCTAAGCAAAAAGAACAAAGCTGGAGGCAGAACACTACTTCACTTCAAACCATACTACAAGGTTATAGTAACAAAAATAGCATGGTACGAAAATCAGATACATAGAACAATGAAACTAGTTAGGGAACCCAGAAATAAAGCCACACACCTACAATCATCATGTCTTCAAAAAGTCAACAATAACAAGCAATGAATAAAGGATTCCTTATTCAATAAATGGTACTGGTATAACTAGCTAGCCATACGCAGAAGACTGAAACTGGACCACTTCCTTTCACCATACATAAAAATCAACTGAAAATGGATTTAAAAAGTAATTGTAGGCTGGGCACGGTGGCTCACGCCTGTAATCCCTGCACTTTGGGAGGCCGAGGCGGGCAGATCATGAGGTCAGGAGATTGAGACCATCCTGGCTAACACGGTGAAACCCTGTCTCTGCTAAAAAATACAAAACATTAGCCAGGCGTGGTGGCAGGCACCTGTAGTCCCAGCTACTCAGGAGGCTGAGGCAGGAGAATGGCATGAACCTGGGAGGCAGAGCTTGCAATGAGCCGAGACCATGCCACTGCACTCCAGCCTGGACGACAGAGCGAGACACTGTCTCAAAAAAAAAAAAAAAAAGTAATTGTAAACCCTCAAATTATAAAAACCATAGAAGAAAACCTAGACGATATCATTCTGGATGTATGTCTTGGCAACAATTTCATAACAAAATCCCCAAAGGCAATTGCAACAAAAACAAAAATAGACAAGTGGGACATAATTAAACATCTTCTGTACAGCAAAAGAAACAATTAACAAAGTAAACAGACAAGTACCAAATGGAAGAAAATATTCACAAACTATGCATCTGACAAAGATCCAATATCTAGAATCTATAAGGAATTTAAATCAACAAGCAAAACACAAACAGCCCCAATTAAAAAATGGGCAAAGGACATGAACAGACACTTC
This sequence comes from Papio anubis, assembly GCF_008728515.1. Lineage (NCBI taxonomy): Eukaryota > Metazoa > Chordata > Mammalia > Primates > Cercopithecidae > Papio > Papio anubis. Next base: position 112,206,793 of record NC_044982.1, on the reverse strand, counting down.
TCAAAGACATAACACAGTCAACAAGCATATAAAAAATGCTGTATCAGTCTGCTCTCACACTGCTAATAAAGACATACTTGAGACTGGGTAATTTATAAAGGAAAGAGGTTTAACTGACTCAGTTCGGCATAACTGGGGAGGCCTCAGGAAACTTATGATCATGGTGGAAGGGGAAGTAAACACGTCCTTCTTCCATGTGGCAGCAGCAGGGAGAAGTGCCAAGCAAAAGGGGGGAAGCCCCTTATAAAACCATCAGATCTCATGATAACTCACTCACTATCACGAGAACAGAATGAGGGTAACAACCTCCATGATTAAATTACCTCCCACGACATGTGGGGATTATGGGAACTACAATTCAAGGTAAGATTTGGGTGGGGACAGAGCCAAACCATATCAAATGCTCAACATCACTATTCGTCAGACAAATACAAATCAAAACCACAATGAGACACTATCTCACATCAGTCAGAAAAATTATACAACCCCATTTAAAACTGGGCAAAGTACACGAACAGACATTTGTCAAAAGAATACATACATGGCCGGGCGCAGTGGCTCATGCCTGTAATCCCAGCACTTTGGGAGGCCAACGCGGGCGGATCACGAGGTCAGGAGATCAAGACCACGGTAAAACTCCGTCTCTACTAAAAATACAAAAAATTAGCCGGGCGTGGTGGCGGGTGCCTGTAGTGCCAGCTACTCGGGAGGCTGAGGCAGGAGAATGGCGTGAACCTGGGAGGCAGATCTTGCAGTGAGCTGAGATTGTGCCACTGCACTACAGCGTGGGTGACAGAGCAAGACTCCGTCTCAAAAAAAAAAAAAAATACATACACAAGCATATGGAAAAATGTTCAACATCACTAATCATTAGAGAAATGCAAATCAAAACCACACTGAGATCCCACATCATACCAGACAGAATGGCTATTGTTTAAGTCAAAAACAGATGCTGACAAGGTTGTGGAGAAAAGGGAATGCTTATACACTACTGTGGGAATGTAAATTTGTTCAGTCACCATGGAAAGCAGTTTGGAGATTTCTCAAAGAACTGAAAACAGAAATAATATTTGACCCAGCAATCCCATAATTGAGTATATACCCAAAGGAATATAAACTGCTCTACCAAAAAGATATATGCACACATACGTTCACTGCAGCACTATCCACAATAGCAAAGACATGGAATCAACCTAGATGCCCATCAATGGTAGACTGGATAAACAAAATGTGGTACATATACACCATGGAATACTATGCAGACACAGGAAAAAACAAGATCATGTGCTTTGCAGGAACATGGATGCAGCAGGAGGCCATTATCCTAAGCAAACTAATGCAGTAATAGAAAACCAAGTACCAAGTTCTCTCTTATAAGTGGGAGCTAAAGATTGAGTACACATGGAAACAAATATGAGAATAAGAGACACTGGGGCCCAACTCCATCAGAGTTTTACATATACTCACCTAGCCAAGTGTCCCCAGAGGAAGCTCCTATGACTCTAACACCTTCATCTATGCCTATGCTCCTTCCCTCAAATAGATCATTAGATACACTCAGGTCTTCTTTACTTGATCACTGAGAACTATCCTAGAGTCTTCAAGCCCAGCTGGCACAGGTTACTCCAGCAAGTCTACTGTGCTATGAAATCTCTAAGCCAGATGCAGGTGCCAGTCTCTTTATCCAAAGGAGCCCCCAAGCCTCCAGAGATACACATCTAGTTCCCTCCAGATTGAAATGGGAAACAAGGAAAGGAAAATAAAATGTATTCCCAGCATGTTTTCTCCAAACTCTCTCAATACATTCCAGAGACACCAAAATCAGTCCACACAACAAACATTCAACCAGAGAAGAAGATGCCAATCTCCCCTTCCAGCAGCCACACCCACAAATTTCACAACCAACTCTTTCAACCCTTACCTCAAAATTTTGTGAGAACAAATGAGGGAATGGCCACCACTTCATTAACTAAGCACACTCCAAAAAGCAATTCCCCTAACCCACTCTAGCCTACCTTGCAACAGAGCAAGGGAAATGTAGGGGTAATGCTTAGAGTAGAGTTTTGCTGCAATGTCAGTTCTTAGCAATTTATGTAGTAAAGTAGCCGATGTCATAAACAGGCACAACCTTCAAACTCAAAAAATCAGGAACGTAGCTTCTTTTGATTACAAAGTTAGCATGTACTCAGAAATCCCTGGCAAACAGGAAAGATACTTTTCACATCACGCTATACTTATGTGAATTACATAATGTGTTTTTTTTGTTTGTTTGTTTGTTTTTTGAGACGGAGTCTCGCTTTGTTGCCCAGGCTGGAGTGCGATGGCGCCATCTCGGCTCACTGCAAGCTCCGCCTCCCGGGTTCACGCCATTCTCCTGCCTCAGCCTCCGAGTAGCTGGGACTACAGGCGTCCGCCACCACGCCCGGCTAATTTTTTGTATTTTTTAGTAGAGATGGGGTTTCACCGTGTTAGCCAGGATGGTCTCGATCTCCTGACCTCGTGATCCGCCTGCCTAATGTGTTATTAACTGCATTTTACGTATGAGACACAGAACTGAACTGTGATTATTTTAACTAAGGTTAAAACATAAAAATCACAAATAGGAATAAATCTTTCAATGCATTAACAAAACAATGGCTGAATCCACTTACAAAATGAGGAAAAATTATTGAGTCATGTATCTCATAAAGATACTAACCAAATGAGATCATGGATGGCAGTGCCTTAATAATGAGAATAAAGCAAAACAAAACAAGAAAACTAGTTAGTATATACCCAGCATGTGCTTAGACCAAACGTTAAATTGTATCTTTTATACATCACTATCTGTAAGTCTTGGATAAGGAGAAGAGTTGAATATAAAAATACCTTTTAAACTCCTAGATTTCTCAGCATAAGCCTTTGAGCATCTTGGCACAGTACAAAGAATGGAAAACACATCTCTATTCCTCTCACTTTGTCAAAACTTTCTCCATTCTTTTAATCTACAACTTACACAAAAAATTTCTATTGCTATTAAGCTTTTATAAAGCTTGGAATAAGTGACAGAACCAGAAATAAAATCCACACTTTCTTGTGGCCAATTCTAGCTTCCTAAAACACAGTCGTGTCAGAGAAAGGTGCAAGAGTTTCTGCTTATCACAAAAAGACGTAATTGCAATTGGTCAATCTCACTTTACTCTAAAGAAGTATATATATTTTCAAGCAAATTTGATTTCAATCAGTCATTTGTTATTTTTAATAAAAAAAAAAAAAGAAACTGCTGCTTTGATTAATCTCTAGGGGTAATCTAGAGCTATTCTAAGCCCAAATGCTCAGTTTACAAAGCATAACAGAAAACTAAGTCCAGTAGTGTCTTCTACTACAACATGCTGACTCATTATACTCCAAGAATATGATTTTTAAACTTAAAAATATTTTTCTTTAAACATAAAAAGTGGCTGGGCATGGTGGCTCATGCCTATAATCCCACAGCTTTGGAATGCTGAGGTAGGAGGATTGCTTAAGCCCAGGAGTTCAAGACTAACCTGGGTAACATAGTGCGGCCTCATCGCTATAAAAATTTTTTAAAAATTAGCCAGGCATGGTGGCGTATGTCTGTGGTCCCAGCTACTCAGGAGGCTGAGGGAGGAAGATTGCTTGAGCCCAGAAGGTCAAGGCTTCAGTGAGCCATGTTTGTACCCCCACACTCTAGCCTGGGTAACAGAAAAAGACCTGCCTCAAAAAAAAAAAAAAAGTTTTTACATGCTGATAGTAACAATATTTAAGTATAACAACCACACAACATATATTTAGATGGTTTCAACTAATGTTCATTTTGAAACCTGCTTTTGATAACCAATATTTTTAGCTAGTATAAAACATATTTTGACTGTTTCCAATTTAAGAGAAAACATAGCTGCTGTCTCAATACGTAACTCTTCTTTAACCCCTCATATATTTCAGGGTTTTCAACCATATTCACCATAAAAACAGAAGTTATCTCTTTAATATTTCTATAAACATGTATCCCTCTGGTTTTCCTCAAAATAGGTTTATTCAGTAAAAAGTAATATGGTATACAGTCTCTACTTACTAAAAGGCCAGGCTTTTTAGATAGAGACACTCTACACCATGTGTCTGTTTAATATCCTATTACGAACACAAGATTATTTAAAATTAGAAAACACACCTTACAATGACATCCCAATCCCACCCAGGATTGTTTATGGTTAGCCATCAATCTCACTTTTCCCTAACCAAAGTGAATTAGGAGAGTGATAAGTATCTCAATGGAAAGGGAGTAATGTCCAATTAGACATTAAACATGAAACCAAAGAATGTGAAATCTCACTAGTGCCATCTACAGCAACATTGGAGAATACAGATAAGAATTTTTAAAATAATACTGGATGTGTATCCAACCTTTTGATTCCCTGCCCAGAAGTATGCATCAAGACAGCTGTCTACCAAATCCTTCACAGAATATAAAATATATAACTAGGTGATGCCAAAATAAAATCTTCAAAATCAAGAAAACCTGAAGCATAATGCTGATGTTAGTGTATGGATCAAAAGAACAACTTTTCATAAGAGGTAATTAAATAAAAAGCATACAGAATTTATTAAAACTAGAAAAAGTGAGATAAATGATCCAGTCAGGGCCAGGCACGGTGGCTCACGCCTATAATCCCAGCACTTTGGGAGGCCGAGGTGGGTGGATCACTTAAGGTCAGGAGTTCGAGACCAGCTTGACAAACACAGTGAAACCCCGTCTCTACTAAAAATACAAAAATAAGCCAGGTGTGGTGGCATGTGCCTGTAATCCCAGCTACTCAGGAGGCTAAGGCAAGAGAATCACTTGAACCTGGGAGGCAGAGGTTGTAGTGAGCCAAGATCATGCCACTACACTCCAGCCTGGGCAACAGAGCAAAAAAAGATCAAGTCAGATGTAGCAAAAATTCCAGAATCTGAATTCAAATGGATTACAAGGCCTCAAAGCAAACCTTACCTTACATTCGACCACACTCTGATCTGATTCGCAAGTTACATAGATTTCATCTACTGCTCGGCGAAGATTGTCAAAAAGAAATGCCCAGTATCGAGCTCTCAGATCAATCTTCCGAGGATGCCTTGTTTTAGTGGGACTTTTATCAAAGTGTTTATCTCCAGTCGTAGATGATGTTATTTTACAGTCCACTGCAGTACTCTGGTGAAGTAAAATAAAACACGAAAATAAATAAATAAAAGGGCTTCCAGGGATTGGATTTTTGTATAAAGATTCAATCAACTACAAACCAAAACTACTCCAGAAATAAAAAGCATCTGTACTGAACATGTATGGACTTTTTTCCTATCATTATTCTCTAAACAATACAGTATAACAACTACTTACACATAACATTTACATTGCATTAGGTATTATAAGCAATCTAAAGATTGTTTAAAGTCTATGGGAGGATATGCATAGGTTATATGCAAATACTACACCATTTTATATAAGGGACTTGAACATCCAAAGATTTTTATATCCATGGGAGATTGATATGGTTAGGCTTTCTGTCCCCACCCAAATCTCATCTTGAATTATATCTCCATAATCCCCACATGTAAAGGGAGAGACCAGGTGGAGGTAACTGAATCATGGGGGCGGTTTCCCCCATACTGTTCTCATGATAGTGAGTTCTCACAAGATCTGATGGTTTCATAAGGTGATCTTCCTCGCTTCGCTGGGCAGTTCTTCCCGCCACCTTGTGAAGAAGGTGCCTTGGTTCCTCTTTGCCTTCTGCCATGATTGTATGAGTTTCCTGAGGCCTCCACAACCATGCTGAACTGTGAGTCAATTAAACCTCTTTGCTTTATAAATTACCCAGTCTCAGGCAGTTCTTTACAGCAGTATAAAAATGGACTAATATAGAGATCATGAAACCAATCCCCCGTGGATACTGAGGAATAACTGTATATTATAAATCAACTTAACATATCTTTTGACCTGCTTCATACACTTCTTAAAGTATGTATTATTACCTCCACTTTACAGAATAATAAATTGAGGTTCAGAGGCTGAGTTGTTCAAGGTTACATTGCCACAGGAGACCATCATCTAGTTACAGCTCTACAATTACACTGCTGGTTTACCATTAGACTGTTGGCCGAGGCTCAGTGCTCACAGCTCTTTACCAGATATTCCAGACCACCTCATTTCTTTCTATATACCATTCAAAATTAAAATTAACTTAGGAAGTTTCCTAAATTATACTTCCTTCCCAAAGGTTTTTTCTACATTGATCAGCAAAGGACTAGCAGCTTCCTGTGAATCCAGACTCTAATCTTATGAAATTATCAAAACTATTGCCACTCATCCCCAGCTGTTTATGAATTTATCACACATCCATAAAATGTGGTATATATGTATAGCATTCATAATCATAAGTAATTAAAATCATAAAGTAACATTTTACCATCCTTGCTTATAACGTACAATGGGCAATAATGCTTTGGGGTTAAACTGTTTCTATCATTACGTGTGACTGCTCTATCCAAGGCTTTTATTTACAAAGATTCCAGAAGGGCAGAAAATATATTTTATAAAGGATTTTTGAAAACATAGTTATCATTTAATCATCACAACAACCTGTAAAGACAGGACAAATATTATTATTCCTATTTTGTAGATGACAAAACTGAGGCTCAGACTGAATTTCTTGACAAAAGTCAAAAGAATGACAAAACTGAAACTAGAACTCAATCTTTCAATTTCTCCTCCAACGTTCACAGTGTTTGACATGCAGCTAGCAAATAGTAAGTGCCCAAATAATGTAAGATATGATTATCATAAGAAAGACAAAAAGGAGAAAAAATATGCCTGTAGAAAAAATGTGCATAAACTAATGGCAATAATTGCCAACTTTGTGAAGAAAGGTAGATAAGACACATCAAATAACAGAGGCTACCCAGGCACAGTATTATACACATGTAGTCCTAACCACTCAGGAGGCTGAGGCAGGAGTATCACTTGAGCCCAGGAGTTTGAGAACAGACCAGGCAACACAGTGAGACCTTAAATCTCTCTTTAAAAAAAAAAAAAAAAAATTCATACAGGCTGGTTAACTAGTAGAGAGTTTTAAAATATAGGGCTCTACTTACTACTGACAAAAATAACACCAGTGATAATAACAATTGCGCCAGCATCTAACATTCATGATATACTATGTGCCAAGCATTGCACCAAGTGATTTACATATACTTAATTTAATCACTGAAGCAATTTTATATTACAAGTACTAATATTATCTTCATTTTACCGAGGAGGAAACAGGTTTAGCTAAATTAAATTATACCCCAAAGCCTCACATTAATTTAAGTGACGAAGCCAGAATTCTTAATCAGGTAACTATACTACTACTATGGCTTACTATGTCTAACTGCTTCCCAAGACACTCAATAGATGACAAAACAATCCAAACTTGCAGGAGAAATTACACACAATTGGATTCCATGAGGTAACAGTGTTTTAATCAAGGATTTTTGAGAGAAAAAGACAGAAAGAGGGGGAAAAAAAAGGGCAGGCCAGGGAAAGAAGAAGGAAGAAATTGAGACTTCTGACTCATCCCTTTCTGAGAGACTCATCGGCTCCCCTAAGAATCTGAGAAAACCTATGGACCTATCCCCCAAAAAATGCACGTGTATGACATTCAACATATATTTTCTTCATGTTCACAGACTCCATCTTCAACCTCAGATTAAGAAGCTCTCCAAGAAAAGAGAGAAGACCCAAATAAATAAAATTAGAGATGAAAAAGGAGACACTACAACTGATACCATAGAAATTCAAAGGATCGCTGGTGGCTACTATGAGAAACTATATGCCAATAAATTGGAAAATCTAGAGAGAATGGATAAATTTCAAGACACATACAACCTATCAAAATTGAACCACAAAGAAATCCAAACCCTGCACACACCAATAACAAGTAACAAGATCAAAGCCATAATAAAAAGTCTTCCAGTAAAGAAAAGCTCAGGTCCTGAAGGCTTCGCTGCTAAATTTAACAAACGTTTAAAAAAGAACTAGTACCAATCCTACTCAAACTATTCCAAAAACAGAGGAGGGGGGAATACTTCCAAAATCATTCTATGAGGCCAGTATTATCCTGATAACAAAATCAGACAAAGACACATCATAAAAACAAAAATACAAGCCATTATCTTTGATGAACATTGATGCAAAAATCTTCAGCAAAATACTAGCAAACTGAACATGTTCAACACTTTCAACATTACATTAAAAAGATCATTCATCATGACCAAGTGTGACTTACCCCAGGGATGCATGGATGGTTTAACAATATGCAAATCAATCAATGTGATATTATATAACAAAACGAATAAAAATCACGCAATCATTCCAATGCATGCTGAAAAAGCATTTAACAAAATTCAACATCCCTTCATGATAAAAACCCTCAACTATTGGGCATAGAAGGAACATACCTCAACATAATAAAAGCCACATACAACAGACAAACAGCTAGTATCATACTGAATGTGGAAAAACTGAAAGCCTTTCCTTTAAGATCTGGAACATGAAATGGATACCTGCTTTCACCACTGTTATTCAAAAGAGTACGTACTGGAAGTCCTACTTACGGCAGTCAGACATGAGAAAGAAATAACTGGAGAGGAAGAAGTCAAATTATCCTTGTTTGCAGATAATATGATCTTATATTTAGAAAAACCTAAAGACTCCACCAAAAACTATTAGAACTGATAAACAAATTCAGTAAAGTTGCAGGATACAAAATCAACACACAAAAACCAGTTGCATTTCTATATGCTAACAGTGAACAATCTGGGAAAAAAAAAAAAAGGTAATTCCATTTACAGTAGACAGAAGTAAAATTAAATACCTAGGAATTAACCAAAGAAGTGAAAGATCTCTACAATGAAAACACTGATGAAAGAAATTGAAGAAGACACCAAAAAACAGAAAGATACTCCATGTTCATGAATTGGAAGACTCAATGTTATTAAAATGTACATACTATCCAAAGCAATCTATAGATTCAATACAATCCCTATCAAAATACCAATGACATTCTTCACAGAAATAGGGAAAAAAAAAATCCTAAAATATATACGGAACCACAAAAAAACCTAGAATACCCAAGGTTATCCTGAGCGAAAAGAACACAACTGTAGGAATCACATTACCTGACTTAAAGTTATACTATAGAACTATAGTAACTCAAACAGCATGATACTGGCATAAAAACAGACACACAGATCAATGGAACATAATAAAGAACCCAGAAAAAAATCCATACACCTGCAGTGATCTCATTTTCAGCAAAGGTGCCAGGAACATGCACCGGGGAAAAGACAGTCTCTTCAATAAATGGTGCTGGGAAAACTGGGTATCCATATGCAGAAGAATGAAATTTGACTTTCTCTCACCATATACAAACCTCAAATCAAAATGGATTAATGACTTAAATCTAAGACCTCAAACTATGAAACTGCTACAAGAAAACTTTGGGAAAATCTCCAGGACATTGGTATGGGCAAAAAATTTCTTGAGTAATATACCCCATAAGCACAGGCAACGATGCAAAACTGGACAAATGGGATCACATCAAGTTAAAAAAAAAAAAAAAAAAAAAAACTTCTGCACAGCAAAGGAAACAATCAACAAAGTAAAGAGACAAACAACAGAATGGGAGAAAATATTTGCAAACTACCCATCTGAAAAGGGACTAATAACCAGAATATATAAGGAGCTAAAACAATTCAATAGGAAAAAAATCTCATAAACCAATTTTAAAATGGGCAAAAAATATAAACAAACACTTCTCAAGAGAAGACATACAAATGGCAAACAGGCATATGAAAAGGTGCTCAACATTACTGATCATCAGAGAAATGCAAATCAAAACTAAAATAAGCTATCATCTCACCCCAGTTAAAACGGTTTTTATCTAAAACACAGGCAATTAACAAATGCTGGAGAGGATGTGGAAAAAAATGGAACCCTGGTACATTGTTGGTGGGAATGTAAATTAGTATAACCAATATGGAGAACAGTTTAGAGGTTCCTCAAAAAAAAAAAAAGCTATCATATGATCCAGCAAACCCACTGCTGGGTATATACACAAAAGAAAAGAAATCAGAATATCAAAAAGATTTGTACTCTAATGTTTGTTGCAGCACTGTTCAAAACAGCCAAGATGTGGAAGTAAGTGGCCATCACCAGATGAATGGATAAAGAAAATGTACATATACACAATGAAATGCTTGCTATTCAGCCATTTAAAAAAAAATGAGATCCTGTCATTTGCACTAATATGGATGGAACTGGAGGTCATTATGTAAATGAAATAAGCCAGGCACAGAAAGACAAACATCACGTGGTCTCACCTACTTGTGGTAGCTAAATACCACGAAAATTGAACTCAGAGAAAGTAGAAGGATAGTTACCAAAATCTAGTAAGGGTAACAGGGGAGTAGGGGGGAAGTGGGGATAGTTCATGGGTACAAAAAAATGGAAAGAATGGGTGCAGCAAACCACCATGGCACATGTATATACCTATGTAACAAACCTGCACATTTTGCACATGTATCCCAGAACTTAAAGTATAATAAATAAATAAATAGTAACAAATAAAAGGATAAAAATACAAAAAAAATGGAAAGAATGAATAAGACAAAGTACTGGGGAACACAACAGGCTGACTATAATTTAATTGTATAGTTTCAAATAACTAAAAGAGTGTAACTGGATTATAATTCAAAGGATAAATGCTTGAGGGGATGAATACCCCACTTTCCACGATGTGATTATTACACACTGCATGCCTGTATCAAATATCTCATGTACCCCATAAATATATAGACCCACTATGTACCCACAAAAATTAATTTTTTAAAGCAGTTCCTCAGCCAAGTGCAGTGGCTCACACTTGTAATCTCAGCACTTCGGGGGGCCAAGGTGAGAGGACTGCTTGAGCTTACAAGTTTGAGAACAGCCTGGGCAGCACAGCAAGACCCTATTTCCACAAAAAATGAAAAAGCTAACCAGGTATGGTGGCACACACCTGTAGTCTCAGCTACTCAGGAGGCTGAGGTGGAAGGACTGCTTGAGCCCAGGAATTCAAGGCTGCAGTGAGCTATGATCATGCCACTGTACTCCAGCCTGGGAAACAGAGCAAGACCCTGCCTCTAAAAACATTTTTTAATTATAATTTAAAAAGAAGCTCTCTCCCTGTATTTTGTAGGTTTTTGAAACGATCTGAAGTACAAAAATAAAGACTTTTTTTTTTTCAAGATGGAGTCTCACTCTGTTGCCCATGCTAGAGTGCAATGGCATGATCTCGGCTCACTGCAATCTCCGGCTCCCAGGTTCAAGTGATTCTCCCACCTCAGCCTCCCGAGTAGCTGGGATTACAGTCACCATGCCTGGCTAATTTTTGTATTTTTGTAGAGATGGGGTTTTACCATGTTGGCCAGACTGGTCTTGAACTCCTCATCTCAGGTGACCCGCCCGCCTCAGCCTCCCAAAATGTTGGGATTACAGGTGTCAGCCACCACACCTAGCCTAAAAGATTACTTTTTTTTTTTTTTTTTTTTTTTGAGACAGAGTCTCGCTCTGTAGCCCAGGCTGGAGTGTACTGGCACAATCTCGGTTCAGTTCACTGCAAGCTCCACCTCCTGGGTTCACGCCATTCTCCTGCCTCAGCCTCCCCAGGAGCTGGGACTACAGGCGTCTGCCACCACACCCAGCTAATATTTTTGTATTTTTAGTAGAGACAGGGTTTCACCGTGTTGGCCAGGATGGTCTCGATCTCCTGACCTTGTGATCCGCCCACCTCGGCCTCCCACAGTGCTGGGATTACAGGCGTGAGTCACCGCGCCCGGGCAAAGATTTCTTTTATGTCTACCCCTTCTGAGATAATAGTTTCTTATATGTGTATCGAAAGGAACATTAAATAATACACTTAATTTATCAGTGCACGTATCTTACTATATAATTTTAAAAATATAATATGTACTTAAAAATCTATCAACTGGTTTTTTAGTAATTTTTTTAGCACACCACAGCCACCATACAGACAGGAGTACAGCCCCTCCTCCCTAGAACCCCCACCCCACTCTTCACTAGGCAGGGCCCATGGCTCATGAATGCAGAACAGTCGCCCTAGCCATGGCTGAGCATACCCACTGGTAGTGACACAGAGTTTCCCTGGGAAGAGGCTCCCAAAGGCATATGACAGCCCCTTGGTCACTGCCACAGTAACAGTGCTATTCCTCCTACCCTTGGACTAGGGGAGGACAGAAAGAGCCTAAGGGCTAAACTCAAACTTACAGTACATCACAGCTACTATACAGAGAGGAGACCAACCTCTCCTCCCTGTGAGCCTTCAACTCCCTGCTCCCCAACAAGCAGAACCTGAAGCTCATGCCAGCAGTGCAGCCGCCCCATCCCAGTGGCTGAACACCCTCGGTAACAGGGGTCCCACATTTCTTGGAGGTGGAGTCCCTAGGGGTAACCAAAAACCTCTCTGCCACTACCTCTGCCATGGAACAGTACCTGCTACCCTCAGACTAACAAAGGAACCAAGACCCACAGTACCTTATCCATACCTTCGACAAACTGCAGTCAACCCAAGGAGACAAGGCCAGTCTGTCTCCCATGTGTCCCACCCACCCCCTGCTCATCAACAGACAGGGAACCCCCAGCTTGGGCCCACAGCACAGACCCTTCATCCTGTGATGCCACTGCTAAAGTCCCTTCCTCTACTGGCTCCAAGTTGGGGAGAAACATCACCCCAGAGCTGCAGGGGGCAGCCTGGGAGTGTCAAGCCACAATCCAAAGGCAGTGGGAGAGGAGCCCACACTTTGAGAGCATTGAGAGGGAGCAAGGTTACAACTGTGAAGAAACCACATGACCAAGGAAGAACCTATCAACTGACCAGTACACTTAAGCACCACGTACTGGATCACATCCCAAAGCTTCAACACCAAAAATACACTGCTGTATTAGTCCATTCGCACACTGCTATGAAGAAATACCTGAGACAGGGTAACTTATAAAGGAAAGAGGTTTAATTGACTCACAGTTCCACATGGCTGGAGAGCCCTCAGGAAACTTACAATCATGGCAGAAGGCATAGGAGAAACAGGTACCTTCTTCACAGAGTGGCAGGACAGAGTGAGTGCCAGCAGGGAAAATACCAGACACTTATAAAACCATTAGGTCTCACGAGATTCACTCACTATCACGAGAACAGCATGGGGGAAACCACCCCCATGATCCAATTACCTCCACCTGGTCCCATCCTTGACACGTGAGGATTATGGGGATTACAATTCAAAGTGAGATTTGGGTGGGGACACAGAGCCAAACCATATTGCTAACATACCCATCCCCATGAAATTAAACAAAAGAAGTCAGCAACAAATAAAAACCTTACACAAAGCTTCCGTCCTATGAAAACATCAAGAAGTCCATTAATTACTCAAATTACACTGCAGTTAAAGGAACACCCACACTCAGAGAAAAGAAAGAACCAATGCAAGAGTTCCAGTAACTCAAATGACCAGAGTGTCATATGTCTTGAAATGACCACATCAGTTCTTTAATAAGGGTTCTTAACCAGGCTGAGCTGGTTGAAATGACAGAAATAGAATTCATAATATGAATAGGGCCTGTAATCCCAGCACTTTGGGAGGCTGAGGAGGGAGGGTCATCTGAGGTCAGGAGTTCAAGACCAGCCTGGCCAACACAGTGAAACACCACCTCCACAAAAATACAAAAATCAGCTAGGCATGATGGCGGGTACCTGTAATCCCAGCTACTTAGGAGGCTGAAGCAGAAGGATCACTTGAACCCAGGAGGTGAAGGTTGCAGTGAGCAGATTGCACCATTGTACTCCAGCCTGGGCGAAAGAGCAAGACTCTGTCTCAAAAAAAAAAAAATATATGGATAGGAACAAAGGTCATCAAGATTCAGGAGACAGGCAAAACCCAATCCAAGGAAACTAAGAATCACAATAGAATAATATAGGAGCTGAAAAATGAAATACCCAGTATAAAAAAGAACCTAACAGATCTAACAAGGCTAAAAAAACACACTATAAGAATTTCACAAGGCAATCACAAGTATTAACAGAATAGATCAAGCTGAGGAAAGAATCTCAGAACTTGAAGACTGGCTTTCTGAATTAAGACCGACAAAAATAAAGAAAAAGGAATGAACAAACCTCTGAGAAATGTGGGATTCTGTAAAGAAGTCAAACCTATGAATCACTGGCATCCCTGAAAAGGATGGGGAGTAAACAAACAACTTGAAAAAATACTTCAGGGTAGTATCCATGAAAACTTTCCCACCCTTGATAGAGAGGTCAGCAGTCAAATTCAGGAAATACAGAGAACCCCTGCAAAATTCTACATAAGAAGATCAACCCCCAAGACATGTAATCATCAGATTTTCCAAGATTGAAATGAAAGAAAAAATGTTAAAGGTAGCTTTAACAGAGAGAAAGGGCAGGTCACCTACAAAGGGAACCTCATAAAGCTAACATCAGACCTCTCAGCTACAAGTCAGAAGAGACAGGGGGCCTATATTCAACATTCTTAAAGAAAAAAATCTTCAACCAAGAATTTCATATCCAGCCAAACTTAACTTCCTAAGCAAAGGAGAAATAAGATCCTTTTCAGATAAGCAAACATTGAGTTTATGACTACCAGACCTGCCTTACAAGAGACCTTGAAAGCAGCACAAAATATAGAAAAGAAGAACTGCTACCAAACACACTTAAATACACAGACCAGGGACACTATAAAGCAACCACACAAACAAGCCAGCATAGTAACCAGCTAACAACAACATGACAGGATCAAATCCACACATACCACTAATCTTGAATGTAAATGGGCTAAATGCCCCACTTAAAAGGCACAGAGTGTCAAGTTGGATTAAAAAAAAAAAAAAAGACCCAATGGTATGCTGTCTTCAAGAGACCTGTATCACACATAAAGACACACATAGGCTCAAAATAAAGGGATGGAGGGAAATCTACCAAGCAAATGGGAATCAGAAAAAAAGGAGTGGTTACAATCCTAACTTCAGACAAAATAGACTTTGAGCCAACAAAGATTTTAAAAAATGACAAAAAAAGGACATTACGTAATGATAAAGGATTCAATTCAACAAGACCTAACTATACTAAATATATATGCACCCAACACAGGAGAAGCACCCAGATTCATAAAGCAAGTTCTTAGAGACCTACAAAGAGACTTAGACTCCCACACAAAAAGAGTGGAAGACCTCAATACTCCACTGGAAGTATCAGATCATCAAGACAGAAAATTAACAAAGATATTCAGGACCTGAACTCAACGTTGTACCAAATGGATCTGATAGATCTCTACAGAACTCTCCAACCAAAAGCAACAGAATATACATTCTTCTCATTGCCACATGGCACATACTCTAAAATCGACCTCATAATTGAACATAAAACAATCCTCAACAAATGCAGAAAGAACTGAAATCATACCAAACACACTTTCAGACCACAATATAATAAAAATAGAAGTCAAAACTAAGAAAATCACCCAAAACCATGCAACTACATGGAAATTAAACAACATGCACTTGAATGAATTCTGAGTAAATAATGAAATGAAGACTGAAATCAAGGAGTTCTTTGAAACTAATGAGAACAAAGATACAACATACCAGAATCTCTGGGATCCAGCTAAGGCAATATTAAAAGGGAAATTCATAGCACTAAACACCCACATCAAAAAGTTGGAAAGATCTCAAATTAACAATCTAACATCACAAGTAAAAGAATTACAGAAGCAAGAGCAAATCAACCCCAAAACTAGCAAAAGACAAGATATAAACAAAATCAGAGATGAACCCAAGGAAATCAAGACATAAAAAACCATTCAAAAGATCAATAAATCCAGGAGTTGATTCTTTGAAAAAATTAATAAGACAGGCCACTAGCTAGACTAATAAAGAGGAAACGAGAGAATACCCAAATAAACACAACTGGAAATGTCATGTTACCCCTGACCCCACAGAAATAAAAATAACCATCAGAAACCACTATGAACACCTCTATGCATACATATTGGAAAACCTAGAAGAGATGGATAAATTCCTGGACACGTACTCCCTCCCAAGACTGAACCAGAAACAAACTGATTCTCTAAATGGAACAACAATAAACTCCGAAATTCAATCAGTAACAAGTAGCCTACCAACCAAAAAAAGCCCAGGACCAGAAGGATTAACAGCCAAATTCTACCAGATATACAAAGAAAAGCTGGTACTGTTCCTATTGAAACTATTCCGAAAAAATTGAGAAGAAAGAACTCCTCTCCAACTCATTCTATGAAGCCAGTACCATCCTGATACCAAAATCTGGCCAAGACACAACACAAAAAGAAACTTCACGCCAATATCTTTGATGAACATTGACACAAAAATCCTCAACAAAATACCTGCAAACCAAATTCAGCAGTACATTAAAAAGCTAATCCACCAAAATCAAGTAGGCTTCATCCCCGGGATATAAGGTTGCTTCAACATAGGCAAATCAATAAATGTGATTCATCACATAAACAGAACTAAAGGAAAAAAAACCACATTGTTATCTCAATGGATGCATAAAAAGCTTTCAATATAACAACATATCTTCATGTTAAAAACTCTCAATAAATTAGGTATTAAAGGAACATACCACAAAATAGTAAGAGCCATCTATGACAAAGCCACAGCCAACATCGTACTGAACAGAGAAAAGCTGGAAGCATTCCCCTTGAAAACTGGCACAAAACAAAGATGCCTTTTCTCACCTCTCCTATTCAATACAGTATTAGAAGTCCTGGCAAGAGCCATCAGGCAAGAGAAAGAAATAAAGGGCATCCAAATAGGAAGGGAGGAAGTCAAAATATCCATTTACAGATGACTTGATTCTATGTATCTAGAAAACCCATAGTCTCAGTACAAAAGCACCTTCAACTGATAAACAACTTCAGCAAAGTTTCAGGATACAAAATCACTGTACAAAAAGTCATTAGCATTCTTCCTGTAATCCCAGCACTTTGGGAGGCCGAGGCAGGCTGATCATGAGGTCAGGAAATCGAGACCATTCTGGCCAATGTGGTGAAACCCTGTCTCTACTAAAAATACAAAAATTAGCTGGGCGTGGTGGCATGCACCCGTAGTCCCAGCTACTCAGGAGGCTGACGCAGAAGAATTGCTTGAACCCGGGAGGCAGAGGTTGTGGTGAGCAGAAATCGTGCCACTGCACTCCAGCCTGGTGACAAAGCGAGACTCCATCTCAAAACAAAAACAAGAACAAAAACAAAAAAGTCATTAGCATTCTTATACACAACAACAGCCAAGCCGAGAGTCAAATCAGGAATGCAATCCAATTCAAAATTGCGACAAAAAAGAATAAAATACCTAGAAATACAGCTAACCAGGGAGGAGAAACATCTCCACAACAAGAATTACAAAACACTGCTCAAAGAAATCAGAGATGACAAGAACAAATGGAAAAACATCCGATGCTCATGAGTAGGAAGAATCAATATCATGAAAACAGCCATACTACCCAAAGCAATTTACAGATTCAATGCTATTCCCATTAAACTACCAACGACATTCTTCACAGAATGAGAAAAAGCTATTTAAAATTCACGTGGAACCAAAAAAACGCCCAAATAGCCAAGGCAATCCTAAATTAAAAAAATAAAGCGCTAGAGGAATGAATGCTACCCAACTTCAAACTATGCTATACGGCTACAGTAACCAAAACAGCATGGTACTTGTACAAAAACAGACACAAAGACCAATGAAACAGAAGAGACAGCCCAAAAATAAGGCCACACACCTACAACTATCTGATCTTTGACAAAGCTGACAAAAACAAGATATGGGGAAAGGACTCTCTATTCAATAAATGGTGTTGAGATAACTGGGTTGCCATATGCAGAAGACTGAAACTAGACCCCTCCCTTACACCATATACAAATATCAACTCAAGATGGATTAAAGACTTAAATGTAAAACCCAAAACTATAAAAATCCTGGAAGACAACTGGCAATACCATCCTGGACACAGGAACATGCATAGGAAGATTTATTGACAAAGACACCGAAAGCAATTGACACAAAAGCAAAATTTGACACACGGGATCTAATTAAACTTAAGAGCTTCTGCACAGCGAAAAAAAAAGTAAACAACTTACAGAATGGGAGGAAATTTTTGCAAACTATGCATCTGACAAAGGTTTAATAAATATCTGGCATCTATAATAAATGTAAACAAATTTACAAGATAAAAACAAACAACCCCATTAAAAAGTAGGCAAAGAACACAAACTCTTTTCTAAAGAAGTCATACATGCAGCCAATAAGTATATGAAAAAAAGCTCAGTATCACTGTTCACTAGAGAAATGCAAATCAAAATCACAATGAGATACCATTTCACACCAGTCAGAATGGCTATTACTAAAAAGTCGAAAAGCAACAGATCTTGGCAAGGTTGTGGAGATAATACTTATATGCTATTGCTGAGAGTGTAAATTAATTCGGCCATTATGGAAAGAAGTATGGTGATTCCTCAAAGAGCTAAAAACAGAAATACCATTCAACCCATTACTGGGTATATTACCAGAGGAATATAAATCATTCTACCATAAAGACACATGCACATGAATGTTCACTGCAGCACTATTCACAACAGCAAAGACATGGAATCAACCTAAATGCCCATCAACAACAGATTGGATAAAGAAAATTTGGTGTATATATATATATGATGGAATACTATGTACCCATAAAAAAAGAACAAGATCATGTATTTTGCTGGAACATGGATGAGGCTGGAGGCCATTATCCTTAGCAAACTATTGCAGAAACAGAAAACCAAATACTGCATGTCCTCACTTACGAGAGCTAGATTATAAGAACTCATGAACATAAAGAAGGGATCAACAAACAGACAGGCCTCCTTGAGGGTGGGAGGAAAAAGAGGAAGAGCAAAAATAACTATTGGGTACTAGGCTTAGTACACGCGTGATGAAATAATCTGTACAACAAACCCCCGTGAAACGAGTTTACCTATATAACAAACCTGCACATGTACCCCTGAACCTAAAATAAAGGTTAAAATACATATACATAGATAAGAAATATATACATGTATGTGTATATATGTGCATATATATGTATATATGTTATATGTGTATATTAAACCATATATGTGTATATATTTTTAACCTTTTTTACAAATATATGCATATAAAATCATTGGTGCCTTTGTGTGTGGGGACGGGGGATTCTTTGTGAAGTCACAATGATATCATGATTAGAAGTCCATGTTTTTCTCATATGAAATTTTATTTTACATAATACATACTATATACTTAAAAATATCAAAATAATTGTCCAAAAAATCAAAAATCAGCCAGGCACAGTGGTGTACGCCTCTGGTCCCAGCCACTCTGGAGGCTGAGGTGGGAGAATTACTTGAGCCCAGGAGGTCAAGTGGTTCTGTGAGCTGTGATTGTGCCACTGTACTCAGCCTGGGCAACAGTGAGACCTTATCTCAAAAAATTAAATTAAATTAATAAAATAAAATAACAACACCTATGAAAAGTTCAGAGAAAATAACTATGGATTAAAAAACTAACTATAATTATGCTAAACACCTTCAAAAGATAAAGTAGGCTTGTGTTCTCCAAAATTTTATTACAGCAATTCAAAATTTTTGTATTCCAAATATCTTTACTATCCTACAACCTAAAGGCATCACTATATCAAGAAAGAAAATCATAAAAGAACTGGCAAACATGGAAGGCACAGCAGAGGAGTTAAGAGCATAAACTGTGGAAATTAACTGCCAAGGGCTGAACGTGGTGGTTCATGCCTGTAATCCCAGCACTTTGGGAGGCCAACACGGGCGGATCACTTGAGGCCAGGAGTTTGGGACCAGCCTGGCCAACATGGTGAAACCCTGTCTCTACTAAAAACATAAAAATTAGCCAGGTGTGGTGACACATGACTGTAGTCCCAGGTACTAGGGTGGCTGAGGCACGAGAACTGCCTGAACCCAAGAGGAAGAGGGTTCAGTGAGCCAAGATCACACCACTGCACTCCAGCCTGGGCAACAGGGTGAGACTGTCTCAAAGAAATAAATAAATAAATAAAAAGAAAAGAAATTAACTGCCTGGGTTCAAATGCTGGCTGTGTCATTTACTAGTAAGCTACATGCCTTCTCTCTGTCTCAGTTTCTTTTTGTAACAAAACTTCAATGTAAGTGAGGATAACTGTGATGCTTACATCAAAGGGTATGAGAACCAAATACATTAATATCTGTGAAGTATTTAGTACAAATCAGTCACACTGATTACTATACACATATTTGTTTTTAAAAAGTACACTAAATTTTTATTTAGATAAATAATATTCAAATCCTGCAAAATAAGATTTTCATAATTTATAATACATTCAGAAATTGAAATTAAAAGTAAATAAGTAAAAAAGTTATAGATGCTGTACCTGTTTAGTAGTTTTGTGAGTGCCTTGAATTGTCCTCTTAGATTTTCCACCAGTTTGATATTTAGGTTTTCCTTCAAGGCAAGAAAAAAATAAATATGTAGATATATGGAATGATAGATAATATAAAATTGAACTATAGGTAATTAGATAATGTAAACCTAAACTACTCAAATCATTCAGGTATACTAACATTTAATCTCCTTCCAGAGACCACAGTATAGTACAGTCTGTTCATGGTCAATATAAACCAATATAATTAAAACAACAACCACAAAAAATTTCCAAAGTCCCAGAGACTGTTATTATTGAATATCTTTCTCTGAACAGGAATAAATCAACATCTTAAAGAAGTCAAATACTCTAACAACTTTTAAAAACAAAGTCCAGTTACTGGTACTCCTCAACTTATATACAAATCTGGAAATAGTTCTCTAAGTTCAAATTTCATTTCAACAATAAAATTAAGACTATATGTTTTCTATATAAAACCCCAATATTTTGTTTTAATTTATGATATATGAAATGCACAATTTCATTGTGAAACGTGAGGTTTCAGTTCTTTGTATTTTCTCACTCATCCTTTTTATAAGAAAGACACTACTGTTTTGTAATTACTATTCTCAACAGCAATTCAAAACAGAAATAAAATTCTTCTTTTTTTTTTTTTACTTTTATTTTAGGTCCAGAGGCACATGTGCAGGTTTGTTATACAGACAAATTACGTTTCACAGGGGTTTGGTGCACAGATTATTTCATCACCCAGGTAATTAGCATAAGTAACTGATAAGTAGTTTTTCAATCTTCACTCTCCTCCCACTCTCTACCCTAAAGTAGGCCCTGATGTCTTTTGCTCCCTTCTTCGTGTCCATGTGTATGTACTCAATGTTTAGTTCCCACTTATAAGTGAGAACGTGCAGTATTTGGTTTTCTGTTCTTGCATTAGTTCACTTAGGATACTGATCTCCAGCTCCATCCTTATTGCTGCAAAGAACATGATTTCATTCTTTTTATGGCTATATAGTAGTCCATGGTGTATATATGTACATTTTCTTTATCCAGTCTACCATTGATGGCCATTTAGGTTTATTCCATGTTTTTGCTATTGTAAGCAGTGCTGTGATGAACATACACGTACATGTATCTTTATGGTAGAACAATTTATATTCTTTGAGTATACACCCAGTAATTAGAGAGCTGGGTCAAATGGAGTTCTGTTTTTAATTCTTTGAGCAATCACCAAAGTGCTTTCCACAATGGTCAAACTAATTTACATTCTCACCAGCAGTGTGTAAGTGTTCCTTTTTCTCTGCAACCTCTCCAGCATTTCAAAATAGGAATAAAATTCTATAAGGTATAACAGAATAATTTTCCTTTCTGCAAAATAATTTTGGGGCCAGGTCCCCTGAAGCAGTATAAATGAGCCATAACACACAGGTACCTAGCTATCAACTTATCTGACATAAGTGGGACACCCTCACCGTTCCACCAGGGGTGAAGGGAAAGAATGCTACAGTAACCTACAGAGCCCCATCCTTTAATTACATAAAACAATGTACCAGCAAGTTTTTTTAGAATATCCAGCAGAAAAACCAGCTTAGAATAAGCACAAGCTGTAATGTACCAGCAGGTTTTTAGAATATGCAGCAGAAAAACCAGCCTAGAAACAAAAATAATATGAAGCAGAGAACTTTTTTAAGTGGAATTATCCTCAGAAGCACTTAAGTATACATTGTAATCATAAAACAGAACAAGTTGCTATTAAAAACTTAGTTTTTAATCGCCTATATGTGGCAAAGCTTTAACAATATAAAATAATCCTTAACAAAAATTGTAAATGTTAATATTCTTCTTTTGTCATCATTACTACAGATATTCAGAAAGTTCTAATTATCTGTGCTTACAGTTTTTTGTTTTTCTTTCTTTTTTAAGATGCAGTCTCACTCTGTGCCCCAGGATGGAGTGCAGTGGCGCGATCTGGGCTCACTGCAACCTCTGCCTCCCAGGTTCAAGCCTCACGAGCAGCTGGCATTACAGGCGCCCACTGCCATGCCCAGCTAATTGTTTTGTATTTTAGCAAAGACAAGGTTTCACCGTGTTGCCCAACCTGGTCTCGAAATCCTGAGCTCAGGCAATCTACCTGCCTTGACCTCCTAAAGTGCTAGGATTACAGATGTGAGCCACTGCGCCCAGCCTGTGCTTACAGTTGTATTATGTTACAATAGTCACAAATGAAGCTTTAAAATTGTACTGGCCAATTATTTATGTTCTTATATGAAAAATCAGATTATGTACAGATGTTTATTATATTTTCTTTGTTTTTTGAATAGAAACAACTTTAATAGAAACACCTTTGAACTATTTTATGTTCAGAATAACCCATGGAAAATGAGATAATACAATTTCATATAAAAATATTTATAATACACAGCAACCACAAAATACTTTTTTTTACTTCTATAATAAATCATGTTGATATGTACTTTTATCAAAGAAATGAAGTAAGAGTAAGCTCCTTGTGAAAAGATTAGCTGTTAAGAAGTTGAATTGCAAAAGATAAATCCAATTTTCCCCTCTATTTGATAGTTTTTATGATTCAAAATAACTGCTCTCTAAAAATAGCTAGGAAAACTAAGAAAGAAAAGCTACAGGGGAAGACAGGTCCAAGCAGGCATTTTAAAATACCATAATACCTCCATAATTAAAATAGTATGGCACTCACACATGAATTAGGTAAACAGACTAGTAGAATGGAATACAATTACATATGGAAATTCACTCTACAGAAAAGGTGGAATCTCAAATAACTGGGGCAAAGATAAACTTCATAGTAAGTTATGCTGAGGCAACTTGTTAGCTATAAGGAAAAAGATAAAATTAGATCCATACCACACACTATGTGTAAGAATAAACTACAAATGGGTCAGAGGACCAAATGTAAAAAAGATAAAGATTTAAAACTTTTTTTAAAGAAAATTTTAAATAAAATAAAGTGTAAAAATAAATTTAAAAGAATAAAACAGGTGAATTCTTGTTTAGCTTGAAACACCTTGTGTAAAGATGTTTTTAAAGAATGGAAACATGATTAGAACATGCCAAAAGGAACGGGAGCCAAGTTAAAGGGTCTCCCATTTGAAAAATCGAGAACAATCTGAGCATCAAAATAGAGTAATTGTACCCCATTAAATACCATAAGAAGCCACGAGTCCATACAAACTGAAAATATGAATACATACATACATACATATAAAAATAAAGAGGAGATGCTCAAGTTCTTCCTTATATTAGAAGGCTAACAAATGCAGAAGGAATGATGGAGTTAACAAATCACCACTTTGCAACCACCAGAGGTATAACATAAGCCAAGGATTATCAATAGAAGCTAAAAGTAGTGAGTGTACTGTTTCAACAAAAACAGGATATTTACACAGTTTCAAACTATCTTACCAAAAATTACTCATTAGTTACATAGGAAAAAATTAGTTACTTTACAGTAGAGAAATTTGGCAGACAACACTTAAAGCAACTGATTAAATTAATGAGACAGTTATCATGAACTTCCTCTGATAACTAAAAAGGACGCATCATTTCTATAGAATTCCTACTAAAAACACATACCCGAATCTAGTCATGAAAAGATACCAGACAAACCTAACTATGAGGAGTATTCTACAAGCCCTCAGAAAGTTTCAAAGTGAGGTCTCCTGAAGTGTATGCCAATCTCCTGACTTCTGCATCTCCATCCAATCTTCAACATCCCCAGAAACAGTTGCTTCACACTGCCTCTAGCCATTAAAGGGAGGGGGGAGATTTTTTTTTTCTAGTTCAAATAATAATAATGAAAACTAAAGAAGTAACTTCTATTTTCTAAAGTATTACATTAAATTGCACCTAATTATGATACATATGATTTTTTTAAAATCTTTTTATTTTTATAAGAATTTAATAAAAGAAAAAACCTAAATGTCCATTTTCATACTGCTTATAAAGAACTGCCTGAAACTGGGTAATTTATAAAGGAAAGGGCTTTAATTGACTCATAGTTCAGCATGGCTGGGGAGGCCTCAGGAAACTTGCAATCATGGTGGAAGGAGAAGGGCAAGCAAGGCACCTTCTTTACAAGGCAGCAGGAAGGAGAAGTACCGAGTGTAGGGGAAAGAGCCTCTTATAAAACGATCACATTTCATGAGAACTCACTCACTGTCATGAGAACAGCATGGGGGAAACCACCCCTATGATCCAATTACCTCCACATGGTCTCTCCCTTGACATGTGGGGATTACGGGGATTATAATTCAAGGTGAGATTTGGGTAGGGAGACAAAGTCTAATCATATCACTAAATCTCTTATCACTTTAAAAAGCCCTAATCTGCCAGTCATAACACAATAAACCCAATTTCAAATTTCACTATTACCTGAAAAAGCAAAACTAACTGTAAGGCTTTTATAAAGCCATGTGTGTATAAAAGCAACAAAAAATCATTTCTTATTTAACATACTAATCAGCCCCAAGAGGCCTAATTGCAAACGGTTTTCAGTCTATCTATTTAGGACTAATTACATCCTTCTTATTTACAAAAATGAAACTAATTTTTTAAATACATACCATCATCATCTTTGCTTTCTAGTGGAACACTCCAAGCTATTAGGTTTCTTGCTGTACGACCCTCCTCTGCAACTATTCTCCTTACTTTGTCATGACTATTGGAGCGCTGGAATGAAGCCTATGTATGGAAAAAATGGTACTTATTAGATTATTAGATATTACATAAGTCAAAATATATAATATATTTAACAAAGTCATTAGTTCTCACATTTTTCTCAAAAAGAAAACACTTAAAACTAATTTGGGATTTGGTAGGTTGTTAAACAGAGAAGAGAAAGTCACAAGTCTTTTTTAGATCTAAAAACACTGAGTTTTGTAACTCTAAAAAATAAACAAATTATTTAAATAATAAATATAATCTAAGGTTTGAAAAGTGGCCTAAAGAGCACAAACACTGCTGTGGACTAATATCTGCACCATCCCTTACGCATCAACAAGTCCAAGTGTGAAAGAGACCAGTTTTCACAAACATCCTATATATTTCCCCTAAAAGACCTCTTCAGCATAAAATATTTTGGAAAATCCTTTTTTTATTCCCTAAAGTAAGTCAACATTCAGTTTTTAGCTACATAATTTTATCTCCTAGTTATTAGGATTCAAATAATAATTGCTGTTAACAGGTAAATTTAAATTGCAATTTTTAACACTCAAACTACTGCACAGAAGATGTGTAATTTCTTGCTTGCTCTAGCCCCACCTGGCCTAAAAACACGAGCCTACAGGTTCAGCCCCACCAACAACCTGTGCCAGCTGGGAGCCAGGTCCAGTAAAATAAAGGAAATTGCTTCCCCACTAATGAATGTCATATCAAAATAGTCTGTTTTCATAAGCCAAGTATCTGTGAGAAGAAAGAGATCATAAAGCACCCATATGAACACAAGGATACAGCCTGTTTATCTAATCCTTAAATCTGTGTGGGCAACCTGCCTCTTTGTGAAACAAGTTCACCACTGGGCCAGCCCAAAATCCCAGTCCAATTAGTAGGTGCCTCCATGCCCTTCTATAGTTCTTGCCAGCCTGGATTTTTAGATATCCTGGAATCCTAAGGCACAATACATTTAACAAGGTAATTACTATGTGCAAAAATATCAAGAGACTGAGGAGAATATAAAGAAATATAAAGTATTGTGCTTGTCCTCAAAGAGCTAACAATCCAAGCCAATGAAGCAAACATGTAAGAGTAAAAAATAATACATGAATTAACAAGTATAGTAGGTAGTCTCCAAAGATGCTCCCCTTGGCTCCAGTGAACCACACCTGCTGGTGTTCATGTCCTCATGTAATCCACTCCCCTTGAATATGCCTCTGTGACTTGCTTTCTGACCAATAAAATGAGGCAGAAAGGACACTGCATAACTTCTGAGACTAGGTCATTAGAAGCTTTGCAGCCTCCACCCAGTCTCTTAGAATGCGCCCTCTCTTAAAATCCAGCTGTCATTATCGGGGGAACTCAACCCGGATAATTCAACGTGGGTCCTTTTCTATTTTCCCTAAGTGTCAGCTGGTCTGTGAAATAAAGGGAAATAGTACAAAAGAGACAAATTTTGAAGCTGGGTGTCCGGGGGAGACATCACGTTGGCAGGTTGTGTGATACCCCCCAAGCCACAAAACCAGCAAGCGTTTATTAGTGATTTTCAAAAGGGGAGGGAGTGTACGAATAGGGTGTGGGTCACAGAGATCACATGCTTCACAAGGTAATAAAACATTACAAGGCAAATGGAGGCAGGGCGTGATCACAGGACAGGGGCGAAATTAAAATTGCTAATGAAGTTTTGGGCACACGTTGTCATTGATAACATCTTATCAGGAGACAGGGTTTGACAGCAGACAACCAACCGGTGGGACCAAAATTTATTAGGTGGGAATTTCCTCATCCTAATAGGCCTGGGAGCGCTATGGGAGACCGGGGTTTATTTCATCCCTTACCTACAACCGTAAAAAACAGATGTCCCCAGAGCGGCCACTTTAGAGATCTCCCCCTAGGAACGCATTCTCTTTCTCAGGGATGTTCCTTGCTGAGGAAAAGAATTCAGCAACATTTCTCCTATTTGCTTCTGAAACAAGAGAAATATGGCTCTGTTCCGCCCGGCTCTCAGGCAGCCAGACCTAATGGTTATCTCCCTTGTTCCCTGAACATCGCTATTATCCTGTTCTTTTTTCAAGGTGCCCAGATTTCATACTGTTTAAACAATTTGTGCTGTTAACACAATCATCACAGAGTCCTGAGGCAACATACATCCTCAGCTTACAAAGATGATGGGATTAAGAGATTAAAGACAGGCATAGGAAATCACAAGAGTATTGACTGGGGAAGTGATAAGTGTCCATGAAATCTTCACAATTTATGTTCAGAGACTGCAGTAAAGACAGGCATAAGAAATTATAGAAGTATTAATTTGGGGAACTAATAAATGTCCATGAAATCTTCACAATTTACATTCTTCTGCCATGGCTTCAGCCAGTCCCTCCATTCAGGGTCCCTGACTTCCCGCAACAGTCATGCCATGAGAAGCCCAAGCCACAAGTAGAGAGACCACACATGGGCAGCACTCTGGTTGACAGGCCCTAGCTGAACTCCCAGAGGACAGCATCCTCTGCCCATTGTGTGAGTGAGCCATTTTGGACATTCCAGCCCAGCTGAGCCCCTAGAAAACTGCTGCCATGCCAGTACCCAAGCCAACATCACATCACAAAAACCACCCAGTCAACTCACAGAATGAGACAATAGGAACTAGATGAATGCACCCTAACACACAATACACACACCTGGAACTATCTGTATACAGATACTAAAAACCGTGAGTTTACACTGATTGATTTCAATCCTATGCCACAGGGCTCATTTCAGCCTTTCTCTTTGCTTGTTTGAAACTTCTTTCTCCAACATAAGATCCCAAGTTTTCATTATCTACAATCTATTTACTTATCTGTTCAATTCTAATATATACACAAAGTAGTTTCAGAATTGCTAACCCATACTCCTATGAGAAACACATTTACTAACTACATTACAGCATTTATGTATGGTTCTTATCTTTAACCTTACAATAAATTAATGTTTGCCAAAATCATGTAATTAGTTCTCATCTTCCCCTGGGAGTATGTTACTATTTGCCTTCCAGTTTGGATTCTCCCCACCTACTGGTTAATTTTTATTCTTTTGGGGAATATGTGAAGAAAAAGCACCACATTATTTTCAAATGAAGGAAATTAATGAGCAGCATCACTTCAGGGAAAGAAAAAAAGTCACTATAGTACACTCTAGAGCAAGGGTCAGCAAAGATTTTCTACAAAGGGCCAGATAATAAATATTTTTTTTACTTTAGGCTTTGCAGGCCATAAGATCTCTGTAACAACTACTCAATTTTGCCATTTTATGTGAAGCAGCATAGTCAATATGTAAACAAATAATGTGGCTGTATGGTAACAAGCCAACTGTGAGATAAACAGATACATATTACTCGTTATTCTGAAATAAATTCAAATTACTGAAAAGTTCTAAATTCACACAAAGAATATCAAACATACCCTCACACATTTTTTCCTGAAGCATTTGAGAACAATCTGCAGTTATATTCCTTGGCAGTAAATACTTCACTATGTATTTTATATATGTAAGGATACTCTCCTATATCACTATACCATAATTAACAAAATCAGGAGATTATCGCTGACACAGAATTATTATTTAAACTACAGCAGCATTTAAATTTCACCAACCATCCCATTAATCTCTTTGACAGTATAAAATAAAGTTGAGAAAAAGGTATAAGCCCAGTTCTCCCAGAAACTCTGCAAACCCCAAAAAGGATAAATTGTACAAAGAAAACCACACTTAAGCATTGCACAGAAAAACTGATAACATGAAACAAAGAAAAAAGTCTTGAGTACAAAGGAGAGGGAAAAATCAACTCATTACCTTTAAAGCAATAGCAATAAGACTGACAGCCTTGCATTGTCCAGGAAGCAATAAAAGTAATAATTTATAATAAACTCTAATAAATTGATAACTTATTGCCTATTTAGTGGTATAGTAGGGTCAAAATCCTGACTGAAAAAGGTTCAAAACAGAATGATGAGAAAAATGGAGAGAGTATTAAGATACTTTGAGTTTCGTCATAAAGGAGAACAAAGAAATAAACAGAATGGATTTTTAAGGTAAGTGATAGTACATACTTTCATACTGATTGGAATGATCCAGTACAGAGAGAAATTGTGTTATGATAGGAAAGAGAGAATGACAATAGGTGCTAAATCTGTGAGTGACAGGAATCAGGTTTCGGTACAAAAATTAGTAACTAACCAACTAATATCCAAACTACTAAAAAAAACAAAGATTACATTCTTCTACTCTAATTCTCTGTGATGAGCGTCTAATCCAGAACTTGTCACTTTTTATGTCTTTAACATAAACATCTGTACCCACATTCCTTCATTCCTCTGACCTTACCCTGAATATCCATGTGTCATCTACTTACCTGACTCATTAAGCTTTCACTGAAACTCACTGTCACTGTCCAAACCCCATTCAGTGTCCTCTAGATTTGCAAGTCACTTCTCTACTCATTCCCATACTTTCCAATCAACGTAACACCAGAAAACCTCCTCATTTAGCTTAAGCACTTCTCCCATTAAGTATTAGTCAGTGCTATCTAACTTACACTGGCATCTATCATTTAGGGTACCTAAGCATTGTTCTAACCAAGAGTATCACAATTGTTTCCAGGCCAAATGAACAAGTATAAATAGGTGGCCTACTTTTCAGCTCTATTTCAGATAATCCCTTACACAATCACCAAACATCCTGTGAGAGAGAGAGAGAAAGAGACAGAGTGAGAGTGTGTGTGTGGGGGGGGGGGGGGGGTCATAAAATTCACTATGCTATACATTATACTCTAAGTCAAGAGTCTTCACAAAATAATGAGTTTCCAAGAACTAAAATGGATAATCACAAAATAGCAATGTTGTAACACTAGACCAGAAAACTTCAAATCTAATATTCTTTACTTCCATAAACATTTCAGCTCCACTATCAATTTTACCAAGTTGGCTCTTTTGTATTTAGTATATATACATAGATACACATTCAAAGAAAAACCACTAGTTCAAGACTTTGATTTTATTCTTAGTTTCAATACTTAATAAGCAAAAACATCGTAACTACTCATCTTACTACAAGATCTGATTGAAAATCATTTTTCATTTTAAAGCACAGATGCTTTTTGTAATATATGCTGTATGGACTCCTTTCAGTAAAAACCCAAAAATTCTAATGATTTTTAGTAATCCAATTCTTATAAAAATGTCAGTAGTAATGTAAATAAAATAGTTTTAAGCATTTTAATATCAGTATCAGGGTTTGAAATGCAATAAATGGTTCTGAGATACTTCATAAAATAGATGTTTATTTTAAACAGTATTTTTTTTTTAACCTAGGTTATTTTCTCACAGGAGTCTTCAACAAAATATGTGTATTTTCATCCAAAGTCACAGTGTGCCACCTAGTGCTGTATGGAGATTTTACAGAGACCTGTTCAAATACTTAATGTTTCAATTAAAAGTACCAGTCTTCAGTGTAAGTTTTTATGTTCAAATCTTACAGTACACAATCTAAGAAAGTAAGTGTTTAGAATAGTCACCAAAGAGGCTAGGTACTTCTAAGACTTGCTCCCAAATAAACTTCTTTCTCTAAGGTTTAAAATATCTAAATAATTTCAATTTTAACAACTTTTCCCACGATCTTGAAAAGGTTACAAGTACTGTTTACTAAATATATATCTGTCTCCATAAAACCTTCTACTTTATACAACTTCTTCAAAATCCATTCATACCACTACCTGCCCATAAAATGAAATTCTTGTATCTTTTTTCCAATGTTTTTCAGCTTTCTGAATAATTCAGAGAAGAACCTTTCTCTTAAATTCCCACTACTAAAGCCCTTAATACTTTGGGTAGTATGAAGATAAGATTACTAATCATGAAGCTTACCTGAGAAACCATATAATCAGTATAATTTCCCTAATATTACAGAATAAGCTGGAATCCTGTTCAGTAATTTATGATAACTTTATCAGTTTTTACCAGTATTTCACATCATCTAAAGGTAAAACCATAGATGAACTAAGGATGGCTAAACTATTATAAGGAGGAAACAACTTCTCTCTTGTATGAGCTACTCTGTTCTGGAGCCTCTGTTAGAGCTCACTAGCCTATACCCTAAATAATATATCAAGTCTTATCGAGTCTATCTCCTAAACACAACTGGAGAATGTAAATCCACTACCATCACCCTAGTCCAAGCCATCATCATCTCAAATCTAAATTATTAATACTGTATCAGCCTCCATGACAGAGACTACAACATGCATCAAAACCACTTGCTTTCTTTCCTGTCACAAAGCTAGACAACACCTTCCAGTCTTTCTTGCAGACAGATGGCCATGTGACTTCTGCATGCTAGAATATAGGGGGAAATGAGGTAAGCTATGTCCAGATCTGATTTATTTTTTTTAAAGCCTCCTGCATCATCGGCTATGCTCTCTCCCTCAGTTCACCACTTACTGGCCAGATGCACAGGATCTAGCAGGACTCTCTAAAGAATGACAGAGTCAAAAGATAAAAAAAAAAATTTAGGGCCGGGCGCAGTGGCTCAAGCCTGTAATCCCAGCACTTTGGGAGGCCGAGACGGGCGGATCACGAGGTCAGGAGATCGAGACCATCCTAGCTAACACGGTGAAACCCCGTCTCTACTAAAAAAAAATACAAAAAACTAGCCGGGCGATGTGGCGGGCGCCTGTAGTCCCAGCTACTCGGGAGGCTGAGGCAGGAGAATGGCGTGAACCCGGGAGGCGGAGCTTGCAGTGAGCTGAGATCCGGCCACTGCACTCCAGCCTGGGCGACAGAGCGAGACTCCGTCTCAAAAAAAAAAAAAAAATTTAGTCCCATCAAAATGTGGAAAGGTCACATGCTGAATACCTACACTGAACTATTAAGTGAACAAGAAATAAACTACTAATCTGTTGGTTCCCCTTCCAGTTATGAAACCATAAAAGGCATCCACATTGAAAAGGAAGAAGTCTAATTAGCCTCGTTTGCAGATGACATCTTTTACTTAGAAAAATATAAAGACAGTCAGGTGTGGTGGCTTACACCTGTAATCCCAGCACTTCGGGAGGCAGAGGCAGGGGAACTGCTTCAGCCCGGGAGCTCAAGGCTGCAGCGAGCTATGATTGCACCATTGCACTCCAGCCTGGGTGACAGAGTGAAACACTGTCTCAAAAAAAAAAAAAAAACCAAAAAACCTAAAGACTCCACCAAAATATGTTAGAACTAATTAACAAATTCAGTAAAGGTAGAGGATACAAAATCAACATACAAAAACCAACAGTGAACAATTCAAAAAAGAAAATCAAGAAAGCAATCCCATTTACGACAGTTACAAACAACATAAAATATCTTGGAATCAATTTAAGCAAAAAAGGGAAAGATCTAGACTGATGAAAGAGAATAAGGCTATAAAAAATGGAAAGGTATTTCATGCTTATGAAATGGAAGAATACTGTTAAAACAACAATACTACCCAAAGCAATTACAGACTCAATGTAATCCCTTATCAAAATATCAATGACATTCTTTACAGAAATAGAAAAAAAAATCCTAAAACTTATATGGAACACAAAATACCCCAAACAGCCAAAACAAACCTCAGCAAAAAGAATAAAGCTGGAGACATCCCAGTACCTGACTATAGTAACAAAATCAGCATGATACTGGCATAAAAACAAACACACAGACCAATGGAACAGAATAGAGAACCCAGAAATAAACATATACATTTACAGCCAAGTAATCTTTGACAAAATTGACAGGAACATACACCAGGGAAAGAACACCCTATTCAATAAATGGTGCTGGAAAAACTGGATAACTTTATGCAAAAAAATAAAATTCCTATCTCTCACCATACCAAAAAATCAAATCAAAATAGATTAAAAACTTCAAGGTAAGACCTGAAACTATGAAACTACTAAAAGAAAACTTGTCTGGGTAAAGATAACTTGTCTAGGTAAAGACTTGTTTGTGTAAGATCTCAAAAGCACAGGCAACGAAAACAAAAACAGACAAATGAGACTATATTAACTAAAAGGATTCTGCACAACAAAGGAAATAATCAACAAAGAGACAATCCACAGAATGGAAGAAAATATTTGGAAACTACCCATCTAATAAGAGATTAATAACCAGAACATATGAGGAGCTCCAACAACTCACTAGCAAAACACAAATAATCCAAATTAAAAATGGGCAAAAGATCTAAATAGACATTTCTCAAAAGAAGGTATACAAAATGGCCAACAGATATATGAAAAAAGACTCATCACTAATCACCACAGAAAGGCAAATCAAAACTACAATGAAATATCATCTCACCCAGTTAAAATGGTTTTTATCAAAAAGACAGGCAATAACATGCCACCGAGGATGTGGAAAAAGAGTACACTACTAGTGGAAATGAAAATTAGTATGACATTACAGAGAACAGTATGAAAGTTCCTCAAAAAAACTAAAAATAGACTCGACATATGATCCAGCAATTCCACTACTGGGTATATATCCAAAATAAAGGAAACTTTAATCAAAAAGATATCTGCACTCCCATGTTTACTGCATCACTATTCACATACATGGAATCAACCTAAGTGCCCATCAACAGATGAATAAAGAAAATGTATTACATATACAAAGTCGAATATCATTCAGCCATGAAAAAGAATAAAATCCTGTCATTTACAACAATATAGATGGAACTGGAGGTCATTACGTTAAGTGAAAAAAGCCAAGCATAGAAAGAGAATTATCACATGTTCTCCCTATATGTTGGAGCTAAAAAAGTGGATCTCATGAAAATATTGAGTAGACTGGTAGTTACCCAAGGCCAGGAAAAGTAGTGGAGTGGGGTGGGAGGGGATAAAAAGTTGATTAACCGGTACAAATATATGGTTGGATAGAAAAAATAAGACCTGGTGTTAGATAGATCAGAGGGGTGACTATAGTTATAATTCTTTATTATGCATTTCAAAATAGCTAGAAGAGAATAATTTGAATATTTCCAGTATAAAAAGACATATTTAGGTTGACAGATACAACCAAGTATACTAATTTGATCTTAACAAATGATATGAATGTAATCAATTATCACATGTACCCCCAAATTATGTACATCTCTTATGCAGCAATAAAATAAGTTATTACTGGGCATACTAGAAAACAAGTCCAAAGACTAAAAACCAAGAAAAAATACAAAAAATGAGAATATACCCACACATGAGCCAGGTAATAAAAGTTATCAGAAATAGATTTTAAAGTAACTCTAATTAATATGAATTGAAAATAAAAGGATTGAAATTTTCTGCAGAAAACTAGATACCTTAAAAAAATCAAGTAGAGGCCGGGCGCGGTGGCTCAAGCCTGTAATCCCAGCACTTTGGGAGGCCGAGACGGGCGGATCAGGAGGTCAGGAGATTGAGACCATCCTGGCTAACACGGTGAAACACCGTCTCTACTAAAAAAATACAAAAAACTAGCCGCGCGAGGTGGCGGGGCCTGTAGTCCCAGCTACTCTGGAGGCTGAGGCGGGAGAATGGCGTAAATCCGGGAGGCGGAGCTTGCGGTGAGCTGAGATCCGGCCACTGCACTCCAGCCTGGGCGACAGAGCGAGACTCTGTCTCAAAAAAAAAAAAAAAAAAAAAGTAGAAATTACAAAACTGAAAAACGAAAAAACTGAAATTAAGAACTCAATGAATGGTTTAACAAGAAATTAGTGAATTAGACTAAAACATCCCAATGAAAACAGGAAAAAAAAATAGAAAAGAGCAAAAGAGACATAAAAAATTTTTAAAAAGATCAAACATAGAAGCAAAAACTGAAATCTGAGGAAAAGAGAAACAAAAATGGGATTAGAGCACATAAAGGCTAAGAACTTTCCAAAACTAACAAAAAAGATCATACCATGAATCAACAGGCACTATGAATAAAATTGTGATTTTTTTAATAAAAATAGTAAAATAAAGAGACAAACGATAGACATATTAGGGTAAAAAAGTACTGACAACCAAAACAAAAAAAGAAAGAAAACCTTAGAAGTAATCACAAGTAACCTCAAATTAATAAGAATAAAACTGACAAGTGACATTCTATAATAGAAACAATAAATGCAAGCCAATAAAATAATACCTTCAAAGTGAAAAAACTAAATAACTGCCACACAGAAATATGTCAAAATATCTATTTAAAAACTAATAAAAGGGCCGGGAGCCATGCCTCACGCCTGTAATCCCAGCACTTTGGGAGGCCGGGATATACTTTGTTTTTCGTATCTTTAAAATTTCATAAGATTATACTACTTTCATATAGTTTGCATTTATACTCTTTTATTCATATTTTTACTGTTTTTTGGTGTTCATTTGCATGCAAACCTAGATTATTATACTGCATTAGTTATAATAGTATAATATAGTATATATAGTACATAATGTAGTATAATAGTAGAATGTAGGTTTGCATGCAAACCTAGATTATTATACTATATTATTATACTAGATTAGAAAACTTTTTATACTAGAAAACAGTAATTTTCTTTCAGTACTTTAAAGGTGCTCCACTGTTTAATGACATTTATCATGTCTGTTTGTTGGAAAATCAGCTGAGTTTTTTTGTCACCCCTTTGAAGGTAATGAGCTCTTATTGTCTCTGTACACTCTTAAGATTTTCTTTGTTTCAGGTTTTCATCAGTTTTTCTGTGATATACTTATGTTTGTTTTCTTTGTATTTATCCTGCTTAGGGGTTTGTAGAGCTTCTGGGAGAATTTGGCTGATAGCTTTTGTCAGTTTTAAAGCCATTCTCTTTCAAATTTTTTTTCTGCTCCAATTTTTTTTTTGAGACGGAGTCTCGTTCTGTCACCCAAGCTGGAGTGCAGTGGTGCGATTTCAGCTCACTGCAACCTCTGCCTCCTGTGAATATAAATTCAATGTTATATTGAAAGTCCTAGTCTGTGTAATAAGGTGAGAAAAAGAATAAAACAGGGAAATTACAAGCTGAACCTA
Organism: Papio anubis; assembly: GCF_008728515.1. Taxonomy (NCBI): domain Eukaryota; kingdom Metazoa; phylum Chordata; class Mammalia; order Primates; family Cercopithecidae; genus Papio; species Papio anubis. Next base: position 112,170,519 of record NC_044982.1, on the reverse strand, counting down.
CAGCAGCTTGTTACACTAGAAAGTATAGAAATGCTCAAAGAATAACATGGACATACCAAATAAACTTGGCTGGGTACAGTGATTCACAACTGTAATTCCAACACTTTGGGAAGCTGAAGCAGGAGGACTGCTTGAGTCCAGGAGTTCAAGACCAGCCTGGGAAACACAGGGAAACCCCCCATCTCTACAAAAACTTTTAAAAATTGGCCCAGCTACTCAGGAGACTGAGGCAGGAGGTTGGTTTGGGCCCAGGAAGTTGAGGTGGCAGTGAGCTGTAATTACACCACTGTACTCTTGCCTGGGTCACAGAGACCCTGTCTCAAAAAAAAAAAAAAAAAAAAAAATCCAAGAGCCAGCTTAAAGTCACCCACTGGCTAATCTGGGACAATCTGAGTATCAAAATAAATAATGATAATGTCAGATTACATTAAATACAATTAAAAATCAGAGTTCAGATAACAGGGGAATGTAAGCTTTTTCCTCACAGATCTTTAACTAATGAGTAAATCATTAATGGATTCTAAACTAGTAAGTGACAGTTTGATAAGGTACTGTATATTTACACAGCCTCAAAGTGCCTCTCCACAAATTACTTACTAATATCAAAAGAGAAAACAGAAACTTTAAAGTAGAAAAGCTTGACACTACATTACACTAACAAAGTGATCAAAGTTAACAAGCAGGACGAATTCAAATCATATACCTCCTATGTGATGTATTGAGAAGGACACATCATCATTCATGTGATATTCTGCCTAAAATGCAAAACCTGAATCTAATCATGTGAAACATCACCTAAACTGAGGAGACATTCTTCAGAATAACTGTCCCGTAGTCTTCAAAAATAGCAGTCAAGAAAGAGAAAGGCTGAAGAATTGCTCCAGAGTAAAGGAGAACAAACAGACCTGACAACTAAATGGATCAAGAAGAAAATAACTATAAAATACATCATTCATATAATGACAAATTTTGAATATCCACTGTGGATTATATAATAATACAGCATGAATGTTAAATTTCCACATTTTGATCACTGAATTGTGGTCATATAAAAGAATGTCCTTAATTCTTAGTAAATACACATTGAAGTATTTAAGGATGAAGGAGTATGTTGGCTTCAAATACTCTCAAATGGTTCAGGGAGAAAAGTATATATTGATCTATGTGTGCAGGTAGATATGTGTATATGGATGGATGTATATTTACAGACACATGTGTGTTTCACACACCCAAAGAGAGAAAGGAAAGAATAAAACTAATGGGGCAAAATTAGCAATTGGTAAATCTAGCAAAAGGATATACGAGAATTCCTCATAGTCTTCTTACAACCTTTCTTAAATTTAAAATTATAATGAAATTAAAAGTTATCAAAAATGATACAGGGGAATATTTTCATGATTTTCAGGTAGAAAGAAATAATCAGGACACAAAAGGCACTAATCATAAAGGAAAAATTTAATAACCAAATTTCATTAAAATTAAGAACAGTTCCTATTCAAAAGATGGTATTAAAAAATGAAAACGCAAGCTACAGAGTAAGAGAAGTGCCAAAGGTGCCAAAGGTCTTAGACTTAAGATAAAGAACTCCTTAAATCAATTGCAAAAAAAGAAAGACACTGAGTCAAGGCCAGGCACAGTAGCTCATGCCAGTAATCCCAGGACTTTGGGAGGCCAAGGCAGGAGAATTATTTGAGCTCAGGAGTTTGAGACCAGCCTGGGCAACATAGTGAGACCCAGTCTCTATTTTAAAAAGAAAAAAAGAGAGGAAGAAGAAGACAGACACTGAGTCAAAAAAGAAGTCTACTGGGTCAATAAAAAAATGAAGAGGAAACTTGAGTACGCACTTCACAAATGATACCTAAATGGCCAATAATCAAATGAAAAAGTACTAAGAATCGGTCATCAAAATTACTAAAAAAAATTTTTTAATAAATAAATGATTATACTGTGTACTGGTGAGGATCTGGGGCAACTCCTCCCATACACTACTGACAGGAAACAAAACTGGCAGCACCACTTTGGAAATCTGGTATTATCTATAAATACATGACCTGGCCTCCAGTCTCATCTTATACTATTCTTTTCCTCCTTTGCCATGCTCCAGTATCACTGACTTTCATTCAGTTCCCCATAAGCACCAAGCTCCATCCTAATTCAGGACATTTACACAGAATTATTTCTTCTATGTGGAATAATCTGCCCCTCTATAATGCACATTTATTGGCTTCTTCCCTAGCATTCATTCTCTACATCCTCGTCTCCTAACAGTTTTTGTTGGGGTCCCTTGTGGTTCTAGATAAGCACATTTTGTCCCTAACTCCAGGGCACAGCACAAGACCTTCCCTAAGTCAATCTGCTCACCTATCCACAACAACTGATCCAGAGATGAGCATGTGACCTAAGGTGATCAAAATTGAGGATCTCAGATCTTTTACTGGAATGTTAAAGAAAAGACTCTCCTACTGGCCATATATTAGGGAATATACAGCTTTGAAAACTACTGCTAACCATCTAGGGATCATAAAGACAGCAAGTCTTAAAATAATGGCAACAGAACAGAAGCCAGAGTAAGTGGAGGAAAAGCAATCAAATTCTTGATGACACTGTTGAGCCACTGGATCAACTCTTATCTGAAGCCAACTCTACTTGCTACTGAAAGCATTCTAAGAAGAATATTCCTCTTAGCCCAGCCAAAGCCTAATGATCTTTTGAATCCCAACTTAAATGTAACTTCCTAAGGCTAAGTTTTCTTCAACCCCAAGACTTGGCCAGGATTCCTTTTATATACTCAAACCAATTTGTACTCCTTTGTAATACTTAACCACAATTATATTTTAAATCATACACTTAATATGTTTATTCTGTCTTCCCATTAGACAGTAAGTTTCTGAAGGACTAGGTTTTGTTCACTACTCTATTCTCACTGTCTAGGATGGCGCCTGGCACATAAATATGTCACGAATGAATGAACTGGCAGAATGATTTTTTTTAAAAATCAATAAACGAACATTACTGGGAAAGGAGGTGTTCTACATAAATTGATAACTGAAGTTTTCCCTGCTAAGCACAAATTCTTTTTGGTTTTACTATTTTGTATGAAAATCTCTAAACACATTTCCTTGACCTCTGCAACAGAGGCTACTAAAGAAAGCTACTCTTTTCTTGATAACCAGGTTATCACTATGAACACCAACTTCTATATGATACTATAATTTAATTATGCCTCAGGAGTTATAGAAATACCAAAGATAGTTGTCCCAAAATAAATGGGCACAGACAAAAGTGTTGTTAAAGATTTTTCAGTTCTTTACTTCCTGATGATTAAGTAGGACACAAAAGCTTAATTATTAATTATTTTCTCCTCTTCCCTAACAAGCTATTAGCTGTCAATTCTTATTTGCTAGGCTTATGGGAAATGTACTATTGCAGTTCTGAATAAGGAACTCAAGAATTCTGCAAGTACAGTGAATATACTTACAGTATGTGGACTATCTGTTGTGTATGATCACAGGCATTTTTCATTCACTTTCAGGTTTTTGGACATATTCCTTAGAGTCACAATTGGCAGATAAGAAAAGCTTTACTATATCTTACCTGCTAGAGTTTTAAAACAAAGATCAATAGGAAATAGTATGCAGCTATAAAAAGAAATTAAGATCTTTAACACTCTAGAATATATTGCTGAGTGAAAAAAAAAAAAAAACCTCCCAAGATACTAAAATATATTGTGTTAGGTTCAAAAAAGAAAAACACATGTATATACATATAAATATACACATTCTTCTTTTTGAAAATATAAAGGATAAATCAAATATTAATAAAAATGATTACCCATGCACCCATTAAAATGACTACTATCAAAAAAACAGAAAAAAATGTTGGCGAGGACGTGGAAAAATTGGAACCCTTGTGCACTGTTGGTGGGAATTTTACATGTTGCAGCCACTGTGGAAAACACTATGACAGTTCCTCCAAAAATTAAAAGTAGATTTACCATATTATCTAGAAGTTCCACTTCTGGTTATGTACCCAAAATAACTGAAAACAGTTCTTCACTATTTTATTTATTTATTTACTTTTTGGAGACAAGAGTCTTGCTCTGACACCCAGGCTAGAGTGCAGTTGTATGATCATGGCTCACTGCAACCTCTGCCTCCTGCATTCAAGCGATTCTCATGCCTCAGCCTCTCATGTAGCTGGGATTAAAGACGCATATCACCACGCCAGCTGATTTTTGTATTTTTAGTAGAGCCAGAGTTGGCAAAGTTGGTCTCAAACTCCTGACCTCAAGTGAGCCAACTGGCTTGGCCTTCCAAAGTGCTAGGATTACAGGCATAAGTCATTGCGTCTGGCCTGAAAACAGTCTTGAAGAGATATTTGTACACCCATGTTCATAGCATCATCATTCACAATAGCTAAAAAGGGGAAACAGTCCAAGTGTCTGATGAATGGATAAGCAAAATGTAATATATACTGACAACAGAATATTATTCAGTCTTAAAGAGGAAGGAAATTCTGACATATGCTACAATATGGATGAGTCTTGAAGACATTATGCTAAATGAAATAAGCCGAACACAAAAAGACAAATACTGGATGATTTCACTTATATGTGGTACATAAAGTAGTCAAAATCTCAGACACAGCAAGTGGTACAGGAGCAGGGAGTAAGGGGAAATGGGAAATTATTGTTTAATGTATATAGAGTTTCAATACTGCAAGACAAGAAGTTCTGAAGATGAGTAATAGTGATAGCTGCACAACAATACGAATATACTTAATACCACTGAACTGTATACTTAAAAATGGTTCAGATGGTAAATGTCATGTTATTTGTATTAGCACAATTTAAATTTTAGAAATTACAATTAAAACAAATTTTAATGTTACCCACAAAGGAAGAAGAGAAAGAAGAGAGAAGAAAGTTGAATTTCTCTAAATGAACATTGTTTTATAGTTTGAATTTTGAACCATGTAAATGCTGCATATTAGGATGGTGGAATCTCTTTTGTCAAGATACTAAGATAGACCAGGCATAGTCGCTCATGCCTATAATCCCAGCACTGTGGAAGAAGACCAACACAGGAGGATCACTTGAGGTCAGGAGTTCAAAACCAGCCTGGGCAACAAAGCAAGACCCTATCACTACAAAAATATAAAAAATAAAAAATTGGCCAAGCGTGGTAGCATAGTTCCAAGCTACTTAGGAGGCTGAGGTGGGAGGACTGCTTGAGCCCAGGTGGTAAAAACTGCAGTGAGCTATGATTGTGCCACTGCACTCCAGACGAGGTGACAAAGAGAGACTCTGTCTCAAGAAGAAAAAAAAAAGATATTAAGAAAAAAAAAAAATCTGTCAACCTAGACTTCTATTCCAAGACCATCTTTCAAAATTAGGGTAGATTAAAAAAAAAGAAATCTTCTGGCAAACAAAAGCATAGTTTATGACCAAAAGACCCAAAAGCAGACCAACAGAAAATAACCCCAAATGACAAGATACGAAAAATCAAAACCTTAGAACTGAGGAAGAGTATGAAGTGGGGAGGGATGAGATAAGAGCACACAACAAATAGATGCTCTCCTGCTCTTTTTTTTTTTTTCTTTTTTCTTTTTTTGAGACAGAGACTCACTCTGTCACCCAGGCTGGAGTGCAGTGGTGAGATCTTGGCTCACTGCAAGTTCCGCCTCCCAGGTTCACACCATTCTTCTGCCTCAGCCTCTCGAGTAGCTGGGCCTACAGGCGCCCGCCACCACGCCTGGCCAATTTTTTGTATTTTTAGCAGAGACGGGGTTTCACCGTGTTAGCCAGGATGGTCTTGATCTCCTGAGCTCATGATCTGCCCATCTAGGCCTCCCAAAGTGCTGGGATTACAGGCATGAGCCACCACACCCAGCCCTTTCCTGCTCTTTCAACCAGAAGAAGGGGCTCTGCCCTGAGCCCCACACTTTAGAAGGTTGTACCTATCAAAAACACCAAAATCCAAAAGGGATCAGTAACTAATTGAGTGAACACAAATTAAGAGAGAGGGACTCACAAACTAAACTGGGTCCCCCTAGGCCAGACACAATAAGAGGAGAAGGAAGAAGGCAAATCAGCATCTGTGCTGGAAAAACCAGAGCAAGAATCTGCTTTTGATTAAGGTTAGTCACCCCAACTATCCCAAAGGAAGTATCCAGGCAGACTGGACTCCCTATATACCTACATTCCTTTCTCCTCCTCAATTTGAGTACTTTAAGAAGATGTTTGGAATTGCCTGAAAAATGTTGAGTTAGAAAAGTAAAGTGTGGGGTACAGAAACCTGTTTTTCCCTGGCTCTCTGGGGAATTTCACATCAGTCCCCATACCAGATTCAAGACCTACCCTAGCCCAACTTCTACCCTACCTGACCCAGGGAGAGTAGATTCCTTTAAGACCCGGCTGGACCCTGGATAGGAGGCCAGGTCAGGCTGTTAGTACCCATTGATTGGTAACTATTTAATTTTAAGACATTTTAAAAGCTGGCTTCCATTTGTATTCCTAAGCTAGGTACCATAAGTGTTAGAGGCAAGCCTGAGGAGCAGCAGGGTTCCTGGGCTCTAAGGTTGAATAGTACATTCATAGTTGCTCACTTTATCACTGTGCTTTATGACAATGTGTTCCACAGGGTATCTTGAATGAAACAACTATTACATTAAAAAAGATAAAAGAAAGGAAGAAAAGAGAAAGGCAAAAAAACTAAGGCTAGTCTTTAAGCTATCACTTACCATCATTCTTTAAATGCTCTTCTATGCCAAGATCATTTATCACATAAACCCATGGAGTATGACTCCTACAATAAAAAAAATATATATGCTTAGTTATAACATTACCAGAAAACCATAATTATTCATAAAAAGATACAAATCTCATCCCCACACTTACATTAAACAACAACAACAAAAAAAAAACTACTCCTTTATATTACCTGTTGGGGTATAATATAGCAGGCTTTAAATACTCCATGCTGAACAAGACCTCAATGCTCTCCAAAAAATAAAAATAAAATGGAAAAGGAACAGTATTAATTACATGGACATCCTAACCCAGAGGGGTTCCAAACTTTTTTACTACAACCCACAAACACATACACGTTTTATATCTTACCCAGTTCATACACGTTTAACTGAATTAAAAGTTTCGTAAAGTAGCAGATGCACTCTAATATTTCCTTCTGTATTCTATTTCGGTTTTTAAATGCTGCTTTCACTGAACTGACTCACTAATGAGTCTCAACTCAGTATAGAAAACCCTTTGTAACTTCCCTTAAGAACGTTCATAAACTAAGATTTTATCAGAATATCTTAATTAACAATTACATAAGGCTCTAAGTACAACAGCCCATACCTTTCAGGTAACCTATTTAATATGGCCAAACTTTTACTCAAAGAAATCCAAGTCAGGGAAACCAGACAGAACAGAAAGGGACTGGGAAATTGCTTAACTAGAAAAAAAAAAAAAAAAAAGACCTAACCCTGTATGAAGAGTCAGTGAACAAAAAAAAGAAAGCGGCAACTGGAACCAAACCTCCTTCTGGAAGAAAACCTAGATCATTTATCCTTTGTCAATAAAATATGCTCCTTTAAAATGCAGTACCAGTAAACACATGTCCAGAAAAAAACGTATATACAAATGTTCACAGCAGCATTATTCATAACAGCTAAAAAGTAGAAACAACCCAAATACCCGTCAACTGATAAATGGATAAATAAAATGCATATTCACACAATGAATAACAGGACATAAAAACGGATAAAAGACCAAAAAAAAAGGAAGAAAGTGCTAATACATACTACAATACATGCTAAGTGAAAGAAGCCAGTTATAAAAGAACACAAATTGTATGATTCCACATATGTGAAATGTCCAGAACAGTCAAATCCATAATGTCAGAAAAGAGACATTGCTGAAGGCTGGGGGGTTAGGAGAAAATGAGAGTAACTGCTAATAAGCACAGGGTTTCCTTAGTGGGTGATGAAAATGTTCTAAAAGTAATTATGGTGATGGCTGCAAAACTCTGTGAATATACTAAAAAACATTTTTAAATGGGGAAATTATATGGTATATGAATCATTTATCAGTAAAGCTATTCTATTTTTTTAAATGTACTACCTCTGCTCACAAACCTCCAACATCTCTCCATCTCACTCAGAGTAAAAGCCAAAGTCCTCACAGTAGCCTATCATGTCCAAAATTTTCCAATTCCATATACCCCTTCTCCCCAGCATTCATTGTACTCCAATCACACTGGCCTCCTTATGTTTCCCAGCATGCCAGACATATTCTGGCATTATGGGTTTACACTTGTTGGACCTCCCATGTGGAACACTCCCAATTCACTTTGCACAAATGTCACTCTCAATGAGGCCTTCCCATATAACATTCGTTAATTCATTCACTCATTTTAAGACAGGGCCTGGCTCTGTCGCCCAGACTGGAGTGCAATGGTGCAATCTTGGCTCACTGCAACCTCTGCCTCCCTGACTAAAGCCATCTTCCCACCTTAGCCTCCTGAGTAGCTGGGACTACAGGTGCACACCACCATGCCTGGGTACTTTTTTTATTTTTTGGCACAGACGGGGTTTCACCACGTTGCCCAGGCTGGTCTCGAACTATTGGACTTAAGCAATCCACCCACCTCAGTCTCCCAAAGTGCTGGGATTAAAGGCATGAGCCACCATGCACACCTGGCCCGATTTAAAATCATAACGCTACCAAACAAAGAAAAGCTGTGGGAGTTCGTCCCACCTTACAAAAAGGCTAAAAGAAGTTACTCAAGTTGAAACAAGAGAAGACTAACCATTCATTTGTTGATAGACACAAGTTGATTTCTTATCTTTACTACTGTGAATACACTGCAATAAACATATAAGTGCAGGTATCATTTTGGCATATTGATTTCCATTGGGTAGATACCCAGTAGTGGGATTGTTGGATCAAATGGTAATTCTATTTTTTAGTTTTTTAAGACATCCCCATAGTGTTTTCCATAGAGGGTGTAATAATTCACATTCCCACAAAATTGTACATGAACCCTATAAATTTATACAAATTTTTTAAAAGGATGCTAACAATGTGAAAATGTATAAAAATAAAACTCACAGCTGGGCACGGTCGCTCACTCCTGTAATCCCAGCACATTGAGAGGCCGAGGTGGGCAGATCACCTGAGTTCAAGAGTTCAAGACCAGCCTGGGCAACAGGGAAAAATCCTGTCTCTACTCAAAATACAAAAATCAGCTGGGTGTGGTAGTGTGCTCCTGTAATCCCAGCTACTTGGGAGGCTGAGGCAGGAGAATTGCTTGAAACCAAGAGGCAGAGGTTGCAGTGAGCCAAGATCTCACCACTGCACTCCGGCCTGGGCAACAGAGTGAGACTCTCTCTGAAAAATAAATAAATAAAAATAAAAAACTCAGATGCTGGCAAGGTTCTGGAGAAAAAGGAACACTTATACACTGTTGGTGGGAGTGTAAATTAAGTTCAGCCATTGAGGAAGATACTGTGGTGATTCCTCAAAGACCTAAAGACAGAAATATCATTCAATCCTATTACTGGGTATATACCCAAGGGAACATAAATCATTCTATTATAAAGACACATACACCTGTATGTTCATTACAGCACGATTCACAATAGCAAAGACATGGAATCAACCTAAATGCCCTCAATGACTGGATAAAGAAAATGTGGTACATATACAACAGGGAATATCATGGAGTCATAAAAAAGAATGAGATCATGTCATTTGCAGGTACATGAATGTAGCTAGAGGCCATTATCCATAGCCAACTAACACAGGAACAGAAAACCAAACACCGCATGTTCTCACTTATACGTGAGAGCTAAATGATGAGAACACATGGACACATAGAGGAGAACAGCATGCACTGGGGCCTTTTGGAGAGTGGAGGGTGGGAGGAGGGAGGGGATCAGGAAAAATAGTTGATGGGTACTAGGTTGAATACTTGGGTAGTGAAATAATCCCTACAACAAAGTCCCATGACACAAGTTTACCAACATAACAAACCTGCACTTGTACCCCTGAACTTAAAATAAAAGTTTTTTAAAAAGTCAGAGTATGTTCCAAGATGGCCGAATAGGAACAGCTCCAGTCTGCAGCTTCCAGTGTGATCAACACAGAAAACGGGTGATTTCTGCATTTCCACTGAGGTACCTGGTTCATCTCATTGGGACTGGTTGGACAGTAGGTACAGCCCACGGAGGGCGAGCCGAAGCAGGCCAGGGTGTTGCCTCACCTGGGAAGTGCAAGGGGTCAGGGATTTCCCCTTCCCAGCCAAGGAAAGCCGTGACAGACTGTACCTGGAAAATCGGTACACTCTCGCCCAAATACTGCGCTTTTCCCATGGTCTTAGCAACTCACAGACTAGGAGATTTTCTTCCATGCCTGGCTCAGCAGGTCCCACGCCCACGGAGCCTTGCTCACTGCTAGCGCAGCAGTCTGAGATCAACCTGCAAGGCTGCAGCCTAGTGGAGGAGGGCCATCCACCATTGCTGAGGCTTGAGTAGGTAAACAAAGCAGCCAGGAAGCTTGAACTAGGCAAAGCCCACCACAGCTCAGCAAGGCCTACTGACTATACAGACTCCACCTCTGTGGGCAGGGCATAGCTGAACAAAAAGCAGCAGACAACTTCTGCAGACTTAAACACCCCTGTCTGATGGCTCTGAAGAAAGCAGTGGTTCTCCCAGCATGGCGTCTGAGCTCTGAGAACAGACAGGCTGCCTCCTGAAGTGGGTCCCTGACCCCCATGTAGCCTAACGGTGAGATCCCTCCCAGGAGGGGCCAACAGACACCTCATACAGGCAAGGGCCCCTTTGGGACGAAGCTTTCAGAGGAAGGATCAGGCAGCAATATTTACTGTTCTGCAATATTTGCTGTTCTGTAGCCTCCACTGGTGATACCCAGGCATACAGGGTCTGGAGTGGACCTCCAGCAAACTCCAACAGACCTGCAGCTGAGGGACCTGACTGTTAGAAGGAAAACTAACAATCAGAAAGGAATAGCATCAACATCAACAAAAACAACATCCACACCAAAACCTCATCTGTAGGTTACCAACATCAAAGACCAGAGGCAGATAAAACCACAAAGATGGGGAGAAACAGAGCAGAAAAGCTGAAAATTGTTAAAAACCAGAGTGCCTCTTCTCCTCCAAAGCATCACAGCTCCTCACCAGCAACAGAACAAAGCTGGATGGAGAATGACAAGTTGACAGAAGCAGGCTTTAGAAGATCAGTAATAACAAACTTCTCCAAACTAAAGAAGCATGTTCTAACCCATTGCAAGGAAGCTAAAAACCTTGAAAAAAGGTTAGACGAATGGCTAACTAGAATAAACAGTGGAGAGAAGACCTTAAATGACCTGATGGAACTGAAAACCATGGCACGAGAACTTCGTGACGCATGCACAAGCTTCAATAGCCAATTCAATCAAGTGGAAGAAAAGGTATCAGTGACTGAAGATCAAATTAACGAAATGAAGTGAGAAGATTGGACAAAAAAGAGTGAAAAAAACGAACAAAGCCTCCAAGAAATATGGACTATGTGAAAAGACCAAATCTATGTTTGATTGGTGCACCTGAAACTCATGGGGAGAATGGAATCAAGTTGGAAAACACTCTGCAGGGTATTATCCAGGAGAACTTCCCCAACCTAGCAAGGCAGGCCAACATTCAAATTCAGGAAATACAGAGAACACCACAAAGATACTCCTCGAGAAGAGAAACCCCAAGACACATAATTGTCAGATTCACAAAGGCTGAAATGAAGGAAAAAGTGTTAAGGGCAGCTAGAGAGAAAGGTCAGGTTACCCACAAAGGGAAGCCCATCAGACTAACAGCAGATCTCTTGGCAGAAACCCTACAAGGCAAAAGAGAGTAGGGGCCAATATTCAACATTCCTAAAGAATTTTCAACCCATAATTTCATATCCAGTGAAACTAAGCTTCTTAAGTAAAGGAGAAATAAAATCCTTTATAGACAAGCAAATGCTGAGAGATTTTGTTGCCATCAGGCCTGCCTTACAAGAGCTCCTGAAGGAAGCACTAAACATGGAAAAGACAACCGGTGCCAGCCACTGCAAAACATGCCAAATGGTAAAGACCATCGATGCTATGAAGGAACTGCATCAATTAACGGGCAAAATAACCAGTTAACATCATAATGACAGGATCAAATTCACATATAACAATATTAACCTTAAATGTAAATGGGCTAAATGCCTCAATTAAAAGACACAGACTGGCAAACTGGACAAAGAGTCAAGACCCATCAGTGTGCTGTATTCAGGAGAGACATCTCATGTGCAGAGATACACACAGGTCAAACTAAAGTATGGAGGAAGGTCTACCAAGCAAATGGAAAGCAAAAAAAAGCAGGGGTTGCAATCCTAGTCTCTGATAAAACAGACTTTAAACCAACAAAGATCAAAAGACATAAAGGCCATTACATAATGGTAAAGGGATCAATTCAACAAGTAGAGCAGCTATCCTAAATATACATGCATCCAATACAGGAGCACCAAGATGTATAAAGCAAATCCTTAGAGACCTACAAAGAGACTTAGACTCCCACACAATAATAATGGGAGACCTTAACACCCTACTGTCAATATTAGACAGATTAACGAAACAGAAGGTTAACAAGGATATCCAGGACTTGAACTCAGCTCTGCACCAAGTGGACCTAATAGACATCTACAGAACTCTCCACCCAAATCAACAGAATATTCTTCTCAGCACCACATCGCACTTATCCTAAAATTGACCATATAATTGGAAATAAAGCACTCCTCAGCAAATATAAAAGAAATCACAACAAACTATCTCTCAGACCACAGTGCAATCAACTTAGAACTCAGGACTAAGAAAATCACTCAAAACTACACAAATACAGGGAAACTGAACAATCTGCTCCTGAATGACTACTGGGTAAATAATGAAACGAAGGCAGAAATAATGATGTTCTTTGAAACCAATCAGAACAAAGACACAACATACCAGAATCTCTAGGACACATTTAAAGCAGTGGGTAGAGGGAAATTTATAGCACTAAATGCCCACAAGAGAAAGCAGCAAAGATCTAAAATCTGCACCCTAACATCACAATTAAAAGAACTAGAGAAGAGCAAATAAATTCAAAGGCTAGCAGAAGGCAAGAAATAACTAAGATCAGAGCAGAGCTGAAGGAGATAGAGACGCAAAAAACCCTTCAAAAAAATCAATGAATCCAGGAGCTGTTTTTTTGAAAAGATCAAAAAAATTGATAGACCACTAGCAAGACTAATAAAGAATAAAAGAAAGAAGAATCAAACAGACACAATAAAAAATGATAAAGGGGATATCACCACAGAGCCCACAGAAACACAAACTACCATCAGAGAATACTATAAACACCTCTATGCAAATAAACTAGAAAATCCAGAACAAACGGATAAATTCCTGGACACATACACCCTCCTAAGACTAAACCAGGAAGAAGTTGAATCTCTGAATAGACCTTAACAGGCTCTGAAATTGAGGCAATAATTAAGAGCCTACCAACCAAAAAAAGCCCAGGACCAGATGGATTCACAGCCAAATTCTACCAGAGGTACAAATAGGAGCTGGTACCATTCCTTCTGAAACTATTCCAATCAATAGAAAAAGAGGGAATCCTCCCTAACTCATTTTATGAGGCCAGCATCATCCTGATACCAAAGCCTGGCAGAGACACAACAAAAAAAGGGAATTTTAGACCAATATCCCTGATGAACATCAATGCAAAAATCCTCAGTAGAATACTGGCAAATTGAATCCATAGCACATCAAAAAGCTTATCCACCCACAATCAAGTCAGCTTCATCCCTGGGATGCAAGGCTGGTTCAACATATACAAATCAATAAACATAATCCATCACATAAACAAAATCAATGACAAAAACCACATGATTATCTCAATAGATGCAGAAAAGGCCTTAGACAAAATTCAACAGCCCTTCAAGCTAAAAACTCCCAATAAACTAGGTATTAATGGAACATATCTCAAAATAATAAGTTATTTATGACAAACCCACAGTCAAGATCATACTGAATGGGCAAAAACTGGAAGCATTCCCTTTGAAAATTGGCACAAGACAAGGACGCCCTCTCTCACCACTCCTATTCAACACAGTGTTGGAAGTTCTGGCCAAGGCAATTAGGCAAGAGAAAGAAATAAAGGGTATTCAATTAGGAAAAGAGGAAGCCAAATTGTCCCTGTTTGCAGATAACATGACTATATACTTAGAAAACCCCATCATCCCAGCCCAAAATCTCCTTAAGCTGATAAGCAACTTCAGCAAAGTCTCAGGATATAAAATCGATGTGCAAAAATCACAAGCAATACACCAATAACAGAAAAACAGAGAGCCAAATCATGAGTGAACTCCCATTCACAATTGCTACAAAGAGAATAAAATACCTAGGAATCCAACTTACAAGGGATGTAAAGAACCTCTTCAAGGAGAACTACAAACCACTACTCAACAAAATAAAAGAGGACACAAACAAACGGAATAATATTCCATGCTCATGGATAGGAAGAATCAATATCATGAAAATGGCCATACTGCCCAAAGTAATTTATAGACTCAATGCCATCCCCATCAAGTTACCAATGACTTTCTTCACAAAATTGGAAAAAACTACTTTAAAGTTCATACGGAACCAAAAAAGGGCCCACATTGCCAAGACAATCCTAAGTAAAAATGACAAAGGTGGAGACTTCACATTACCTGACTTCAAACTATGCTACAAGGCTACAGTAACCAAAACAGCATGGTAATGGTACCAAAACAGATACATAGACCAATGGAATAGAACAGAGGCCTCAGAAATAACACCACACATCTACAACCATCTGAACTTCAACTATCTGAACTTTGACAAACCTGACAAAAACAAGAAATGGGAAAAGGATTCCCTATTTAATAAATGGTGCAGGGAAAACTGGCTAGCCATATGTAGAAAGCTGAAACTGGATCCCTTCCTTATACAAAATTATACAAAAATTAATTCAAGATGGATTAAAGACTTAAATGTAAGACCTAAAACCATAAAAACTCTAGAAGAAAACCTAGGCAATACCATTCAGGACATATGCATGGGCAAAGACGTCATGACTAAAACACCAAAAGCAATGGCAACAAAATCCAAAATTGACAAATGGGATCTAATTAAACTAAATAGCTCCTGCACGGCAAAAGAAACTACCATCAGAGTGAACAGGCAACCTACAGAATGGGAGAAAATTTTTGCAATCTATCCATCTGACTAAGGGCTAATATCCAGAATCTACAAAGAACTTAAACAAATTTACAAGAAAAAACAACTCCATCAAAAAGTGGGCAAGGGATATGAACAAACACTTCTCAAAAGAAGACATTTATGCAGCCAACAGACACATGAAGAAATGCTCATCATCACTGGCCATCAGAGAAATGCAAATCAAAACCACAATGAGATACCATCTCATGCTAGTTAGAATGGTCATCATTAAAAAGTCAGGAAACAGGCCAGGCGCGGTGGCTCAAGCCTGTAATCCCAGCACTTTGGGAGGCCAAGATGGGCGGATCACGAGGTCAAGAGATCGAGACCATCCTGGCTAACCCGGTGAAACCCCGTCTCTACTAAAAAAATACAAAAAACTAGCCGGCCATGGTGGCGGGCACCTGTAGTCCCAGCTACTTGGGAGGCTGAGGCAGGAGAATGGTATGAACCCGGGAGGCAGAGCTTGCAGTGAGCTGAGATCCAGCCACTGCACTCCAGCCTGGGCGACAAAGCGAGACTCCGTCTCAAAAAAAAAAAAAAAAAAGTCAGGAAACAACAGATGTTGGAGAGGATGTGGAGAAATAGGAATGCTTTTACACTGTTGGTGGGGGTGTCAATTAGTTCAACCATTGTGGAAGACAGTGTGGCAATTCCTCGACGATCTACAACTAGAAATACCATTTGACCCAGCAATCCCATTACTGAGTATATCCCCAAAGGATTATAAATCATGCTGCTATAAAGACACATGCACACGTATGTTTACTGCAGCACTGTTCACAATAGCAAAGACTTGGAACCAACCCAAATGTCCATCAGTGATAGACTGGATTAAGAAAATGTGGCACATATGCATCATGGAATACTATGCAGCCATAAAAAACGATGAGTTCATTTCCTTTGCAGGGACATGGATGAAGCTGGAGACCATTATTATCAGCAAACTATGACAAGGACAGAAAACCAAACACTGCATGTTCTCACTCATAGGTGGGAATTGAACAATAAGAACACTTGGACACAGGGTGGGGCCTGTCGTGGGGTGGAGGCTGGGGGAGGGATAGCATTAGGAGAGATACCTAATGTAAATGACAAGTTGATGGGTGCAGCAAACCAACATGGCACATGTATAGCTATGTAACAACCTGCACTTTGTGCACATGTACCCTAGAACTTAAAGTATAATAAAAAAAAAAAGAAAGTCATTGCATAATGATAAAGGGACAATTCATCAAAAGGATATAACCACTGTAGATATGTATGCACCCAACATTGGAGCACCAAAATTTTAACGCCACTGAAGGGAAAAATAGACAGCAATACGTTAATAGTAGGGGACTTCAATATCCCACTTTCAATAAGGGATAGATCATCCAGACAAAAAAAAAAAATCAACAAAGAAACAGTGAACTTGAACAATTCTGTAGGCCTAATGGACCTAACAGACATATGCAGAACATTCCAACCAACAGCAGCAGAATATACAAAACATTTTCAAGCACACACAATATTCCCTAGGATAGATCATATGTTAGGCCACAAAACTCAAGAAGTTCAAGAATTCAACAAATTCAAGAAGACTTAAATGATAAGTACCTTTTCTGACCACAATGGTATAAAGCTAGAAATAACAGGAAGAAAACTGAAAAATTCACAAATATGTGAAAATTAAACAACACACAACTAAACAATCAATGGGTCAAAGAAAAAAATCAAAAGGAAAATCAAAAAGTATCTGAAACAAGTGAAAATGGTAATACAACATAGCAAAACTTACGGGATACAATAAAAGCAGTTCTAAGGGGCAAGTTTATAGTGATAAAAGCCTACATAAAGACAGACAGGGCTGGGCACAGTGGCTCAGGCCTGTAATTCCAGCCCTTTGGGAGGCCGAGGTGGGCAGATCACCTGTGGTCAGGAGTTCAAGACCAGCCTGGCCAACATGGTGCAACCCCATTTCTACTAAAAATACAAAAAATTAGCTGGGTGCAGTGGCACGTGCCTGCAGTCCCAGGTACTTGTAAGGCTGAAACAGGAGAATCGCTTGAACTTGGGAGGTGGAGGTTGCAGTGAGCTGAGATCACACCACTGCACTCCAGCGTGGGCGATAGAGTGAGACTTCAACTCAAAAAAAATGACACAGACCTCAGCCTTGCATGATGTGAACACCTGTAATCTCAGCTAGTCAGGAGACTGTGGTGGGAGGATTGCTTGAGCCCAAGAGTTCGAGGCTGTAGTGTGCTATGATCATGCCTGAAACTAGTCTATACATTCCAACCTGGGCAACATAGCATGATCCCAACTATGAAAAGAAAAAAAGAGAAAGATGAAACAACTCAGATAAATAACCTAAGTTTACACCTCAAAGAACTAAAAAAAGAACAAAATAAATCTAAAGTCAGCATAAGGAAGGAAATAATAACAGAGCAAAAATCAATGAAATAGAGACTAGAAAAACAGAAAAGATCAATGAAACTAAGAGTTGAAATGAAACTCTTATGAAAAAGATAAATGAAACTGAAAAACCTTTAGCTAGACTAAGAAAAAAGAAGACACAAACAAAATTATAAATGTAAGAGGAAACATTACAACTGATATTACAGAAATAAAGGGATCATAAAAGACTACTTTGAATAATTACATGCCAACAAATTCAATAACTTAGAGAAAATAAGTAAACTCCTAGAAATATACAACCTACCAAGACTGAATCATGAAGAAATAAAAAATCTGACCAGATCAATAACAAGTAAGAAGGCTGATTGTGTAATAAAAAACTCAGGAGAGAGAAGAACCTAGGACCTCATGGCTTCACTGGCAAATTCTACCAAACATTTAATGAAGAATTAATACCAATCCTTCTCAAACTCTTCCCAAAAACTGAAGAAAATATTTCCAAACTCATTTTACAAGGCCAACATTACCCTAATACCAAAGCCAGACATAAACACTAGAAGAAAAGAAAATTACAGGCCCATATCCCTGATGAATATAGATTCAAAAATCCTCCACAAAATACCAGCAAACCAATCCAACAGCTTATTGAAAGCATCATACACTATGATCAGGTAGGAATTATTTGTGGCTTGCAAGAATGGTTCAACATATGCAAATTAACATATCAGATACACCACATTAACAGAACAAAGAATGAAAATCATATGATCATCTCAATAAATGCAGAAAAAGCATCTGACAAAATTCAACATCATTTCAAGATAAAAACTTTCAATAAATTAGGTACATAAGTAATGTCATAATAAAGATCATAGATGACAAGCCCACAGCTAACATTATACACAACAGTGAAAATTTAAAAGCTTTTCCTCTGAGATCAAGAACAAGACAAGAATGCCATCTCATCCAGTTCTATTCAATATAGTCCTGGAAATTCTAGCAAGGGCAATTAGTCAAGAAAAAAAATAAAATAAAAGTACCCAAGTTAGGAAAAAAAGAAATGAAATTGTCTGTTTGCAGATGAGATGATCTTATATACGGAAAACCCTAAAGGTTCCACCAAAAACTATTAGAACTAGTAAATTCAGTAAAGTTGTAGTATATAAAATCAAAATACAAAATGGAAAAATCAGTAGCTTTTCTACACACTAACAATGAACCATCCAAAAAAGAAATTAAAAAAAAAACCCATTTACAACAGCATGAAGGACATGAAAGACAATAAAAGGCTGGCCACAGTGGCTCACACCTGTAATCCCAGTACTTTGGGAGGCCAAGGCAGGCCAATCACTTGAGCCCAGGAATTCAAGATCAGCCTGGGCAATATGGCGAAACCCTGTCTCTACCAAAAATACGAAAATTGGCCAGGCATGGTCGGGTGTACCTGTAGTCCCAGATACTCAGGAAGTTGAGGTGGGAGGATAACCAGAGCCTGGGGAGGTCAAGGCTGCAGTGAGCTGTGATCATACCATTGCACTCCAGACTGGGTGACAGAATGACATCCTATTTTAGGATTGTTTATTTTATTGTTTATTTTAGCAACAAAAATAATAATATAATATTAAAATACTTAGGATATAAATCTAACCAAGGAAAAGAAAGATCTATACACTGCAAACCATAAAACATTGATGACAAACTGAAAATAATACAAATAAAGAGAAAGACATCCCATGTTCATGAACTGGAAGAATTAACACTGTTAAAATATCCATACTACCCAAAGCAATCTACAAATTCAACATAATCCCTATCAAAATCTCCGTGACGTTTCTCACAAAAATAGAAAAAACAATCCTAGACCTGGCACAGCGGTTCATACCTGTAACCCTATAATCCTAGCACTTTGGGAGGCCAACGCAGGCAGACCACTTGAGCTCAAGAGTTTGAGACCAGCCTGGGCAATGTGGAGAATACACAAATACAAAATAATACCAGAAATCCACCAAAAATACAAAAATACAAAAACATAGCCAGGCATAGTGGCACACACCTGTAGTCCCAGCTCCCTGGGAGGCTAAGGAAGGAGGCTCACTTGAACCCAGGAGATAGAGGCTGCAGTAAGCTATGATCGTGCTACTGCACTCCAGCCTGGGTGACAGAGTGAGACCTCATCTCTAAAAATATTAACTTTTTTTTTTAAAAAAGAGTAAGTTCTGAAGTCAGACACAAATACATATCCCAAGTCTGCCAATTACAAACTACACAGCCTTTAGACAAATTCTTTAACACTTTTGAATCTCAGGGTACACAGCTATAAAACAAGAGTAAAAATATCTACTTTGTAGGGTTATTTTCAAAATCAAAGAAAGTAAACATGAAGAAATATCTGATGGCAAACAACCAGTACTCAATACTTGGTAGCTGTGCACCAGAGGATTATGGGTAATTTTTTTGTTATTTTCAGATTTTCTGATATATGATTGCACTGCACTACAATTACAGCTTTAAAACCCTATAATGATTTAAATTTAAAGTACTTCCAAATTACAGATTAAACTAGGCTCTCACTTAAAATTTTTCAGTCCAGAGTTCACAAACTCTTAATTACAGGCCTTTTCCTACAAAAAGGAAAAAGAAAGGTTAGTTCAAGATTAGCCGGGTACAGCAGCTCACACCTGTAATCCTAGCACTTTGGGAGGCTGAGGCGGGCAGGTTGCCTGAGCTCAGGAGTTCAAGACCAGCATGGACAACATGACAAAACCCCATCTCTACCAAAAATACAAAAACTTAGCTGGGTGTGGTGGTGCGCACCTGAAGTCCCAGGTACTCGGACGACTGAGGCATGAGAACTGCTTGAACCCAGGAGGCAGAAGTTGCAGTGAGCTGGCATCACACCACTGCACTCCAGCCTGGGTGACAGAGAGAGACTCTATCTCAAAAAAAAAAAAAAGAAAAGACTGAGTTATTATTTCTTAAGTCCCACCAGATACTGATTAACTTCAAATCCTTACATCACTGCATCTTGTGCGTTCAATTAGGCATCTGACAGATTATTGTCTCTGCCTCTGAACTGAAATGCTTAACTTTGTTTTTAAATAAATTCTAGATATTTCCAGGTACACTTAGGTAAACAGGTACTACAGTGTAAAAATAAACACCAGTAGGAGATGTATACTTCACACTAGATTACCACAAAGGATTTCTGGGGAGCAATTCACTTGATTATATGAATAAAAAGCCAACAGAGAGCAACCAAGAGGAAGAATAAGAACCCATGTCAGGTTAAATAGCATAACTATGTCAGGTTAAAAGGGTTATGTTCTCATTTCACCAAAAAACGTATACGAATGGCTAATAAGCATATGAAAAGATGTTGAAATCACTAGTCATTAGGGAAATACATATCAAAGCCACAATGAGACGTAACTTGGGCGTACCCACCAAAATGTCTACAGTCAGACAGACAGACAAAACAACTGTTGGAGAAGATGTGGAGAAACTGGAATCCTCACACACTGCAATGGAAATGTAAACCAGTACCGCTGGTTTGGTAACAATCTGGCAGTTCCTCAAAAAGTAAAAGATAAGCCACCATATAACCCAGCAATTCTACTCCTAGGTTTATACTCAAGAGAAATGAAAACACAAGTCCACACAAAAACTTCCACAAGAATATTGACAGCAGCAATAGCCAAAAAGTAGAAACAATGCAAGATGTTCACGAACTGATAAATGAATAAATAAAATGTGGTATATCCATATGATGGAATATTATTCGTCCATAAAAAGGAATGAAGGGCTGATACATGCTACAACATGGATGAACCTTGAAAACATTATGTTAAATGGAAGAAGTCAGACACAAAAGGCTTCATATTGTACAATTCCATTTATGCGAAATGTCCTGAATAGGCAAATCCATAAAGACAGCAAGTAGATTAGTGGGTGGCTAGAGCTGGAGATAAGATGGGGAAGTGGGGAGGGAGGCCAGAATGGAAAATAGCTGCTAATGCTTATGGGGTTTCACATTGGGGTACTGAAAATGTTCTAAAGTTGATTGCAGTAATGGATCCACAACTCTGTGAATACATTAAAATCACTGAAGTGTACATTTTAAATGGGTGGATTTTATGGTATATGAAGTCAATAAAGCTTTAAATTAAAAAAGAAAGCAAGCTATGTCCTAATCCAAAATGTCCAAAACTGCAATCATTCAGTTACTACCTTCATGATATTTGCCATAACTAAGTACCACCTATAAAACAATTTACATAATTTTCTTTCAATAAAATGACATTTACTCAAAAAACACTATCTTAAATGTAAAATCAGTTAATACACAAGAAATATGGATATGGCAAAATACTGACAGGGGTACTCAAGTAAATGAAATTTGAGAAACTCGGGACTGCAAAAAAAACAGTGGCCAAGCAGAAAGTGCAGCACCCAAAAAATCAAAGACAAAAGGCAGTAAACAGGGAATGAACACTAGGTCTGGCTGAGCCCAAAGTGTCTGAACAAGTTCCTGCCTTGTTCAGAACTGAAGTCTCACTTGTCTTATTCTGCCCTGCAATTCCGGAATATCTGTGGAGATGCCTAAGAATCCTAGAGACGGAAATGTAAAGATGGGCTCAAGTGCCAGGAAAGGTATATCTTTTCTTTATCCAAGTTTGGGTACACAGGTTGTAAAAGAGCAAGGAGTAAATGGCAGACCCAAAGCAGTGAGAAGCCTGCTGGTAGCCCTACTCCAAAATATAGGGGCCCATCTAACTGAAGCCAGGATAGTATATCTATGAATTATCCACATATTGGTCAATAAATTGTAGAAAAATTGAGGTTTGCAATCACAGTTCCTCTCCAGGGTTCACAAAGTCTGTCACCCATGTTTTTGCCTTTTCCAATGTTTAAGAAAATCTGAGTATTTGCCTTTCTGAGTCTGATACTTTAATGTTGTCGCAGGCATACTCAAAAACTACCAATAATTGTTCACATCTTTGCTAATCGGAAAATACATGTATTATGGTAAAAATGAGTAGTTTGTAGCCAGGTGTGGTGGCAGGCGCCTGTAGTCCCAGCTACTCGCGAGGCTGAGGCAGGAGAATCGCTGGAACCCGGGAGGCAGAGGTTGCAGTAAGCCGAGATCCCACCACTGCACTCCAGCCTGGGCGACAGAGCAAGACACCATCTCAAAAGAAAAAACAGTAATTTGAAGAGCAATATAGACATTTTGTAATTCTAAATTGTTTAATAAGATTTTCAATTCTGATTACTTCTATATATACTGCCATGAATATGTCAACCAAGTTATTTATTTTCTCTCATGAAAGTGGCATGCTCAATTGAAAATACTGAAACTCTCTCTCTTTTCCAATACTGTATTAAAAGCAGTCCTAATGCATACAAAAATCTTGACAAATTAAATACGATGTCTGAAACTTGCTTCAAAACAATTTAGTGGGGAGGTAACTTTTATGGAATAATACTGCCTATGTATAATGTATAGCTAATTTTTGAAATAGATTGATACATAGCAGTTCATCATACTATTCTCTTTTGTGTATGTTTCAAAACATAAAATGAACTTATTACTTTAAGAAGTTATCATTTTGGCAAAACTTCATGAAATCTTTAGTGTTTCATGTCACAGAAGAAAAAGTCTTTCCATAAATAATTTCTTTCTAATAATATTCTTTGAGACAGAGTCTCGCTGTCTTGCTCAGGCTGCAGTACAGTGGCACGATCTTGGCTCACTGCAACCTCCACCTCCCAGATTCAAGCAATTCTCCTGCCTCAGCCTCCTGAGTAGCTGGGACTAGAGGCACATGCCAGCATGTCCAGCTAATTTTTTGTATTTTTAGTAGACACGGGGTTTCACCGTGTTAGCCAGAATGGTCTCGATCTCCTGACCTTGTGATCTGCCTGCCTCGGCCTCCCAAAGTGCTGGGAGTACAGGCGTGAGCCACCATACCCAGCCTCTAATAATTTTTAAAGCTAGCTCCATCACTGGACTGCAGATCTTTTCACTCTTTGTATTTCACAAGACTCATAGCCAATCAGTGAAAGCCAAACATGTTTGTGAAAAAGGTTAGCTACAAATGCACCACGGAATACTATGCAGCCATAAAAAAGAACAAAATCAAGCCCTCTGCAGTAACACGGATGGAGCTGGAGACCACTGTCCTAAGTGACTTAACGTGAGAAAAGAAAACCAAATACTGTGTGTTCTCACTTATAAGTGGGAATTAAACAGTGAATACATGATGGTAAAAGTTACGAACAACAGACACTAGGGATCACTAGACCAAGGGGGGCATGGGCTGAAAAACCACCTGTTGTCTACTGTGCTTATGGCCTGTGTGTGTGATGGGATAGTTGGGACCCCAAGCATCAGCATCAAACAATTTACCCATGTAACAAATCTACACATGTACCCTTACCATATAATAAAAGTTGAATTTAAAAAAAAAAAGTTACTGGCCGGGCGCGGTGGCTCAAGCCTGTAATCCCAGCACTTTGGGAGGCCGAGATGGGCGGATCACGAGGTCAGGAGATCGAGACCATCCTGGCTAACACGGTGAAACCCCGTCTCTACTAAGAAATACAAAAAATAGCCGGGCGAGGTGGCGGGCGCCTGTAGTCCCAGCTACTCGGGAGGCTGAGGCCGGAGAATGGCGTGAACCCGGGAGGCAGAGCTTGTAGTGAGCTGAGATCCGGCCACTGCACTCCAGCCTGGGCTACAGAGCGAGACTCCGTCTCAAAAAAAAAAAAAAAAAAAAAAAGTTACCATCCAGCAGAAACTGCAAACAGAATTTTATTGATTTAAGTTTTGCTATGCCAGCCATTTACAGTTTTCTCTTCTACAATTTCAGAAATGCCAATTACACAATGGATATCAGATTGTACCCTTAGAGAGAATTCTATTAAACTTCCCCCTAAATAATACCACCACTTTCTAAGTGTTTAAATAACATTCACATGTGATTCCCAAAGAAGTTGTTTCTCCTTTAAAACTAATCTGGGCTGTGGTCAGAGATCAGCATGGCCAGCATGGCGAAACCCCATCTCTACTAAAAATACAAAAAAAATTAGCCGGGCATGGTGGTGAGCGCCTGTAGTCCCAGCTACTCAGGAAGCTGAGGCAGGAAAATCGCTTGAACCCAGGAGGTGGAGTTTGCAGTGAGCCAAGATCGCCCCACTGCACTCCAGCCTGGGTGACAGAGTGAGACTCGGTTTCAAGAAAAAAGAAAGTGAAAGAAATGACAGAATCTCAAGTCCCTTCATCTTACTTATCTTTAAAACATTCCTGTAGCTAATTGAAGAGATTAATGGCCTTACTATCAATCTTTTAGGAGTTCTTAAAATACCTATGAAGCACCAAGGGCAAACATTTTTAAAGTCCGTTTAGAATACTTCATCCTTTGGACCCCAGTCACCAAAATTTATTTTAAAACACATTTGTGCAGTACTGCTGATTACATTTCCATGGTTGTTTGACCTGAACCACCAAGTGATTAACCATAATGCTATGGTCTGCATGTTTGTGTTCTTCAAAATTCGTGTTGAAATCCTAGTTTCCAAGGTCATATTAGGAGGTGGGGCCTTTGGGAGATGACTGTATTACGAGGGCAGAGTGTTAATGAATGGGATAAATGCCCTTATAAGAGGCCAGAGAGAGACCCCTTCACCCTTGCACCATGTAAGGAGACAGGTAGAGGGTGCCACCTATTAACCAGAAAGCAGGCTATCACCAAACACTGAATCATCAGACATCTTGATCTAGGACTTCCTAGCCTCCAGAACTGCAAGAAATGAATTTCTGTTGTTTATAAGCCACTCAGTCTGAGGTATTTTGTTATACCAGACTCAAATGGACCAAAGACACATAGAGAATATTTGTAATGCAGCTCAAGGGAGTGTGAAGAAAGAAGGAAAAGAGCATTTGTTGAGGGCTTACCATGGGCCAGGAACAGTTCTAAATGCTTTACAGACACCTAATTTATTACTATCAACAAATTTATGAGGTGGATATTATTCCTTCTTTACAGATGAGAAAGGCTCAGAAAAATTAATTTGCCAAAAACAAGGGGTGGAGCTGAGATTCAAACTCAACTCAATCTGCCTTCAAAGCCATCAGATTACTTCTCCCACAAAGACAACCTTCCAAAATACATTAAAAATTGACTCTTTGATTGATAAAAAATTATTTAGTGAATATCATTCTTCATTTCAAGTGGCATAAATCATCTGCAACCAACAAACTTTGAGGAAAAGTCATAGTTAACAGAAATAATAGAAGGGACAGAGCACCAGAATAGGCCAGAGTAGGACAGTGGTCAGACTACTAACCTTAGGTCAGAAAACTTAATACCAGATTTACCACTCACCAGCTGGTGATCTAAGGCAAATAATAACCTTTTGAGCCCCCGTTTTTCCATTCATAAAATAAGCATTACTCCTAGCCCACCCATCCTTCTACCACAGATTATTTAAGAAGATGAAAAGTTAATGATGAAATTAATCCATAAGCTAAGACAAACTATAATTCATATAAGGAATTAGTATCTGTTTGGTAAAATGACTATTAGTGAAGAGCTATTTTCACGGAAGATAACTTATCACAACTAGAATAAGAGATGCAGTCCACCAGCAACAGGAAGCTGCTCACAAACAGGTGGCCTCATCTCAGCGGGGGCCCCCTTAACAACAGCACATGTTGCTCTGAGGACCAGTTTTGTGTCTGCTTTCTAACAATCCCGTTCCTCCCTGCTGCCGTTCCCACGAACGAGACTGTAAAACGGTGTAGGGGAAGGCGCGAAGGAAGTGCTGGGAGAAGAGCAGCAACAGAAGCAGGAGGCTGGGTCCCACAACTCCCAGGTGCGAGGGGCTCTTCACTCCTCCAGGCCTCAGCTCACGCATCTGGAAGACGGAGAGGCCATTCCTGCCCTGTTTCCTGGGCAGAGCTAAGATCAGAGTACAGGGAAAGCACGGTAAACCCCGCTGAGAATGAAAGATGACGATGACGATCACCTGTCAAACGAAGGGCGGCTCCTCCAGGAGCCCCTCGCATTTAGACATTCCAGAAGCCTCGTCACCCGCGGCCGGGGCTGCCCCCAAGTGAGGTGACGCGGCAGCCCCCTACTCATCCCTCAAACCGCGTAGTGTGCGGGGTCTTACGTCCCTAACACCCCAGATGAGCCCGCAGAGGAGGCCCGGACGCGGCTCACTCCCGCCCCCGTCCCAAGGCCTCCGAGGCCGACCTCTGAGCCCTCCCCAGGCTACCGCGGCTCCCCTCCCCCAGCAACGATCCCTGCCCCGCTCCACCCGCACTCCCAGGTGAGGGGAGGGGGTGAAAGGGCGTACCCCGCCGCCATTTTGTCCCCTAGTCCCCGGAAGGCATTCAGACGGCCCGCGCCCCAGCCCGGACCCGCCCGGGTCTGCGCTACGCACGCCCCTCGCGGACACTCACCCCCCGACCGCCCTGCGCACTTCGAAGCGGCTCAGAGCGTCCCGCCGGGAAAGGGGCGGGGCGGGGCGGGGCGGGGCAGGGAGGCCTCGGAGAGGCGGGGTGGCTTCTAGACGCACCACGTGATCTCAGCCGCTGCCGCGCCGCTCCCGGCTGCAAGAGCTGTGTAGTCCGCGCGCAGGCGCACGTCGGTTCGCGCCGTTGGGGCGCCCAGAGGGGAGTTCGGACGGTTGATTTGGTTCGATGTCCGGGCGCGGCTTTTCCGAAGCTGTTTCTTTTCCTAGGTTAAGCTTACACCGCCGCTTTTGGTCACACAGGCCCTTCTCGTACTCAGTCTCTTCCCTCCGCCTGCCTTATCACCACAGTCAATCCACAGATTAAGGATTCAGAGGCGCGCCTCACAGAAATCTGTACTGGTGAAAGCACTTGGCAGGAACACGCCGGGCTGCGCTGAACACAACTAGGCCTCCTAGAGGCTTTATCAGGGCCTTTCTGTGTGCCAGGCTTGGAAGGTCGAAGTACAGAGACCTAACAAAATACGTTTCATCTACTTCAAAGACAAACGCATGATGAATTAAATACTTTAACATTTAAATTGGTCTAAACAAAATAGAAAAAGATTCAATGCAGACCGTAATTATCAAACGAATATTCCCTGTCCCTTTTCATCCAGCTGGGAAACAGCTCTTTGCACTTCCCTCTCCCTCCTCAGCCGCAGTAGGCCGGAAGTCCTGGACCCACAAGTGCTGTGGGGGCAGGAACCATATGGCTATGTTCTGGCTCCCTTCGTCTCTTGCCTTCTTAGGAAACTCGCTTTTTCATTTATTCAGCAAATGTGTATTGACCACATACTATGTATCAGATGGTATTCTAGATGCTTGGAGTTAATACGTGAGCAAAATAAACAGAAATCTCTAAAAAAAGCCTCCGACTTCTTGGAGCAGGGTGAAACCAGGCAAGTGTTACATCAAGTTTAGCCAAAAGCTGAGTCCTTACATATTTTAAGTTCAGCCTGAAACTTTCTCCCTAAATAGTGAACTATAACCTAAATGGAGGTGTAAACAGACTGCAGCCTACTGTTGCGCCAATCACCAAGTTTTGGCCAAAGGCGGCCAGCTGTTCAAACCGTGTTCAAATAAGGTAAAGGTCTAGCTATAACCAATCCGGCTGTTTCCCTACCTCACTTTTCTTTCTCTGTCTATAGACCTTTCTCCACCATGTGGCTCTGCGGGAGTCTGTGTGAACCTACTCTGGCTCAGGAGGCTGCCTGATTCGGGAATAGTTCTTTGCTCAAACTCTGTTTAATTTGGCTAAGGTTTTGCTTTTAACACAAGAAATAGTAAACACAATAAATAAGTAAATTCTATAACATGCTAGGCACGACAGTAAACAAAATGAGCAGGATAAGGGGGATAGAGTAGGGAACGTACTACAATTCCATAAAAGGTGGTCAGGACCTCATTTCTTAACTATCCCCGCCTCCTTTCATACCCATAAGCATGTAAACAACCTGAAGTCTCTCCCGTCTTTAAATCTCTCACCCAACCTACCAGACTCCACTTCAACCTCTGCTTTCTTTCCTATGATACATTTCTCCAATTATCTAAACAAGAGTGCCTCCAATTCTTCAACCACTACTCAAGTCTGGACTTACTGCACTCTGATTTCTGCCCCACCAACCCACTGAAACCATTCTTTCCAAAGTCACTAGGGGCCAGCTGCCATGGCTCACGCCTGTAATCCCAGCACTTTGGGAGGCTGAGGCAGGTGGATCACCCGAGGTCAGGAGTTCGAGACCACCCTGGCCAAAAATGGTGAAACCCCGTGTTTACTAAAAATACAAAAAAAAAAAAAAAAATAGCCAGGTGTGGTGGCGCACACTCGGGAGGCTGAGGCATGAGAATCCCTTGAACCTGGGTAACAGAGGTTTGCAGTGAGCCGAGATCATGCCACTGCACTCCAGCCTGGGTGACAGAGCAAGACTCTGTCTCAATTAAAAAAAAAAAAAGAAAAAAAAGTTGGGCTGGGCCGCTGGCTCCCGCCTGTAATCCCAGCACTTTGGGAGGCCGAGGCGGGCAGATCACGAGGTCAGGAGATCGGACTATCCTGGCCAACATGGTGAAACCCCGTCTCTACTAAAAATACAAAAATTAGCTGAGTGTGGTGGCATGTGCCTGTAATCCCAGCTACTCAGGATTCTGAGGCAGCAGAATCGCTTGAACCAGGGAGACGGAGGTTGCAGTGAGCTGAGATCGCGCCACTACACTCCAGCCTGTCCAGAGAGTGAGACTCTGTCTCAGAAAAAAAAAGTTATAGGGATTTCCCTACTGTATATCTTATGGACATTATCATCATTACCTAACTTAATTTCTCCTCATGACACTCCTTCCTTCTGGAAATACTTTTCCTTGCCTTCCATTTTTACTCTCTTGGTAGCACTTCTCCATCTCTATCCACTCCCTCTCCATCTCTTTTAAAGTCTCTCTTCTTTCTTCCAGACTTTAAATATTGGTATCCCACAGGAATAGGTGTAAGCCTTCAATCTTTTCCTACTGGACACACTCTCTATGTGACCACTGCCTTTTACATAACTTTGATTAGCATCTTTATGCTCTGCATTTCCCAATATGTATCTCCAGCCCTGATTCCTGCTCCTGGGATCCAGGCCACATGGTTAACTACCTACTGGTCATGTCCACTCGAGTTAATAAAAATAATTATGACAAAAACCATTCCTCTTTCTTATATACATATAAAACAGCTTTATTGAGATATAACATACATATAAAACAGCTTTATTGAGATATAACATACATACTATACAACTTTCTCACTTAAATTATACAAATCAGTGGTTTTTAGGATAGTCACGGAATTGTGCAATCATCACTGCATTTTCTTCACCCCAAAAAGAAACCCAGTACTCGCGTCTCCATTTTCCCTCAATTCCCTCAGCCATAGGCAACCACTAATCTACTTTCTGTGTGCATAGATTTGCCTATTTCGGACATCTCGTATAAAGGGAGTCATGAAATGTGGTATTTTGTAACTGACTTCTTTCAGTTTGCATATTTTCATGGTATGTTGCCGTGCACGGTGACTCACACCTGTAATCCCAGCACTTTGGGAGGCCAAGGCAGGCGGCTCACAAGGTCAGGAGATCGAGACCATCCTGGCTAACAAGGTGAAACCCCATCTTGACTAAAAAATAGAAAAAATTAGCCGGGCATGGTGGGCGCCTGTAGTCTCAGCTACTTGGGAGGCTGAGACAGGAGAATGGCGTGAACCCGGAAGGTGGAGCTTGCAGTGAGCCAAGATCACACCACTGCACTCCAGCCTGGGTGACAGAGAGAGACTCTGTCTCAAAAAAAAAAAAAAAAAGGTATGTCCACGTTGTAGCATGCATCAACACTTCATTCCTTTTTAAGGCTGAGTAATAGTCCATTGCATAGAATATATAATCACCTTTTATTTATCCATCAGTGGAAGGACATACAGACCATCTCTACTTTTTGACTATTATGAACAATGCTGCTATGCACATTCATTTACAAGTTTTTGTGGGGATATATATTTTCATTTCTTTTGGGTATATTCCTAGGAGTAGAATTGCTGGGCTACATAGTAACTGTATTTTAAAATTTTTCTGGAACTGCTAGATGATTTACCAAACCAGCTACACCATTTTATACTCCCACCAGCAGCATGTAAGGGTTCCAGTTTCTCCACATCTTTTCCAACATTTATCATTGTCTGTCTTTTTTATTACAACCATCTGAGTGGATGTGAAGTGGTATCTCATTGTAGTTTTGATCTGCACTTGCCTGATAGCATATTTTCATGTGCTTGTTGGCCATTTGTGTATGGTATTAGAGAAATGTCTATTGAAATCCTTTGCCAATTTTTTAATCAGGTTACCACTCATTGTCTTTTGCCACAAAATCTATTCCTATTAATGATATGCCAAACAGTCTGGTTCCCCTCCATGATATGCTGCTCCTTGGCCCCACTGATGGCAGACATGTAACTTGCTTCAGCCAATAAAATGTAAGCAGGAATGTCAGTTCCAAGCAGAAGTTTTAAGAGCCAGTTGTGGGTTCACCATATCTCTTTTCTGTCTGCCACAAGCAATTTGTTTTAGAAAGAAGCTATTCCATCAGCATAAGTTCCACACTAGAGATGACATGGAGCAGAACCACAGCTGATCCCCAGTGGACGTGTAGCATTTGCTATGGTTTGGCTGTGTCGCCACCCAAATATAATCTTGAATTATAATCCCCATAATCCCCACATATCTAGGGAGAGACCTGGTGGGAGGTGATGGGATCATGGGAGCGGTTTCCCCGGTGCTGTTCTCATGACAGTGAGTTCTCACTAGAGCTGATGGTTTTAAAAGGGCCTCTTCCCCCTTTACTCCTCATTCATCTCTCTCTCTCACCTGCAGCCATATGAGATGTGACTCCTCCCCTTTCACCATAATTGTAACTTTCCTGAGGCTTCCCCAGCCATGCAGAACTGTGAGTCAATTAAACTTCCTTCCTTTATAAATTACCCAGCCTTGGGTGTTTGTTTATAGTAGTGTGAAAACAGACTAATACAGCATTTGTTTTTGTAAGCCACTCAGATGCTTGGGGACATTTGTTACTGCAGCATAACCTAGCCTGGCCTAGAGGACACACTTATCCTATGTGACTGGCTCCACTGTCCCTTCAGGCTCCTTGACATGGCCTATGAGGCCCTGAAGATCAGGCTTGTTGACCTATACAGCCTCATTTTTAGGCCATTCCCTCAACCACCCTATCCTCCAGACAAGATAAAATGCATTCAGGCCCTGGAATTTACTTCTTCCTCTCTCTTTCTCCCTCTCCCTAACCTGACTTTGCCCAAGTATTCATTATTACTGGATTAATATAATATTAATAGCTATATTTGCCTAAATATTTTCTATGCACAGGACATATATGTGTGTGCATGTGTACACACACGTCTTGTGCATTGTTGTCAGATAAAATACATGTGTGTGTGTATGTACACACATACGCACACACACATATATGTATATATTTGGTCTGACAGCAACCCTGAGAATTAGGTGCCATATCCCATTTTACAAATCAACAAAGACCCTAGATTTACTTTTCCTGGTGCTAGGAAGGGGTAGGGCCAGAATTTGAACCTAGGTCTATTTGATTCCAAAGCCCTTCTTTGAGTCATTATGCTATATTAAGAATTAAAAGTAATTGAATGTTATTAAGCATTTGCTATATGGCAGGCATTATGCTAAATGGATATTAGCATGAACTTTTCCTGGATTATATTTAACGCATATTAAGAAATCCATGCACTCAAAATATAGAATAGTGGTATCCCACAGCAGTTTAAGGCCCTGAATTTGGAGATAGATAACATAATATGCGACCTTGAGGAAATTACTAAAATTCTGTAAACTCCACATTCATCATCTTTAAAATGGAGCAATAAAATACACCTCAAAGGGTTTTGTGAGTATTAATGAATCAATTTTTAGAAAGCACTTAGAAAGCCTTAGCATAGAGAAAGAGGTCAAATTATACCAACTATAATGTTTCTTTTGTCATCTAATCTCACAACAAACATATGAGGTGGGTACTACTGTATAACTACCCTCTTTTCTTCAGCTGCCCTGTCTTTTCCCACCTCCCGACTTCCACACCTGAGTCTCTCCAGAATGTCCCTGCTCCTTTTTGCTACCTGATCAACTCCTCCCCACCTCTAGGACTTGCCCCAGATATCCTTTCCTGCACTTTGGCAGCAGGCTTGGTTGCTTCTTCCTCTGGACTTACAAAACATTTTGTATGAACTTCAATAGTTAGACTTCTTGGAAAGCAAGGAACAAGAATCCACTTGGCCAGATGTGGTGGCTCACACCTGTAATCCCAGCACTTTGGGAGGCTGAGGCAGGCGGATCACGAGGTCAGGAGATTGAGACCATCCTGACTAACATGGTGAAACCCCGTCTCTACTAAAAAATACAAAAAAAATTAGCCGGGCGTGGTGGCAGGCACCTGTAATCCCAGCTACTTGGGAGGCTGAGGTAGGAGAATGGTATGAACCTGGGAGGTGGAGCTTGCAGTGAGCAGAGATGGCGTCACTGCACTCCAGCCTGGGTGACAGAGCAAGACTCTGTCTCAAAAAAAAATATATCTTCAACTGTTTACTATACCATGCTCAGCCCCAGACCCACTTCTAAAGTCAAATCTAGTGACTCAGGAGAGAAATGTAAGGTCTATTCCAAGAAAAATAAACTTATACACCAAAACCACTGCAAAAACATGTATTTTCACCAGCAGTAACCTGAAAAACATTTATGGGAGTAGATTCTAAGGGTGTTTTATAAGAAAAGATAGAATATGATAACAGACCAGGCTAAACTTACAATATGGATGTCCTTACCTGAGGTTCTCATTTTAATGTGCTAAATTGAGCGACTAGGCGGAGCACAGTGGCTGACCCCTATAATCCCAGAACTTTGGGAGGCTAAGGTAGGCGGATGACCTGAGGTCAGGAGCTCAAGACCAGCCTGGCCAACATGTTGAAACCCCATCTCTACTAAAAATACAAAAATTAGCCAGGTGTGGTGGCACATGCCTATAATCCCAGCTACTCGGGAGGCTGAGTCAGGAGAATCACTTGAACCCAGGAGGCAGTGGAGGTTGCAGTGAGCCAAGATTGCGCCAATGCACTTCAGCCTGGGTGACACAGCAAGACTCCATCTCAAAAATAAATAAGTAAATAAAGCAAATGGAAGCATCTCTAATGGTTTGCTTGGATGACTGACTGAAACTAGGATTCAGTAGTGGCCTACATTAAATGAAGCTAAGCTGAGATGCCAGAACATCTCATATAATGTGGAAAAAGCAAAGGTTTGTTTTTCATTTTGTTTTGTTTTGTTTTTTTGAAACGGAGTCTCCCACTGTCGTCTAGGCTGGAGTGCAGTGGCACGATCTTGGCTCACTGCAAACTCCGCCTCCCAGGTTCAAGTGATTCTCCTACCTCAGCCTCCCAAATAGCTGGGATTACAGGCACCTGCCACCACGCCCAGCTAATTTGTTTTATTTTTAGTAGAGACAGGGTTTCACTGTGTTAACTAGGCTGGTCTCAAACTCCTGACCTAAAGATCTGCCTACCTCGGCCTCCCAAAAAAGGTCAAACCACAGGGTCATATAGAAAAGGATCAAGGTTATGAGAAGGTTGGAGTTTATTTGTTATGTGTAACCTGTTCAACCACTTCCTGACTATGTTTCCTGGAAGGACCCAGAGGGCACTAAGACATTGAGAAAACATTAGTCAGAGAAGTGTAGGCATCCTCAAAAGTTCTGCAATGGCTGTCCTCTCTGGACTAAGGATGATTGAAACGATTATCTGATTTCTATGGGAGTGTTGGCATCGTGGCAGGGACCATGTAGTAATACTTAACCAACAGAGACAAGGAGGCACAATTACCATAATGGGCAGCAGGCAGTCAGAAACTTTTGACATTGAGAGATTTGTGGGGCTGCTAACTCAAGACAGGGTCCCTAGGAATACAATAGATGGGCAGCCTGCTGAAGTATTACTTGATATATGCAACTGGCAGAACTATAGGTCAAGTGAGCAGAAACCTGTCTTGAGTTGTCACAAAAGGAAATTGTAGCCTCTCATTTAGTTCCCAGACCTAAACTGCTTCACATACTTAGGGTCCAGGGTTTGAAGCAGAAACTGAGTCCCCTTGAGGAAAGAAACTACAACACTGTCACAACTGTATACTATAAATATTTCTCCAAGCCTTTCCCAAAAGGACCTGTGGCTATCATCAGGATGAGTGTGCACTGAGGAAAGGGGCATACCTAGGTTTTGAAGGATTATTACACACTACTCTGAGTTTTTGCTAATCCTTGAGAACCCCTGGATTGATTGAGAGCTTTGGGTGGTCAAGTAGAAAATGAAATTTATAATCAAGTCCATCACTCAGAGGGCTCAATAGGTTCTGTAGACCCACTGTGAAGTTATTTGGACTAGCCATACCTGTCAACTGGCAAAATCCCTGCCTCAGCTCCCTGACCCATAAAGAGAGGACTCTTATGGTTAGGTAGAGCCAAGTAGAAGCCACTGGAACTGCTCTTCTCTAACAAAATGGTAAGCTAAAAACAATACCACATCCCTGTGGGAATTGCAGACATTAACTAGTGCCACCCTTAAAGATTTGATAGCTACAAGAGTAAGGATTCTCATCACACTTCTGCATAATTCCTGTGTTTGACTAGTGGCAAAACTAGATGGTGGCTTCACTTGCAGCTTCCAATTTAGATATGGTGTTGTTGCTGGAACAAATCAACATAGTCCTGATGTCTAGTATGTAGCTATTGATCTGGAAAATCATTTCCCCTCATATCAATTAGCAGGAAAAATCAGAAAGCAGTAAATTTTTACCTATCAGAAACAGCAATTCACCTTCACAGTCTTACTCCAGGGCTATGCCAGCTCTCAAACTCTGTGACTAGTCCACAGAGACCTTGGTCATCTAGACATCCCATAGAACATCATCATGTGATCCACCACATTGATGACATCGTGCTGATTTGCTTGGTGAACAAAAAGCAGCAGATATTCTAGATGCCTTAGTAAGGCACATGCATGCCAGAGCCATAAAAATTCAGTGAAAGGAATGTTGGCATATCCCTGTTTAGCAGTGTTTTTCAACCAGGTGATTGTGTCCACTAGGGGACATTTTGCAGGAAATGTATAGAAACATTTTTAGTTGTCACAACTGAGGGTGGGCAAATTAGTGGCTACTGGAATCTTGCAGGTAGGGGCCAAGGATGCTGATAAACATCCTGCAAAGCACAGGATAGCTCCCCACAACTAAGAATTATCAAGCCTGAAATAACAAGATTGAGATCGAGAATCCCTACTATAACTTCTTGTGAGAGACAACTTTCTGTATCTTGCACATCCTAACACTAGGAAAGAGGCACATATACCAGATTTGGGTGTATTTCTCTGACCAACTTACTGATAACCCTTTTCTCCCAGAAAATTAAAGGGCTCTGTAGCAGGTCCAGGGTGCTACGCAAGCTATCTTGCTACTCAAGCCTAATAATTCAGAAAACCCAAAGCATCTATGGCAGGTAAGGATGCTGTATGGATCTCCTGGCAAAATAGGAGTCCAAAGCACAGAATCCCAGAGTTTCGACACAATGCTGTGCTCTTTTCTGCTGGAAGAGCACTGGATTCTAGTAAAGGCTAGGTCTTGATGACATCAAGATCAATGGGATCTGAGCTGGCCATCATGAACTGCCATAAGATTGGGTGTGCATACATAGCAACAATCCATCGTCAATTAAAAGTGATATATAAAAGGTCAGGCTTTAGAAGATCAGGAGGACACAAGTAAGTTGCATAGGCAGGTGGCTCAGACTCTATGGCCTCAAAAGGAATTTCTTACAACCAGTTATCAGAGGGGGAAAAAAAACTTAAGGCTGATTTAAAGATGGATCTGTACAATATGTTGGCATCAGCTGGAAGCAGACTACTGCAGTATTACCATTCTGTTGAGAAGTGTCTCTGAACAAATGGTGAAAGGCAATCCTCTCAGTGGAGAAAACTTTGAGCGTATATTAGGATGTCCACTTTACCTGGAAGGAGACAGGATTTTTGTATGAGGATTTTTGTGACCCATACGAATGCTTACAAAACAGCATCCACTGAATAGGCTCTTAATAATCAGATGGCAGGCCAGGCACGGTGGCTCATGCCTGTAATCCTAGCACTTTGGGAGGCCGATGCAGACAGATCACAAGGTCAGGAGATCAAGACTCTCCTTTCTAATATGGTGAAACCCTGTCTCTACTAAAACCACAAAAAATTAGCCGGGTGTGGTGGCACATGCCTGTAGTGCCAACTACTTGGGTGGCTGAGGCAGGAGAATCACTTGAACCCAGGAGGCGGAGGTTGCAGTGAGCCAAGATTGCACCACTGCACTCCAGCCTGGGCAACAGAGGAAGACTCCGTCTCAAATCATCATCATCGTCATCATCATCAGATGGGCAAGAAGATCCATTCTGTGGATGTTGGTCAGCTTCTTTATTCAGCTATACCAGTTGCTGTTCAGTAGGCCCATATGTAACTAACC
Organism: Papio anubis; assembly: GCF_008728515.1. Classification (NCBI taxonomy): domain Eukaryota; kingdom Metazoa; phylum Chordata; class Mammalia; order Primates; family Cercopithecidae; genus Papio; species Papio anubis. The sequence continues at coordinate 112,133,190 of NC_044982.1, read as the reverse complement.
ATGGCAACAGGGATGGGGCTATCCATGTGATCAACAACATGGAATTCCCTCTCCAAGACAGAAAACACTGCCTGCCAACAACAGAAGCCAACAGTGAGCTCCTGAATGCACCATTCCTTGGGATTCAGGGGACATATTGATTATGTTGGACCTCTTCTGTCATGGAGGGGTAGAGATTTGTCCTCACTGGAATAGACACTTTTTTAAACTTTCCCTATTCAAAATGGTTCTGCCAGCATCACCATCTGTGGACTTACGGAATGTCATGATGCTGTGATTCATTTTCTTGATATCCTATACACTGTTACTTCTCTCCAAAGATATCATTTGAAAGCAAGAGAAACTGGCTCATATTCTTGGAATTCACTAATGTTATCACATACCCCATCACCTGAGAACAAGCAACCCGTCAGACTGGTGGACTGGCCTACAAGCCATAATTAGAGCACCACCTGTGAGACAACACTCTGTGAGATCAAGTGCTGTCCTACAGGATGGAGTATATGCTTTGGACCAGTGACCAACAGATGGTGCTATTTCTCTTACAGCCCAAATATCCAGTTTCTGGAACCGATTACCCCTTATGACCCACTGACAAAGTGTATTTTCCTTTCTCCACGCCTAGAGACTCTTATGGTTTATAGATCTTGGTTCCTGTCTTAGTTTGGATTCTTGTCCTAAGACAAGGTGGGTGCAGATAGCTTATCTGGGATGTGATCCCACTAAGCACAAGCAGGAAAAGAGGAAAATGAGTCAGAGAAGGGAGAAAAGCCAATAAGGTGTGTAATGATGAGCAGGTGACTGCTGAGGGCAACTGAAGCTCAATCTCAGCAAGAACTCTCTGAAAAAATAGGACAGTTCCTTTAAGAGGATGGGAAGGCAAAGCATATACCCACCAACTCCAATTTACAGGGTGCGATGCATTTTCCTTTGGCAGAGTACCAGAGAAAGCCCACATGAAGAGAGGAGAAATGAGGAAAAGCTGTCATTGTGTAGGAAACTCTCTATCACAGCTGCCAGTGAAGTCAGGTGGGCCAAGGGGACACAGAGAGAGGCATCTGCCTCAGCTGATACAGTTCCCAAGGGAGGTATGCTCTCATCTTGGGGGTACATAATAATGGTCCCATTGAGTGAGAAGTTGAAACTACCACCTGACTATTTTGGGGTCCTCATGCCACTGAACCAACAGCGAAATGAGGAGTTATAATGGATGGAGTGATAAGTTCCAATTAACAGGGGAAATTTGGGTTGCTGCTACACAATGAGGGCAAGAAAGACCCTATCTAGAACCCAGTGGGAACCACTGGGGCACCATTTTATTCTTCTATTTCCAGTAGAAAATGTTAAAAGAAGAACCCAACAAAGGCAAGACCCAGTAAAGGCAAGACTCAATAAAGGCAAGACCACTAAGGACTCAGATCCTTTAAGAACAAGGGTTTGGGTCACTACTCAGATGAAGGACCAGCCGAAGTGTTAACTAAGGACAGTGGGAGCAGGGAGTGAGAGTGAAAGAAGGAACAGGTAAGTATCAACTGTACCCTTAGGACCAGTTGTAGAAATGACTATGCATATATTTGTTATGTATATATTAATATTAACCAATTATTTTTCCTCCTTCTTACTATTTTGTACAAAAAGATCAATGGTATTTCATTTTGCCAGTTAGTTCAGATATTACCAGACCATGAAAAGCCATAGTTTGATGGAGAAAACTATAAATTCACTAAACATCTTGGACTCTAAGATGGCAATGATGACTAATCTCCCTATTTGAGGAGACCATGAGGACCTCTTCATTTGTGTGAAGTATAATTACATTGTGTTAGACAGAAACATGAAGTTGTTGTAAGATAGGAGGTAAATATAGAAAAATAGTAAGGGTGTAGACTGGCTGGGCTCAGTGGTTCACACCTGTTGTCCCAGCACTTTGGGAGCTGAGGTGGGCAGATCGCTTGAGCCCAGGAGTTTGGGACCAGCCTGGGCAACATGGTTAAACCCCATCTCTACTAAAAGTACAAAAATTAATGGGGCATGGTGGCACATGCCTATAATACCAGCTACTCAGGAGGCTGAGGTGGGAGAATTGCTTGAGCCCAGATGGTGAGATTGCAGTGAGCCAAGATCGTGCCACTGCGTTCCAGCCTGAGTAGCAGAATGAGACCCTGTCCAAAAGAGAAAAAAAAAAAAAGATGTGAACTGTGATGCTTATTTGCCTGTTAATTCTTGGATCCATTCCCTGATCTTCCCCTGTGCTGGTCTAATATCCAAGGAACTACATTTCCCAGGATCCCTTGACAAATGGCTTCCAGGTATGTTTGGCCAGTGAAAGACCCTGATAGAACACCAGAGTATGGAAGTAAGGAATGAATCATCAAGGCATTTCTCTCACTCCTTTCTCAGGCAGCATCTGCAGTAGTGGCTATGTTTCCTCCCTGTCTCCAGCTCTCACTAACCAGTTCCTTCCTTCATGATCAAAGCACCTGGCCATGATCCTAGCTCATGAGCAGTACCAGTTTCAGCCTCTGGTAACACTACCTCTTCCTGTTGTCCCTCTATCACTAGAAGTGGTAGCAGCCGTGTAATGTTGCTAATGTGTGACTTGTCTAATTGTCTACTATTTGACTTCTCAACCCTTCTATCAACTTGTATAAGTAAAACCCTGAACTAAAATCCCTCTGCTTTTCAGACCTAGGGTGGATTATGTTTTCTTGATAAACCTAACTGATACATAACCTAATGTTAGTTAATCCCATGCCCAGTCTGGTTCCCTATAATCTGCTGGTGGCTGACTTGGCATAGTGACAGGGGTCTGAGCTGTAGTCATCATCTCAGTGGTGAATGCAGGCAGAATTAAGTACCAGAGGTGAAAGCTACAGCTATGGGTTGGATGTGAGGAGCACATGGTCCAAGCTAACTTTGGCCCTTTTAATTTGACAACCCTTTAGACCTGCACTATGCTACATTAAGCACTGACTACATGTGGCTACCAAGCAACTGAAACAAGGTTCATTTGAATTGAGATTTGCCCTAGGTGTAAATTACACATCAGATTTCAAAGACTGACTATGAGCTGAGTGTGGTGGCTCACGCCTGTAATGCCAGCACTTTGGGAGGCCAACACAGGTGGATCGCTTGAGACCAGGAGTTCGAGACCAGCCTAGCCAACATAGTGAAACCCCGTTTCTACAAAAAAAAAAATACAAAAATTAGCCGGACGTGGTGAAGCATGCCTATAGTCCCAGCTACTCAGAAGGCTGAGGCAGGATAATCACTTGAACCTGGGAGTTGGAGGTTGCAGTGAGCCAAGATCTTACCACTACTTTCCAGCCTTGGTGACAGAGTGAGACTCTGTCCCCCCCCCCCCAAAAAAAAAGACTGAGTATGGAGAAAAGGAAAATATTAAATATTACATTAGTAATTTTCATATCAATTACATGTTGATGATATTCTGAGTATATTAGGTTAAACAAACCATATCATTAAAATGAATTTCACCTTTTTTTTTACTTTTTTAATGTGGCTACTAGAATAATTAAAATTATATATGTGGCTCACATTGTATTTCTACTGGACTGTACTGCTTTATTTTTTTTTAATTTATTTATTATTATTATACTTTAAGTTGTAGGGTACATGTGCATAACGTGCAGGTTTGTTACATATGTATACTTGTGCCATGTTGGTGTGCTGCACCCATCAACTCGTCATTTACATCAGGTATAACTCCCAGTGCAATCCCTCCCCCCTCCCCCCTCCCCATGATAGGCCCCGGTGTGTGATGTTCCCCTTCCCGAGTCCAAGTGATCTCATTGTTCAGTTCCCACCTATGAGTGAGAACATGCGGTGTTTGGTTTTCTGTTCTTGTGATAGTTTGCTAAGAATGATGGTTTCCAGCTGCATCCATGTCCCTACAAAGGACACAAACTCATCCTTTTTTATGGCTGCATAGTATTCCGTGGTGTATATGTGCCACATTTTCTTAATCCAATCTGTCACTGATGGACATTTGGGTTGATTCCAAGTCTTTGCTATTGTGAATAGTGCTGCAATAAACATACGTGTGCATGTGTCTTTATAGCAGCATAATTTATAATCCTTTGGGTATATCCCCAGTAATGGGATGGCTGGGTCATATGGTACATCTAGTTCTAGATCCTTGAGGAATCGCCATACTGTTTTCCATAATGGTTGAACTAATTTACAATCCCACCAACAGTGTAAAAGTGTTCCTATTTCTCCACATCCTCTCCAGCACCTGTTGTTTCCTGACTTTTTAATGATCGCCATTCTAACTGGTGTGAGATGGTATCTCATTGTGGTTTTGATTTGCATTTCTCTGATGGCCAGTGATGATGAGCATTTTTTCATGTGTTTGTTGGCTGTATGAATGTCTTCTTTTGAGAAATGTCTATTCATATCCTTTGCCCACTTTTTGATGGGGTTGTTTGTTTTTTTCTTGTAAATTTGTTTGAGTTCTTTGTAGGTTCTGGATATTAGCCCTTTGTCAGATGAGTAGATTGCAAAAATTTTCTCCCATTCTGTAGGTTGCCTGTTCACTCTGATGGTAGTTTCTTTTGCTGTGCAGAAGCTCTTTAGTTTAATGAGATCCCATTTGTCAATTTTGGCTTTTGCTGCCGTTGCTTCTGGTGTTTTAGACATGAAGTCTTTGCCCATGCCTATGTCCTGAATGGTACTACCTAGGTTTTCCTCTAGGATTTTTATGGTATTAGGTCTAACATTTAAGTCTCTAATCCATCTTGAATTAATTTTCGTATAAGGAGTAAGGAAAGGATCCAGTTTCAGCTTTCTACTGATGGCTAGCCAATTTTCCCAGCACCATTTATTAAATAGGGAATCCTTTCCCCATTTCTTGTTTTTCTCAGGTTTGTCAAAGATCAGATGGCTGTAGATGTGTGGTATTATTTCTGAGGACTCTGTTCTGTTCCATTGGTCTATATCTCTGTTTTGGTACCAGTACCATGCTGTTTTGGTTACTGTAGCCTTGTAGTATAGTTTGAAGTCAGGTAGCGTGATGCCTCCAGCTTTGTTCTTTTGACTTAGGATTGTCTTGGAGATGCGGGCTCTTTTTTGGTTCCATATGAACTTTAAAGCTGTTTTTTCCAATTCTGTGAAGAAAGTCATTGGTAGCTTGATGGGGATGGCATTGAATCTATAAATTACCTTGGGCAGTATGGCCATTTTCACGATATTAATTCTTCCTATCCATGAGCATGGTATGTTCTTCCATTTGTTTGTGTCCTCTTTTATTTCACTGAGCAGTGGTTTGTAGTTCTCCTTGAAGAGGTCCTTTACATCCCTTGTAAGTTGGATTCCTAGGTATTTTATTCTCTTTGAAGCAATTGTGGATGGAAGTTCATTCCTGATTTGGCTCTCTGTCGGTTACTGGTGTATAAGAATGCTTGTGATTTTTGCACATTAATTTTGTATCCTGAGACTTTGCTGAAGTTGCTTATCAGCTTGAGGAGATTTTGGGCTGAGGCAATGGGGTTTTCTAAATATACAATCATGTCATCTGCAAAGAGGGACAATTTGATTTCTTCTTTTCCTAACTGAATACCCTTGATTTCTTTCTCTTGCCTAATTGCCCTAGCCAGAACTTCCAACACTATGTTGAATAGGAGTGGTGAGAGAGGGCATCCCTGTCTTGTGCCAGTTTTCAAAGGGAATTTTTCCAGTTTTTGCCCATTCAGTATGATATTGGCTGTGGGTTTGTCATAAATAGCTCTTATTATTTTGAGGTACATTCCATCAATACCGAATTTATTGAGCGTTTTTAGCATGAAGGGCTGTTGAATTTTGTCAAAAGCCTTTTCTGCGTCTATTGAGATAATCATGTGGTTCTTGTCTTTGGTTCTGTTTATATGCTGGATTATGTTTATTGATTTGCGAATGTTGAACCAGCCTTGCATCCCAGGGATGAAGCCCACTTGATCATGGTGGATAAGCTTTTTGATGTGTTGCTGAATCCGGTTTGCCAGTATTTTATTGAGGATTTTTGCATCGATGTTCATCAGGGATATTGGTCTAAAATTCCCTTTTATTGTTGTGTCTCTGCCAGGCTTTGGTATCAGGATGATGTTGGCCTCATAAAATGAGTTAGGGAGGATTCCCTCTTTTTCTATTGATTGGAATAGTTTCAGAAGGAATGGTACCAACTCCTCCTTATACCTCTGGTAGAATTCAGCTGTGAATCCATCTGGTCCTGGACTTTTTTTGGTTGGTAGGCTATTAATTATTGCCTCAATTTCAGAGCCTGCTATTGGTCTATTCAGGGATTCAACTTCTTCCTGGTTTAGTCTTGGAAGAGTGTAAGTGTCCAGGAAATTATCCATTTCTTCTAGATTTTCCAGTTTATTTGCGTAGAGGTGTTTATAGTATTCTCTGATGGTAGTTTGTATTTCTGTGGGGTCGGTGGTGATATCCCCTTTATCATTTTTAATTGCGTCGATTTGATTCTTCTCTCTTTTCTTCTTTATTAGTCTTGCTAGTGGTCTGTCAATTTTGTTGATCTTTTCAAAAAACCAACTCCTGGATTCATTGATTTTTTGGAGGGTTTTTTGTGTCTCTATCTCCTTCAGTTCTGCTCTGATCTTAGTTATTTCTAGCCTTCTGCTAGCTTTCGAATGTGTTTGCTCTTGCTTCTCTAGTTCTTTTAATTGCGATGTTAGAGTGTCAATTTTCGATCTTTCCTGCTTTCTCTTGTGGGCATTTAGTGCTATAAATTTCCCTCTACACACTGCTTTAAATGTGTCCCAGAGATTCTGGTATGTTGTATCTTTGTTCTCATTGGTTTCAAAGAACATCTTTATTTCTGCCTTCATTTCGTTATGTACCCAGTAGTCATTCAGGAGCAGGTTGTTCAGTTTCCATGTAGTTGAGCGATTTTGATTGAGTTTCTTAGTCCTGAGTTCTAGTTTGATTGCACTGTGGTCTGAGAGACAGTTTGTTATAATTTCTGTTCTTGTACATTTGCTGAGGAGTGCTTTACTTCCAATTACGTGGTCAATTTTGGAGTAAGTACGATGTGGTGCTGAGAAGAATGTATATTCTGTTGATTTGGGGTGGAGAGTTCTCTAGATGTCTATTAGGTCCGCTTGCTGCAGAGATGAGTTCAATTCCTGGATATCCTTGTTAACTTTCTGTCTCGTTGATCTGTCTAGTGTTGACAGTGGAGTGTTGAAGTCTCCCATTATTATTGTATGGGAGTCTAAGTCTCTTTGTAAGTCTCTAAGGACTTGCTTTATGAATCTGGGTGCTCCTGTATTGGGTGCATATATATTTAGGATAGTTAGCTCTTCTTGTTGAATTGATCCCTTTACCATTATGTAATGGCCTTCTTTGTCTCTTTTGATCTTTGATGGTTTAAAGTCTGTTTTATCAGAGACTAGTATTGCAACCCCTGCTTTTTTTTGTTCTCCATTTGCTTGGTAAATCTTCCTCCATCCCTTTATTTTGAGCCTATGTATGTCTCTGCGTGTGAGATGGGTCTCCTGAATAGAGCACACTGATGGGTCTTGACTCTTTATCCAGTTTGCCAGTCTGTGTCTTTTAATTGGAGCATTTAGTCCATTTACATTTAAGGTTAAGATTGTTATGTGTGAACTTGATCCTGCCATTATGATATTAACTGGTTATTTTGCTCGTTAGTTGATGCAGTTTCTTTTTAGCCTCGATGGTCTTTACATTTTGGCATGTTTTTGCAATGGCTGGTACCGGTTGTTCCTTTCCATGTTTAGTGCTTCCTTCAGGGTCTCTTGTAAGGCAGGCCTAGTGGTGACAAAATCTCTAAGCATTTGATTATCTGTAAAGGATTTTATTTCTCCTTCACTTATGAAACTTAGTTTGGCTGGATATGAAATTCTGGGTTTAAAATTCTTTTCTTTAAGAATGTTGAATATTGGCCCCCACTCTCTTCTGGCTTGTAGAGTTTCTGCCGAGAGATCTGCTGTTAGTCTGATGGGCTTCCCTTTGTGGGTAACCCGACCTTTCTCTCTGGCTGCCCTTAAGATTTTTTCCTTCATTTCAACTTTGGTGAATCTGGCAATTATGTGTCTTGGAGTTGCTCTTCTCGAGGAGTATCTTTGTGGCGTTCTCTGTATTTCCTGGATTTGAATGTTGGCCTGCCCTACTAGGTTGGGGAAGTTCTCCTGGATGATATCCTGAAGAGTGTTTTTCAACTTGGTTCCATTTTCCCCCTCACTTTCAGGCACCCCAATCAGACGTAGATTTGGTCTTTTTACATAATCCCATACTTCTTGCAGGCTTTGTTCATTTCTTTTTCTTCTTTTTTCTTTTGGTTTCTCTTCTGGCTTCATTTCATTCATTTGATCCTCAATCGCTGATACTCTTTCTTCCAGTTGATCGAGTCGGTTACTGAAGCTTGTGCATTTGTCACGTATTTCTCGTGTCATGGTTTTCATCTCTTTCATTTCGTTTATGACCTTCTCTGCATTAATTACTCTAGCCATCAATTCTTCCACTTTTTTTTCAAGATTTTTAGTTTCTTTGCGCTGGGTACGTAATTCCTCCTTTAGCTCTGAGAAATTTGATGGACTGAAGCCTTCTTCTCTCATCTCGTCAAAGTCATTCTCCGTCAAGCTTTGATCCGTTGCTGGCGATGAGCTGCGCTCCTTTGCCGGGGGAGATGCGCTCTTATTTTCTGAATTTCCCGCTTTTCTGCCCTGCTTTTTCCCCATCTTTGTGGTTTTATCTGCCTCTGGTCTTTGATGATGGTGATGTACTGATGGGGTTTTGGTGTAGGTGTCCTTCCTGTTTGATAGTTTCCCTTCTAACAGTCAGGACCCTCAGCTGTAGGTCTGTTGGAGATTGCTTGAGGTCCACTCCAGACCCTGTTTGCCTGGGTATCAGCAGCAGAGGCTGCAGAAGATAGAATATTTCTGAACAGCGAGTGTACCTGTCTGATTCTTGCTTTGGAAGCTTACTCTCAGGGGTGTACTCCACCCTGTGAGGTGTGGGGTGTCAGACTGCCCCTAGTGGGGGATGTCTCCCAGTTAGGCTACTCAGGGGTCAGGGACCCACTTGAGCAGGGAGTCTGTCCCTTCTCAGATCTCAACCTCCGTGTTGGGAGATCCACTGCTCTCTTCAAAGCTGTCAGACAGAGTCGTTTGCATCTGCAGAGGTTTCTGCTGCGTTTGTTATTGTTTACTGTGCCCTGTCCCCAGAGGTGGAGTCTACAGAGACAGGCAGGTTTCCTTGAGCTGCTGTGAGCTCTACCCAGTTCGAGCTTCCCAGCAGCTTTGTTTACCTACTTAAGCCTCAGCAATGGCGGGCGCCCCTCCCCCAGCCTCGCTGCTGCCTTGCCGGTAGATCACAGACTGCTGTGCTAGCAATGAGGGAGGCTCCGTGGGTGTGGGACCCTCCCTGCCAGGTGTGGGATATGATCTCCTGGTGTGCCTGTTTGCTTAAAGCGCAGTATTGGGGTGGGAGTTACCCGATTTTCCAGGTGTTGTGTGTCTCAGTTCCCCTGGCTAGGAAAAGGGATTCCCTTCCCCATTGCGCTTCCCAGATGAGGCAATGCCTGGCCCTGCTTCAGCTCTCGCTGGTCGGGCTGCAGCAGCTGATCAGCACCGATCGTCCGGCACTCCCCAGTGAGATGAACCCAGTACCTCAGTTGAAAATGCAGAAATCACCGGTCTTCTGTGTCGCTCGCGCTGGGAGTTGGAGACTTGAGCTGTTCCTATTCGGCCATCTTGCTCCGCCTATATCGACTGTACTGCTTTAGATGCCAAGTGGCCTAAAAAAGTAGTAAAGATTGGTGACAAAAGGATTATGGTTGGCTGAATTGGCCCCAAAAGATATCCTTATCTCTGAAACTTGTGATGCTATCTTATATTGTAACAAGAAATTTGTGGGTGTGATTAAGTTAAGAATCTTGAGATAGGGAGTAATTCTTAATTAGCCAGGTGGGCCTCAATTGTCAATCACAAGCAGGAGGCAGAGGGAGATTTGACAGAGAAGACAATGTGAGGACTGGAGCAGGCTTCAGATGTGAACAAAGGGGCCTTAATCAAGGCACACAGGGAATAACCCTGGAAGTGGAAAAGGCAAGGAAACCGACCCTTCCCTGGAGCTTCCAGAGGGAGTGCAGCCTGGCTAACACTTTGATTTCAGCCCAGTGAAACTGATTTCAGACTTCTGACATCCAGAACTATAAGAAGGTAAATGTGTGTTGTTTTAAACCACTAAGTTTGTCATAAATTGTTACAGTAGCTGTAATTTGTTACAGTTTTTATTAGGCAACTAATAAAAGAACTAACATTTCTTTTTGTACTTTATGTACCTGCATTATACAAATGTTACCTAATTTCATCCTCCTAACAATACTATGAAGTAGGCATTTTGGAGACAAGGAAACCAAGATATAAAGATACTAAGGAACTTGCTCCAGGTGTTCTATTTAGTAAAGGAGAGAACCTGGATTCAAATTGAGGACCATGTGACTACAAAGCCCATGCTCTTTCCATTATGTTGCACATGTCCCTCATCTCTCTGGACCTTGGTTACCACACCTTTTCCCATTGCTCTGATCCTAGAAGTCACTGAGGTACCCGGCAAATGAGTCAGTATGTTACTGCCACTTCCAGAGGTGGAAAGGTGTAAACTGGCTATGTGACTGCCATTTTCTCAGGCAGGAAACTTCTCAAAGATCAGTGATTCTGGAGCAGTGGAACAACATGCACTTCATCCCATTCCCTGGAAGCACTAACTAAGTATCCTCTAGATTTAACCTCAAGGAGAAGAGGTGCAACCACCTCCATCCAAGGGGAGCATCTTGGTGTCAGAGAGGAGTTGAGGATTGCACATCAGTGTCTAGCTTCAGCAGCTTCATGAATAGAGATGCCATCATGGTATATAATGTGGATTAACTCAACCGCCAATCCACAAGGTGTCTTCCTGCACTGCAAAGACTGGAGAGTTGAAAAGTACACTTTCTAGACTTCTTTGTGACTAAGTTTCTGAATGCAAATTAGTCTTTGATAATATGATGAACTCATGAAATATGACAGGCAAAAGTGAGGTGAAGGAAAAACCCATTTTTAAATACTGTCTAGAAAATTTGCGAAAATGTGAGGGGTTTTTGGGGGGAGTTTTTTGTTGTTGTTGTTTTGTTTTTTAAGACGGAGTCTCACTCTGTTGCCCAGGCTGGAGTGCAGTGGTGTGATCTCAGCTCACCACAACCTCTGCCTCCCAGGTTCAAGCGATTCTCCTTCCTCAGCCTCCCGAGTAGCTGGGACTACAGGCATGCACCACCATGCCAGGCTAATTTTTTATTTTTGGTAGAGATGGAGTTTCACTGTGTTGGCCAGGCTGGTCTCGAACTCCTGACTTCATGATCCGCCTGCCTTGGCCTCCCACAGTGCTGGGATTACAGGTGTGAGCCGCCGCTCCTGGCCGAAAATGTGAGTTTTTTTTCTTCAGTGGGACTCCAGTGGCCATTTTCCTGCTTTCTGAGTGTGGAAAGGCAGTGCCAGCATCCATAATAGCAGTAGCAGCTGCTTATTCGTTAGTTTCCTGACCTTTGGATCAAAGCTATGGTGGTATGTCTTGAATGGTTCAAATAATGACCTTGGAAGTAGGAATGTTTCTGAGTAGTCCAGTTCTGTATTTTTCTGAGAATCATTTCTAGTGGTCCAGCCTTGATCTTGCTGTGCTAGCCTAAGCATCAATTTCCTGCAATAAATCTATTCCTGTTAAAAAAAAAAAAAAAAATCCTGGAATGGTTTCTACTTTCTGCATTGAACCTTGAATGACATTGCCTTCAATTGAAAAAAAGGTGTATGACAAGTTCAACTTAAATGTATTTTATTTAAATTGCCACTGAAGTGTGCAGATTGAGTTGTTCAACAAATATTTAGTGAGTATCTACTATGTGTTAGTCACTGTGATAGTCAGTGAGGAAAGACGAGTGAAAAAGAGACATATATGCCCTTAGTTGGCTTAATTCAAATAGGAGAGGCAGACACACATAAGTAATCAGGAATAGAGAGTTATAAATACACCGGTAGACAGAGTACTCCATGTTTTAATGGTATATAACAGAGCTGTCTAACCCAGAGTTAGGGTCCAAAAGCATGTCTGCAGAGAGTGACACTTGAGACTTCGAATTAGTCAGAGTTCATAGAAGCTAATTCTGATTCATTTAAGAAGTAAACGAATTTGTTTAAATGATATAGGAGCTTGAATACGGAGTGGATTAGATAGATAATAGTATTATATCAGAGTTACATTTCCTAATTTAGATAATAGTATGGTGGTTATGGAAGAAAATATCCTTGTTTTTATGATATACACACCAAAGCATTTACAGGTATAGAACTACAATGTTTGCAACTTACTCTCAAATGAATCAGAAAAAAAATGTCTTTGTGTGGGTATTGCAAGAATAATTAAGGATTCGCATATTCCCTTTATTTAGATGTACTAGTTGTTTACACTTTGCCCAAATTTGCTTTACCATATTCTCTCTTTATGTGGTTCCTTGTATACATGATTCCTTGACTATTCTTGTAATTTTGCTCTCAAGTATGAAATTATACCAAAATTAAAAGTTGTCAAGAAACAAACAAAAATGCAATTCCCAGGGATGGCAGTCCATCTGGAGCAGCCACTGTCATGAGGCAGGCTGTGCGTTCCTAGGAGCTGGCGGAGCACGAACAGGTGGGAGCCCCGCCCCCTTCCAAGTTGGAGGGGCGGGAGCCAGACCAGCTGCGGTTGCCGAACCGTGCATCTCCGCACTCTCAGGGACCGGGAAGCCCCCTTTCCCCGACAGGCTCGGAAGTGCCTGGCTTCTCCCGGTGGCAGCGCCAGCTCTAATTTCAGAGCAAAGTTGAGGTTGAGTCCAGGCGCTGTCGTGACCTGGCTGGGTGTGCACACTCTTGGAGGAGCACTAACACATCAGCCTCCTACCGCCTCGGCACGGAGAAACACAGGAGGGAGGCCGAGGGCAGCGCAGGCCTGCAGGTCCCTTGGCACGAATAGCCTGGGCACTTTGGGCGCCATGGACGTCATGGACAGCAGGCTGATGGTGGCAGGAAGCAGACAGGCAGTCCCGATGAAGCCCCACCTTCAAGCCAGGGATGGTCTTAAGCCTGCGGGCCGGACTGTCAGTTCCGCAGACCAGAGTAAGAACTTACTGGGCTTTTTCCGGCCGCCCATGGACACCCATGGACCAATCAGCACACACTTCCTCCCATCTGAAGCCCATAGAAGCCCCTGAGTCAGCCGGACTCTGGCAAAGGACAGGACCACCTGCCTGCAGATGGTAGCAACCGGCTCCAGGTCTCCTCTCTGCTGAGGACTGCAGAGATGATGGGAAGACCTGCCTGCGAATTGGAGTTACTAGGAGTTACCTACTGCGGGTCTTCTCTCTACTGAGAGCCAGACACTTGTTTTCTCTCTGCTGTGAGCTATGCTTGAGCTGGACCCCCATCTTTTCTTTGCTGGAAGCTACCCACTGCGGGTCTTCTCACCACTAGGGACTGGACACTCATCAGGATGACCCAGACCTGCCTGTGAAAAGGAAAGGAGCTGCTTGCTTGGGGTCTTCTGAGAACTGTTCTGTTGCCTCTCTGCCTTCAGTGAAGCTCCTCTCCATCTATGAGGTAGTCCATGAGGTCCATGGATGTGGGACAAGAACTCAGGACCCACCAAATGGTGGGACTGAAAGAGCTGTAACACAAACAGGGCTGAAACATGCCTCCTTACTTGCCATGTTGTGAAGGCGAGAAGAGCTTTGGCCCTTTGGGGAGCCTAGACCTAGGAGCTTTGGCCCTTTGGGGAGCCTGGACCTAAGGGTTCCCTGAGCCAGGGCTGTGACGCCCTCCTTGGGGTTCTGCTGTTCCTGGTGTCTCCAAGCTTCTGGGCGATACCGCGTTCCTCTCACCCAGACATGGGTGCCTGCAGCGGAAGCTGCATGCAGTACTTCTGGTCCAGCTGCAGCATGGCATGGAGCCGGCACCTGTGCTGGCACCTGGAGCTGCCTGCCCTGTTGCAGCCAGTGTGCCTGGCTGTGTTCAGTGGCTGGACCCGTGCTTGCTCACCCACACACAACCCTTGCTGCTCCGCCCCTGGCTCACATTTGGCAGGTGTGGGATCCGAGCCAGTAGTGCGAACCAAGTGCAGCCTGCCAGGCCAAGTTGGTAGAACAAGCCCAGCAGGAATGAGCCATAGGCAGAAATGAACCGCCAGCCACAGAGGTTTCTAGCTGGCTAAACGACACCCCAAGGATCCTGTGACACCAGAATTTCTAGGAGGGCTGGAGAATCAGTCTTAGTGAGCTCAGGACAATTCAACCAGAAACTATACCCAAAATTCCCACACCAGAATTGGTCCAGTGAAGGTAGCACTGCTACGGGAATTTGATCTTCCCGTGATGTTGGTGCTGTCTGAGAGCTCCTCTCAGTTGTCTTGTGTCTAACTCTGATTCAGAGAATTGGAAGATTGTATTCGGTTAGTGGTGGGTCCTAGATCATATACTCTAGATATAAGAAAGGCTAGGAGAGAGAGTATATGCCATTTTCAGCTTCTAGAGTGGGAGGGATACTTTAAGGTGGGGAGTTCTTCTAACATCAAAAAGAAAACAGATGCTAGATGGAACATAATTTGGCAATATTCACCAGAGTTTACTTCTTTGCTATGCATACCAACATTAATATAAACCCCTCTTCCCATAAGAAAGAAAAATTATTGCCAATTATCATAATGCTACTATTCCTTATAAAAGCACAATGTGCTCATCCCTTCTCTAAAAGGGTGATAAACTCATTGTCAGCTACATCCAGTTTATACAGAATCTCTGGGTGACACTTAGTCCTCTTCTGGTTGCATTATGATCCTATCTCAGTATTCTGTAACACATAAATGAAATTGTAAAATTAACCACCAGTTGCATGCCATGAAGAAAAGGGACAGAAAAAGGAAAGAAAAATTAGTTAAATATATATACATGACTGAACAATGCAGAAAATTAGAGAACCTTCAATCTTTATTTCTGCAAGTAGTCACGAGACTGTAATTGGTATTTCTATTTTCCTTCCTCCACCACCCATTTCACGTTCTCTTTACCCAGAGCAGCTGGCCAGGCTTTATTACCTGATACAATGAACCAAATCTTCACTCCTAAAGGATCTGAGCTCTTGATGGTCTTGTCCACGTGAGGTTGTTGTTACTGGAGAACTTTGCCAGCAGACCTTGGCAGTACCAGGAGTCACCCCAAGGAGATCTGTGAGTTCCAGCCATAGTCCCTTTAGCCTCTGCTATTTATCAGCAACTTTATCTCCTCTTTTTTTTTTTTTTTTTCCTTTCTTTTTGAGATGGAGTCTTGCTCTGTCACCCAGACTGGAGTGCAGTGGTATGATCTCAGCTCACTGCAACCTCCTCCTCCTGGTTTCAAGTGATTCTCCTGTCTCAGCCTCTCAAGTAACTGGGATTACATGTGCATGCCACCACGTCTGGCTAATTTTTGTATTTTTAGTAGAGATGGGGTTTCACCATGTTAGCCAGGCTGGTCTCGAACTCCTGACCTCAGGTGATCTTCCAGCCTCAGCCTCCCAAAGTGCTGGGATTACAGGCATGAGCCACCACAACTGGCCCCTTATCTTCTCTTGATACTGAGGATTAATCATCTCAGCAAGTACCATTTCCGGCATGTTTTCCTGGTGACATGAGGAACTGTAGGTATCCAAGTGGCACCCTTAGTTTCCAATTTGGTGGGACTATAGTTGTGTCCCCTGGCAGAAGCATTCTTCCCATGCATACTAAGACCTCTAAATGAGCACGTTAAAGAGTTGTGTGGATGGCAAACAAAAAATTTGCCAGTTTGTGCTGTGCACAAAAAGCTACTTTCTACTTCCATCTTGGATCCTGTATTTTTGCAATGAGAAAAAGACCACATATTTGTTGCTGACTTAGAGCATATAACATATCTTAGAATG
Source organism: Papio anubis (assembly GCF_008728515.1). NCBI lineage: Eukaryota > Metazoa > Chordata > Mammalia > Primates > Cercopithecidae > Papio > Papio anubis. Next base: position 112,117,216 of record NC_044982.1, on the reverse strand, counting down.
GCATCTAAACTTGGAAAATCTCCCTGCCAACATTATTCCTGGGCTTCAGTAAACCATCCTACCTCTCTATATGGTCACTTGTTTCTGAGTGATGGGGTAAATGATAAGGCCAGTCAATTCCATAAGCATCATTCATTGCCTTAATTCTTTCACCATAAAGTGTGTGTTTTTTGTTAGAAGCAATGTTACATGGAATACCATGATGGTTAAGGGCGATGGATGGTGTTATGCTTAGGGGCATGGTGGGCAGGGATATTGAATGGTGCCATCAGACAGCAACCATCCAAACACTCCAATACATCCCACTTTAATTCTAGGCATCCTACATTCCAATGCCCTTATTTTCATATAAGAGAATGGCTGTGAATTCATTAAATGCCTAAATTCAGCAACCCACAGGATCAAATTTTAAATTGGGATTTTAGCCACCTACAGATGTAGGAAGTTCATGGTTTTCAGTTCATACCATCAGTAAGAGACACTGCCCAACACAATTCACTGAAGGATCCCACAGGCTAGTGTATGGGTTGTGTTAATGAGCAATGGTTGTTTGCTTAAAGAAAAATGTGTGAAAAAACAAAAGATGAATTTAGTACTGGGTGCTAGAAAGAAAAAATACACATATAAAGTAAATTACTGGAAATAATTTCTTGGTAATTCCTCCAACTAAAAGTGTTTAAAATACCATATTTAAGTTTCATTTTTTGTTTTGTTTTTTTATTTGAGATGGAGTCTCGCTTTGTCACCCAGCCTGAAGTGCAGTGGCGTGATCTCGCCTCATTGCAACCTCCATCTCCTGGGTTCAAGAGATTCTCCTGCTTCAGCCTGAGTAGCTGGGTTCACAGGTATGAGCCACCATGCCCAGTTAATCTTTGTATTTTTGATAGAGACAAGGTTTTACCATGTTGGCCAGGCTGGTCTGGAACTCCTGACCTCAAGTGATCTGCACACCTCAGCCTCCCAAAGTGCTGGGATTACAGGTGTGAGCCACTGTGCCTGGCCCCGTACTTAAGTTTCTAGCTACCAATCCAATCCTCTTGATGCCTGAGGAGCCCTCTGTTTAGTCTTCACCAAATGGTAATCCAGCTTGTGTTCAGAAATCTAAGACAACAGGAAATTCAACCTAACCTGAGGCCACTCTAATGGCTAAAAGTTCTTTGTGTTCAATGGAATTTTTTCTCATTGTAACTTATACCCTCGAAACTAATTTCAAATCTTGAAAAAAATCTTTTATATTTCATTGTTAATGAAGTTCCTACAGACACAATCTTCTGTATAAAAAGTGACTCAGTCTACCAAAATGCCTTTAAAGTAAATATAGTCACTTATACCAAGATAAGCTGTGGTCTGATGTTCATGATTTTTATAAAAGTCGAAGTCGAGGAATTGTTTCATACAATAACTTAGGGTCTTGTGGTCTCTCACCTATTAAAAATCCATTGGATGTATAACCTCTTTCTTGCTTTGGAGAAGGCCTTGGGTATGAGTAGTTTATTTGGCAGGTGGTTTAAGTAGGTTTCAGAAACAGCGTGAGATGGGGATTTGTGTGCTTGTGATTTGTCAAGGGTGTACTTGGGAGAGACAGGTAAGAGGGAGTGAAGCAGGAAAGGAAACAACGTATGCAAGAATGAGGTTCCAGGTGAAATCCAGCTTCAGCCACATCTTACAGGAAGCTCTGGAGTATAAAGTGAATGGCAGAGCCCCTCTTGCATTGGACAAAGGAGTGGAATTTGTGTATTCCTGCCCTAGGCAGTTACTGGTCATGGTCCATGAAATGAGAGGTTAGTGTTACTCCCAGGAATCTCTAGCCCCAGAGACTTCAGACATAAATAGAAAATCATCTAGAGAAAGTTGTGGGTATGACCCATTACCCAAGGTATCTGTGGCAGGTGGGCATTGAAAACAAGAACCAGACTGAGGAAGGGGATCCAGAAGATCTGGGCGAGGCATCAACAATGTCCACAAACGTCCATCTCTTGCACCATTCAGGTCCATGTGCTTTTCACATTAAGTTTACTCCACCCTGTTACAGCTTCTCTGGGATTCTGGTTGGTTATAATTTCTGGAATACTTAAGACAGGAAAGTTTGTGAGACAAATTACAAACCCCACTGCTGCAGTTCAACCCAAGGCCCTCACTGATATTTATCACCTCTCTCCACCACACTGTCAGGTAGTACTTCTGCCCATCTGCATGGTTTGTCGGGTGGGTTGCCTCAGACTCTTATCTCTGAGGAGCCTGAGCTCCTGATTACCATGCCACTCTCAGGCTCTGCTTGCTGAATTTTTCCATGTACAGTTAAAATTAGGCATGGGAGGACCAAGATGGTAGATTATCCAAATGCCAAATATATTTCTTCTGCCTGCACCCCTTACACAGCAGCAGCCCTACTTCCTTCTGATAATCAGAGTCAATTTCTCTGCAGAAGGTAACTCCTTTCCACTAGCACAAGGAACCCAAAGTGTCAAGGAAGCAGTTGTAGTATTAAATTTAGTGGTATCCTCTGTTGACTGGTAGAAGTATATCCTTTCCAGAAATCAGAATCTCCACAACTGCAAGACTTAAAATTGTGAGGACAGGCAGAACAAATTCTGGGTCTCCAAGAGTGATGAGAAGCAGGGCCACTCCCACTCCACTCTTTGATTCTCAGACCCATATGTTGCACTGACTGGAAAGGCAGCACCATACAATGACTGTTGGTTTAAGGATAAAGGATAGTGACCTATCCTCACAACATGTCATTATAGCTAGATGTTCGCTCTTTACCAGGGCAAAATAGCATGCCAGGAGATACTTTTTAAATGGTATAGAGTTCTCTGCTACAGATGTCGTGGCCTTGCTCTAGAACCCAAATGGTCCATGCTATGCCTCTCCTATGGGACTTGCCAAATATTCCAGATGATGTCTTTTTTCTATCACAGAAACTCTAATATTGTAGGATCTTCCAGGTTATATGGTCCTAGTGGCAGGACTGCTTGTACTACAGTTGGATCTGCTATAGAACTCTGATTCTAGACCCCAATCAAAACTGGCAACTTTCTGCGTCTGATAAATGTGTAAAGCAGCATTCCCAAGTGTGGAATATGCTGCCTCCAAAACCTGAAAAGGCTTTCTAAATATTATGTTTATTTTTTCTTAGTGGGTATTTCTTTCCTAGTGGTAGATGGTGCAAGATACAAAAACTTGTCTTTTATCTTGGATAGATTGCCTCAGGCCACTGGACTCCTAAAAACTTTATAGATGTGTCAGGCTCTTATATTTTTGTAGATTTATCTTCCACACTCTGGACTGGATTGTCCTACCAAGGTATCCAAAGTAGACACCATTTATTATCCGTCCAGTATGGTTAACATGATATCACCAGTATAGTGGTCCAATGTGATGTTCCATGGTATGTCCATATGATTTGGGTCCCTTTAGATTAGAGCAACACTGAGTGTATAGTGTATATTGTATACTGTTCTCCATCCCATGTGAAAGAACTGCTTCTGGTCCCAGTTCCTAATGAGTAGTTAAAATAATGCATTCATCAAATCAATAGCTTTATATCATACACCAGCAACCATATTAATTTATTCTAGTAAAGATAGCACATCTAGCACAGCATCTGCAACTGGGACTACTACTTGATTAAGTTTGCAGTGGTCTACTGTCATCCACCATGATCCACTGAGTTAAAATTTTTTTGTGTGAGATGTGGTTCATATACCATAAAAGTCACCATTTTTAAATTTAAAAAATGTTTATTTTTCTTATATTGGTAAAATATATGTAACATAACTTTTATTATTTTAGCCATTTTTAAGTGAACAATTCAGTGTCATTAAGCACATTCCCACTGTTGTGTCACATTATGGCTATCCATTTCCAAAACTTTTCGTCATCCAAGCAGAAATTCTGTCCTCATTAAACAATAACTACCCATCATCCCTCTCCCAGCCCTAGCCTACTTCTATTCTGCTTTCTGTCTCTGTGAATTTGAATATTCTGGGTACCTCATATAAGTGGAACCATACAATGTTTGTCTATTTGTGTGTGACTTATTTCACTTAGTGTAATGTCCTCAAAGCTCATCCATGTTGTGACATGTATCAGAATATTACTTGTTTTTAAGGCTGAATAATATTCCTTGTATATATATACCACATTTTGTTTATCTGTTCATCTGCTGATGGACATTTGGGTTGTTTCCACCTTTTGGCTATTATGAATAATACTGCTGTGAATATTTGTGTACAAGTATCTGTTTAGATCTCTGCTTTTAATTCTTTGGAGTGTATGTTTAGAAGAAGAGTCACTGAATTATATGGTAACTCTACATTTAACTTTTTAAGAAACTGTCAAACTATTCTCCATAGCGGTTGTACCATTTTCCATTCCCACCAGCAATGCAAAAGAGTTCCAATTTCTCCACATCCTTGCCCACACTTATTCTTTATATATATATAAAATAATAACTTTATATTTATATTATTTATGTTATATTCTATATATATATAATAACTGTTCTACTGAGTGTGAAACGATATCTCATTGTGGTTTTGATTTGCATTTTCCTAATGATAAGTAGTGATATTGAGCATCATCTTTCCATGTGCTTATTGGTCATTTCTTCTTTAAAGAAGTATATCATCTTTGTAGAAATGTCTATTTGGACTCTTTGCTCATTTTTGAATTGGGTTATTTTGGTTTCTTTGTTGTTGAGTTGTAGGAATTCTTTATACATACTGAATATTAATCTCTTATCAGATATATGATTTGCAAGTATTTTCTCCTATTCTGTGAGTTGTCTTTTTAATTTCTAGACAGTGTTCTTTGAGTTACAGCAATTTTAAATTTTGATGAAATCAAATTTATCTTTTTTTCCTTTGGTTGCATGTGTTTTGCTGTTATATCTAAGAAACTGTTGCCTAATCCAAGCTCACAACAATTTCACCTATTTTTTCAGAGTCTTGTAGGTTTAGCTCTTACATTTAGGTCTTTGATCCATTTTGAGTTAATTTTTGTGTATGGTGTGAGCTAGAGATCCAAATTCATTGTTTTGGGTGGATTCATTCATGTGGATATCTACTTGTCTCAGCATTATTTGCCCAAAATACTATCTTTTCCCCAGTAAGTGGTCTTGGCAACTTTGTCAAAAAAATCAATCAAGCATAAAGATAAGGATTTATTTCTAGACTCTCAATTCTAGTCTATTGAGTTAAATATCTATACTTATGCCAGTACCACATTGTCTTGACTACTGTGGATCCATTGGACTTGAGTAAAAGCTAGAAGAGTACATTAAGAGTGTATGTAGGCTGGGCGCAGTGGCTCATGCCTGTAATCCCAGCACTTTGGGAGGCCGAGGTGGGCGGATCATGAGGTCAGGAGATCGAGACAATCCTGGCCAACATGGTGTAACCCCATGTCTACTAAAAATACAAAAATTATCTGAGTGTGGTGGCATGCGCCTGTAGTCCCAGCTACTCGGGGGACTGAGCAGGAGAATCACTTGAACCAGGGAGGCAGAGGTTGCAGTGAGCCGAGATCGTGCCACTGCACTCCAGCCTGGCGACAGAGCAAGACTCCATCTCAAAAAAAAAAAAAAAGTGTATATTAGGGACAGCAACCTCCGTATCCTTTAAATCTTTGAGATAGGTCCTAATTTCCCCTACTTTTTTCATGAGCATGTATGAGAGTTCTAGTTGTTCAAATGCACTTGGTATTTTGCTCTTTTAAAGTTTAGCCATTCTGTGATTATGTAGTGGTATCTCATTAGAACTTTAATTTGCATTTTCCCTTTGACTAATGGGGATAAGCACCTTTTCATATGCTTACTGGACATTTGAAAGTCTTCTTCTGAAGGGTATTGTCTATTCTTACAGATTGTTGATTTGTGGAAATTCAATATATATTCTGATTGAGTCTTTTGTCAATTATATGTATTGCAAATATCCTCTCTGGATTCTTGGCAACCTTTTCCCTCTAGTATGTTTTGACAGACATTCCTAATTTTAATATTGTCAAATTTGTGAATTCTTTTCCTTATGTTTGTACTTTTGGTGTCTTGTTTAACAATCTTTGAGGCCGGACGCAGTGGCTCACGCCTGTAATCCCAGCACTTTGGGAGGCCTAGGCGGGCGGATCACCTGAGGATAGGAGTTCGAGACCAGCCTGACTAACATGGTGAAACCTCGTTTCTACTAAAAATACAAAAAATTAGCTGAGACTGGTGGCACGCGCTGGTAATCCCAGCTATTTGGGAGGCTGAGTCAGGAGAATCACTTGAACATGGGAGGCAGGGGTTGCAGTGAGCTGAGATCACGCCATAGTGCTTCAGCTTGGGCAACAAGGGTGAAACTCTATCTCCAAAAAAACAAAATAAAAAATGATAAAAAAACAATCTTTGCCTACCCCAAAGCCATAAAGATATTTTTCTTTTTTTTTTTTTTTTGAGATGGAGTCAGGCTGGAGTTCAGTGGCGCCAGGCTAGAGTGCGGTGGTACGATGTCTGCTCACTGCAACCTCCGCCTCCCGGTTTCAAGTGATTCTCCTGCCTCAGCCTCCCGAGTAGCTGGGACTACAGGCACGTGCCACCACGACCAGCTAATTTTTTGTAGTTTTAGTAGAGACAGAGTTTCACCGTGTTAGCTAGGATGGTCTCGATCTCCTGACCTCGTAATCCGCCCACCTAGGCCTCCCGAAGTATTGGGATTACAGGTGTGAGCCACTGCACCTGGCCAGATAATTTTCTATGTTGACTTCTACAAGTTTTATTATTCTAATAACATTTAGATCTACAAATCACCTGGAATTTGTGTGTGTAAAGTAGGGATCAAAGTTTTGTCTTTGCTTTAGTTTTTCCCATATGGTCATCTAATTGACCCAGTAACATTTACTGGAAATGCCGTCTTTAGCACACTCTTCTGGAGTTCCAACTTTGTTATAACTCAAGTGGGCCTATATGTGTGGGTTTGTTTCTTGACACTATTCAGTGTCTTAATGACTGTAACTGTGTAATGAGTCTAATATATGGTTGCATAAATCCTCCCACATTCTTTTTCTTCTTCAAGATTGAGCTGGCTGTTTTTGGTCCTTTTCATTTCCAGATGCATTTTAGAATCAGCCATCGATTCCACAAAACAAAACTGCTGGAACTTTGAAAGGGATTACATTTAGTATATACATCAATTTGGGGAGAATTCACATCTTCACAACATTGAATCTTCTAATCCTTGAACATAGTATATACTTTGGAGTTTAAAATGTCTTCTTTCATTTCTCTTTCAAAAGATAACTTAGGAGAATATCGTCATAGCCTGGCAGGCAAAATGCCTTAAATATAAAACACCAACTTTCAAAATCATTTAAAACTTTCTATGTAGATAACTTGTACAACTTTCATTATACTCAATGGAATATATTTGATTTTTTGAAAGACTATTACGAATAGCATTGTTTTAAAATTTTACTTTCTAACTTAGATTGCTGGAATATAAGAAGTTAAATTGATTGACCTTGTATCTAGTAATACTGGCAAACTTATTTAATTATGATAGATTATTTATAGATTCCTTTGGATTTTCTGGCATACAAAACAATGTCATTTGCAAATACTACCAGTTTTATTTTTTTCCTTTCCAATACTTACACCTTTTATTTCCCTTTATTATCTTCTTGCACTAGCAAGAATTGTATCTTTAGTACAATATTGACTAGAAGAGGAAAGAGTGAGCATCTTAGTCTCTTTACTTGCTCTAGTGGGGAAGCATTCAATATTTTACCTTTAGGTAAAATAGATTTGTAGATATTTTTTCTCAGATTAAGAAAGTGGCCGGGTGTGGTGGCTCACGCCTTTAATCCCAGGACTTTGGGAGGTTGAGGCAGGCAGATCACCTGAGGTCAGGAGTTTGAGACCAGCCTTGCCAACATGGTGAAACCCTGTCTCTACTAAAAATACAAAAATTAGCCAGACATGGTGGTGTGCACCTGTAATCCCAGCTAGTCAGGAGGCTGAGGCAGGAGAATTGCTTGAGCCCAGGAAGTGGAGGTAGCAGTCAGCTGAGATCGCACCACTGCACTCCAGCCTGGGTGACAGAGTGAGTCTCTGTCTCCAAAAAAAAAAAAAAAAAAAGAAAGAAAGAAAAAAAAGAAAAAAGAGAGAAAAGGGTAAATATGTGGGAAACTCTAAATAAATTTTAATTGTATGAAATAATAATAATAAAATCTTCTAGGCAATAATAATATCAAACAAGGTAGAGTTTACAACAAAAACTCTACTAAAGATAAGAAAACACTTTGTAATGATTAAACTGCAGTCCATGAGGAAGATAAAACAATCATAAATGTGTAAGTCCTGAAAACATAGTCTCAAAATACATATGACAAAAATTGACAAAACTTAATGAAACAAATATACAATCAGAGCAGATTATAAAACATCTCTCAGTAACTGATATTGACAAGCAGAAAAAATATCAGTACAGTGAAGATCTATACTGCACAGTTAACAAATGTTACTAATTGACACATACAGAAAACTATAAACAACAACTTCAGAATATAGATTTTTTCCCCCCATTGCACACGGATGGGAACCCTTTCAAAGAAGGCACGGGTAGCAGAAGTCTGAGGTCTGATCTCTCTAGTAGAATAAATAACAGATACAATAAATGCACGTTTCCATGCCCCCTGTACATTTGCATTCTAATTCCACTATTGAGGGCCAGGTGGGAGTTTGTTTAGCTGGAGGATGTGGGATATCTCTCACTTTGGGTATAATGGGTAGACTCAGAGTAGAGACCAGGAGTTATATTTTGGAGGGGACCCAAAGGTCTAGCTTGCTATATTCAATTCCAAAATAGATTGCAGATTCCCAGGGTTCAGATGGATCCAGGGGAAGCAGTATTTGTGATAAGGGCTACATAAATGCCACCAAAGAGGTAAAAGGTAAGGAAAAGCATACCAGACAACAATTAATTGATACAGAAAAACTCCTGAGATGAAATGTGTGTATTTGCTGAGGATTTTTAAGGGATTCCCAAGCCTTCTAAGTCATTCTGGACAGTTTCTCTGCTTTTCTGAGCTATTTCATTGACAGTAGTAGCTTCCTTTAGATCCTATTTTTGCAAAAGGTGTATCTGCCTGCTATGGTTTGAATGTTTTTGGCCCCTCCAAAATTCACATTGAAACAGAATTCCTAATGTAATAGTATTAAGAGGTGTGGTCTTTAGGAAGTGATTGATTCAGAGCCTTCATGAAAAGGACCAGATGCCCTTATAAAATAACTTGACAGAGGGAGTTAGCCATTTTTGCCCTTCCATCCCTTCTGCCATGTGAGGACACAGTGTTCTTCCCCTCTGGAGGGTGCAGCAACAAGGTGCCATCTTGGAAACAGAGAGCAGCCTTTGCCAGGCACGAATCCTGCCCATGCCTTGATCTTGGACTTTCCGGCTTCCAGAGCTGTGAGAAATAAATTTTTGTCCTTTATAAATTATAAATACAGAATTATAAATCTGTATTTATAAATAAATTTATAAATTATCCTGTCTCCAGTATTTTGTTCTGGAATGGACTAGGATACTGCCTTTAGAAGTGTATATACTGCACACAGAAAACCTCTAGAAAGTTATACCCCAATGTTAATAGCAGTTATTTACGAGAATGGGATTTGGGATCTTTTTTTCCTTTTTCTTATTTGCATATACTGGTTTTCCTAAAATAAACAAGTAAGGAAAAATGAATAAGTAAGCATGCATAACTTGTGTAACTCCTTTGTTTCTACACTGTCACCCAGGCTAGAGTGCAGTGGCGCAATCTCAGCTCACTGCCTCTTCTGCCTCGCAGGCTCAAGCCATCCTCCCACCCCAGCCTCCTGAGTAGCTAGGACTACAGGCACATGCCACTACACCCAGCTAATATGCTTTTTTGTATTTTGTTTTTATAGATCTGGGGTTTTGCCATGTTTCCCAGGCTGGTCTTGAACTCGTAGGCTCAAGCTATCTGCCTGCCTCAGCCTCCCAAAGTGCTGGGATTACAGGCAGGAACCACTGTGCCTGGCCAATTTTTAGTTTTATTTTTTAAAAAGAAATTAACCTCAAAATCCCATAAACTTGAGTTTGATCCTGAATCAAAAAACCAAAGCCCAAATCAATCACAATCCCCTGAACACCATCTTGTGATGCAGTTGCAATCAGAGCTGCATTTTCTCTTCCTCGGTGAGATCTGTGAATACCTAAGACTTGAATGCATGGTGTGACTATAAAGCCATGCCTGAGTTTTCTTAAAACACTCGAGAACTTACAAATTCAAGAAGTACTGTCTTTCAAAGTCACTCCGCTTGTTTCAGCTTTGGATTTCCTCCATGAAATTGTCTTCAGAGCTGGTTTAGTAATGGCAAAGTAAATCAATTTCATTATAATTCATAAGAAATGCTTGCTTAAGCCACAGTCTTATTCCTTTTTTCATGCCCTCTTTCTTAGTGTTCTTTATTTTTATTGCTAATGTGTTTGACTAAGACTTCAAGGTCCTATTGTTGAAAACCTGGAGAAAAGAGTATGGGAAGAGGTTCTGAGGCATAATAAAGTCTGGGGCTTGGGGAGGAGTACAGGGAGGGGGCTGGACAGTTTGAATGTTAGGCCCAAAGGTAAGGTGACCATAAAATTTATCACCCCATTCTGGTATACTTTTGAGTGTGAAATAGTCATGATTAATAATCATATCAGGTCAACCAAGATGTATGGTCACCCTATGTGTATACGGAGCAAGTCAAGGAAGGCACTCTAATAGCTGTCCACTCGGGCTACCTTTAGGGCAAGAGATGCACCAGTACAACTGGCCAAGGGCCGTAAATGTGAATTGCCGGAAGTGGAGGATGGCTTCTGTTTGAGGATGGAGCTATCATTGGGACAGATCCATCTTTAATTTAGGGAAATCTTATTCAGTGAAAAACAGTTACATTGAATTTCTTGGAAGTACTTCCAATAGGTTATAAAGATTTTGTGACTACTTACACATTCAGCTACTCCTTGGAAATGAAAAGATTTTTAAGGTATTATAATACACCTACACATTTTCTTGTCACCTTTTGAGACTCCACCATACCCCTGGAATTCTCACATTTCCGTCTCCCCTCAAAAGACTGACAAAAGATTAAACAGCCAACAAAATCCCCCTAATTGCATGATCATTCAGTCTAAGTTGTTCTCCCATTCACTGCCTTATAGTCTGTTCTTTTGTCTTGTGTTTTCCATCTGTGCAGTCTCATTGAGTTTGTTGGCTTTCCCACTTAAGTTGTTTATTGTGCCAAATCTCATTCATTCTGGTGGAAATCAGCCTGCAACACAAGGGTCCACGCCATATATATTAAGTATTGCTTTGTTTTTTAAGCCACTGCTTATTGTAACACACATCTTACCAAACTCAAAAAGCAAGAAATCAAATCTTTCTTTCAATAGTTTCAAAGTTAACTTTACTATCCATAATACGTACTTCTAAAAGAATTCCAGAATAGCTGAATTCATACATTTCACAAAAATTTAGGAGAAATCATACAGTTCCCTACCTCAAGGCTCTCACAGCAAACAAATCCAAAAAAATGATCAACTGTATACTTAACATTTGTGTACTTTATGTAAATTATACCTCAATAAAAATATAAATAAAACCAATTTTGCTATGTGCTATGGGCTTTTATAGGTCAAGAAAATTGATCTTTGGAGTCTCATAACACTTTTTTTCCACACAGGTTACTTATTTTAGATATTTATTTTTCCCTGAGTAAAATGGATTAATCACAAGTAATGACATTGGATCAGTCTTGCCTCTTTTAAGCATAGACCTTTACTGTAATCTGCTTCCAAACAATCCCAATAAAATCATGGATTTTAAGAGTCAAAAAGTTGCTCAGAGCCTTTTTCAGGGACTCTTAACTTTTTCTGCCACATGGATCCTTTGAAACTCTGATAAAAGCAAAGCTATAGATTTCCTCCCCAGAAATATACACATGCACAAAGATTTTGGGATAAACACACCACTGAAAACCATGCAGGGACCCACTTAGGAACCCAAAGATCTCAAATTAAGATCCACTGAGATAACACAATCCTTTTCCTCCAGATGAAAACAATAGACCCAGGGAGTGAAAGCAACCTGTTTAGGGGCTGAAGACAGAACCCAGACTTCTGATACTGTTTACTCCATTGTCTCTTCAGATATCATTAAGTTCCCTTGGCCCCCAAAACTCCCATCTGTGGATTTCCTGAGTTTAGAAGAACTTCCACAGTACCTTGTAGCCTACCTTTTGTAATTGGAGTCACACCGGAAGCTGGTCAAAGTTTACCTTTTACTTATTGGAGAACAACAGGTACAAAGCAGAGTTCCTTATATTAAATTGGGACATTTTTCTCTTTTTTTCCTTAAAATCCAAACGGAAGTGAAAATTAAAATCCAGCAATAAAGGGTTTTCTTTTTAGTTTAATGAAATCAACTCTAAAATTTGCTTTTATTTATACTCTGAAATTTAAAATTTTGTTCTTCGTTGATCTTTATAACATCGGAAAGATTGAACTTACACTTTGCTCTGTGAATCTTTCAATGTTCTGTGACCAAACAATACATTTCAATCCAACCCAGGAAATTTCTGCGACTTGTGCCCACTCAGTTTTGCAGTTTGGAACAGAATTCTTGCTCCCAATCCAGAGACTGAGAGAAATGAAAGAGGACCCAGAAAGCCTTTTCTTCTGTGTGAAAGGCCTGATCCTAAGTGGAGCAATCAATAAAGAAAAGGGCTCAAGCTGCAGCCTACAAATTCCTTAGAGTTTAATGTGTTCAGGATGAGGTGAAGAAATTACATAAACCCGTGAATAGACATGCAATAGAAGCCATGTGTATAGGCATTCTGTCCCTAAAGGTTTTGCTAGGTACTTACCAAGCTATTCCTTCTGTGCAATCATCTTTTGTTTCTGTACTTGCATGGATGAAAGCTGAACACTTATGTGCCAGCTATTGTTCTAAACCCATGACATTATTTAATCTTCACGACAATTCTTTAAGGTAGTCTTATTACTATGCCCATTTTATAGATGAGCAAACAAGTTTTCAGGGGCCAAGAAATGAGCAAGGTTATGTAACTTGTAAATCACGAAACTGAGCATCAGATACAAGCATCTAGCTGCACTTCCTGAGTTTGTACGTCCTACTCTGATAAAATAAGTAAGTAGAGATAAACTGAAGACTGGGAAAGAATACTGTTGGCCGATTCCTCAGGCAATTTTTTTCGATATTGTATTGTTGTCACAGAAACCTCCAGCCTCTCTCATTGATGGACAGTAGGAGTGACACATGGAGTGGACCAGGAGTTTATGGCAGGAACAAGGCTGACGGGAAGACAGGGCAGGAGTGGGGTGGAGGCGTGCTTTTCGAAGCGTGTCGGGGGAAAGAGAAGGCGCGGGTCGTGGGGGTCTCCCCTGTCTGCAGTCCCAGCATGGCTCCTGGAGCTCTCTGGGTGGCTGCTGACCCCGACATCGCGGCAGCCCGCCCCCAGCACCCCGCTGTCCAATCAGCGGCGCGCCTGGCCCCGCCACTCGGCGCCGGCCATATAGGCCTCCTCCTGGCGCGCCTCCGCACCGCATTGGTGGACCGGCCCCCGGCACGTCCCTGGGCGTTGTGGCCACCACCGCAGGTTCCGCCTCTCGTTCCCTCCGCCTTCAACGTACGCCGCACCGCCTCTCTGTAGCAGCCCGCGGAGCATCGCAGCCGGTCGCGGCCCTCGCCCGCCTCCCTCCTCGCATCTCTCGGTGTCCTCCGCGGGCCGGCGCGATGCGGCTGGGCCCGAGGCCCGCGGCGTTGGGGCTGCTGCTGCTGTGCGCCGCGGCGGCCGGCGCCGGCAAGGCCGAGGAGCTGCACTACCCGCTGGGCGAGCGCCGCAGCGACTACGACCGCGAGGCGCTGCTGGGCGTCCAGGTGAGGCGGCCAGGCCGGTGCTGGGAGGGCCGCGCCTCGCACCGCCGCCGCCTCGGGCTTTGTCCCGGGACAAAGAGGGGCGGCCGGGCGAGGCCTGGCCAGGTGGACCTGACAATGGGGGCCGGGTGGCGCAGCGCTCGCTCTTTGGGGGTCCCGGGGCCTGGAAAGCCTGAGGAGATAGCACGGCCCAAGAGCTGGATCTCTTCTACCCTCAGATCATGGAGGGTGTGTAGGGAGTAGGGGCCTTGAATGCAGGTGCGGGTGACCCCGAAACCCTTTGGCAAGGGGGTCTTCTAGTAGCCCTGTTTTTCTCCACCATTTTGCCCCACTGATAGTAATGCTTGGCCCTCCTGTATGTCCTTTCCCCCAAAGGAAGATGTGGATGAGTATGTTAAACTCGGCCACGAAGAGCAGCAAAAAAGACTGCAGGCGATCATAAAGAAAATCGACTTGGACTCAGATGGCTTTCTCACTGAAAGTAAGGACTGCCCTACACAACTAACAATGGAGACAAACACAAACATGTTAAGCAGGGATGTCTGCTGAATGTATAGATTGCTAGTGTCCCAAATTGGAAGTCCTGTGAGAAGGAAAAAAGGACATGGAGAATAGGTTTTATACCTGCAAATCTTTAGACCCTGAGAACCAAGTAAAACTTGGTGCTTTCTCCAGTTATATATAAACATCATTGACCCTATACTCTATGTGCAGGTCACACCTTGAGACACCCTCTTTCTCACATGACTTTTGTTAGTGTCAACAATATGATTTATTTTAGAGAAATAGGCCCCAAAACTTTACTGCAGTAAATAATTTGTTCTTTTGATATATGCTTCATTTAAATTTTAGGAATTTGCTTCTTTTTGTAAGCAAGTAGAAAAAGACCTGTTGCCTGTGAATTACGTTTATTACAACATTATACCAAAATATTAGAGCTGGTAGGGGCCTTAGGATCATCTCGTCCACATCACTTTGTGGAGATGAAGAGATGAAGCACATGAATAAGTGCCTTCTACAAATAAGTGACAAAGCTAGGACTAGAATCCAGGTGTCCTGCTCTTATTTCAGGTTTTAATATCCTTCAGTTAAAAAAAATCTGAGTGCTCTCAGGTAAATTCTCTAGTCAGAAATGAAATGCGCAGACTATTAAAAGAATGTGCTAAATAAATTGCTGTGCAATTGTCTCTCCCCATTGTTCAATTCAAATGATGTACCCTGTCAGCATTCCAAGTGGGCCCTCAGAAAAATTCAGGTTGTTACTGTGACTCTTAAGTTAGCTGTTTTTCTGTAACTCTGATTTAAATGCTGTTCATCATCAAGGAATGAAGTTGCTGGAGAAAAAAACTGGCAAATTTAAGTTGTGCTGTCAATGACATATTCACATTGGAACCCTCTGGAAGATTAAGGGCTTTTTTGTTCCACTTAATTAGACAATAATAGCAAAACCTTTGGACTCTGATTATCCAATCTAAGAATAAGTCAATCTTTGGTTATACTAGAGTAATCAAAGAACACAACACGTTGATTTGGAAGACTGCGTGGTACCTGTCTGGTAAGACCTAGATATGTTCAAATATTTAATAGTAAGGTTTTAAGAAGTTTAAAGTTAGAAAAATTTTAGTCCAAATATTCATTATACAGATGAGAAGAAAAGTTTGAGATGGTAAACTACCCCCTAATGGCAAAGCTGAAGTGTGAACCCACATTTCTTTCTGATCCCTGTTCCATTCTGTTTTCTTCTATGCCATTATGATCTCTTTAAATAAACTAGAAGAAAGACTCATGGTGCTTACAAAAGCCTTTATTCTACTTGAGGACCCTTAAGATAATTTTGGCAATTTACTCTTTGAGGGCTAGGTCTGGAATCAGATGTTAAGAGGTAGCAAAACTCAGTAGGAGCTTAGGCTTTGAAGCCAAACAGGTTTGAATCTGGACTCTGCTACTTACTAGTTATGAAGGCTTGGACTTTTCTGAACCTCAGTTTTCTCACCTGTATAATAGTGATGATTATAATTGCATTGTTTTGAAGATTAGAGGCAACAAGTATGGAGGGACCTGATAAATGGTATACTCATGCTGTCCTAACAAATATTCGTGTTCTTCCCTCCCTGTTTCCTTTAATGTAGTTTAGTAAATATTTCTATGAATAGATTTTTTTTTTTTTGAGGCAGAGTCTTGGTCTTGTCACCCATGTTGGTGTGCAGTGGTATGATCTTGGCTCACTACAACCTCTGCCACTCGGGTTCAAGTGATTCTCATGTCTCAGCCTCCCAAGTAGCTGGGATTACAGGCGCTGGCCACCATGCCCAGCTGATTTTTGTATTTTTAGTAGAGACGGGGTTTTACCCGAGATCAGGCTGGTCTTGAACTCCTGACATCAGGTGATCCGCCTGCCTCAGCCTCCCAAAGTGCTGGGATTACAGGTGTGAGCCACTGAGCCCAGCTGAATAGATTTTTTTTAAAGTTGATTCAGAAGTGGACATTTGAGTTTTAGAAACTTTTTTCCCATGCCTTCAGGTACCAAGTTAAGACAGATAGCTGTTGCAGGAAGGGCATAAATCACTACCCATAACTTTGTTAAAATTTCCTCCAGATGTTTTACGACATATATAAAGGTAATATACTGAAGCAGTGTTCTTAGTCACTTGAATATCTTTTCACAATTTAGGCCGTATCTACTTAACCATGTATTATTTTCTTAATATAGTTTTAATTCAACTCACATAAAATTTATTTTAAAGGAAGACTTTGTATCGCCTTCATAAATATAAAACACTATTTTTTATAATACATATTAAAATAAATAGCTATCAAAATATTTATGCTTCCTGAGAGATCTGTGGTAGTTAGCAAAGGTTTTCTGCAAGATTTTTTTAAAGTAAAGTGCTATTTTGGCCAGTTGGTAATTCATTCAACAAATACTTCCAGAGCCAGGAACTGTCTAGGCAGTTGATGTACATCAGTGAACAGAACATACCCAAACTTTTATGGAGCTTACATTATATTTAGATCATATGTTATAGTATAGAAGCTCCAGCTGGGCACAGTGGCTCATGCCTGTAATCCCAGCACTTTGGGAGGCTGAGGCAGGTGGATCACGAGGTCAGGAGTTTGAGACCAGCCTGGCCAATATGGTGAAACCCCATCTCTGCTAAAAATATAAAAAGTTAGCTGGGCGTGATGGTGCGCACCTGTAGTCCCAGCTACTCAGGAGGCTGAGGCAGGAGAATCGCTTGAACCGGGAGGCAGAGGCTGCAGTGAGCCGAGATCGCGCCATTGCATTCCAGCCGGGGTGAAAGAGCGAGACTCTGTCTCAAAAAAAAAAGAAAAGCTCCATGAGCTCTTCTAAACAACCTTTTCTTTCCTACCCCATTTCTATTAATACAACTAGGCCAATTTTCAGTATTTGCAAACATCAAAGATTTTGCCTTTTCAGAGGTTTGGAAATCCTTACTCTTAAGTATCAGAATTAACGTCACATACGTTGTGTTCTGGGAAATTCTTATAGGTGAACTCAGTTCATGGATTCAGATGTCTTTTAAGCATTATGCTATGCAAGAAGCAAAACAACAGTTTGTTGAATATGATAAAAACGGTGATGATACTGTGACATGGGATGAATATAACATTCAGATGTATGATCGTGTAATTGACTTTGATGAGAACACTGCTCTGGATGATGCAGAAGAGGAATCCTTTAGGAAGGTGAGTTCATGTGCACAAGCTGTTCCTTTTGATCATGTCAGTTCACTTTACCTTCCTGCATGAATGAGCACAAGAGGGCCTGAGGTCGTAGGCTGGATTGTCTTGTTCTCTAGGAAATCACCTGTTCCACTTCAGCAGTCATTTTGATGACTTCCTTTCTGGCCAGATTTAGGACTCTTGTTCTAGATTACCTACATGATCCTTGTATCTTTTTTTCTTAGCTGCATCATTTAATTGTCCTCATTTCCAGAGTTGCTTTTTAAATGTGTTTTGAATGTGTATCTCAATATTTTAATATCATTGAATAATCAGTTTTATCTTTATTAAGAAGACCATATGGCCCATTCCCATTTTTAAACATGTAGTTTTATATACTCACTTAAAAAAATCTATAGGTTCTACCTCTGTGGATTCAAGCAACTGAGGATCGTAAGTATCTAAAAAAGTAAGTATTAAAAAAAAAAAAAAAAAACTGTGTCTCTACTCAACATGTACAGACTTTTTTCTCTTGATTATCCTTAATATAGTATAACAGTGATTTATTTCTCATTTAAGTTGTAATTTGTATTATAAGTAATCTAGAGATGATTTAAAGGAGAGGTCCCCAACCTTTTTGGCACCAGGGACCAGTTTCATTGAAGACAATTTTTCCAAAGGACAGTGTGTGGCAGAGGGGGCAGGAATGGTTTTAGGATGAAATCGTTCCACCTCAGATCATCAGGCATTAGGTTCTCATAAGGAATGCACAACCAAGATCCCTCACATGTACAGTTCACAATAGGGTTTGCACTCCTATGAAAATCTAATGCCACCCCTGATCTGACAGGAGGCAGAGTAGAGCTCAGACAGTAATGCCTACCACTCACCGCTGACTGTGTGGGCCAGTTCCTAACAGGCCACGGACCAGTACCTGTCCACGACCCAGGGATTGAGGGTCCCTGATTTAAAGTATTCAGGAAGATGTGTGTAGGCTATATGCAAATACTGCACCATTTTATATCAGGGACTTAAGCATTCTCAGATTTTGATAGGGAGGTCTTGGAACCAATTTCCCAGGAATGTGTGAGGGAGGACTGTGTAACAAATTGACCATTGTAACCATTTTAAAGTGTACAGTGCAGCAGTGTTAAGTACATTGATGGTGTTGTTGCAACCAATCTCCCCAACTCTTTTCATCTTACAGAGCGAAAACTCTCTACCCATTAAACAATAACTCCCCATTCCCTCCTGCCACTAGCTCCTGGCAGCCACTATTCTACTTTCTGTCTCTGAATTTGGCTACTCTAGGTACCTCATCTAAGTAGACTCATACACTGTATTTGTCTCTTTGTAACTGGCTTATTTTTACTTAACATAGTGTCCTCAAGTTTATTCCATTTTGTAGCATGCATCAGAATTTCCTTCCTTTTTAAGGCAAAGTAATGTTCTGTTGTATGTACAGGTTGAGTATCCCTAATTCCAAAATCAGAATGCTCCAAAATATGAAACTTTTGGAGCACTGACACGACACTCAAAAGAAATGCTCATTGAAGCATCTTGGATTTGGGATTTGCAGATCTCTATGGGATCCTGCTTTCCATTGTTTTGGGTACATACCCGGAAGTGATACTGCTGGATCATATGGTAATTCTATTTTTAATTTTTTGAGAAACCACAGTACCACTTTTCATAGTGAGTACACTCTTTAAAATTAGTCCTTTTTTTTTTTTTTTGAGGCAGTATATCACTCTGTTGCCCAGGCTAAAGTGCGGTGGTGTAATCTTGGCTCACTGCCTCCTGGGCTCAAGCGATCCTCCCAACATAGCCCCTCAAGTAGCTGGGATTTCACACTGGAGCCACCACGCCCATCTAATTTTTGTATTTTTTTTGTAGAGATGGGGTTTTACCATCTTGCCCAGGCTAGTCTCAAACTCCTGAGGTCAAGCGATCTACCCACCTCAGCCTCCCAAAGTGCTAGGATTACAGGTGTGAGCCACTGCACCTAGCCCCAAATTACTCATTTTTTGAAAATTTATTATCACTATGAGTTCTAATGTGTCTCATGGTTTAATTTGTTGAAATATATGCTTCTTAATTAAGCAGAACTGAGGAAGACTAATTTTATTGGGGAATTAGTAAAAAAATTTTTCAAGACTTTTAGGAAGTCTATTAAACTAAAAGTATATCAACAGAAATGACTGAGCTTAAGGAATTGCTGTATCAAATACTTTTGTATTTGAAAACTAATTTTAAAGAATTAAAATATTTTTTATAGGTACATGATAGTTGTATTTACATACAGGGTACATGTGGTATTTTGATATCACACAAATATATAATATAATGATCAAATCAGGGTAATTAGAGTATCACCAAGAATTTTTTAAAGATAGCTTTTAATGTGTAGAAAAAAGTAAAAATAAAATCAAACATGCTGTTGCAAACTGTCCCAAAACATTAGTCAAGGGTGCTTGGAAAATAGTCAAGGCTCTTCTGTTTCTTAACTTATCCTGTTATGGTATATGCCTTTTAATTTTTATTGTGGCCATAATTTATCGTATTAAACAATATTGTGTAACAATGATTTACTCCTCATTTAAATTGTAATTTGTATTATAAGTAATCTAGAGATGATTTAAAATATTTGGGAAGATATGTGTAGGTTATATGCAAATACTATGCCACTTCTTATCAGGGAATTGAGCATCCTTGGGTTTTGGTATCTGAGGGAGGTTCTGGAACCAATTTCTCACAAATATGGAGGGAGGAGTGTATAACAAATTTACTATTGTAACTGTTTTAAAGTGTACCATTCAGTAGTGTTGTGCAGCTAATCCCCAGAACTCTTTTCGTCTTGCAAAGCTGAAACTCTGTACCTGTTAAACAATAACACCCCATTCCCTCCTTGGTAAATGCTTTCTAAATGTGCTATTTATTTAGAATCATATTGGCCACTTGAACTCTGTAAGCCACCACTAACTCTAAGTTGGTTAATTCTCTGCTAATAACTACACCATCAATGTGGAGGTTTGGGGCTCCATCCTCAGAGCCAGTCTGCTTAGCTTCACATTTAGCTCCAGCACTTCACAGTTGTGTAACTTTCGGTAAGTTATTAAACTTTCATGTGCTTCAGTTTCCTCATCTCCAAAAATGAGGATAATAATTCCCATTCAGGCCAGGTGTGGTGGCTCACACCTGTAATCTCAGCACTTCGGGAAGCCAAGGTGGGAGAATCACTTGAGCCCAGGAGTTCAAGAACAACTAGGCAATGTGGCAAGACGCCATCTCTATGGATACATTTTCTTTTTTTTTTTTTTTTTTTTTTTTTTTTGAGGCGGAGTCTTGCTCATGTAGGCTGGTGCAGTGGCGGATCTCAGCTCACTGCAAGCTCTGCCTCCCAGGTTTACAGCCATTCTCCTGCCCCTCAGCCTCCCGAGTAGCTGGACTGCAAGGCATACGCCACCTACGCCCGGCTATTTTTGCATTTTTAGTAGAGGCGGGGTTTCACCATTAGCCAGGATGGTCGATCTCCTGACGATCCAGCCCGTCTCGGCCTCCCAAAGTGCTGGGATTACAGGCTTGAGCCACCGTGCCCGGCCTATGGATACATTTTCTCCTTAAAAATTAAATCCTAAGTAATCTAAAGCTGTATAGTTAGCAAATGCCTAAACAAAATTTAAAAATTAGATGGGCATGATGGTCCATGCCTGTGGTCCCAGCTATTTGGGAGGCTGAGGCAGGAAGATTGCTTGAGCCCAGGCAGTCAAGGCTGCAGTGAGCCATATTTATGCCACTACACTGCAGCCTGGGCAACAGAGAGACCCCGTTTCTAAAAAATAAATAAAAATTTCTACTTTATTTAGGATTATAATAGTGTGGATAAATAGTAATAAATGGTAGCAGTTGGAGGGATAAGCAGTTCTGTTTTGATTTAAAAGAATATTGTTGAAGAAAGCATTTACAGTTCACATAAATATATTTAATCAACTTTTTAAAACTTTATGCATTTGTTAACTCTCACCTTTAGATTAGTTAGGATTTTCTTTTTTAAGGGGAAAACGTATCTTTTGTTTTTATTTGGGTCTTCATTCTATAGTGGACTAAAGTTAGTAAAACTCATTCTTTTTCTACTTGTAAATACTAAAGGAAAAACGAGTGGTGATAATGAGATTTGGGATCATCTGTCTATTAAGTATCCTCATTTACTATAGGAATTAACTTATCTTAAACCAACTTATCTAAAACCAAAGCATGGTATGGTATGATTTCCCTTCCTAGGAACAACAGAGAAGTTAAATACAGTATTTTTAAATCTTGCTGGAATTGGATTCTAATTGTGTTTTCTATTTTTATTTTTTTGTTACTCAAAAGACTTAATTACTCTCCCATTAAAAAATAAGAAGTGTGTGTTCCTGTATTCTTAGAAGGGGGTGATATAAGAGATGGTGCTGAGAAGAAAATCTTCACTTTGAAGAGATACATGACTCATAAATTGTTTATGAACAGTTCTTTTAAAAGGTGTCTGGTTCTAATTCTGCATTCCCTACCAGCTACTTAGAACGTGTTGATTATAACACTCTTCTTTTAAAGGATGAATTAGATGAATCTTAACAGCCTAAAGGAATTGATCGATCCCTAAAATGAACACTTCAATGGGAGTCCTTTTGGTTATTTTTTGTTTTGACAGCCTAGGAATATGTCTCTATCTTCATGAAGTTCTAATCATATGTTTTTAGAATTTGCTATAAGTAACTTCCTGTGTGTATGTGTAGTCCCAGCTGCTCAGGAGGCTGAAGTAGGAGAATTGCTTGAGCCCAGGAATTTGAGGCCAGTCTGGATAACAGTGAAACCTCGTCTCTTTAAAAAAAAATAACAATGTCCTAAAAACTGATGTGGAGTGTAAAGATGAACCCAGTGCATTATTTTTCAAAATAAAAAATAAAGGATGAGGAATCAATCAGTCTCAGTTATAGACTAAACACTATACCTTAAATAAAATAATCATAAAAAGTAATTGGATATGTGAATAAAATAAAGTTTTCTATACGAAAGTCTGTTAACAAAAGTCAGCTTGATATCTGAACTCTTCACCTTTTTTTTTTTTTTTTTTTTTTTTTTTTTTTTTTTTTTTGAGATGGAGTCTCTCTCTGTCACCCAGGCTGGAGTGCAGTGGCACCATCTCAGCTCACTACAGTCTTAGCCTCCCAGGTTCAAGTGATTCTCCTGCCTCAGCCTCCTGAGTAGCTGGTACTATAGGCACATGCCACCATGCCTGGCTGATTTTTGTATTTTTTTTTGTAGAGACTGAGTTTCACCACGTTGTTCAGGCTGGTCTCAAACTCGTGACCTCAAGTGATCTGCCTGCCTTGGCCTCCCAAAGTGCTGAGATTACAGGCGTGAACCACCATACCCAGTCTGAATTTTATCTTACATTTAGTAAGTTTTCATATAGAGAATAAAGAACCCTTTCAGGCTGTGAAATGCCTGAAGAAGTATTTCTTTATAATATAAAGAACAGTTATAGTCAACATAGGATAATTAAAGTTTGGGGACCCATCTGGCAAAAGTTCAAGTGTTTTTTGTTTTTGTTTTTGTTTTTTGAGACAGTCTTGCTCTGTCACCCAGGCTGCAATCTTGGCTCACTGCAACCTCTGCCTCCCAGGTTCAAGCAATTCTCCTGCCTCAGCCTCTCAAGTAGCTGGGACTACAGGCGTGTGCCACCACGCCCAGCTAAGTTTTTAGTAGAGATGGGGTTTCACCACATTGGCCAGACTGGTCTTGAACTCTTGACCTCAGGTTATCTGCCCTCGGCCTCTCAAAGTGCTAGGATTACAGGCATGACTGCTGAATGTGCATGTATAAGCAGTATTTATTTATGTACGATATAACCTTGCATATGGCTAATCAGAATTTTTAAGACCTAGTCGTTTGTTCTAGTATCACACATTATATATTTCCTCATGTAGAATCATTAGTCTACCAAAAGATGGCAGTTTTGTTCCTCATAAGTTTCTGTTGTCATCTAAAAATAAATGATTATGGTAGCTTTTTTATTACTATACATAACACTCACCCTCTACTAGAATACAAGGTTTTTATATAGAAGAAAAAGAGTGTTGAAGTTTTATGAAACTGACCATCTTTTTTGTTATTTTTTTAGGAATTTGCCACTTTGTATAAAACAGTCTTTCTGTTTTTGGCTTCTTCGATTTAATGTGAGCTATTCTTATTTCGTGTTCTTCAAATGGCCATGAAATGTGAACCAGAGAAAGCTACTCCTTTCACTTTTTTTTTTTTTTTTAAAGAAATCCCAGCTCATTGAAAGAGATCCTTTCTTTCCATAGGCAAATTTGGCCAAATTTAGCTCTTCTCCTGGAACATGGACCTTTTTGCTCCAAAGTGAAGGGTTCTTTCATAAGGAAATCTAAGTACTTGGTATTTTGAATAATGGTTTATTCAAAAAGAATTTGATTGACTCAGCAGAATACCTCAAATTCTTGTTTGTCTGCTTTTTCCATGTTAAACCTGAACATAAAATACAAATTATTTGGTCTAGTTATTTAAAATTATGAAACATTAAGTTAAAAGGAGCTATTTGGAAACAAGTTTTTTTTTTTTCTGTCATGATTGGGTGAATATAACTGGCTTGTAGAGTCTAGATGTTAATAAAACAAATTCTTTAGGGAAAGAGGTGAGCCTCTCCGCTGTATATCAGTAATTGTAAAAGAACTAGTGTTTAGGTAAATGACTGCTACCTGACCTTTATTATTCTAGAAAACTGGAAAGGGCATTTTTATTCAGTAGTGAAACACTTAAAAGCTTCTAAAATATTTGAAATTGTGCTTTAAAGAAATGCACAGTTTAATACATATCAGTTTATAGGAAGGAAAGGTATTCCCAGAAATTCTTAAAACAGAAATTACACAGGATTAGCAATATAGCATTATTGGCTCCCAAGGCTCTTGGTTACAGAATTACCATTGAAAATTTTATCAAAAGCAGCCTTGTCCCTGATAGCTACCGAATTATTTAGAAAAAGGGGGGCGGAGGGGAAGATGGGAGAGAAAGTAGAAAAGGATGTGTGTTTATTAAACTTCTACATGGGATCCATTTAAACTTTTGATGTATTTATATCTGAATATACAGAATTAACACTATAAAGAGCCTACTAAGACTAGACTTCCTGGCTGAGCATGGTGACTCATGCCTGTAGTCCCAGCATTTTGGGAGACTGAGGCAGGTGGAGATCCTGAACTCAGGAGTTTGAGACCAACCTGGGCAACGTAGTGAAACCCCATCTCTATCAAAAATACAAAAAATTAGCTGGGTGTGGTGGCACACGCCTGCGGTCCCCACTACTTGGGAGGCTGGAGTGGGAGGATCACTTGAACCTGGGAGGTGGAGGTTTCAGTGAGCTGAGATTGCACCACTACTCCAACCTGGATGACGCAGTGAGACCTCATCTCCCCACCCAAAAAAAAAGGAAAAGATTTCCAAATATTAGGTACATATGCTAATATTATGAGATTCTCAACATAACAAGACTGTTTTTCTGAAACAATAATGTATTTTTGAAAAGTCACTTAGAGGACCAGAAACAATTTTTAAAAGCCCTATCAAGATTTAATATGTGGTATAAATTTATTGACTTTTGGGCATTCAAAAAAGTATTGAGATTAATTATTAAAGTAGACTGTATAGTACTGTAGAAAGAATAGGGAGGATCCAAGTTCAGTAGTTTTGTTTGTTTTTTGAGTCAGGGTCTTGCTGTGGTGTGAAGGCTGGCCTTGAACTTCTGGGCTCATGCAGTCTTCCCAAGCTGCTGGAACTATAGGCGTGTGCCACTATGCCATGCTCAGTATTTTTAGCTGTATTTCTGACTTATCAAATCATTTAATCTGCTTTTCTATCAGTGATCATTAAATACTTAATACTTAAGGTTTATTAATTGTGTGGGAGGGATTCTCATCCCAATTGCTTATTAGAGATTTTTACCCCAGTTTGATAGATGGGAAACCAGAGAGGTTAAGCAGTTTGCGCTGACACCACAGCTAGTAAGTGGCATTGCTGGAATTCAGGTCTGGGTCTATATGACTCTAGAGCTTGTGAGTCTATCCTGCCTTTAATACATGTATTTGTATAGCTTACCTTCAAAGGGATGATGTGAAGATAAATGAGATAATGGATTGGAATGTACTTTAAATTTCACAAAGTTTGTATTTTTCAAAGTATTTAAAATGATGTGATATACTAATGAGAAATTTTAATTTTCAAAGCTTCACTTAAAGGACAAGAAGCGATTTGAAAAAGCTAACCAGGATTCAGGTCCCGGTTTGAGTCTTGAAGAATTTATTGCTTTTGAGCATCCTGAAGAAGTTGATTATATGACGGTAAGAAAGACACATTTTTAAGAGAATTACTGAGTGACCAAAACTTTAAAAAAATATATTTTAAATATTTGTGGGTACATAGTAGGTGTGTATGTTTATGGGATACGTGAGATGTTTTGATACAGGCATGCAATGTGAACTAATCAAATCATAGACAATGAGGTATGCATCCCCTCAAACTTTTATCTTCTGTGTTACTAACAATCCAGTGAACACTTAGTTATTTTTAAATGTATAATTAGTTATTACTGACTGTAGTCACCCTGTTATGCTGTCAACTAGTAGATCTTATTTATTCTTACTATTTTTTTTGTACTCGTTAACTGTTCTTAGCGCCCCCTCCCCCAACACTTCCCAGTCTCTGGTAACCATCCTTCTACCCTCTATGTCCATGAGTTCAATTGTTTTGATTTTTAGATCCTACAAATGAGTGAGAACATGCGATGTTTGTCTTTCTGTGCCTGGCCTATTTCACTTAACATGATCTCCAGTTCCATCCATGTTGTTGCAGGATCTTTCTTTTTTATGACTGAACAGTTCTCCGTTGTGTATATGTACATTTTCTTTATCCATTCATCTGTTGATGGACACTTGGGTTGCTTCCAAATCTTGGCTTTTGTGAACAGTGCTACAACAAACATCGAAGTGCAGATACCTCTTCGACATAGTGGTTTCCTTTCTTTTGGGTATATACCCAGCAGTGGGATTGCTGGATCATACGGTAGCTCTATTTTTAGTTTTTTGAGGAACCTCCAAACTGTTCTCCATAGTGGTTGTATGAATTTATGTTCCCAAGTGACCAAAACTTTAAAACTTGTTCATTAAGTTGTTAAAATAAATCGTATAATCAGAATTTTAAGAGATACACAGATTTAAAATGATCCTAATTCTCAGCACTTAAAATTAGGAGTGGTAAGGAGGCTTTCTGGTGGTGGCAAAGTTGCTTATTGGGAGGGAGAAGGTGAAGGACTGAATTTTAAAATCTTTGTACTATGTGTGAGCAGCAGGCTTCCTCAGGCTATTTTTTCTCTCATAACTATGTTACCTTCAGTGCCTTCCTTATCCTTTTGTAGCTTTCAGACTTTTTTTTGGTTTTTCAATATTAGTAATACTAGGATTTCTGTTTAATTTACAGCATCACTTATGAAAGCTTTTGGTCTGGAAAAACGTCATGTTTGGATTCTTCTTCATAGGGTTGGTAGGGGTGCAGCTGCTTATAACTAGTAATGTTTTTGCAATTTTAAGCATAATGAGTCCTCTTGTCCCTTTAGTATTTAAAAGAAGTACCAGTTTTTCAAAACTTTTGTTGAATTGTAAGTTTAACTCAACAAACATTAACTGAGTCCTGATTGTGACTTGGCCAGGCTTGAAAGCATAAACCATCACGTTGGAAAATAAAGACTAATGTAACAAATAGCTTTTTAAAAAAGAGACTAAACATTTATATTGAAGTCTGTTGCATGACATCAGCCTCCAGCTACGTGGCGTGGTTCCCTGGATATTTCAAGGAGGGGAGATACAGCTTTTTGTTTAATGTGTCATGGTAGACCCTGCTGCCTTGCATAACAAGGCTACAGATACATTTTTCTCCATAGCTCAGTGGTAAGACACTGTTATTAATACTACTTCTCTTGCCATTGTGAAGCTTCTAATTTCTCATTGGCACAGAATACATGACCCAGTTTAAGAACAATGCTGGGTGTAATTTAAGTGCCAAAATTAAGTTGGGACAAGCTAATTGAGCCCAAAGAGTGACAGGCAAAGGATGGTAGATCTTGATTCTCTGGAGAATAAGGAACAATTGAAGACTAAAGAGGGGAATTACCAGTAAAAGCAATGAAATAATTTAGGCATTATGTAATATGGCCCAGAGTTCTATCTGGCAATGGAATGAAATAGATTTGGGCAACATTTTGAAGAAAGCATATGTAGGAATGTTGACTTACTAAATAAGTGTTAAGGGAAGGTAAGAGTCAGAGATGGGCCAGGCATGGTGGCTCACACCTGTAATCCCAGCACTTTGGGAGGCCAAGGCAGGAGGACCTCTTTAGGCTAGGAGTTCAAGACCAGCCTGGACAACATAGCAGACCTTGTCTCTACAAAAAAGTTAGCCAGGTTTGGTGGCATGCACCTGTGGTCCTAGCTACTTGGAAGACTGAGGTGAGAGGATCACTTGAGTCCGGTAGTTTGAGCCTACAGAGCCACTATTATTGTGCCGCTGCTCTCTAGCCTGGGTGACAGAATGAGATCCTATCTTAAAAAAAAAAAAAAAGTTGGGGGTGCTAGGCAGGGTGGCTCAAGCCTGTAATCCCAGCACTTTGGGAGGCCGAGGCTGGCAGATCATCTGAGATTAGGAGTTCGAGATCAGCCCAGCCAACATGGCGAAACCCTGTCTCTACTAAAAATATAAAAATTAGCTGGGTATAGTGGCATACGCCTGTAGTCCCAGCTGCTTGGGAGGCTGAGACAGGAGAATTGCTTGAACCCAGGAGGCAGAGGTTGCAGTAAGCCGAGATCACACCATTGCACTCCAGCCTGGGCTACAGAACGAGACCCCATCTGAAAAAAAGAGATAGGAAGATATTGAGGAAAGTACTGAAACAGCTGGCCATTGAACAAGCAGTTGTTTGATAAGAAGCTTTGATAAGAGGGAGGAACAGGTTTGGGGGCAGTTTGGGATGGATAGGGCGAGGTTTGCTGAAGGGGAAGCAAGGAGGTTGAGGTATAATGGCAGGCTGGCACATTTTAGATCTGGAGGCAGAACAGCAGTTCTAAGGTAAGGGCTCTTTTAGAGTTGTCTATGGATTAGAGGGCAAATGGAGTTAAAGACAAGGGTAGTACAAGATGTCTTTCTTGAGAGGGAGAGATGTGTAGAAAATAGCCTGAGTGTAAAGCTGAGGTTGTTTTTGAGAGTGAAAGTGGAGTTCTTCACAATATCAGAAGCTTAAGGATGTTGAATTTAAAGCTACATAGTACTCTAGGTTTTATTCTTGCTTCTAAATTCCAGTGTTTAGAAGGATTGTCTTGAAGAC
Source organism: Papio anubis (assembly GCF_008728515.1). Taxonomy (NCBI): domain Eukaryota; kingdom Metazoa; phylum Chordata; class Mammalia; order Primates; family Cercopithecidae; genus Papio; species Papio anubis. The sequence goes on along the minus strand of NC_044982.1, from coordinate 112,088,166 downwards.
ATGGACAACCAAAATGATTTTTCCTGTATAAGTACCTTACTAGCTGATTGCACCACTAGAACTCCAATAATTATCATTTATTTCTAAAAGTTCTGTAGTACGATTGAATCAGATGGCGGTGAGACTGAACATTTTGTACCTTTTTTTTTTTCTTTTCTGATGAATGTGGAATAGGAATTTGTCATTCAAGAAGCTTTAGAAGAACATGACAAAAATGGTGATGGATTTGTTAGTTTGGAAGAATTTCTTGGTGATTACAGGTGGGATCCAAGTAAGTCACCTGGGAGAATGTGAAAGGTGAAAAGGAACTGAAGAAAGAGACAGCCTTGCTCATTGAAAGCTCTCTTCGACAGGAAATGTAATGAGGATCTGTGCCTGATCCTGCTTGTTTCATTAACTGTAATGCAAGTTCAACTAATGGATTTATAGCTTATCTGAGAACACTGTCTTGCTTACTTTTACTTCCATGTCTAGAGTCAAACATTTTTCTTTCTTTTCGAACAAATCTAATTTTATTATCAGTTTAAATGGGGAAGGAAGGAAGGTAGATTTTTTTTTTTTGAGACGGAGTCTTGCTCTGTCGCCCAGGCTGGAGTACAGTGGCCGGATCTCAGCTCACTGCAAGCTCCGCCTCCCAGGTTCACGCCATTCTCCTGCCCCAGCCTCCCGAGTAGCTGGGACTACAGGCGTCTGCCACCTCGCCCGGCTAGTTTTTTGTATTTTTTAGTAGAGACGGGGTTTCACCGTGTTAGCCAGGATGGTCTCGATCTCCTGACCTCGTGATCCACCCGTCTCAGCCTCCCAAAGTGCTGGGATTACAGGCTTGAGCCACCGCGCCCGGCCGAAGGTAGGTATTTTTAAACAAAATCCTGTGCTGTTGCAGGTGGATCTTAAAAAAGATAGAAACATAAAATACTACAAATACTGATGTAAACACAGTATCAGAAGCTTAGTAGAAGGTGAATAAGTGTTTGAAGTTAAGAGTTCGCTTTTATATAAGCAGCTGTTTTTTCAGACTGTTGCTTAAAGACACCAAACAATGCCATTTTTAAATTGGTCACCAGTTTTACTTATTCTGATAGTCACTTTAAAATTACACATGGCATTACTTTGTGAAAACATGTAAGAAACTTTGTATAGAAACATGATATACAGTAAAACATTACCCAACCTCACATTTGGGAAAACTAGATATCAGAACAAATAGCAGTTAACAAAATTACTAGTTTGTGTTAACATCCAGTGATTTTAAAACTGGGTTATTTAGACTTGTGTCACTTTTGAAAATTGCTATATATTTGTACTTATGTCAGGACTTTTCAGTTAAGTAGTTCTGTTTTATTGGGCTTTCTTTAGTAAACTTTAAATTCACTTCCTTTATTCTAGAGATATACCAAACTTTTTTTTGGATACATGTGATATTCTTGTGTATGTATATTTGTTTTTTTTTTATGTTAAGCTGCAAATGAAGATCCAGAATGGATACTTGTTGAGAAAGACAGATTCGTGAATGATTATGACAAAGATAACGATGGCAGGCTTGATCCCCAAGAGCTGTTACCTTGGGTAGTACCTAATAATCAGGGCATTGCACAAGAGGAGGTAAGTGTTACAGAACAACTGTTTCTCTCCACCCCCTCCTCCAGATTTGGTGCTGGGGTTTTGATAGGAAAAGAAGTTCAAAATCTTAAGCCAAAGAAAAAAGTAATGGAGTTATTTGGGATTGATGCATTGCTGTGTTTTGAATTTACAAAGTGTTTTAGATTGTCAGGGAGACAGAGAAGTTAAGATTGTGTCATGTATTAATTTGAGAGTACAGTGAATAGAATAATAGTTTGTATTTACTTACAGGGACTCAAAGTAGGTTATAATAATTTTGCCTTGCCTTGATATATCCTGGATTGGATTTGAGTAGAGAGAGAGAGAACCCAGTAGAAATGAAGAAAGGAGATAATGGGAAAAGCAGTAGACAGACCTGGTTACATGTAACATTTTTAGATACTTAAACAATAATGAGTACTTGTACACCTGGATGATTTTGACAAGTCAGATCACATTAAATTGTGAACATCTTGCTGAAAATACTTATTACACTTGACACTTTTTTGTTTTGTTTTGAAGGCTCTTCATCTAATTGATGAAATGGATTTGAATGGTGACAAAAAGCTCTCTGAAGAAGAGATTCTGGAAAACCCGGACTTGTTTCTCACCAGTGAAGCCACAGATTATGGCAGACAGCTCCATGATGACTATTTCTATCATGATGAGCTTTAATCTCCGAGCCTGTCTCAGTAGAGTACTAGCTCCTTTTATAATTTGTTACCAGCTTTACTTTTGTGATAAAATGTTGATGTTGTATTTTACACTCTTAAATCTTACCACAGTCAGAATTATCTTAATGTAGATTATAATTTTGGTTTTTTAGGAAAAAAAAACCCCAAATACCTGATAATTTATTTCAAAACATATTGAAGCAACAAAACATTAATATTGTGCCATATGACAACGAAGTCTTTCCTAAATACTCCATCCGTTTAGTACTGTATTGTGGAATATTTGAGTTCTATTTCCATACTTGAAAACATGGAGGATTTTAGAGTTGCCTGAACAATATTATTTAAGTAGTATGTGACTGAGCTATAAATTTTTGTTTTTGTTCTAAGTAGATTTAATTTGGGAACTGACAGGACAGTGTTTTTAGGTTTAGCATTTTGTTTAAAAACCTTTAAAGAAACCTTTAGAAGGACTTAGACCTCACGTATTAATGTTGAGAAGGTCTGCTTAATTTTAAAATGGTTTCTATAAAGGGTTTTATTGTATGAAATAGAACTTTATATTTTTGCATATGTATAGATAGTAATTATATTTAATGTATAACTATAGCATTAAGGTGAGTGGAATTTGACATTGTCCAAATCTTTTTCATTTTTGAGTGATTAAAAATGAAATGTCCTATCTTTTTATATGTTTGTTTGCTTTTCTTTAATTTTTCAGATAAATATTGAATTTAGCACAGGTTTTGTGGTATTGTACATTACCTTGCCTCATCCATTCCTTTATGTGGGTGGTTCCCAAAACTGTCAGATTATTCTTGCTGCATTTTCTTTTTTTTGATAAGGCAATCATAATATTGAATGTGCAACTGACACATTTTAATTGGTCTTGTAGCAATTGTGGTTTTGCTGTTTGGGGCTGGAAATAATCTTGAGTAATGCAGGTTGGAATTACAAATATAGCTGGTCAGATACCAACAGTAGAGCTCAATATCAGTTTCACTGAAATTAAAATCATACTTGATAAGCATGATAATCAATTTTAACCTAATTCAGTAGGTCAGTTTATTTACCTTTGGTGGAGATGGGATAGGGAAAAGTAAAGGGAGGAGTTAATTTTCTTCTAGTTCTGATGTACAGAGATAGTTTTTCTTTTTCTTTCTTTTTTTTTTTGTTTTGAGACGGAGTCTCGCTCTGTCTCCCAGGCTGGGGTTACCAGGCGCCTGCCACCATGCCCGGCTAATTTTTTTGAATTTTTAGTAGAGACGGGCTTTCACTGTGTTAGTCAGGATGGTCTCGATCTCCTGACCTCGTGATCAGCCCGCCTCGGCCTCCCAAAGTGCTGGGATTACAGGTGTGAGCCACCGTGCCTGGCCTCTAGTTCTTTCATTCTTTAAATCACTTTTATTTGTGGGTGAAGAGATCAGCTATGCATTCTCTTAATCACTTTCCAGGCTAAAGTTGTCTCATATACAGCACACTTCGCATTCCGGGGTCTCAGCAAGTACCTATGACTTTGAGAAGACATGAAACTTTTTTGACTGCACCTATATACCTCTCTACTGCTGCATCTTTGCTGATGTGAGGTGTGCTTGCAAATTGTAAGCTTTCACACCTTAATGAGTGCTTGCTTACTCAGGTATCTAAAGTAGTACATGGTTTTCATTTTAACCTACAATATATGTCTGGCTATAGCAGTTTAAGAATTACAGATTTACCACTATCACTCATCTGTCATTTGTCAGCCTCACTGAAGCTGGCATATTTGAAATCACCAGTTTGACTAGTGTGTTAACTATTTGTTTTTCTCTCTAGCTTCTCCAAAATCTATGCCAGAATAGATCATCAGATATGGATTCTATTTCAATCCTTTGCAGAAATGCAGTATCTGTACTACTTTCCTTCCTAGCATAAAGAAAACTACACTTGCCAGCCCTCTTGTAGGTAGGCGATGGCTAGTTCTGACCAGCTAAACATGGGTGGAATTAGTGTGTGTCACTATCAGACTATCTCATGACAAACCCCTTTCCTCTGCCACAGCACTGTGCAGGAGGCCTCAGCTGAAATGGTGGAGCCACAAAATCAAAGTGGCTTTGATCTTGAGTCTGTGTAGGTCAGCTGGATCCACAGTGGGCTTTGTATGATGAAAAAATAAGCTTTTAGTATGTTAAACCACTGAGATTTGGTTGTGCTTTTTTGTTTTTAGCCACAGCAGAGCCCATCCTGCCGTGACTGAGTGAAGATTTCGCATTTAACAATTGGCTTTTTATAAGCATGCAGAGAAAAAGAATCATCTGCTTGAACAGAGATGCTATATCTACTGCTGAGTCAAAATAGAAAACTTTCTTTTTAAGGCTTTTTTTTTTGGATTTGAATTTTAAATAAGACTCTTTTAAAATAAAACTTTTATTTTGGTTTTAATATAATTAGGATAATTTGAATTTATCCTTGAGCATGAGAGTAAAAATAGTTTGAGACTTTCTGAATCATTGGCTGATTCTGCCTGAAGGACTTAATCACTTCCATTATTTGACTTCAGGTACAACTTCAGAGGGGAAAAGTTGATGGGATGTGCACATGTTGGCTCATCCGTAGTTCTGATTGGGCCAATTTGCAGGACAGAAAATGACTGTCTAGATTATGATATAAATTTAAAGGAAGCCAGGACATTCAGAGGAAAAGCCAGCATATCATGTTTGCTTTACTTAGTTCTTTCCTTTGCAGTTTTAAAAATAGGCTTTATTTTTTTAGTGCTGTTTTATGTTCACAGCAAAATTTTATGTTCACAGTAAAAAGTACTGCAGAGTTTCAGTGTGTCCCCTGCCCTACATGTGCACAGCCTCCCCCACTATCCTACATCCCACACCAGAGTGGTACATTTGTTAAAATCAGTGAAACTATATTAACATATCATCATTATCACCCAAAGTGCATAGGTTGCATTAGGGTTCACTCTTGGTGCTACACATGCTCTGGGTTTGGACAAACATATAATTACATATTCCCACCATTGTAGTGTCATAGAGTATTTCCACTGCCCTAAGGTCTTCTCTGCTCCACCTGTTCATCCCTCCCTTCCCTGTAACCCCTAGCAACACTGATCTTTTTACTGTTCATAATTTTTTAAATTGTAAAATATACATAACAAAATTCATCTTAACCATTTTTAATTGTACAGTTCGGTGGAATGGTATTAAATACACTCAAAATGTTGTGAAATTGTTACCACCTTCCATCTCCATGAACTTCATTTGTAAAACCGAAATTTATATCCATTAAACAATAACACCCCCTTTCCTCTTCCCTTCAGCACCTGGCAAACACCATTCTAGTTTGTTTGTTTGAGATGGAGTCTTGCTCTTGTTGCCCAGGCTGGCGTGCAATGGCGTGATCTTGGCTCACTGCAACCTCTGTCTCATGGGTTCAAGTGATTCTCCTGCCTCAGCCTCCCGACTAGCTGGGATTACAGGCGTGCACCACCATGCCCAGCTAATTTTTTATATTTAGTAGAGATGGGGTTTCACTATATTGGTGAAGCTGCTCTCTAACTCCTGACCTCAGGTGATCCACCTGCCTCAGCCTCCCAAAGTGCTGGAATTACAGGCATGAGCCACTATGTCTAGCCTCCCATTCTAGTTTTTTTTTTCTTTCTTTTTTGAGATGGAGTCTTTCTCTTGTCATCCAGGCTGGAGTGCAGTGGCACAATCTCGGCTCACTGCAACCTCCACCTCCCGGGTTCAAGCGATTCTCCTGCCTCAGCCTCCCAAGTAGCTGGGATTATAGGTGCCTGCCACCATGCCCGGCTAATTTTTGTACTTTTAGTAGAGACAGGGTTTCGCCACGTTGGCAAGGCTGGTCTTGAATTCCTGACCTCAGGTGATCCACCCACCTCGGCCTCCCAAAGTGCTGAGATTACAGGCATGAGCCACTGTGCCTGTCCCCATTCTAGTTTTTGTCTTTATTAAAATAGACTCATATAGTGTTTGTCTTTTTGCATAATGTCCCCAAAGTTCACCCATATTGTTACCAGAATTTCCTTTTTCAGGCTGAATACTACTTTATTGTATGCAATACCACATTTTGCTTATCTATTCACGTTTCGATGGACACAGGTTGCTTCCACTTTTTATTGTGAATAATGCTGCCATGAATATGGGTGTACAAATATTTCTTTGAGACCCTGCTTTCAGTTCTTTTGGATATATATTATACATAGAAGTGAGATTGCTGAATCACATAATTATTCTATATTTTATATATGTGTGTGTATGTGTGTGTGTGTGTGTGTGTATATATATATATATATTTTTTTTTTTTGAGATGGAGTCTCACTTTGTCACCCAGGCTGGAGTGCAGTGGCGCGATCTCAGCTCACTGCGAGCACCGTCTCCCAGGTTCATGCCATTCTCCTGCCTCAGCCTCCTGAGTAGCTGAGACTACAGGCGCCCGCCACCGCGCCCAACTAATTTTTTGTATTTGTAGTAGAGACGGGTTTCACTGTGGTCTCGATCTCCTGACCTCATGATCTACCCACCTCAGCCTCCCAAAATGCTGGGATTACAGGCATGAGCCACCGTGCCTGGCTAGTAATTCTATTTTTAATATTTTGAGGAACTGCCATGGTGTTTCCCATAGCAGCTGTGTCATTTTACATTTCCACCAATAGTGCACAAGAGTTCCAGTATCGTTACATCCCTATCAACGCTTGTTATTTTCTGTTTTTGTTTTGTTTTTTTAATAGTAGCCATCCTGATGGGTGAGACGTGGTATCTTATTGTGGCTTTGATTTGCATTTCCCTAATGGTCTGTCTGTACAGTTTTTCCTGTTCCAGAATATCATTCCTTTGCAATTTAAATGTGAGGATAAATTTATGCTATTGTTTCTCAAACGTTTTTGTGTTACAATACCTCCTTTTGCGTGAGAAATTTCAACTCAAACTTACAAGATCTGTTTCACTTAGGAAGATGATTTAGGAAAGCCACTTAGAGTAAAAGTTTTTAAACAACTGTAACAACTAATTTGCTTCACTGCAACATTTGAGTTTTGTCGAATAAATATTTGGCCAGATTTCCTGCCTGCTATAAAATTTTTTTTTTTTTTTTTTTTTGAGACGGAGTCTCGCTCTGTCGCCCAGGCTGGAGTGCAGTGGCCGGATCTCAGCTCACTGCAAGCTCCGCCTCCCGGGTTCCCGCCATTCTCCTGCCTCAGCCTCCCGAGTAGCTGGGACTACAGGCGCCCACAACCGCGCCCGGCTAATTTTTTGTATTTTTAGTAGAGACGAGGTTTCACCGTGGTCTCGATCTCCTGACCTTGTGATCCGCCCGTCTCGGCCTCCCAAAGTGCTGGGATTACAGGCGTGAGCCACCGCGTCCGGCCAAAATTTTTTATAACTAGTAACCAATTACCTAAGGGCCTCCAGTGCAGCTACTAAAACGTCTCTATTTTATTTGGGGGGAAAAAAAACAAAACCTCAATCCAAGCACAAAGAAAAACAAGTACTGCTAAATACCTAGAGTTTGCCCTATCTTTATCTCAAATTAACCAGTTAGTTCCTGAGCTGTAGAAAGAAAACCATTTGAGTTTATAAAACTATTTTAAAGTGATTACGGGGATTTTTAAAAATCTCATACCTTTTAATCATGATTTTTCATACCTTAAAGAAAAAAACTCTACTTTTGCTTTCTGTTCCATGGAGATATTTTTCTTCTAAGACCAGGTTCCAATGAGCAGAGGGCATCACCATTTTGCTCAGTTATTGTACCATTAGCAGTGATTGGTAACCTAAGTAGAGAGACTGTTCCATTACAATGACATACTAAAAGCATCAACTAAGATCTTTTTGTGCCAGCTGCTGGCCTGTCTGAATTAATGCTTTGTTGTTCCGTCTACAACAAATGATGTCATGCAAGTGATTTATTTTGTAAGACTACTCTGTAATGAAAAACTTGATTGAAGTTAATTGTGGACTGCCTTCATGGTGGTAAGGAGGCTAGGCTGAGGCTGAGCTATGACTAAGCTACTTTACGGTTATTTTACCTCGCTGTCATATAGCAATTAGTCTTCAGCCCTTCCACTTTATTATGCCAAATGACTAGGCAAAACTCTCCTAAACTCCCAAACAACCCACCAAAGCAAAACAACTATTACTAGGAACTTAGAGAAGGAAAGAGGCAAGAATGATTTACTTTGATGCCACCTTCCTTCTGCTAAATTTAAAGACGTGAGAAAATCTAATTTATAAAATTTCATTTGGCAAAAAGAAAAGGTAAAAAGTTTATCTGGAAACCAATTGTCCTACATTAAAGTGAAAAAGGCCAGGCACAGTGGCTCATGCCTGCAATCCTAGCACTTTGGGAGGCTGAGGCGGGAGAATTGCTTGAGGATAGGAGTTCAAGACCAGCCTGGGTAACACGGGAAGACCTCATCTCCTCAAAAAAAATCAAAAATTAGCGGGACATGGTGGCTTGTGTCTGTAGTCCCACCTACTCAGGAGGCTGAGGTGGGAGGGTTACTTGAGCCCAGGAGGTTGAGGCTGCAGTGAGCTGTGATGACAGCCTGGACAACAGAGTAAGACCCTGTCTCAGAAAGAAAAAAAGAAAAAGTAAGATCCTTGAGGGCTGCAACTGTTTCTTCATCACTGTATCTCCCCTGACCAGCATGTGATTAGGACATACTAGATAGTCATTGAATAAATTTACTAATGGAATGATACAAGATGAGAGAGAGCTGACACAATATCAGTTTATTTCAGCGACTGTATTTTTTAATGTCTCTTTTGGTCTGTTCTTGTGATCTTCATATTCTTTATCTCTTTGGATATTTAAATATATCTTAAAATACTTTGGGATTATTCTGTTAATTCTTGTGGTGGTCCCATCTGTTAGTTCACTAACTCGCATGTGGTTCACACACTTCGACTGCATCTTAATGAGCTGTTTTCATGGGAGTCGGGTGTGTCCAAGACTGTGGAAGTGTCCTTGCGCAGCATGATTTCCAATTTACTTCTTTGTTAAGCCCTGTGGGTTTTGTCAGTTCTGGACAGGTTGAACAGGAGCTGGATTCCCCATGTAAGGACAAGTATGAATTAGGGGAGGCCCTTGTAAGTCCCATTTAGAAACATATGTGGGTGCAGTAGTTAAGACAGCGTGGTATGGTACTGGCATAAAGATAGGCATATAGATCAATGGATTCAAATTGAGAGTTCAGCAATAAAATCTCCCATTTATAGACAAGGGTATCAAGAAAATTCAATGGGGAAAGAATAACCTCTTCAACAAATGATGCTGGAACAACTGGATAGCTACATGCAAAAGAATGAAACAAAAATATAGATAAATTGGACTTCATCAAAATTAAAAATTTTGTGCTTCAAAGACACCACCGAAAAAGTGAGAAGATAACCTATAGAATGAGAGAAAATATTTCCACACCATATACTTGCTAAGTGATTTATATTTATATATCTAGAATATACAAACATATAAGAATTCTTATAGCCCAAGAACTAAGAAACAAAACAACAAATCACCCAATTAAAATACGGGAAAATTATCTGAATAGATATGTATCCAAAGAAGATACACAAATGGCCAATCAACACATGAAAAGATGCTCATTAGGAAAATACAAATAAAAACCACACTGAAATACCACTTCGGATCCTTTTAAACGTGTCTATAATGAAAAAGCAGACAACAAGTGTTGAAGAGGATGTGGAGAAATTGGAACCCTCATACACTGCTGGTGGGAAGGCAAAATGATCCATTTGCTTTGGAAAACACAGTCTGGCAGTTCCTCAAAAAGTTAAATATAGAGTTACCATATGACCAAGCAATTCCACTCCCAGGTATATACCCAAGGGAAATGAAAACATATCCACACAGAAACATGTACAAGAATGTTCATAGCAGAACTATTCATATTAGCCCCCAAAATGGAATCAATCTGTACTTTCATCAGGTGATAAATGGATAAAATAAAATGTGGTGTATTCAATGGAATATTCAATGGAATATTATTCAGCCATGAAAAGGAACAAAGTAGTGATATGTGCTACAACATGGATGAACCATAAAAACATTATCCTAAGTGAAAGTAGCCAATCATAAAAGTCCACATATTATATAATTCCATTTATGTGAAATGTATAGAGACAAAGTAGATTAATGTTTGCCTGGAGCTGAGGATGAGGGTATGGAGTGTTGGCTAATAAGTACCTGATTTCTTTTTGGGGTGATGAAAATATTCTAAAATTAGATTATGGTGATACTTGTGCAATACTCTGAGTATACTAAAAACCACTGGATTGTGCACTTCATTTTTTAAATTTTTTTTTTAAATTTTTATGGGTACATAGTAGGTATATATACTTATGAGTTACAAGAGATGTTTTGATACACTTATGCAATGTGAAATAAGCACATCATAGAGAATGGGGTATCAATCCCCTCAAGCATTTGTCCTCTAAGTTACAAACAATCCACTTATACTCTTTTAAGTGTTTAAAGTTATTTTAAAATGTACAATGAAGTTATTATTGACTATAGTTACCCTGTTGTGCTCTCAAATAGTAAGTCTTAATCATTCTATTTTTTTTACTCAAATTGTGCACTGTAAATGGGTGAATTTTAAGGCATGTGAATTATATCATCATAAGCCCATTTTAAAAAGTAAAAACAGGCCGGGCGTGGTGGCTCACACCTGTAACCCCAGCACTTTGGGAAGCCGAGGTGGGCGGATCACAAAGTCAGGAGATCGAGACCATCCTGGCTATCGCGGTGAAACCCAGGCTCTACTAAAACAACACAAAAAATTAGCCGGGCGTAGTGGCGGGCGCCTGTAGTCCAAGCTACTTAGGAGGTTGAGGCAGGAGAATGGCGTGAGCCCAGGAGGCGGAGCTTGCAGTGAGCCGAGATCACGCCACTGCACTCCAGCCTGGGTGACAGAGCCAGACTACGTCTAAAAAAAAAAAAAGAAAAAACGTAACTCACATGACTTTCCCACCAGAAAGCCACTCCTCAGAAGGCTTCACTAATCAGTGTGAGCCAAGAATAGTGATGACCACCTGAGAGAGAAGCACATCCTCACCAGAAATGGTCACCACCCCCCACCCCGCGGCTCCATCCGCCCCCCAGCAAACTACACAACTACCCCACCCCACTGCAATCCCCTGAAATTTAGTGCTCAATGAGAGCACCCTTGGAACATTTTGAAAGGATTTAAAGAGCAGGGTCGGCCAGGCGCAGTGGCTCACACCTGTAATCCCAGCACTTCGGGAGGCCGAGGCAGGCGGATCGCCTGAGGTCAGTAGTTTGAGAGCAGCCTGGCCAATATGGTGAAACGCTGTCTCTACTAAAGATGCAAAAATTAGCTGGGCGTGGTAGCACGCGCTTGTAATCCCAGCTACTTAGGAGGCTGAAGCAGGAGAATTGCTTGAACCCAGGAGAGGAAGGTTGCAGTGAGCTGAGATCGCACCACTGCACTCCAGCCTGGGCTACAGAGCGAGACTCCGTCCCCCCTCAAAAAAAGCAGGATCAGGAATCCTAGGATGCTGCAATTTATGAGACAGTCTTGTACAATAACTAATTGTCCTCTGTCTTTCATGGTTTTAGAACATTCCAGTGGACATTCATGTAGATCAGCAGTCCCCAACCTTTTTGGCACCAGGGAGGAGTTTCGTGGAAGACAATTTTTTCACGGACCCAGTGTTGTGGGGATGGTTTCAGGATGATTCAAGTACATTACATTTATTGTGCTTTTATTTCTATTATTATTACATTGTCATATATAATGAAATAATTATGTTAATACAATTACCATAATATAGACTCAGTGGGAGCCCTGAGTTTGTTTTCCTGCAACTAGATGGTCCCATCTGGGGGTGATGGGAGACAGTGACAGATCATCAGGCATTAGAGTCTCATAAGGAGCATACCACCTATATCCCTTGTATGTGCAGTTCACAGTAGGGTTTGAATCCTTGGAGAATCTAATGCCATCACTGATCTGACAGGAGACGGAGCTCAGGCAGTAATGACAGTGATGGGAAGCAGCTGTAAATACAGATGCAGCATCAATCCCTCACCCACCTGTCACTCAGCTCCTGCTGTGCGCCTGATTCCTAACAGGCTGTGAACCAGTACTGGTCTGTGGCCCAGGGGTTGTGGACCCCTGATGGAGATGAAAGGCCTGCTTATGATCATTTGAGCCTAGAATAAAACTCTATTAACCCTAGAATTAAACTCTAAAAAAACCTATTTTTATACAGTTTTCATGTACATAGCATTTCCAGAAATCCAGCTACTATGTAAATCAAAGGAATGTGATGCTTTGTTTTATTCAGAACATTCTCAAGAGTTATTTGCCATTTAGAAAACCAAGTCACAAATGACATTGCCACTGCCTGCATTTGTCCTTAGCCCATTTGCAGTGCAAACATGTGACCACAGTACTTCAATATGTCTGTGGTAAAGTCATATTCAAGTATTTACATATTGAAATAATACTCCTTTAATAAAAATTACTTTCCTTTTTTTTCCTCCTTTCTATTCTAATTAGAGCATTACACTGTGTATCAGTAAGCCCCCACCTCCACCACCTGCTACAACAGGAAATGGGGGGGTTCAATATTTGCAGAGTAGAGGGCAGGTTTAAGGGAACCAACTGGGCTTGGTGAGACACCCTGGGATAAGCAACAGCAGAAGTCCTTACTGCCCCTTGTCCTGAAGGGGCCTGGGACAGGTATGATGTTGGTGAAGCCCAGCCCCTCCTCCCCCTACCTCCATGAGCTATGACCAGAGAGACAGGCCTGTATCTTGGTGGGTCAGGGAATAAATGCCCTCATCTCTTTCCTCCTCTGTTGCATCTCCTGTCTGTGCCTCCCACTGGCCTGCTGCACCATGAAGCTGGAGAGCTAGGGAGGTGGGCCGATGCAATCTGTGGAGGTAATCACAGGGCAGACTAGGCCATAGGAGGATACAGAATAGAGAGGGGAAGAGAAGTAAGCAGTATATATTGATCTTTCTAAATTTTTATATGTAGATAAGTTATACTACCCATGAATTTCATTTCAAGATTGTAAAGCAAATGCTACTACATAATTATAGCAAGGGAGCACTGAATCTCTTTAGGATTGACAATCACTGCCTAGAACCACCAGGGCCTCTAAGGGAAACCAGTTTTGAATAGAGACCAGTCAAAAATGAAGAAGACTGTGTCTTAAATACTGTGTTTTAAATAGTGAAATGAGGGAGCTATAGCCACAAAAACGACAGGCAGGCAAAGGAATCTCACCAAGATATCCTTAAGGAACCAACTTCCCACTAGGAAAGATAGGCTTAACCTAATCACAGTTGGAGGACAATTATTTTTTAAATGTATCAGTTACACAAAATTGCGTGTATAACGTTAAAGAAAAATAATAATGCAGCCTGGATTTACTCATAGAATATATTATATTTAATATTATTAAGTTATGTACAATTATAATTTTAGGAGAAAGATAAGCAGTGAATCTGGTTCTAGCAGAGTGAGAAAGTAATTCTTTGATCATAGAAGTAAAGGTATAACAAGAAGCAAAATGAATGAGGCAGTCTCCACCGAATAGGCTTAGCTTTGGCAAAGATCATAGGGAGTCCTGGTTTCCCACTGCTGCCATGCGCTGCGCGCTACCCCCTTTCCCATCACTCTTCCCACCCTTGCTCTTCATTTGTTGCCTAACTTACCCTCAATGAATGACAGTTCTTCTTAGTTTGTTTCTCATCCGTGCTGTAAGCTCCCTGAGGCAGGGACTGTGTTACTGACTTCTTTATGTTTCCTTCAGTTTCTGTCAGACATGTAATAGGGGCTAAATGTCTTGTTTTTTTTTTTTTTTTTTTTTTTTTGAGACCTGGTCTCGCTCTGTCTCCCAGGCTGGAGTGCGGTGGCGCGATCTTGGCTCACTGCAAGTTCCACCTCCCGGGTTCACGCCATTCTCCTGCCTCAGCCTCCTGAGTAGCTGGGACTACAGGCGCCAGCCACCATGCCCAGCTAATTTTTTTGTATTTTTAGTAGAGACGGGGTTTCACAGTATTCTCCAGGATGGTCTCGATCTCCTGACGTCGTGATCAGCCCGCCTCGGCCTCCCAAAGCGCTGGGATTACAGGTGTGAGCCACTGCGCCCAGCCCATAAATGTCTTATATGCTTGATTATTTGTTCATTTTCCAATTTGTGGAGGTTTAATCAGTGATTCTCAAACTTGGGGCACATTAAAGACCATCTGGGGAGCTTTTCAAAAATATCGATGCCTGGCTCCCCTCCCTGGAGATTCTGATTCAGATGGTCCAAGGTGGCCCAGGTGATTCTAATAGGCAGCTAGGGTCGAAAGCTCGTTCTAGCTCAGGGCTTCTCAGCGGTGGCACTGTTGACATTTTGTGCAGAATAATTCTTCACGAGGGGCGGGGAGGGCTGTCTTGTGCTTAGTAGTATCTTAGCATCCCTGGCCTCTACTCATGGGATGCTAGTATCTCCCTCCCCCAGCCAAGGTGTGCCAGACAAAAATGTCTCCAGACATTGCCCAAGTGTCCCAGGGGTGCAAAATCACCTTCTGTTTAGAACCATTGGTCTAGTTGCTCTGAGTTGCTTTAAGAGCCTGGTTTTAGGCCAGGCAGGGTGGCTCACGCTTGTAATCCCAGCACTTTGGGAGGCCGAGGTAGGCGAATCACCTGAGGTCGGGAGTTCGAGACCAGTCTGACCAACATGGAGAAACCCCGTCTCTACTTAAAATACAAAATTAGCCGGGCGTGGTGGTACATGCCTATAATCCCAGTTACTTGGGAATGCTGAGGCAGGAGAATAGCTTGAACCTGGGAGGTGGAGGTTGCGTTGAGCTGAGATCCCCTGGGCAACAACACAAAACTTCGTCTCCAAAAACAAAACAAAACAAAAAGCCTGGTTTTGAAAGCCCATCGTCTTGTTTTCTGTGTCTGCCTTCACAGGAAGCTGCAGAACAGTGTCTGGGAAAAGCACTGAGCTGATGTCAGAAGTTCTGACCGCCATTCAGTAGTGGGATGTTCAACATTAAAACTGTTGCCAGGTAGCTCTCTCATATTCCCTGGGTCTGTTTCCCCAGCAGAGAGCTAAGGAAGAAGTCAAACTAGTGGATCTTTCCATTTCTTTCCAGCTCTGACATTTTCTCTCTGCCTGCTTTCCCCTAGTAACCGGTTGGAATTGGAGTGTATTTTGCATTAGATACATTTATTGAAAATAATTTTATATTTCCCAGTTAATTAAGAATGAGTTAATTAAATTGCTTCATGTTTGTGACTTTATTGATTTTCCACCTCTACCTCAATAAGTTTCTTGTACACCCTCCCCCATGCCCAACCTCCCAGGGGACAAACTAAAAGTAAGGCCTGACATTGTTTTCATTCCTAAGTTACATAACCAATTTCAGTGTGGAATATGATTTAAACAGACAGGAAGAAACACTGCCTTTTTATGAGAGGAATTTAAAAGTGGAGATGATGAATTTAACAATTTGACTTTCAAAGACAAAAAAAGTCTGTAGGAATTTTTTTAAAAGTAGATGTTATTTTTAAAAAGGGTAAAGCTAGTATTAAATGAATTTAAATGAGCGATTTCCAGTTTGGGGTGTGTGACTTCAAATGAATCCATGATAATCCAAAGAGACGCCCGCCCGCCTGCCTTTCTTCCTTCAAACGTTGTTTATTGAGCTGTTCACAGGTGAAACATTGTGGTGCAGCAGCGCATTGCCCATAGGTTACACTGTGAATGGAGCACCCAGGAGTTGTGCAAAATGGTGGTCCTGAAACACAAATGGCTGCCATGGGGGCCTTGCCCTTTAATAGCTAACTATCAAATCAGAGGAACAGACCTGTATACAACTACCTGTCAAGGAGACAGGTCCCTAAGACCTCCTAGTCAGTCCCAGTGAAGCCTTCCTCACTCTCCCAACCAGAAACCTTGGAGTCTTTGACTCCCCTCTTTCACTTCATGTCCAATCCAGCCACTTCTCGCCATGCCCACTGCCACTGCCTGGGTCATCTCTTGGCTGCATTAACGTGATTGCCTCTTCCCCACCCTCCACCTGCTTCTCCATTATTCACTCTCTACAGCGCACCAGAGCATAGAACGCCTGCCACCCTTCCCCATTTCACTCAGGGTAAGAGCCAAAGTCCTTACAATAACTAAGAAGCCCTACAAGATAATCTCCTACTGTTTTCCCCTCATTTACTCCTCTCCCTCCACACTGGACACCATTATAGTTCCTCAAACACACCAAGTTTCTGCCTCAGGACTTTTGCAGGAGCTGTTGCCTTTCCCAAGAATGTTCCTCCCAGATAGCTGTAGGGTGACTGCGTTACATCCCTTAGCTCTTGGTGAAAGTCATCTGCTCCACGCAGCTGCCCTTTACCACCCTATTTAATACTGCAACCTGCCACCCACATACTTAATCCCCAGCCCCTAATCCTGCCCTTGTTTTTTCCCCACAGCACACCACCTTCAAACACACTACATAATTTATTTATAATGTCTGTTTCCTTCCACTAGAATATAAGAAGATCCCGGGGGGCAGGTTTGTTTTCTTCTTTCATATTTCCAAGCACCTAGAACAGTTCCTGGAACATAATAGCTGCTCAAAAAAAACACTTAGTGAATGAGTGGATGGATGGATGAATGAATGGTTGAAGCCCCTTGGTCTTCCATTATAATTTCACACTTCCACCACAACATTTATGGATCTTCACCCATAAACTGTGAAATCTGACCTTGGGCAAGTTCCTTAGCTTCTCTGGGTCTCTATTTTAATTACTGCTAATTGGGGTTAAGTTCCTGTATTTACCTAATGGGGTCATTGTGTGGATTAAATGAGTTCTTACCTGAAGAATAGTGACTGGCACAAAAAGTCCTCAATAAATGTTAGCTGTTATTACTGTTTTTTTAATTATTAGGTTGGTGCAAACATAATTGCAGATTTTACCATTTAAAAGTAATGGCAGAAACCATGATTCTTTTGCACCAACCTAATTTTTAAAAAAATATTTAGAGGCGGGGGTTTCCACTATGTTACCCAGGCTGGACTTGAACTTCTGGCCACAAGTGATCCACCCACCTCAGCCTCCAGAGTAGTTGGGACTTCAGACCAGCACCACTGCTCCTGACTCTATTACTGTTGTTCTTAAAGCTGTTGCCCAGGAACAGAATAGGGGCTTGATGTGTGCTGAGGGAAGAAACGAATGACTGAATGAGCTCCTGCCTGCCGGAGAGACTAGCAATGGCTGGAAGGGGGCTGGAATAGCAGGTCAGGTGTGCTGAGCTGGGAGCCTGGGCGAAGCAAAGCTGGGAAGACAGGTCAGGCGGGGACGGAGGCTCTGTAGCACTCCCCAAGGAGGAGTTTGGATTTGATCCTGCGGGCTATGAGAGAGGAACTGGTGCCCAGATCTGCGTTTTGAGGAAAGTGTGTGGAGAACGGATTATTAGTAGGTGGGGAGATCAGTAGGAGGGTGTAGACGCCTCTGGAAGGGAATAATGGGCCCTTGGGTAGAGCAACTGTTGTGGGAACAGAGTGGGCACATTTTGGCGGCAGAACCATCAACAGGACTAGTCTGATATGCTTCATTAAAAAGCAAACCCTGCATCCACTCCTTCAGTGCAAGCTTAGGAAGCTGATCCACTTTTTATGCTCTACCAGGTAGCAAAAATAAGATTAATAATGAATGATATTGATTCATACCTACCATGAATTTCTAAATAAACTTTAATTTTTATTAATGGGCTCTTTGGGCTTATTAGTCAATAGAGAAGCCAACGGCTTTTCTCCTGGGAGAATGTTTAGACTAGAAAAAGAAAAGGAAATTCTTTCCTTGCAAGGTAATAACAGAAGGATGAGGCAAGCATGGCCAAAACACAAAGCAATGGAAAGCTCTGGAACCTGCTGTCATAAAACAATCCTCATCAAACCTCAGCAGGTACTGGCACAACTGCTTTTAAAGGTTAAAACAGGAAATACATACATTCTGGTTAAAGCCCATCTAAGTTCTGATAAGAGCTGATGATGGTTTGAAAACGTTGGCATTTTGGGATCTTGGCAAAGTGACTTTCTAGCGGGGGAGGGGGGGACAAAAAAACAGGGTCAGGGGAGGGGCAAAGCTTTGATAAGGCTGCAAGGTGAGATGAATTCAGCAACTGGAGTTAAGATGCCAAAAGATGAAGTCTCCTTGTCTGCATATATTGGCCACCAATTGACAGCTCTGCCCCTTGAACATAATTGCCTTCCCTCTTGGTCTGGGAAATTTCACAGTTTGTTGTCAGTCTTTGATACTCAGGTGGTGTTAAATATTTTAAAACCAACAGAAACCTCCAAATCCTAACATCTCTTTGCCCTGATGTCAGCCCAGATCTGGCTTCTCTTTCTCCAGAGCTGTGATTGTTATTGTTACTTTAAAGTAGTTCTCATCCATTGGATGTCACATATCCTGAAAACCTGTGTTCTCAGAATTTTGAAATTTGCCTTTTTAAGGTCTCTAGGAAATGTGTGCAGGTATTTAACATACGCAGCTGTTTTAAATGCATGATGAGGGCATGACTATGCTTAGGTATTGCCACCTCCAAGACAAGAATGGCTGTTTTCTTGTCAATTCTTTCTTAAGTGGCCAAAATTGGATCCAAAGGAGAAGTTTCCTTTGCTCTCTAAGATAGAATGGTCAGCAAGGTAAGGTTAGATGTGTCGGCTGCTCTGCATCCAGCCCTGTGAGACTTGATTTGTGAGGTGGTGCTGCTGGTAAGGGAGGAAGCCCCTCAGGAAGAAGCCCAGGTAAGCCCAGGCAGCTGTGGATTGCGCAGGCCCAGGCACACGCTTTCCTACTGGGCACTTAGAAACAGTTCTGTGCCTTGCAACCTTGCCCTCTTTGGGGATATTTCTCCATGGCCATTGATAAGGTTTGGCTGCGTCCCTACCCAAATCTCATCTTGAATTATAGCTCCCATAATCCCCATGTGCCGTGGAAGGAACCCAGTGGCAAGTAATTGAATCATGGGGGTGGGTTTTTTCCTCTGGTCATCTAGTGATAGTGAAAAAGTCTCACAAGATCCAGTGGTTTTATAAAGGGCAGTTCCCCTGCACACACTCTCTTGCCTGGCACCATGTAAGACGTGCCTTTGTTCCTCCTTTGCCTTCCACCATGATTGTGAGGCCTCCCCGGCCATGTGGAACTGTGAGTCCATTAAACAAACCCCTTTTTCTTTATAAATTACCCAGTCTCTGGTATTTCTTCATAGCAGTATGAAAGTGGACTAATATAGCTGTGTACTCCAGTGGCTCTCAGAATGCAGTTCCAAGACCAGTAGCATCAGCATCACCTGGGAACAGATAGGAATTCAAATACCCAGGCCCCATCCAGACCTCTGGAATCAGAAACTCTCAAGCGAGCCCAGAAATCTGTGGGGTTTTTTGGTGGTTGTTGTTTGTTTGTTTTGAGATGGAGTTTCGCTCTTGTTGCCCAGGCTAGAGTGCAATGGCACAATCTCGGCTCACTGCAACGTCTGCCTCATGGGTTCAAGTGATTCTCCTGCCTCAGCCTCCCGAGTGGCTGTGATTACAGGCACATGCCACCACGCCCGGCTAATTTTGTATTTCACCAAGTTGGTCAGGCTGGTCTTGAACTTCTGACCTCAGGTGATCCGCCCACCTTGGCCTCCCAAAATGCTGGGATTACAAGTGTGAGCCACCGTGCCCGGCCTGAAATCTGCATTTTAACAAGTCCTTTGGGGGATTCTCATGCACAGTCAGAACCATCGATTTCAACATGATTCTATTGGGATGGTTCATCAAATGGCTTTGCTTGTAGTTTAGTCTTTATTCTTTGCTTCACAATTCTGTGCACCTGAAGTATCCTCATTGTAAGGCTGCTGTTACCCTGTCAGCAACAACTGTGACCGGAGGGGAGGGTGGAGTGGGGAGTACTATGAAAGCCTAGGGGCCGGGCGCGGTGGCTCAAGCCTGTAATCCCAGCACTTTGGGAGGCCGAGACGGGCGGATCACGAGGTCAGGAGATCGAGACCATCCTGGCTAGCACGGTGAAACCCCATCTCTACTAAAAAATACAAAAAACTAGCCGGGCGAGGTGGCGGGCGCCTGTAGTCCCAGCTACTCGGGAGGCTGAGGCAGGAGAATGGCATACACCTGGGAGGCGGAGCTTGCAGTGAGCTGAGATCCGGCCACTGCACTCCAGCCTGGGCGACAGAGCGAGACTCCATCTCAAAAAAAAAAAAAAAAGAAAAGAAAGCCTAGGGAGAAAAATCTGAAACCTGTGGGGGGCGGGGGGAAGGTGGGGGAAGCCAGCCTTCAATCTTCACACCTTTAAAAGGGGCAAGAACTCACAAGTGAAAAACAACAACATTTACTCTAAAAAGAAAAGCAATTGCTATTTGGAAACAGGGGCAGAGCAAATTGAGGTGATAACCATAAAACATTTTTACTTCTGACAAGAGAGTCCCTTTAGGGCAGGCAATGGTCTGTTAAATATCAAAGGAGCAGACCAAAGACCTGAGGACACTTAATATGGAGAAGGGATGAGCTAGGGAGAGGGAAGGGATGTGGGCTCTGTCTCAAGGAGCCACAGCCCTGTCATGTGGAAGAGGACCAGGAACAGGAGGCATGCAGTGAGCCATGAAAAAACAGTTGGGGGCTCCTTTTGATAAACAGAGCTATCCAACAATTGGATGGCATCTTAGGAGTAAAAAGGAGCTCCTGGCACTGGGAGTATGTAAGTCTGTATGGTTGTGTGACAGAGATGCCATAGTAAAGGCAATTTTTATATCAGGCAAGAAACTGCACCAGGGTCAATATTTTGCAGAGTTTAAAAACATGTTTTAAAGCAGAACTCTTTCTTCGAATGAGATAATACACTGTGGTACCACAATCTAAAACAATCGAAGCGGGGCCTCTTTGGTGATCCCTGGGATAGGGATCTGGAGCCCTCCCATGTGGACACCCCTTTGGAATATCCTGGGTGAGTATCAAGTCCTTTCTGACAGGGGCTCCTCTGATTCCGTGGTTCTCTGAGAACTTTCCAAATTGGAAATTCTGCTCCCCTCCCAGGCTTTTCCTGAGCTGCCCACACACTTCCTTGGATGTGGTGTCACCAAGGTGGAGATGTTTACGGGGAAGGGGAAAGACGTGAGTGTGTGCGCTGCTGCAGCCACATACCTCACATGCCCCTCTCCAGGGATGGCGCACAGTGAGGGCTTTCCATGCTGGGGTCAAGGATCACAGTGGCAGCAGATGGCAGAGGCTGCAATTTGAGTTTAACTGAGTCTTTCACCACCTTTGGTGCAGACAGGAGAAAAGGCAGGGAGCCCCAAAGCCTGGGCCAATGGGAAGGGCATGGGTAGAATTGGTTTGGCCATGCTGGGGGAAACCCGTCTTGAAGGTAGCCTAGGAGACTGTCAGGGTCTGCCCTGGTGGTGGGATCTCAGAGGTGAACCTGGGGGACTTCCCAGACTCTAAAGGACCCAAATGTGAGAAGGCCCATGGACTTGCCACAGAAGGGAGGGCTGCCAGCCAGGGCCTGCCTTTGTCTGCCCAATACTTGCTGGCTCTGAGTCTGTTTTTTCCAACAGAACCAGAACTTTGTCATAAAATTCTTGGACTACTTGAGTTTCTGGATTAGAAAGTCTCCTCCTCCCCCTACTCCCACAATGATGATAGCTCCAGTCTTTCTCATAAACACCTAACAAGAGTAAAATGTTTTCCCTTCAGAAGGATAACAGAAAGAATAACACCAAGGAGATTTCATTATAGTGCAGCTGCTTCTCTGGTTGGCAAGAGGCACGGCTGTGACCTGGAGCTGTTTTTGTTTATTTGAAAGGAAAGGCAAGACAAGTATTCATTCATTCCACATTTACTGAGCCCATAGAGCCACTGGGCTTCTGTTGGTCATTAGGGATATATATGTATGTATGTGTATGTGTATATAATATACCTATATATTATATATATATGTGTGTGTGTGTGTGTGTGTGTGTGTGTATAAAATATATAAAACCAGGTCTTGCTCTCTTGCCCAGGCTGGAGTGCAGTGGTGCCATCTTAGCTCACTGCAGCCTTGAACTCCTGGGCTCAAGAGATCCTCCCGCCTTAGCCTCCTAAGTAGCTGGAACTACAAGAGCAGCCACCACACCTGGCTAATTTTTAAATTTTTTTGTAGAGATGGGGTTTTGCTATGTCACCCAGGCTGATCTCAAACTCCTGAGCTCAAGTAATTCTCCAGATTGCGCCTTCCAAAGCACTGTGATTATAGGCATGAGTCACTGTGCCCAGTCACTGGGGATATAAGTCAGCCCCAGCTCTGAAGGTGCCATCAACAAGGAGGAGATGGACATAAGAAAATCACAGCCCAGGCTCTAAAGGCCTCATCTTCTTTTAAAAAAAAAAAAAAAGAAAGAAAGAAAGAAAGAAAGAAAGAAAGAAAAGAAAAAACAAAGAAAGAAAATCACAGCCTGGAAATCCATGAATTGACACTGATAAGTTCACACAGTCTACAGAGTTAGCCAGGTGAAGAAAAGAAGGATACCAAGCCTTCTAAGCAGAGAGTAGAGCATGTGTGGACAGCCAGGGTCAGGAAAGTGTGGGCTTCCTCCTGGGTGGAGGGGGCATGAGAGGTGCTAGGTAGAGAGGGCCAGAATGTTACGGGAAAGGGGTCCTGATCCAGACCCCAAGAGAGGGTTCTTGGATCTTGCACAAGAAATAATTCAGGGTAAGTCCACAGTGCAAAGTAAAAGCAAGTTTATTAAGAAGGTAAAGTGGTGAAAGGACAGCTACTCCATAGACAGAGCAGGACGTTCCCGAAAGTAAGAGGAGGAATGCGTCCACCCTAGGTACAACGCTTGTATATATGGAGAGATGTGCTCTGCTACAAGGGTTTGTGATAAAGAATTAATTTTCTTAATTATGATATTTTGCAAGAATCGATAGTATTATCTTTAAAGCAAAATTAGGAATGCCTTTGTTCTCCAGATATCAGGATATCTGGACATTCCCAAGTCTGGGTCTGTTTAGTAAACATTATTATTTTTTTCCCTTAACTGTAAACATCTAGAGGTCAGGAATGCCCGACTTTCTGAGAATGCAGCCCAGCAATTCCTAGCCCCATTTTCCTAGCCCTCACTCAAAATGGAGGTGCTCTGGTTCGAATGCCTCTGACAAGAAGATAGACCAATATGAGGGGCCAGTCAGGGTCTGGTGGGGGCTGTCTGTTGAGCTGAGTTTGAACTTTATCCTATGAGTGATCAGAAGCTGTTGATGGGTTTTAAGTAGGGGAGAGTCTTGACCACATTGGTAATATAGAAAAACTCTGTGAAATAAGAATGTATAGAATTTGCATCTAAAATGAACTTGGATCAAAATACAAAAGGCAAGCCTGTCGCGGTGGCTCACATCTGTAATCCCAGTGCTTTGGGAGGCTGAGGTGGGTGGATCACTTGAGGCCAGGAATTGGAGACCAGCCTGGCCAACATGGTGAAACTCCATCTCTACTAAAAAAGTACAAAGATTAGCCGGGTGTGGTGGCGTGCACCTGTAGTCCCAGCTACTCACAAGACTGAGCGGGGAGAATCACTTGAACCCAGGAGACTGAGGTTGCAGTGAGCCCAGATCAAGCCAATGCACTCCAGCCTAGGCAACAGAGCAAGACTGTCTCAAAACAAAACGTAATAAAAAAAGGCAATTAGTTGCAGGACTATTTGTAATGAGAAACAGCCCAAATGTCTGTCATTAAGCTAGCTGAATAAACTATCATACAGCCATGCCAAGAAGTACTAGGCAGCTGGAGAAAGGAGTGAAGACTGTTTCTATATAGAATATATTATTAAGAAAAGGAATGTGTGTCTCATAGTTCTCTAAGGAAGGCAGGGATGCAAATATATAAACGTATCAATATATCTGCTTATATTTAAAAGCACACAAGCAATGGAAGGATAAAGCAATGAAAAGTGGCTACCTTTAGGAGGAGAGAGGGAGCAGAATGGAAGAGATAGGGATGGAAGCTGGGCTTATTTGAAGATAGCTTGTTTTGTACATGTGACTTTGGAACTGAGTATTTCATAAAAGTAAAAAAATTACATAAAAATGAAACCTAAAAAGAAGCTAATAAACATAATGTGCATCTGGTTGGTGGAGTCAGCACACAGATGAACTGTTCTAAACACAGTAATTTGACTGTACAACCCCAAAAGGATATAGCTTGCAGACAAAGATAACTGCAAATGCACAAACAAAAATCTTAAATTGTTTTCAACAGTCACTTGGCTGATGGGAGACTTGGTGTTGGTGTTCTGAGACTGTTGCGTGCAATGGGGAAAGAAGAAAATGAGAAATTATGTGAACTTTTAATTCTGGAATTCCTGGTGTTTTTGAGAAATGAGATTCTGGACATGGGAGAAAGGAGGTGCAGATGGAAGAAGGAAGAGGTTGTGCAAACACCCTATTGACCTAAATTTAATTGAAAGTATCAATATGAACTTACGATGTGCTTTATATTTATATTGAGAAAAAATGTATTTCCTAGTTCTGACCTCAGAAAATACCTAGGAACAATAAGCATTTCAGTAGCTATGAGCACCCCAATGCCTAGATTGTATTCTTGAAATACACCCAGTAAAAGAACTAGTGTTCCCTGAAAAAGTAATTGATTCCAGGTCTGAGACAGGAAATGGACAACAGGGGACTGGAACATTGGCCATATCAGATGGCAAGAAAGTTCTCTAGGACACCTAGGGTGGGATCCAAAGGACTCAGGAGTCAACTTGAAGAGGCCCCTTCTGGCCAAAGATGGGACCATTTTTGCATCAATAAAGGTAAAAATTCCAAAGGATTGAAGCACATCAAATATGTTTAACTCCATGAGTTCATAATGATACTAAAACATATCTAATTGGTCACCTTTGGGGTATTCAGTGGTTCATAAACTGATAAAGAGAAATAATTGAGCATTTATGCTGCCTGTACTGTACAAACTACTACTGGGTAACCAAATAGTGGATAAGGAGACGTTTCTCTTTATAGAAGTAATTCAGCTCATAAATCAAGAAGAAATGGTAGAATTAGAATATCACCATGTGGCAACCCCTAATTAATGGATAGTGGCACTGATCAGCAATATCTGCTAATATCACAAATTGAGATAACCGGACCTCATAGGCCTCCTATGAAGTACTCTTGCCAAAAATTGGACCTAAATCTGGATTCAAATGGCAATTTACAGGAAATACATGAGATAGAAGAAAATATTAAAGGACAAAATGGGTATGCAATCAGTCATTCTATACTGTGGGAAGCTCTACAGGATAAATGATCTAGTTTCTTTCTCTTTTTTTTTTTTTTTCCTTTTGAGACAGGGTCTCCTCCGTCACCCATGCTGGAGTGCAGTGGCATGATCACAGCTCACTACAGCCTTAACCTCCCAGACTCCAGTGATTCTCCTCCCTCAGCCCCCCTGAGGAGATGGGACTACAGGTGCATACCACCATACCTGGTGAATTTTTGGTTGTTTTTGGCAGAGATAGGGTTTTGCTATGTTGCCCTGGCTGGTCTCGAACTCCTGGGCTCAAGTGATCGACCCTCCTCGGCCTGTCAAAGTACTGGAATTACAGGTGTGAGCCACTGCACCAGGCCTAATTATCTAGTTTCTTAAACAAATAGGCTGTAAAGAAAAGCGAACAGAAATGTAGAGGAAACTCATAGTTAGAATCACAACCTGCAAAACTTATTTAGATCAAGATTCAAACAATCTAAACAAAATAAAATTTTTTTTGGTGACATATAAAACACCATTAGAAATTTGAACAGTGGCTGGATATTTGATTACATTAAAATTATTGTTAACTGTTTTTAGGTGTGATGTTGTGGCTATGATTTTTTTCAAGAGTTTTAAAGGGAGAAGAAACGTAAGTACTTCTCAAAACTCTCTTCAAAATCATCCTACTTCACCAGTTTCCTCTCTGCTTAGAATAAGCTTGTTATTTCAAACTTAGGGCCAATGCAATGTGAAGATGAAAAATAATTTGAGGAGCAAAATATATCGTGGATATACATATGTAAAAATATAGCATGTATACTTACATTCCCAGTTAAGTATAGTATTCCTAAGTCAATTTATAGAATTTTCAAGCACATTTAAAAAATAGTACTGAATTATTGAAAATACCACCGAAATTCCTTCCAGCTATGTGACTATGCAAAAGTTCCAGATTAAAAAGTCCTTAACATAAGAGAGATGTTATGTAATCATCTCTGCCTATGAAGTTAGTGTCCAGATTTTAGACAAAAACCTTCACCTCATATCCTAAAAATAAGTATTTTAAGTCTTTTCCGTACAGGTGCCAGAGAGTCATGTGTTCGTTTTAACACCAGAGGCAATAACACAATGCTAAAAATAAGCACGTGTCTATGCATGTATTTTTAACGTACAGGAATGGCATTATGTATAATAATCTCACCTGGTTTCCTACTTTTCTCATTAAACACTTTGATTTTAAGATAGATCCATTATATCCATAATGCGTGTACTTGCAGCACATCAACCCCACTTTCCTTATCTACTCCCAGGCCGGTGGACTCTCCGGCTGCCCCTCACTCCCTCATCACAGGCACAGGAACAGAATTTCTGAGTCATAAGACTGATACGGACGTTTCAGTGTGGAAAACTGCTAGCACGGCAGATGCCAAAACCCCTTTCCTGTGCCTGAAAGAGACCTTCTGAAGGTATGAAGAGCAATAATGTCTCCCATCGCCCCTGTAGCTCCAGAAATAACTCTCGAAACAACAGGATTTGGTGTAGAAAGGTTACAGCTGAGAGGCCGCCAGTCCCCACCCGTCTGCTCTGGGAGAAGTTATCTCGAGGTCCAGTTAAGCGGCCCAGCAACTCCGAAGGAGTCGCTGGAAAGTCCTGCACACCAAGCTTGCCCCTTCTCCGTAGCTCGGGGTAGGAAGCAGCCACCTCTTGTCTCAAGACTGAGAAGGCCTGGGGCAGGGCGGGGCAGGCAGAAGACTTTAGGAGGGACACCCTGTGATGAGGTGGTACCTCGATCTCTGCACCTGCCCCTGCACCTGCCCCTGCACCTGGGGTGGGTCTGAGGGGAACAGCGTCACTAACTGTTGGACTGAAGTCACCACAGGAAGCTCAGCCTTCTTGGGCTAAATAAAATTCAGAAACGTCCAGGCTGGCTGTGATACCAGGCTCTTCAAGCCCTGACATAGGGGGTCTAGGGGGCTCTTACTGACTTCTGCTGCCCCACCTTCCTGGCCTCTAGGGGGCGCTGTTCCTCCAGCAGCCAAGAATCAGCCTGAACCAAGGGCAGCTGCCAGGGGACAGCTCAGAGCGGGGTGGGGATGGTAAAGACCATTCAGATAAAGGCTTGGGGAAGAACAATGGAAATTGTTCCAGGTAGTGCCCAAACCTGGAAAACTCTTTTGGGGCACAGCTTGGGTATCTCCTGTCTTGATCCCAGTGCCATCTTTCTCCCCTGGCTCCAGGAGTTCTTCCTATTCGTCCAGATTTTCCAAATGCAGACCAAGAGGGATTGAGCTCTCCCCCACCCTGCTTGGCCCAGAAGTTCCATTTCCTACCTCCTTCTAGCAGGGGAGCAGGGGCCTTCTTTAGTGGCCCCCAGGATGGCCCTGTCTCAGAAAGACACAACCACGACATCTGTGTATAATAGACACCACCACACAGTAAGTAGTGGGAGGATGGGGTGCAGAAGGACTTTTATTTGTCCTTTAGGCCCTTAACCCGTGGCATGACTCTGATGGTTAAGGACAGTCTGGGACAAGTCCAGTGAAATCAGGGTAGGACAGTGAGGAGGTGAGTAGAATCCCATGGGGGTTTGAGTGCCTCTGAGGCAACCTAGAGCGGAGGTGGAAGGGGTGGCAGACCCTTAGGAAATAAGCATGACCCCCTGGCTGGGTAAGGGCACCCACTATGAGGGTAATAGTCACTCATTCATCCCACAACCGTTTTTGATGTCTGTATGTGCCAGGTACCATGCTAGTTGCAGGATATAATTGTGAACAAGTGATGTGTGGGTCTTAGTGTTGAAGAGCTGACATTGGAGGATATCAGAGACAAACAAGTAAGCAAATACAGCATTGTTAACTGCAGTAAGAATGAGGAGGACAGACACAGGCCCATATGGAGGGCTGGGTGGCTCCTGGCATCGGGGCCATATGTAGCTCGGCTTGGGATTCAGGGTCCTAACTCCAACTCTGGCAGCCTGGAGGAAGAGTCCCACATCCAGATGCAGTGGCACTTATGGGTCTGAAAGATATAAGCCCGGGTCTAGGGGCTGAGTGGTCCTGTATGCCAGGGGCCATGCCAGGCACTTCACCGTGTTAATGTGCTTCATCCAGAGAGGAAGTCGACCACCAGAAAGGCTTGTGAGATTGACTGCTGGCTGCCTTCTTATTCTCCCCTTGGGTCAGGACTGACCCCCTGATGGGGTGAGGCTGAGGCTGGCCAGCAGGGAGGCCAAGCTGTTGGATCAGAGGAAGGCGATGTCAGACGCCAGCCCCTGTCACCCATCAGCTCTTCCCTTCCCACTGTCCCCAGCTGGCCCTGGCCCAGCCTCTACAGCATCCTTATCTTCCTCCCTGCCTCCAGCTCACCCTGCCCACGTATCCACTAGGGGCTGCCGTTGTTTCTCTGATTAGTTACTGTTTTGCTGCCAAATTAATGCTTCTAAACCATATTTTATAACAGCAGCCTTCGTCTGCAGAGGATCTTTGAAAATACTTGGCTTGGCATTTAAAGTGGTTCAAAAATGTGGTCTTACTGAATTTTTACAGCTTTATTTCTCCTTTCAGAGGTGCATCCTGCATGTATATCAAACTGTGGGTGCTCATCCCTCCACCACACCTCTGCTCGGTTGTCTTTCTCTCCCTCAATCCCCCACCCCTGGCCCTCCTGCATCCCTCTGGGTAATGAAACAGCCCCTCATTCAGTCAGCCAGTCTTGCATTCAGCAGGCTCTGCAGGCTCCCACTCTGTGCCCGCCATTCCTGGGCAGCACTCGGAACCCCCCTGCTCTGACACCTCATCCACTTGTTTTGTGATCTTATTAATCTTCATTTATTAACTCCTGCATGAGACCTTATCCTTCTGTTCCTCTGAACTGTAATCCTTCAAGGGCAGAGGCTGCATCTTGCCCATTCCATGGCCTCATGGTTACCTGCCTGTGGCAGGGGTCAATAAATATGCCACATGACCTGGACAAACATGGGCTCTGGAAGGAAAGCACTGAATACTGGCCTGGGGGCTGGAACTCAGTCTCAGTTCTGCCACTTAAATGTTGGGTGGTCTCTGGAACATTACTATCTTTTTCTGGGCCCCAGGATCCCAGCTATAACATGCAGCTGCCATCCGTGTCCTGTTTACCTTACTAGGCTAAGGTGGGAGACTGTGCAGGTGCGGGCTGTTATTATAAGGGTTTTCCCTGTGGGTGGGGTGTGTACTGGAGTAGGGGGAGATATTGTGTTTCTTGGTGCCTCTTGGCCATAAGACCTGAGCAAAACCAGCATGAAGCCCCTCCACAACCCTCAGATGCCAACCCAGGGGGTTAAGGCGGGGGGATGTGAGGCAATGGCCAGCAACCCCATGCACACCTGTTTATGTGAGTTGCAGATGAGGTACTCTTATGCTCCCAGGGCTTTCTGCCAGTGTTGAGGAGGAACAGGAGCTCTTCTCCAGCCAGGTGAACATGGCCTCGCTTGGCAAGCTTGCAGTCCTACATTCTGGTAGGTTCCAGGCTGCTTCCAGTAATTCAGGGAGGCTGGGGAGGAATGAGTTGGGACATTTTATTATTATGGACTATCTGAGTGGAAATGGATAGCTGAGCCCTCTGAGGACCCGCAGCCTCATTACCAGAGGGGAAACCAAGGCTCACACAGGAGAAGGGGCTTGTCCAGGGTCACTTCTGCAGTCTTGTCTCTAAGACAAGAATATGGATTTTGGAGACAGGGAGGTTTGAATTCTGCCAGTTACTAGCTATAAGAGCTTGAGCAAATGTCAACCCCTGAGGCTTAGTTTCTGCAAATGTTAATGAGGAATCACAATTCTGATATTTTATTGCTATGAGGATTAGAGGAAATGATAGATGAAAAGCCTGCTCCTGAGAAGGACCTTCTTGTTTCTCAGGCAACAAAACTGCCAAAGGCTTTAGGAAAGAATCCTAGTGGGCCGTGGGTTGGGGGAACTCTGATTTCAAGGAAGTGAGTGGCTTGGGATCTGGCTCAGCCTTCCCGTCCTTTCCTTTCATCCATCTGCTCATTCATTCCACAGATGTGGATTGAGCATCCGCTCAGGGCCAGATTCTGTCCTGGATGCTACTTTATCAAAGAGAACTAAGACCCAACTGCTCCCCACCTTAAATGCTCACAGTCCAGTGGAGAGAGAGAGAGAGACAAGGCAAAGAGACACTGTCAGAATAAAATTGCTGTTAGAGGTGTGTGCATGACACAGCGGGAACCCTGAGGAAGTGGAGCTCCTGAAGAGTCACGCTTCTTTTTTTTTTTTTTTTTTTTTTTTAACTGCAGAGCACTTTTTTATGGTTGAGACCTACCTTTCTGTATAATTTTATAACCTGCTATTTCTTCTTAATTTTTTTTTAGAAACTCACTATGCTGCCCAGGCTGGAGTGCAGTGGCTATTCACAGGTGCAGTCCCACTGATCAGCACCTTGGGCAACCTGGTGGTCCCCGGCTCCTGGGAGGTCACCTTATTGATATCAAACTTAGTGCAGACACCCAATCAGCACAGCACACTACAGCCCAGAACTCCTGAACTCAAGTGATCCTCCTGCCTCAGCCTCCCGAGTAGCTGGGACTACAGGCACACACCACATCCAGCTATTATTATTTTTAATTAACATGTAGTAATTGTACATATTTATGGGATACAGTGTGCTATTTCAATACATGTATATGATCCATAATGATCAAATCAGGGTAATTAGCATACCTATCACCTCAAACATTTATCATTTCTTTTTTTTTTTTTTTTTGTGATGGAGTCTCATTCTGTCGCCCAGGCTGGAGTGCAGTGGCACGATCTCAGCTCACGGTAACCTCTACCTCCAGGGCTCAAGTGATTCTCCTGCCTCAGCCTCCCAAGTGGCTGGAATTATAGGCACTCACCACCATGCCCAGTTAATTTTTTTATGTTTAGTAGAGACGGGGTTTCACCATGTTGGCCAGGCTGGTCTTGAACTCTTGAACTCAGTGATCTGCCTGCCTCAGCCTCCCAAAGTGCTGGGATTACAGGCATGAGCCACCACGTCCAGCCCATTTATCATTTCTTTGTGCTGGGAACATTTAAAATCCACTCTTCTAGCAATTTTTAAATATACATTAAATTGTTAATTATAGTCATCCTAGGGTATTATAGAATGCGAGAGCTTATTCCTCCTATCTAGTTGTGATTTTGTATCCTTTAACCTCTCACTATCCCCCACCCTTCCCAGGCTTTAGTAGCTGCTATTCTACTTTCTACTTCTATGAACTCAACTTTTTTAGCTCCCACATATGAGTGAGAACATGTGGTATTTTTCTTCCTGTCCTTGGCTTATTTCACTTAACATAATGTCCTCCATGCTCATCCATATTGCTGTGAATGTCAAGATTTCATTCGTTTTTCTGGCTGAATAGTATTCCACTGTGTATGTATACCAGATTTTCTTTATCCATTCATCCATTGATAGACACTTAGATTGATTTCATATCTTTGTTATTGTCAATAGTGCTGCAATAAACATGGGAGTGCAGATATCTCTTCAGTATACTGATTTCCTTTCCTTTGGGTGTATACCCTGTAGTGGGACTGTGGGATCACATGTTAGTTCTATTTTCAGATTTTTGAGGAAACTTTATACTGGTTTTCATAATGGCTGTATTAATTTACATTTCCATGAATAGCATATAAGACATCTCCTTTCTCCACGTCCTCAGCCTTTGTTATATTTTGTCATTTTTATGGTAGTCATTCTAACTGGAATGGGATGATATCTCATCACCATTTTGATTTGCATTTTCCTGATGATTAGTGATGTCATACATTTTTTCATATACCTGTTGGCCATTTGTATGTCTTTGAGAGATATCTATTCAGCTCATTTGCCCATTTTGAAATAAGATTTTTTTTTTTTTTGCTGTTGAGTTATTTGATTGAGTTCCTTGTGTATTCTTGATGTTAGTCTTTTGTCAGATGGATAGTTTGCAAATATTTTCTCCCATTCTGCAGGCTGTCTCTTCACTCTGTTGCTTGTCTCCTTTGCTGTACAGAAGCTTTTTAGTTTGATCTAATTCCATTTGTCTGTTTTTTGCTTTTGTTGCCTGTGCATTTGAGGTCTCCATTAAATCTTTGCCCAGATCAATCCAATGTCCTGAAGTGTTTCCTATATGTTTTCTTCTAGTAGTTTTAGTCTTGTCTTTTCTTTCCTTCCTTCCTTCCTTCCTTCCTTCCTTCCTTCCTTCCTTCCTTCCTTCCTTCCTTCCTCTTTCTTTCTTTCTTTCTTTCTTTCTTTCTTTCTTTCTTTCTTTCTTTCTTTCTTTCTTTCTTTCTTTCTTTGCTCTTTCTGCATAGCTAGCTGAGGTTTTCTTTTGGAAAAAAAAATCGAATTGCTTTGTAGCTGGAGGCATCGCCAAGGGGGAGTACCCCAGCCAGTTAAGTCTCCCACCACAGGTGGGCTTTGGCTCCCCACAGGCTCTGGGGCAGCCACAGGAGGGATAGGTTGGGCGGGGCTGCCATGGTCGTTCACTTGGGCAGGATGTCAGAGGACTTGGACACCCAGCCTTCGCGGGTCTCCATCTTCTTCCACAACCATGGCTGAGGTGGGCTGGGTGTGGCTGGAAGGAGCTGGAGCCCCATGAAACCAAAGCTGGAGCCCAGGCCATAAGCTGAGGCTGGGGCTTGTGTTGCCCTTGTAGCCCGAGCTCAGACCATTGGCATAGCCACTGGTGGTCTTCGTATGGATACTCATGTTCTGCATCCCAGATGCCAGCCGGCTCTCCTCGCCCTCCAGCAGCTTCCTGTAAGTGGCGATCTCCATGTCCAGGGCCAGCTTGACGTTCATCAGCTCCTGGTGCTCAGGCAGCTGCTGTGCCATGTCCTGCTTGGCCCACTGCAGGGCAGCCTCCGGCTCGGACAGCTTGGCATTGGCGTCCTTAATGGCCAGCTCCCTGTGCTGCTTGGCATCTGCGATGGCAGCCTCCAGGGAAGCCCTCTGGCCTTTGAGGCCCTCAATCTCAGCCTGGAGCCAGCTGATGTTCTGGTTCATCTCCGAGATCTCAGTCTTTGTGTGCTGCAGGTCATCCCCATGCTTCCCAGCCAGCATCTGCAGCTCCTCATCCTTGATCTGGTGCATGCTGTCAACCTCAGCCCTGCTGCGGTTGGTGATCTCCTCGTACTGTGCCTTGACCTCAGCTATGATGCTGTCCATGTCCAGGGAGCGGCTGTTGTCCATGGACAGCGCCACAGACCTGTCCGAGATCTAGGACTGCAGCTCCTGGATCTCCTATTCATACAGCTGCCTGAAGAAGTTGATCTCATCAGTTAGTGCTTCCAGGCCAGACTCCAGCTCTACCTTGTTTATGTAAGCTTCAACCACATCCTTCTTGATGAGGACAAATTCATTCTCCATCTTTGTACGCTTATTGATCTCATCCTCGTACTTGTTCTTGAAGTCCCCCACCAGCCCCTGATTGTTGCCAAGCCCTGCCAACAGCTTCAGCGTCTCCTGGCCCAGAGTATCCAGCTGCTGCCAACGGTTGTTGATGTAGCTCTTGAACGTGTTGTCCACGTTGCTCCGAGCTGTATTGTGCTGCTGCAGGAGGCTCCACTTGGTCTCCAGCATCTTGTTCTGCTGCTCCAGGAACTGTACCTTGTCGATGAAGGAGGCAAACTTTTTGTTGAGGCTCTTGATCTGCTCCTTCTCCTGGGTGTGCGTGGTCTGGATGTTGGGGTCCACCTCCAGGTTAAGGGGGCTCAGCAGGCTCTGGCTGACTGTGACAGCAGTACTGCCTCCCATACCACTGGCCCCGCCACAGCCTCCGCCCAGGACACCCTGGGAGCTGCTGCTGCCCACTCAGGAGAAGCTCGAGGAGCTGATGTGGGCACTGGGCCCACTCGTGTAGGAGCAGCTGCTGAAGGCCTGGGGGTCAGAGATGGATACCTTATAGGGCTTCTAGGTCACCCTGATGGACATGGTGGAGGCAGGCAGGCTGAACCAGGCAGGGATTCAAGAAGGAGCAGAGAAACTGCTTCTAGTTCCCTTCTAGTAGTTTTCTAGTTTGGGGTCTTACATTTAAGTTTTTCATCAATTTGGATTTAATTTTTTAATGATGACAGATAAAGATCTAGTTTCATTTTTCTGCATATAGATATCCAGTTTTCCCCACACCCATTTATTAAAGAGACTGTCCTTTCCCCCAAAGGACATTATTGGCACCGTCGTGGAAAATCAGTTGACTATAAATAAGTGGATTTATTTCTGGGTTGTCTATTCGGTTCCATTGGTCTATGTGTCTGTTTTTATGCCAGTACCATGCGGTTTTGGTTATTATAGCTTTTTTTAGTACATTTTGAAGTCCATTTTTTTAGTACATTTAAAGCTGGAAGTGTGATGCCTCCAGCTTTATCCTTTTTGCTTAGGATTTATGTGGCTATTCAGTCTTTGTTAACCTGCTTTTTTTGTTGTTATAGATAGGGTCTCTGTAGCCTCCACCGCCCCCGCCCGCCACACTGTCCCCCCACCCCCGCCGCCCTGGGCTTAAGTGATCCACCCACCTCAACTTCCCAAGTAGCTGCGTCTACAGGCACGCCACCACACAGTGTTGATTTTTGTATTTTTTTGTAGAGACTGGGTGTTCCATGTTGCCCAGTCTGGTCTCGAACTCCTGGGCTCAAGCAATAAGCCTGCCTCAGCCCCCTAAATTGCTGGGATTACAGGTGTGAGCCATC
Organism: Papio anubis; assembly: GCF_008728515.1. Taxonomy (NCBI): domain Eukaryota; kingdom Metazoa; phylum Chordata; class Mammalia; order Primates; family Cercopithecidae; genus Papio; species Papio anubis. The sequence continues at coordinate 112,052,887 of NC_044982.1, read as the reverse complement.
ACACCCAGCCTAACCTGCTATTTTTATTTGGTATTATATAATAAACATTTGCCCTATAATATTATAAAACTCTTGGTAAACATTTTCAATGTCTGAGATGTATTTTCTGCAATGCAATGCCATAGTTTTTAGGTTTTTGGTTTTTGTTGTTTTTTTTTTTTTTTTGAGGGGGGGTGGTCTCGTTCTATCACCCAGGCTGGAATGCAGTGGTGTGATCATGGCTCACTGCAGCCTTGACCTTCTGGGCTCAAGTGATCCTCCCACCTCAGCCTCCCAAGTAGCTGGAATCACAGGTGTGCAACAACACATCCAGCTAATTTTTTGATTTTTTTTTTTTTGAGACAAGGTCTTGCTACATTGACCAGGCTGGTCTCAAACTCCTGGGCTGAAGTGGTCTGCCTGCATCAGCCTCTCAAAGTGCTGGGATTACAGGTGGAAGAAGTAGTCTTGGACATTTAGGTTGTTTTCAGGATTTTTCTTTGACAAATAATACTGTTACAAATATCTTTGTACAGAATTGTTTCCCGTGATTCTTATTTCCTTGGGGTAGATTTTTCAGTCATGGAAATTCTGGACACAGCGTATGAACATTTTAAAATCTCTCAATAATCCCGTGATACTTATGGCCTGAGTGACTTCCTGAGATGGGTTTCTGGTGTGTCCAGTCGCAGTTATGGCCTCGTCCTTGCATCTGTGTGGAGATATGGGAGTTACAGAAGAAGAGAAGGTGGGCATGGAATGTTTTGAATCACATGGCTCTGGGGTTCTTACTAATCACATGGCTGTGGCCACATGGCCTCATCCTCCTGAGATTCATTTCCTCGTCTGTGTGATTGAGGTGATAATACTACCCTCAAGCAGTTTTGTGAGGACCAAGGCCAGTGAATGCGCAGCACACGGCTCAGGGCCGGGCACACAGAAGAGCACAGCAATTGTTTATCACGATAGCATGGCATCTCCTTGGTTGGGACTGGTATAAACGTTTGGCCTCTGGAAGTTGATGCTGCAGAGTGAGACCCACCAACCCAGGCATGTGTGTCCCTACATTGACCCAGCCAGGGCCCCCAGGATCCCTTCAGACAGATGGGCAGAAAGCAAAAACCAACACCAAGGTCCGAGACCAGAGAAGGTGAGCAAAGGGCTCTGAGGGCAGAACAGAGTGGGGAAGTGATCGTCAGGCTCCCTGGGAGAGGAAAAAACGGGGACTGGGAAGAAGCGGGAGGGAGAGAGCTTGGTTGCGGGGAGGAGGAGTGGACAGGAAAGGTCAAGATCAGAGGATGAAGTCCAAAGGGAAACGTTGGTTCAGTACCAGGACATAAGGTAAATCCAGTTACTAGGTGGCCAGAGGAATAGGCAGGAATGGATCCCAGGAAGTTCTGACACCCAATGCCTGATTCTATGACTAGCTCACTGTGTGACCCTGAACAAGAACCTCACCCTTACTGTGCACTGGTTTACTCATTTGCAGAAGTTCCTGGGTGTCCTTCCGTCTTGGACAACCTCTGGCCTGGCAGTGTCCTGAAGAGATTGATGATCCTCCATCTGGTCCTCCGCATAAGTTTAAAAATCTAGCAGCATAGTTCCTCTGCAGGAGACGGGAGACAAGTGTTGGTATAACTGAGTGTCTTGGAGCAATGGGAAGCCTTTTCCGGAGGATTATTGGAAGAAAATCCAGGGGAAGGAGGCTTGCTTAAAGAAAGTGACCACAGCCAGAGCAGAACAGGGTGTGGGTGAGAGGGGTGCAGAGGGGAGGGGGTGGGGTGGGAGGGGAGGCGGGGGTTGGACAGAGGGATCACAGGTGAGAGGAGTGCAGAGGTGGGAGGTGCCCAGTGGTGAGCCCCAAGGCAGGGCGAGAATTGTCCTGGGCTCCCTGCCATTCACACTGTCCCTTAATGAAGATTAGAAAATGTCGCCTGCTTTGGCTGATGAAGTCTCATGTTTATATCACTTGACTAGAAGAATAAGGTCTCATTTTCAGACTTCACTCATTCCCTTGGCTGGATACCCTTGTGTTTCAGGCTGGGTTCTGCAGAAGCAGAAACACTGAGACAGAATTTGGGGCACATGATGTTTATTAGCAGTCAACAGCTGTGAAAGGAGGGGGAAGCAGGCTTGGGCAGAGGGAAGTTGACCTGTGCTGCAGCTCAGCAAAGTCTCAGCTAAACCAGCAGTGTTCATCAAAGCTGTCCAGCATCAGGTCTAAGTGGATGGGCCTCTATACTCCTGCCACCATCAGTCACCAGACGTGGGCTAGCCCTGAAATGGCATAGCCTGAGGTGAGGTGGCCCTCAGCAGTGGCGGCAGGCTCTGCAGGAACTGAAAGCTGAGACTGTCTGATGACCTCTCTCCCTGCAGCTGAGCAGCAGGTCCTTCCTTGAAGGGGGAATCTGGGCTGCACATCTCCATGTCTGTCACACTTTAAGCAGTGAACCACCCTCTCAATTGTACATGGCAGAGAGACAAACTTTAGAAAATACAAACATATGCTTTGGACAGATGCTTTGATAAATGTGGATAGGGAAAATAAAACAAGTCATTGTGTTTGTATTAAAGGAGTCCCAATTAGGAGAGTCAGATTCTCTGAGTCCATTGCTTCCTGATTTTCTGGCCTGGCAGTTTTAAAATGTCTGGCTTGTCACATCTCACCACTTCCCTCCCCTCATGCTGTGCTAGCTCCTGGGCCTGGTAATATGCTTTCTGCTGCATGAAGGTGCTGCGTCATTCTTTCGTTCTGTTTAAAGCAAAGAGCATTGTTTCCCTTCTTTTCCTATTTCTGTGGGATTTGGCCATGAGGCCTTGAAGTCGGGAGTAGGAGGTAACCCGAAAGACATGGTACCTGAATCCTCAAGAGGAGGATGCATCTGGCTTCAAGGCCTTCAGTGCCCTGCTAGTGCTCTTAGCTTGAAGTCCAATCCCTCAGCCTGGGATGAAGTGCCTGATGAGCTGGGCTGCTTCTTCCCAGCCTGGCACAGAATGGGGGCTCAGCGAGTAAGAATGAGGAAAAATACCGGGCACAGTTGCTCACACCTGTAATCCCAGGACTTTGGGAGGCCAAGGCAGGTGGGTCACCTGAGGTCCGGAGTTTGAGACCAGCCTGACCAACACAGAGAAACCCCGTCTCTACTAAAAATTTAAAATTAGCCGGGAATGGTAGTATATTACATGCCTGTAGTCCCAACTACTTGGGAGGCTGAGGCAGGAGAATCGTGTGAACCCAGGAGGTAGAGATTGCGGTGAGCCAAGATTGCACCATTGCACTCCAGCCTGGGCAACAAGAATGAAACTGTCTCAAAAAAAAAAAAAAAAAAAAAAGGAAAAATGCTTATTTCTGTTAATATGATAATAATAAAAGGACACATGTTTCTCTAGGCTCCACCAAACCATAGGTACTCATAGCGGCTCAGTACCAGCAATAAGCTAAAGTTGCTTGGCTCATCTGTTCATACAAAACCTCAAGTGTCGGTCAGGCGCAGTGGCTCACACCTGTAATCCCAGCACGTTGGGAGGCCGAGGCAGGTGGATCACTTGAGGTCAGGATTTCAAGGCCAGCCTGGCCACCATGGTGAAACCCCGTCTCTACCAAAAATACAAAAATTTGCTGGGCGTGGTGGTGGGTGACTGTAGTCCCAGTTACTCAGGAGGCTGAGGCAGGACAATCACTTGATCCTGGGATGCAGAGGTTGCAGTGAGCTGAGATCGTGCCACTGCATTCTAGCCTGGGCGACAGAGTAAGACTCCATCTCAAACAAACAAAACAAACCAAGAAAATCCTCAACTGTCTCCTCAAGGTCTACTCCAAACAATTTCTAGGAAATAAGAGGTAAAGAATAATGAGTTAAGAGCCAGAGTTCTGGACTCACCACTGAAAGGAACCAGGGATCCTTGGAGAAAAGTTGATTTGAGAACGAGGGGCAGGTAACTTACAAGATGAGCCTGAACACTTGCGCCAGAAAGTAAAGAAGTGCTCAATAAATGATGGGGCCATAACAGAAGGAAAGAGAACCCACCCTAAGGGGCTTGCAATGGTCAAATCTGGGATAATTTGAGCATCATAATAAATAATAATAGTAACAGATTATAACTCATTGGATGACATAGAACTTACCAAACCCAGACTAATATAATTAAATGGATAAATAATTGGGAGAAGGGAAAATTCTTTCTTATGGTATAATAAATGTAGATGGAATGATGGAGTTGGAGAATCACCAATGGATGCTAAAACTAGTGGGCGAAGATGCAAAGAGAAACGTGATCTATGTATTTACATAGTCTCAAAGGATTTCCCCACAAGATTCTTACAGATGACTAAGGGAAAAACAGTAACTTTAAGGTGGAGAAAACTGGTGGACACTACCTTAATCAAGTGATCAGAGTTAACAACACCAATAGTGGGACAAATTGACATCACGTGCCTCCTGTTATGATGCACTGAGAAAGATGCAGCATCACATATGTGGTATCTTTTGCCAAAAACACATCATCTGAGTCTAATTATGAGGAAAGCACTTGACACAAACCCAAATTGAGAGGCTTTCTATAAAACAACTGGCCTGCAATCTTCCAAAGTGTCAAGGTCACGAAAGTCAAGGAGAGACTGGAGAACTGTCGCAGAATTAAGGAGACCAAGAGAAAAAAACACAAACTTTTAAAGGACATTACAATTAATGAAATTGAATTTGAATATGGAACGCAAATTAGAAAATAGCATTATATTGATGTTAAATTTCTTCTTTTTTTTTTTTTTTTGAGTCAGGGTCTCACTCTGTCACTCAGGCTGGAGTGCAGTGGCATGATCAGGGCTCACTGCAGCTTCCACCTCCCCAATTCAAGCAATCCTCCCACTTCAGCCTCCCGAGTAGCTGGGACTTCAGGTGCATGCCACCATGCCTGGCTAATTGCTTGTAGAGATAGGATTTTGCCATGTTGCCCAGGCTGGTCTCGAACTCCTGAGCTCAAGCAATCTACCCACCTCAGCTCCCAAAGTGTTGGGATTACAGGTGTGAGCCACCGCACCTGGCCGATGATAAATTTCTTAATTTCAAAAATTATACTGTGATTATATAAGAGAATTTTCTCATTCTTGGGAAATATATACTTGAAGAATTTAAGGGTGAAGGGATACCATGTCTGCAACTTACCCAACTAATAGAAAAAAAATCAATATGCATATATAAAAATAGAGAAACAATAATAAAGCAGTTGAGGTAAAATTTAAACAATCTGATGAATCTCGGTAAAATGGACAGGAGTTTTTGTACTCTTTTTCTCTAAATTTAAAATTATACCAAAATAAAAATTTACAAAAAAAAGACAAAAGGAACATGAGAAAGCCTGCCTTCTAGATGACCCGAGGAGGTGCTACAAGGACGGCGCTCCGGAGGCAGCTAGAGAGCAAGTGCCTGCACCTTGAGGGTGTGGGCTCTCATGGGGCTGGGAAGTCTGTTTGCTACTCTGGCTTCCAGCCACTCCTCAGCTTGGTTCTATGATTTGAAGTTCTGGGAATGAGGCTTTTCCAGCTGGGCAGACAGGGCTGTCAGGAGCAACACTGTCAGGTCTAAGGGTACAGTCATCACCCTGGTTGTGAGTCTACTGTGGGTGAACCTGGACTAAGGTGCCTTTTCATGCTATCAAACACTGGTATAGGCATGTATCTTCCTTCCTTCGGACAAGTTCTCAGTCACCCAGGCTAAAGTACAGTGGCGCAATTATACACAGCTCACCGCAACCACAACCTTCTAGGCCCAAGTGATCCTGTCACTTCTGCCTCCCAGGTAGCTGAGGCTACAGGCACATGCCATCATGCCCAGTTAATTTTTTTTTTTTTGGTAGAGACAGGGTCTTGCTTTGTCGCCCAGGCTGGTCTCGAGCTCCTGAGCTCAAGCGATCCGCCCACATCGGCCTCCCAAAGTGCTGGGATTACCAGCGTGAGCTACCAGGCCTGGTTAGAATCTGGTTTGAGCTTTAAACAAGTAACCTGCTTAAATATGTAGGCTTATCATTTCTGTTTTCCAGATGAGGTAACTGAGTCTCAGTGAGGTGAAGCTGGAGCTCTTCCAACTCTGAGTCCAGGGGTCATCCACCCCCGCCCCCCTACCCCAAGTTCCACTCCTTGGACAGTCTGGGGCTTCCCTGCTTGGAGCCTGGGCACATGCTGCTCCCTTTGCCTGCACACAGGCCTATCACGTGTCTCTGCCTGTGGATTTTCTGGCCCAGCCAAGACTAAAGTTGGGGTCTCCTGCCTCTGAATCCTAGGTTTTCAGGGATAATTAAACACCAGTTGGACTGAAATCAAGCTTTGCCTTACTGTGAACAAGTCGTTTCCCACCTGAATTAAAACCAACCCAATAGGAGAGAGGATGCTAGAAACACATTTTTGAAGCTGTTTTGAGAGATAGCTGCCATAATGGAAACAAAACAAGACAGGCTAGAAAAGGGGTAGGGGGTGGGAGATGGTTATGCCTTTCCTTGCCTGTCAGTGAGATCATTCTACTGGTCCCCCTCTGGGCCCTGCCACCCCCACTTATTGGGCCTCAGTTTCCCCATTTGTAAAATGACAAAGTAAGGCAATAGCAGGAATTCTGCCCCAAGGTGTGTGACTGACTCACGAAACTTAAAATCTATGCAGACTCCCTGGCCACCCCCAGTCAGTAGGCCAAGGTTGGGACTTGGCCTTTTGGTTTTTTTCTTTTTTTAAACAAAGTCCCACTTCTGTAGGCACGCTTTGTGCTGTTTGAGCACCTCCAGATGGTCCCTGCTGGCTCTTCCATCACTACAGGCCTCCACCCTCTGACCGGTGAGCAGGTGGCAGTGGATTCCTGGGACTCACTGAGGCCCCTTCCCCATGCCCACCAGTTCCTGGGCCACTTCCCGAAGGGCCACTTTGCACCTCTTTGCTGTCTTTCAAGCATCCTGACCAGCACTCAGCTTCTGACGACCGATAATGCTTGGAAACTCAGAGTCACACTCTTGTGGCTGCAAATTAGCAAACCTGAAAGCTCCTCATCAATTCAAAAGAGCTGTGCGAGTGGGAAGAAGCCTTATCTTTTGCAACTGCTGTCCCTGGGGGCAAACTGAAAAACAGAAACTATATCACATCCTGAAGGCCAAAGGTCACACCCTTAGCCCCAGTGGAGGACTCTGGGGCAAGGATGTTTCCTGGAGTCAGAGGAGGGGAGCCTCCATCTGAGCACGCCACATCCCCACCCCGCACGGGCTCTGTACTTCCTTCTCAGCGGGGGCTTGCTTTTCCCTTCTTCCTCATCCTGTTTCTGCCCCAGGCCCTGGCCCCTCACTACCAGCTCCACACTCTGGGGAGGAAAGACCCTTGTTAGTGATGGGACTCCGAAAAGTTAACTGACCTGTCTGAGCCTCAGGTTCCTTGTCTGTTGACTGGGGCCATATGCCTCACCTTGTTGTTGGGAGTATTAAGTGATACATAAGACAGGTGAAGTGCTTACAACAGAGCCTGGTGTAGCACAGCCCTAGTAGGCTATTAGCGTTATTCTGGAACGCCCTTCCTGCCTCACAGGTGAGCTCTTTCCCATTAATCAAGACCCAGCTCCCCTCCTTTGGGAGGACTTCCCAGGCCAGGCTCCTCAACAGCCTCTCTCTGTTGTCTGCGCTCAGCACATTTTCCCTTCCTAGGCTACCTCCCTCACCACACTGGCCGGGGCTGAGCTTGTTCATTTCCATGTTCCCAGACAGGAAGGCTCAGTCGGTGCTGGTGGGTGTGCTTCAGTGGAGCTTGTTCCATTCTGGGACAGGGTAGGTGGGGTGGACAGAGGGTGCCCCAGGACAGTGGGCATGTGCCTCTGGCCACCTGGAGGGACCCTGCGGGTATTTCCCCCAGCAACAGTGAACCATCATGGCCAGGTGCTGGAACATCCCAGTTCACCCATAGGATGGGTGGACAACCCTACAGCCATGGGCAGCGTCATGACAGTGTGCCCACCGAGGTCTGAATGGCTAACTCATGAATGCCCTTCTGGCCATAGCTGATGGCAGGTTGAGGATTACTCCCGCAGGACAGATGCTCCCCTGCAGAAGGGAGAAGCATGCATCACTTGCCTACTCCTTGGACCAGTGGCAATGCTGTCTCCAAATGAAATTCATGGCAACAGCCTCCTGGCTCTTCGAATGTCACTAAAGAGCTTTCAGACCCTCCTTCTCTCCCTCTTCTTTCCAGCCCCTGCCCTTCTTCAGAAGGCTCGAAGCTCTCGCTTTAGATTCTTCCTGGATAACAAATTAGAATCTTAGGACTCTCAGAGTGCAGTCCTGCCCTCCAGCTTGGTGTCAGCCTCACCTCTGAGGGCTATTCCCTGACAATGTCTTCTCTTCCAGCTCCTGAGAACTTGGCTGAATTCCTTCAAAATGGTGTTTATTCGGCCAGGTGCAGTGGCTCACACCTGTAATCCCAGAACTTTGGGAGGCCAAGGCGGGCAGATCACTTGAGGCCAGGAGTTTGAGACCAGCTTGGCCAACATGGTGAAACCCTGTCTCTACTAAAAATATAAAAATTAGCCAAGCATGATGGTGCATGGCTGTAATCCCAGCTACTCTGGAGGCTGAGGCTGGGAGAATTGCTTGAACCTGGGAGGCGGAGTTTGTAGTGAGCCAAGATTGCGTCACTGCATTCCAGCCTGGGCAACAGAGCGAGACTCTGACTCAAAAAAAAAAAAAAAAAGAAAAAGAAAACAGGTGTTTATTTGCCTTCCATCTTGCCTGCATTTTGTCCATTCGTTCATCCATTTATTGGTCAGGGAAGGCTTTCCTGAAGAGGTGACATTTGATAAGAGGGCCAAGGGATAAGGAGTAGTTAGCTGGGCCAAGGCAGGATCTAGGATGGAACGGGAAGAAGCTTCCAGGCAGGGAGATCATGTGCGAAGAACCCGGGGTAGAAGAGAATGAGGCAGAATGGAGGAATTGAAAGAAGGTCTGGGAAGCAGTACCAGAAATTGACGGAAGCATAGTGTGAGTTGAAGTTTTGAAGAGTAGGCTGGGACCAAATTATGCAGGGTCTGTAGGCTATGTAAGGGCAATGGCCATTGTCCTGAGAGTAATGGAAAATCATGGCAAGGTGACAGTGGGACGCTGACATGAACAAATGTGGATCTGAAAATGTCACTCTGCTATGTGGAGAGCAGACAGGAATGAGCAGGGTTGGTTTCATAGATGTGCAACTTGTGTAAGGAAATTGCACTTGGGGTCTAATGCTCTGAGATTGCCATCTTGGAATTCTTAATCACATTATTTTTGAATTTGCTTTTCTTAAGTACAGTCTGGTGGGACAATGAAGCATACATCAAGGACTTGGTGCTTTGGTTCCTGTGGTCCTGCTTCCAACTGCCTCCCCTGGACTGGTTCTCAGTCTCCTTCTCCACTTCTGCCTAGCAATCACTGCCACCCTCTGCCCCCAGCAGAGACCTGAGTGCAGGCATGGTGACAGTCAGGGTGAAGGGCACACCGGGTAGCATCTGAGGATTGGCCATGGCAGTGTGGCCCCTGCCCCAGGCTGGCAACACCATGGCAAATTCAACAGGTGACTCAGGGGGCTGAGCCTCTCACTCACTTCTGACCCAGGTCCCTAGTGCATCCCGGCCTGGACTTTGCAACACCCCTGGGAACTGCCTGTCCACTGTGGGTTGGTGAGGCAGGTCCATGGGAAATGGCAATGCCTGGCTTGACTTCCTCAACCCCCGCTGGGGAATGCAGAACACAGGTCAGCGTGGTGGCTGGCAGGAGGAGAACTCCAAGCAACTGGTCAATTTCAAACAGAACTGAGTCAAGTCAGAGAGTGGGGCGGGGCAGGTTGTCCCACAGATATTCCCATGCCCAAGGGAGTGTAATGTTAAATAACAAATCAAAAACACCATTCCAGGTTGAGCGAGAGACTGCAGTAAAGAAATAAGTTTTATATATTAGTACCTTTAACCACAATTTTGTCCCTGCTTTTTTTTTTTTTTTTTTTTTTTTTTTGAGACGGAGTCTCGCTCTGTCGCCCAGGCTGGAGTGCAGTGGCCGGATCTCAGCTCACTGTAAGCTCCGCCTCCCGGGTTCACGCCATTCTCCGGCCTCAGCCTCCCGAGTAGCTGGGACTACAGGCGCCCGCCACCTCGCCCGGCTAGTTTTTTGTATTTCCCTGCTTTTTAAGTAAGAGGTCTCACATTTTTATCTTCCACTGGCCCCATAAATTATGTAGCTGTCGGCCAGGCGCGGTGGCTCACGCCTGTAATCCCAGCACTTTGGGAGGCCGAGGTGGGCGGATCACAAGGTCAGGAGTTCGAGACCACGGTGAAACCCCGTCTCTACTAAAAATACAAAAAAATTAGCCGGGCGCAGTGGCGGGCGCCTGTAGTCCCAGCTACTTGGGAGGCTGAGGCAGGAGAATGGCAGGAACCCGGGAGGCGGAGCTTGCAGTGAGCCGAGATCGGGCCACTGCACTCCAGCCAGGGGAACAGAGTGAGACTCCGTCTCAAAAAAAAAAAAATTATGTAGCTGTCCAGGCAGTGAGCAATCAATGAGATCGAGCCTGTGAAACTGGTGGAGGTCCTGTAAATATTGATCCTCCTTCTGTGGCAGCTGGTGTTACTGGTTTTGTTGTTTATGTGGCTCAGAGGGATGGATGAAGTGTCTTCAGGAGCTGAGTCCTGCCAGTCGGTGGTGGGGGCTGTGACAATAAATGTTATAAAACCTGATTTTGCATTTTATTCTTAATCCTTGGAGCTACTGCTTCTTGAATTCTTCAAGCAGATGTGTTCAAATACCATGCAAAACAGGCAGGGGCTCTGCCTAGGAGGGAGATGCCCCCACAGCCTGGCTTGAGGCACAACTGCACAGACCTCAAGGCAAATTGTTTTGAAGCAGCTGGAACAGTCACTAAAAAGCGGTGATTTTCAGGACTGTATTCCTCTCTCCAGGGGCCTGGGCGTGGGTGTGGATGGGGCTGCTGGGAATAGGGGCCCCCTAGGACAGTACTCTTTTCTGAGGGGCACTCAGATGTGTCTCAGTCTTGCTCCTCCATCTCCCTGACATCCCACCAATCCACCCAAGCCCCACCCCACCTGCCCCAACCAGACCTCATTCCTGTCTAAGTCATCACAATATCTTCTTCTGGTCTCACCTGCTCTGAGCCACTCCTCATGGAGAAAGAACTTCCTGGAACCTGTCTGTCAGTCTCTGGGCCCCTCAGAGCAAAAACCAAGTTGGCCTCCCCTTGAGGCCCCAGGCCCAGCAGGACCCTGCAGGAGTTGGTGCTCAGCAGTCCTTGTGTGCCTGGGCTGAGGAGAAGGTTGTGGTGGTCACGTGGTTGGCTTTCAGAATCCATGGCTGTCCATTTGCAAGGCCAACCATGGGGAATTATGAGCACATGACCCACTTTGGGCCAAGGAGACACAGGGGAAGGTCTTCTGGGGAGCTGGGCAGAAGGGAGAGTGCAGGGGTTTTGGAGAAAATGAGACACAAGGGCAGGTGTCCTTTTCTTTCTCTGCTTGTGGCTGTGTCTGGGGTTGTAGACTAGAGCTGCTGCAGCTCCTTGGCCTCCAGCCCAAGGAGGAAAAGCATAGATGCAGGAGAAACTCAGAGAGACTGAGCTGAAGCCCTCAAGTACCACAGCTGGAGGCTGCCCTGCCTCCAGCCCCTTTGTGTAGGTGACAGCACACATCCTCTGTGTCAGACCCTCTGGTTTATGTTCTTTGCAGCCAAAAGCATCCTCAACTGATGCAAATAACACAGTGACTGCAGAATAGCATGTGCTAAAGGCCCAAAGTGGGTCATGTGCTCATACTTCCCCATGGTTGGCCTTGCGAATGGGCAGCCTCTCATCCCAATAGCACCATCAGCCCCGGTGGCTTCTCTAGACTGTTTTTCTATCTATCAACTTGGGTGAGAGGGTCTCGAGGTAGAACTGGAGAAAGGAACAATGAAACCCATTTTGAATAGAGGGCTGTTGGTAAAAGACAACCGTGGAAGTTAAGAGCATGTGCTTTGACTTCCGACAGATCTCGGACCAAAGCCCAGCCCTCCGCTTATTGTCTGTTACTTGGGTGCATTACTTAACACTCTTTAATCACTGGTTTGCTCATCTGTAAAGTGGGGATAATGACAGTGTAAGTGAGGCGGTCCATGTGAAAAGCAGAATGATGTACCCGGTGCTGGGTAAGTACTCCAAAGCCCAATTGGCTGTCTGGTCGCCCAGCCCGGGGAGCTGCAATAGGTAAGGGTGGAAGGGAGGGGAGGAGGAAGATTCTCTAGCAGAGAACTGCAGAGTCTCTCCAGGGGTTCCTCCCATTACTTCCTTCCCCAGTTGCTCCAGCCCATCACCAGCATGGCCCTCCATCCGGAGCTGCCCTGGCTGGACAAGTGCAATTGGGAAACAAAGGCCTCATGTGTGGGAGCCTTGAGGCTGGCTTTGAGGGGTGGGAGGATTTGCCAAGGTAAGGAAGATCAAGGAAAGCTTGCCAGAAGGGAGGCAGGGAACAGAGCAGGTGGGAGTGGGAAAGGTGCCTCGGGGGAGAGGGAAGAGGCCTGGCTGGAGCGGAAGTCTCTGGGAGGTGATGGGAAGGACGCCTAGAGAGGCAGGGCAGGGAGCCCAGCTGTGAGATTTTCTGCCAATAAGAGGGCAGGAGACTTCTGTTAACAGAGGGTCTCTACACTGCTCCAGACCTAGAGGCATCATCCCATCTGATGGATGGAGAAACTGAGCTCAGGGAGGCTGAGCCAGTGCTATCAGAGGTGGTGGTGCCATTGGGAGGGGAGGTGCAGCCTGCCTCACTCTATGGCCTACAAAGTTCAAGGGGATTTTTACACTATTAGTTATCTTCAGCTGCAAGTAACAAAAAACCTGACTGGGGTGCCTTACAGATTAAAGGTTAGCTCAAGTCCAAGGTTTCTGGAGGTGAGGGCCTTCTGGGGGCAGTCCCATTGCTCTGCAATTCTCCCCAGAGTGTTTCCTCTTGGGTGGCTATTTCAGAGCCTGGGTGTGCACCTCTCTCTAAACCCTGGGCATGCATAATGGGCACTTGGGAGCTCAGCTATTTCATCTGCAGCAACTCTCATCTATCTTACCACCCCGTCAGCTGTAAGGCAGACATCAGTGAGGGTGGTGATTTGTGGACAATCCCTGACTCATCCCATTTTGCCAGCCTGCCCTGGGCTCAGGACTTCCTGCTGCATCTTCTGCTGAGGGGGCAGGGCCTGGCTCCTCAGGGCTGGGGTAGGGGTTCTAGTCCAGGGCTCTTCCTCAGGTGGTACCACACAGTGCCCCCAGCACCTGCACACCAAACTGGAAATTCCAGAAATATTCTTGACACTGTCTCCTTTCCAAAGACTGGGTGTGGCAGATGAGGAAGCTGAGGCTCAGCGAGTTGGAGAGTCTATTAAGGTCCCTCAGCCCTTGAAGGGTAGGGTCAAAATGAAACAAAAACTGGGCCTCAGGCTGGGTTTCCAAACACCCTACTCTGTACCTTGATAATCCTGTTTCTCTCTCCGTCTATTCCCATTCACTGAGCCGGAAGTCTCCATCTTCAGAGGGGGGTTTTCTGCCCCAAACAGTGTCTAATCGGGAGACTTGCGGCGGTGGCGGTGGTGGGGGGTGGGGGGCAGTGCCGGGGCCTCAGGCTGTTCTCCCTCATCTTGCTGCCTGCTCACCTCACCTCTGTGTGCTCACAGCCCCCCAGAGCACAGCTGTGTCTGCCCCCAGACTGTGGGACCCTTGAGGGCAGGACCTGGTTCGGGTCCCGGAGCAGCCCGGGTTTGATGCATGACAGATGCCCTAGGCCTGGGTAAGCCCCTCAAGAATGGTTTGCTTGTGCGGGGTAGAGAGTCTGGCATCTCTGGGCCCAGCCTGGAAGGGCGCTGGGCTGGCCGGCCAGTGACACACCTGGGGTTCCTGGGCCCCTCCTGGCCACACTGTCGGTGGGCCTCAAGCTCCCTTAGCATATGACCTCTGGAATAGTGAGCCCGCGCCTCTGGAGGGGCAAGCAGAGGCAAGAGCAGGATGGCAGGTGGCAGGCGGGGCTGCACAGGGGAGCACAGCAACTCCACTTCCTGTGGGCGAGGGCCCCACGCCCGCCCGGGGGGAGGTTGCACAAACCTTCCTGCGCAGGCCTCGGGCTGCCTGCCTGCCTGGCCTGAACTCCAGCCTGCCTCTTCCACTGGCCACTGCCTCCCACACAGGGCTGGCATCCCTGTTCCCTGCTCTGGGTCCCAGACTGTGTCCTCCATCACCGCAGGGTCGGCGAGGGGCTGGGCTGGACACCAGGGCCCGCCCTCCCATCACTGAGCTCCACTCCTTCCTCATTTTGCTGCCGATTCTAGCCCCAAACAAAACAGGTTGAGCCTTTTCCTCCCCTCGGCAGCTCCTCTCTGGCTCATGGCTGCCTTCTGAGTGCTGCAGACGGCGCCGGCCGGGAAGGGGGGCCTGGGCCAGCCCTGCCAGGACTGGGACGGTGCTGCTGGCGCCTGGCCCTCCATCAGGCCAGCCTGTGGCAGGAGAGCAAGCTTTGCCGCGGCAGACGCCTGAGGATGATGCCCCAGCTGCAGTTCAAAGATGCATTTTGGGTGAGTGAGGATGGTTGGGGGCACTGAACAAGTGGAGCGGGCAGAGCTAGGCTGAAATCTCCATGCAGGTGATGGGATGCGGCTCTGAGAGGGGAGCTTTCTCATAAAATAGTGGTTGATTCTTGGTCTTAATAGTCATGGAGGTGACCCGGGCCCCCACCCTTCTGGATTGGAAGGCAAGTGGACTCCATGAATGAGGGTCCTCCTTTCTGCTGCCCCAGCTGTTTTCTCCTCTGGGAGACCTCTCCCCACAGCAGGAGCTCCTCAGAAGAGGGTAACACATGGGTGGGGGCTTGAGGAGGATGTGTGGGGCAGCAAAGGAGGGGTCACAGATTTAGAGACCAGACAAACTTGGGTTCAGGTCTTGGCTCTGTTACTTATAGGCTGGGCAAGTCATTTCTGTCTCTGAGCCTCAGTCTCTCCATCTATATAATGGGGATAAATAAAAATCAACACACCAACTAAAGCATTGGATCAGCAAGGGGATCCAGTGCACTAAAGACCCCAGTCCCTTGCCTCACTCCAAATGGTAATTCTCTTTCCCTCACCCAGCCCCTTGTCCCTTGCAGACCTTAGGGATCCTTCAAGGAGGCAGCCAGGCGGGCAATTGCTTGCTTACTTTCTTAAATTCAACACAGGCTTAAATCAAGTCATTTCCCCCATGAAATAAGGGCGCCCAGCCAGTGGTAGAGGTAAAGTGACTTGGCCCGGGCCACGTAGCCTGCAGCCCAGCTTGGACCCCCGGATCATCTCAGCATTTTTCCAGCTGTCCTTCAACTCCCCCTCTGCCCCTCAGCTCCAGCTGTGCCCAGGGCTCTGGGGAAAAGCTGAGACCTCTCTGGTTGGAGCTGGGGAATATGGCTGTCCTGGGGTGCTGCCTCCAACCCCGAAGAGGACTCTCTGGCCCTCGGCTCAGCCGGCTGAGCCCCAGCCAACTGCCCTGCCCTCCCTGGGCCCTTTCCTGGGGCTGCAGCCAGGAGGATGAGAGCCACGGAGCCAGGCCTTCCTTCCCTTCCGGCCAGCTCCACTTGGGGCCTGTGGCCAGCGTGTGAATGTTCTGCTTCCTCTGCACTGACTGCACAGTAGGCAAAGGACCCCACATGGGGAGGGCACCTTGTGCCTTTCTGGGCCTCAGTTCCCCCATCTCTACAAAGACAGGGTGGGCGCAGCCCAGATAATCGAATGGAGGCAGAGCTGCCTCAGCCCAGCCGGAGGACCAGGCACCAGGATGCTCAGGGCCCAGGCTGGCAGCTGGAGCCCTGGGGGGTGGGGGATGTGAGTCACCACCTTGCTGCCCTGCCTTGGTGTGCAAAGTTGGGGGAAGGGGTAGGGCCTGGAAACCCAGTCCACTCTAGCCCAGGGCAGGCCAGGACCCCTTGACTATCTTATCACCGAGACCTCTGTCCAGGCCCAGAGCCTAGTGCAGAGCTGGGCAAGGAGCAGCCCCTATGGCAGGATCTGGGCACAGGTAGGGGTGGCATATAAGGGATCAGGGTGTGGCAGCAGCAGCAGAAGCAAGCAGCCAGCGCCTGTGGAGCTTCCTGAGCGGCATCCTGCCCACACTCTGAGCTCGTCGCACCTCTGGGCTTCCTGGCCTCCAAGTGCCTGCTCCCCTCTGTGGCTGGCTCCCTGGGTCTGGGGTGGGCATATAGTTTCCCTAGGGAAGGCCAGAGCAGGAAGGGGAGAGAAGTAGCCAGTGGGAACCTTTCACACTGAGTCTGGGCCGACGCCCCGAAAGGTCACTGTACGCATCAAGGCATCACCTGCCCCAGGGCTCTGGATTCTAATACCTCTTCCTGATGCTCAGCCCATCCCAGTGCATAACAACTAACATTTGCTGAGCACAAAAGATGTGCCAGGTGCTGTTCTCAAGATGAATGCATATTCACTCATTCAATCCTTCAAACAGATGCTACTGTTCTCTCTCTTATTCAGATGAGGAAATTGAGGCACAGAGACATTAAGAGACTTGCGCAAGGTCACACTGCTGGGATTAAACCCTGGCAGGCTGGCTGCAGCACCTGTGTTGTCTCAGGATCCCTCTATCTTTCATATCACTGGATCTTTTGGCTTCGGGGTAAGAGGAAATCCTCTTATCTCCCAGAGGGGTAAGAAGATCAGACAAGGTGGCTAGAACAATATTTTGAAGCTTCATTTGTAGACAAATCTGTAAAACAGAAAAGGCACACTACTCTGACCGCAGGTGTTATGTTAGGAACAGCCCAGCCAGCTTGGCCCTTGTCTGGGCCTTCCCCCACCCCAGCCCAAGGCACTGTCATTAAACCCTTCGGCCTGCCAGCACACTGTTTAGAAATGACTGGTTTTTAGGCCGGGTGCAGTGGTTCACGCCTGTAATCTCAGCACTCTGGGAGGCCAAGACAGATGGATCACTTGAAGTCCAGGAGTTCAGGACCAACATGGCCAACATGATGAAACCCTGACTCTACTAAAAATACAAAAATTAGCCAGGCGTGGTGGCATGCTCCTGTAATCCCAGCTACTTGGGAGGCTGAGGCAAGAGAATGGCTTGAACCCAGGAGGCGGAGTTTGCAGTGAGCCGAGATTGCGCCACTGCACTCTGGTCTGGGTGACAGAGTTGACAGAGTGGAGGGACCCTACTTTGGCTAAACTAGAAAGATCATGTTTGATATCACAGCCCTTCAGTTATCACCCATATCACCTCACCCATACAGAACACGGGGCGGAGGAGGGGAGCTAGCCCTGCTGTGTCTGGCTTTAGCTCACAGTAAGGGAGGAAGCAAAAGTGGTTTCTCAGGAGCCAAAGATGATTTCCCTAAGAGCTTTCCTTAAAGCTCATATACTACACTCCTAGGAGACGTCCCCTAGCTTTTACTCAGGTCCTGTGAACTCTAATTTCACCCACAATTTTAACGAACTTGGCTTGGGGTCTTTTAGCCTATAGATGTAGCAATTGGTGGCAGTCTGCACAGTACCTGATACACAGTTGGTGATGGATAAATGTTGGTGGAGAGGACATTTCACAGGCAGGGCAGTTAGCAGCCTGATTGTAAGGAAGGAGACAGAAACAGTCTGAAAAGCAGCTGTAATGGTACAGAAGTAGTGGGGACACTCAGCATGGGTGCAGACACAGTCCTGTCCCTCGGTCGACCTGTTTTTGTAATTGTATCAGTGTGACCACACAGTATTTATTTATAGCCTGATTTTAGCTGCAGCTGAGTGTTCAGATGCATGCTGCTGTAGGAGTGAGGCAGGGCAGACCAGCCACAGGGGAGGGAAGGGATAATGTGATTTCTGTGATACATGCAGATGATAAAGAGCATCATCCCTTGGCAGGAAGTTTGTAAATGAGCCTCAGAGTGGGACCTGTCAGTGAGACAAGGTTGAGTCTGCAAATCCCAGCTGTCCGAGCGGAGAGGGCGTTAGACCTCATGTTGTCTAGCCTAGCACTGAGTCTAAGGAGCTGGGAAACCCAGAGAAGGAAGGGTCCTCCCCCTGCCCCCAGTTTGTCACAGCTCCACTCCCAGTAGGCGGCCGAACTATTGCAAGAAATGTCTGTCTGTATCCTCTGCACAGGGCTGATGAGTGGGGTACCAGCTGAGGATGTGTTCATAGAATAAATGAATGGACAGTGAATGTCTCCATGGTCCATCTCCCTTCCTGAACCCATTTTTTACTTCATTTCACTTTTTTTGGAGACAGAATCTTACTCTGTCGCCCAGGCTGGAGTGCAGTGGCACAATCTCAGCTCACTGCAACCTCCACCTCCTGGGTTCAAGCGATTCTCCTGTCTCAGCCTCCCGAGTAGCTGAGATTACAGGCGTGCGCCGCCACATCCGGTTAATTTTTATATTTTTAGTAGAGGTGGAGTTTCACCATGTTGGCCTGGCTGGTCTCGAACTCCTGACCTCAGATGATCCACCCACCTCGGCCTCCCAAAGTGCTGGGATTACAGGCGTAAGCCACAGTGCCCAGCGCTTCATTTCACTTTTGTTATATTCTGCAAATATTTGGTGAGTAGGGCTCTCTACTAGGTGGTCCACCCTGGACCCCTGAGCTTCTTCACCCTGCAACATCTAATCAGATGAATGAGACTGTCTTGACCTGAAGGAAGCCATGGTCCAGTGCCAGGGCTGGAGGAATAACTGGGTCAGGCAAGGAGTGCTCTGAGAGGAGCAGCATCTCAACTGTGCCATCCCCTCCCAGGCCCCCCATCCCTCACAATATGTATGTCCATCTAATGGCCTTTGCAAAGATGTCATTAGATATTGTTTTAAGAGGGAAAATCTAGTTCTGGATCAGATTCTATTGAGATCCACATCCTATCCCTTTTAGGGTAGTTAAAAGGAAAAGTAAGGACCTGGGGAGGCTGGGCCACATGCACTACAGTGACCGTCACCCACCCTTTGGGTGGGAACCACCAAGGGGGTATGGGGACAATAGGCGTGAACTTTCCCCTTGACATGTGGGCGTCTCTCTCCTTTGAGGTTGGGCTCTGGCTCCATCTGGAAACCCCTGTGCCACACTGGGAGGAGCTGAGCCTCCCCAAGCCCATTTAACAGGTGACAGCATTGATGCTGGGTGGGGCAGTGACTCACCAGCTTCACACAGTGGGACTGGCCAGGCTGGTCCGCCCCTTCCCTATGTGGCACTCAGCCGCTGGTGCCTTTTCCCTCCCCAGTTCTGAGACGCTGAGATGCCCATTTATGAGACTACAGAGAAGGGGACTGAGGGGCGCTACTTTGACCTGTCACAAAGCTGCCTGTCTCTACCCCCAGACTTGTCTACCATGGCCCAGGGGCATTAGGAGAGCCTGACATTTGCTGGGCACCTGTTCTATCCTGGGCGTTTAAAGATATGTGTGTGTGTGTGTGTGTGTATATGTATAATTTAAAGTGTGTATGTGTGTGTGTATATATATATTTAAAGTGTGTATGTGTATATATGTACTGTCTAAAGAAACAAAATCGACTAATATAAAATCCTAAAAGGAAAGTGGGGAAATGGAGAAAACTAGGAAAAGAGAAAGCACCTTTAGTCTAATCACACAACTGCTAAGATATTGCTGTGTTTGGGTGAGATTGCCTTACATAGGTGCAAGCATACTGTGTACACAATTTCGTATTTTCCCTCTCTTTTAAAAATTTTTTATTTTTGCAGAGGTGAGGTCTCCCTATGTTGCCTAGGCTGGTCTCAAACTCTTGGGCTCAAGCAATCCTCCTGCCTTGGTTTCCAGAGTGCTGGGATTATAGGCGTGAGCCACCATGCACGGCCCTCCCTCCTTTTTTTTCTAGTATTCTAAATTTTATTTTAAATTGTAGTGAAATACACATAACATAAAATGTACCAGCTTACCCATTTTTTTGGTGTATGGTTCAGTAGCGCTAGTGTTCACAGTTTGCCACCCTCTCCTTTTTTTAGCGTAACTCACTCCATCAGGAACACTTGTGGGTGTGGACATGGGTTCCTCATTTTCGGCCACACCGATGTTCATGGCCGCACAGTGCTCTAGCTTGTGAATTTGGTGACTATGCTGTGATTTTTTTGCCCAATCCCCCATGGCTGAACATTTAGGTTACTGACAATTATTTATTATTCTGGACAGTAACACCATGGGTAGATCTTTGACTCTAAAGGTTTTTCACTTGGGGATGATTTCTTTGGGCAGAGGAGGCTAATGGCTCTTTTCCAGGGGAGGAGGCATTTCTGGGTGAAAGAGTGGGGACAGTTCTTTAGCCATGGGCACTAGCAGCCACTTTGGGATCCCCCATAGTCCTCTGGTTGGGCAGGAGCTTTTTCACACAGAAAGGAGGGACCCCAGAATGGCCTGGAAGGATCAGGGCCTGTGGGTGGGGCCCTGCTGGAAACTAGAGCCTGCTCTGACTTTGTGGAAGGCCTTGCAGCCCAGCAAACTGCTGTGGCTTTGAAGGCCCTGGACATCCTGCCTTTGCTGCCACCAAGTACCTTCTCAGCACCTGCCTGGCTGCATCTGTCAGAAGGAGTGAGGACGGAGGCTCTCCCTTTCCTGATTGGGAAAGCTCTTTAAGACCTGGTGTTCCCTGTAAAAAGCAGAGAGTATCTAGCAGTGTGTCTGGTCGGCAACCCATTGTGAAAAGTGGGGAAATATGCATTTATACTGGCACAGGCTTGTTGTATTGACAACAAAAATCTGTGGACGGATGCACAGGGAGCTCATTAAAGTGGTTGCCTGTTGGGAGAATGAGAGAAAAGAGATGGATGAGGGATGAGGCTGAGCGTCTGTGAATGTTTTCAGGATTGATGTTTTTATACTGTTTGATTTTTGAACCATATGAATGTATTAATTATTCAAAATTAAATCAAACAATTAAAAATGAAAAAGATGACATTTATTTCAAGTCCCATGAAGAATTTTTCCCTGAATCCCAGCTACTTACATCATCCCCTGAGGAGCAGCAATGCTGCCTGTTTGCTGAGTGCCTGTTCTGTGCCAGGCATGGTGCCATTCAGTCCACATGCTCCCAAACCCATCGTCAGTGTCTTCCTGACTCTGTGATGGGACCTAAGGCACGGCAGGATTAGGACCAGACCAGGGTCACCTGTGCAGGGTAGAGCAGGGACTCCCACCCAGGTCTGTCGAACTCTATTGCCCTCTGCCCCTGAATTCTAGAGAGTTTGTTCTTGCTTCTATTTTAATTTGTGTAGGATGAAAGGATGGCTCCCTACATATTAACATTGGTGTCTATGGATTTGGAAGTAGGATTCTCTCCATCCCCCATCTGATTTTCTGCAAGTCAATACAGAGTACCTGTGTCATTAAAAAGAAAATATTTAAAAAGAAAACTAAGTAATTCCTGCTTTCAAGACTGAGTTGGTGTTTCTACGCCAAATTTGTGGTTTGCTAGCACGCCCTTTCCACACACTGTGCATACTTTGTGGTACATGGGCCTCTGGTGACCAAGAACTTGGTTCATCTGTGCCCGTTCCACAGGACATGGCTGGCTGCTCAGGTGTTAGAAGATTGCAGAGGTTTGTGGTCTTGCTTGATCTGCTTTTGCGATGCCTGCAGATGGTCACTGCCAGGATTTGCTAGCTGCAGGGTTCTGGGTCGATTTGGTGTTCTTAATTCAATTTTATTCTTGATAAAAAACAAGATCTGCTTCTTGATGACCTGCTTTGTGCTCCAGTCCCCAGGAACCCACGTGCTTTTCCTGGCTGCTCCTGGCATCTACACAGAGCTAGGGCAGCCCCTGGGATGGAGAAGGAGGGCCTTTCTTTGGGCTTTGGAGGGTGGGTGAGGATTTGAGATGTCAGGAGGACAAACGGCACTCAAGGTGGGAGGCACGGCATGGGCAAAGGTGTGGAAGGGGGTTTGGAAGACAGTTTTCTGGCCCAGAGCATTGTGCAAGGTGACTGGTAGGAAGGGAAGGCACGAGCTGGATTATGAAAGGTCTCTGCCCTAAGTGGTGGCAGAGATACTTTCTTCTGCCTTTCTACACCCTCTCTGGTGGTGGCTGTTTCCTCTCGTGCAAAAGAAAACAGAGGCTGCAGGCTGTGAGTGGGATGCCCTTCCTCCTCACCCAGAGCCTGGCTGACGCTGCAAACCACACAATGGAGGGAACTTTGGGTGGAAACCAAGACTGCCTCTGCTTCCAGCTAGAGAGAATGATGCCCTGGGCCCTGGGCCGCCCACACCGGGACTCCCATTTGGGTTGGCTCTGGAAGGTTCCTCCCTCACAGACTCAGTAATGACTCATCCTCCAGGCTTAGAAGGAAATGGCTTCTTGAGAGGCCGAGGCGAGTGGATCACCTGAGGTCAGGGGTTCGAGACCAGCCTGGCCAGCATGGTGAAACCCTGTCTCTACTAAAAATACAAAAAATTAGTGGGGCATGGTGGCTCGTGCCTGTAACCCCAGCTACTCAGGAGGCTGAGGCAGGAGAATCGCTTGAACCCAGGAGGTGGAGGTTGCAGTGAGCTGAGGTTTCACAATTGCACTCTAGCCTGAGCAACAAGAACGAAACTCCGTCTCAAAAAAAAGAAGAAGGAAGCGGGCTTCTTCGAAGCCTCACCCAGCCCTCACCCACACTTGCTGGATGGCCTTGGAGAATCATTTTCCCTTTCTGAACCTCGGTTTCCTCATCTGTAGGATGTCAGGGTCATCATCACTTAAGATAAGGGCTTTGAGGATGGGGTGGCTCAGGGCAGTACTAAGGGACCACCTCCTCCTGCGGCTCAGGGCAGCGCTAAGGGACCACCTCCTTCTGTAGCTCAGGGCAGTGCTAAGGGACCACCTCCTCCTGCTCACCATAGTGGGGTAGCAGACCAGGAACAGGTCCCAGGGGACCCAGATTTATAATTGGATATGCACCTATAGGGTGAGCCTTATACATAGATCTTGCTGTTTCCAGAATGCCTCCTCCACTGATGTTCAGCATTGCATGTTATACTCCACCATTAGAGAATCATTCCTTTGGTTTCAAGTAACAAGATGATCTATGTTATCTCACTGAATTCCAGCAATAGTCCTGTGAGGTCAGTATTCTTATTACTGTTTTACAGAGAGGAAACTGAGCCTCATGGAAGGGATGTGGGCCTGGGGGATGCCACAAGCATGGAATTTCAGACTGGGCTAGGCCTGGATGCCACCTTCCCAGGTCTGGGTCAGAGAGCCCTTTGCAGTTAATGGGAGGGTGTGGTGGTTTTCTGAGGCCTGGCACACTGAGCAATGGGTGATGGAGCAGGCAGGAGAGTGACAGCTCCTCCCACTTGTGTTGACAGGCCACCCACCATTGGGCAACAGGAAGTGCCAGCTGGAACCCTGGAGACCAGCAACCAGTGTGGGGATGCGGTGGTCAGATGGAACTCAGGGCTTCCCAGCTGTGGCAACAGGAACGGGAAACAGTCACACTGGGGAGGAAGTGAGGGGGTGATGGGCTGCAGCAAGAGCATGCCTGCATGGCTAGAGAGAGTGACCAAGGTTGAGAGTAGTTGGAGATAAGGTCAGAAATAGAACAGCGGCCAGGCGGGGTGACTCACGCCTGTAATCCCAGCACTTTGGGAGGCTGAGGCGGGAAGACCACTTGAACCCAGGAGTTCAAGACCAATCTGGGCAACATGGTGAAACCACTTCTCTAAAAAAAAAAAAAAAAGAAAGAAAAAAAAAGTACAAAAATTAGCTGTACCTGGTGGTGCACACCTGTAGTCTCAGGTATTTGGGAAGCTGGAGTGGAAGGGTCACTTGAGGCCAGGAGTTGGAAACTGTAGTGACTGCATGATCGCACCACTGCACTCCAGCCTGGGCAAAAGAGCAAGACTGTCTCAAAAAAGAAAAAACAAAGAAAGAAAAGAAATGAAGCAGAGAGCCAGACTGTAGGACTGTCATTCTAAAAAATCCCAATGCCTAGGCCACACCCCAGGTCAATTACATCCCGATTTCTGGGAGTAGGACCTGGACATCAGTATTTTTCAAAGTTCCCCAGTGCCTCCATGTAGAACTTTAGGTTGACAGGCGTCAACATAGATAATTGTGGTAATTAGTTACCATTGCTGGCCGAGCGTGGTGGCTCATGCCTATAATCCCAGCACTTTGGAAGGCCAAGGTGGGAGGATCACCTGAGGTCAGGAGTTCAAGACTAGCCTGGCCAACATGGTGAAACTCTGTCTCTACTAAAAATACAAAAAATGTAGCCAGGTGTGGTGGTGCGTGCCTGTAATCCCAGCTACTTGAGAGGCAGAGGCAGGAGAATTGCTTGAACCTGGGAGGCAGAGGTTGCAGTGAGCCAAGATTGTGCCACTGCACTCCAGCCTGGGGAATAAGAGCGAACACTCAACATCAAAACAAAACAAAACAAAAATTACCGTTGCTGACAATGGGCATACATCTGGTTTGTACCATTTTCATGACCTCATTTGACTTACCTGAGTGAGCAGAGGTTAAAAGTTTTGGGGGTGGTGGTAATTATATGTAACATAAAATTGACCATTTTAACCATTTTTAAGTATTGATTCAGAGGCATTAAGAACATTCACTATTTCCTGAACTGCTTCATCATCCTGAACAGAAATTGTACCCATCAAACCATAACTCCCCACTCCTTCACCTCATACCTTGTTCTACCTCGATTCTACTTTCTAGCTCTATGGATTTGCCTATTCTAGTCATCTCCTATAAGTACAATCAGATAATATTTGTCCTTTTGTGGCTGGCTTATTTCAGTTAGCATAATGTCTTCAAGGCTCATCCATGTCATATCATGTGTCAGAATTTTCTTCCTCTTTATAACAAAATACTATTCCATTCTACACATATACTTTATTTTGTACATCCATTGATCCATTGATGGCCACTGGGCTGTTTCTTTGAGCTATTGTGAATAACACTGCCATGAACATTTGTGTACAAGTACCTGTTGAAACCCTGCTTTCAATTCTTTTATATATATACCTAGGAGTGGAATTGCTGGATCGTATGGTAATCCTTTATTTAACTTTTTGAATAACTGCCAAACAGTTTTACATTCCCATCAACAATGCAAAAGGGATCCAATTGCTTCATATCTTTGCCAACTCTTGTTAATTTCTATTTTTTTTTTAATCATAGCCACCTTAGGAGGCATGAAGTGGTATCTCATCGCAGTTTTGATTTACATTTCTCTAATAATTAATGATGTTGAGCATCTTTTCATGTGTTCATTGGGCATTTGTATACCTCCTTTGGAGAAAGTCTATTTAAGACTTTTGCCCACTTTTGAATTGGTTGTCTTTTTATTGTTGAGCTGTAGGAGTTCTTTATATATTCTGGATACTCATCCTTTATCAGAGATATGATTTGTAAATATTTTCTCCCACTCCGGAGTGTCTTTTCACTCTTTTGATATTGTCTTTTGATGCACAAAAGTTTTTCATTTTGATGAATGCAATGTGTCTACTCTTTGTTTTGTTGCCTATGATTTTAATATCATATCTGAGAAATAATCGCCAAGTTAAATATCATGAAGTTTTTCCCTATGTTTTCCTTTTAAAATTTTGTAACTTTAGGTCTTACATTTAGGTGTTCAATTCATCTTGAGTTCATTTTTGCATATGGTATAAAGTAAGGGTCCAGCTTCATTCTTTTGCATGTGGATATCCAGTTTTCCCAGCGCCATTTGTTGAAGTCTGTCCTTTTCTCATTGAACGGTCTTGGCACCCCTGTCAAAAATCAATTGACCATATATGTTAGGGTTCATTTCTGAGCTCACTATTTCCATTCTATTGGTTATATGTCTGTCCTTATGACAGTACCACACTACTTCAATTACTGTAGCTTTGTAGTAAGCTTTGAAATCAAGAAGTGTGAGTCCTCCAACCTTATTCTTCTTTTTCAAGATTGTTTTGGCTCTTCGGGGGCCTGAGTAGAGCTGCTTTTGTTGTTCCCATTTTATAGGTGAGGAGACTGAGGTCTGGACCCTCCTAAGTTTGCCCAACCTGGACTGGCCACGAGTCCATGACAGACTCCTCATCATATTCCCACCGTAGGCACACATAGGGAGACACTTGCTTTAGAGGGCCCCTGGGTTGTGGGCTCCTCCCTGCGATTGCTCTGCCTTCCAGCTCCCCAAGAAAGTCCATCTATGACGTCTCAACTTCCTTAAGGCCCACCAGCTCTCACTCTTCTTCAAGGAGGGTCTGGAGGGAAGGCCTGGAGGCTGGGTCACCAACTTCCTCAGTGGATCAAGAGAAGACCCTGCAAGGAATTAATGTCTGTCCCAGCCTCAGCTTGCCTGGACCTGAGGAGCCTTTAAAAATCAGGACTTCTGGCCCTGTGCAGTGGCTAATGCCTGTAATTCCAGCACTCTGGAAGGCTGAGGCAGGTGGATTGCTTGAGCCCAGGAGTTCAAGACTAGCCTAGGCAACATGGCAAAACCCAATCTCTATGACTAATACAAAAATTAGCTGGGGCGTGGTGGTGCACACCTGTGGTCCCAGCTACTTGGGAGGCTGAAGTGGGAGGATCACTTGAGCCCAGGAGGTCGAGGTTGCAGTGAGCTGTAATCATGCCACTGCACTCCAGCCTGGGCAGTTGCTGCCCAGGCTAGAGTACAGGGGCGCAGTCTCGGCTCACTGCAAGCTCTGCGTCCCGGGTTCATGCCATTCTCCTGCCTCAGCCTCCCGAGTAGCTGGGACTACAGGTGCCCGCCACCATGCCTGGCTAATTTTTTGGATTTTTAGTAGAGACGGGGTTTCACTGCGTTAGCCAGGATGGTCTCGATCTCCTGACCTCGTGATCCGCCCATCTCGTGCCTTGTGTGTCAGGCTGCAGAAATTTCATCCCAGGCCTCAGATAACTCCCAGTCCTCAAGGGAAGGAGCTTGTACTCAGGGTCCAGCCATCTTTTTGTTTTGTTTTGTTTTGTTTGTTTTTTGAGACAGAGTCCTGCTCTCTTGTCCAGGCTGGAGTGCAATGGCACCGTGTTAGCTCACTGCAACCTCCATCTCCTGGGCTCAAGCAATTCTCCTGCCTCAGCCTCCCGAGTAGCTAGGATTACAGGCACCTGCCACCACAACCAGCTAATTTTTGTATTTTTAGTAGAGATGGGGTTTCATCATGTTGGCCAGGCTGGTCTCGAACTCCTGACCTCAAGTAATCCACCCGCCTCAGTTTCCCAAAGTGCTGGGATTACAGGTGTGAGCCACTGCACCCGGCAGTCTTGACTTGAGTCCTACCTCTGTGTAGGCTGAGAGTAAAATGTTAAATAATGAATGGTCCCAGAGAGCACCAGACTCCTCACACAGCCCAGCTCCCCAGGCCTGGGGTAGGGGGAGCATCTGACTCTACTTAGAGCCGTGTTTCTCCGCAACGTGGCTCTGTGCAACATGTCCACTGGCTGTGTTGGGCAGAGTAGAGCAATTTCCCAGGCTCCAACATAGAAGCCTTTACTTGGCAGGCGCCATCTTTGTCTCTCACTCTGACATTAGAGCCCAGTGGCCCGCTTTGATCCTACTACACTGATGGGTGGCCCTGGGGAGCCCCTCAACTCTCTGAGCCTTGGTTCCTTGTCTGTAAACATTGTAGTAGTAAACCAACGTTAGAGGATTGAGAGTGGAGACGTGCAGGTTAACGGCCAAGCAAGGATAAGGAGCCCCGCATGCCGTCCCCTGCAGGTGCGGAGTCCAACTAGCCCCCAGGCACGGAAGGCCTCAGGCTCAGCTCCGAGGTCCTGAACCTGCTGAGGCTGGCAGAGGGGGCTAAAGGGCCTCCAGAGGCTGCCTTCAGGGAAGGGCATGGGCATAGGAGTGGGGCTCCCCTGAAGCTCTAGGGGCCCATCTCTGTCTCTTGAGCAAGTCCCAAGCCCAAGGGAGCCTGCCAGCCCTCACACCTACAGCAATTCACAGCCGCAAAGCAGGACACCCCATATCAGCCCTATAAGGGCTTAGGAGTCCACATATTCTCCCCAATTTACAGATGAAAAAATTGAGGCCAGAGAGTGGGAGCCACTAGTCTAGAGAAGTGTCCCAGCGAGGATGAAACTCAGTTCTTGTAAACGCCCCTTCCCTGGGCTCCTCTCAGTTAACATGCATGAATCCTTTCGGCTGCCCTTCCAGGAGCCCAGTGAGCGTCAAGTGCCCTGCATGACGCTCCTGCAGGTGTTGTCCATTTAGTCCTCAGAGCCCCTGGAAGCGGATGATGCTCTCATCCCCATCTTACAGAGGAGGAATCTGGGCCCAGGAGGTTTGTGACTCATGCAGACTGTGTGGAACGGGCCAGAACCAGAACCCAGTGCCTGAGCCTGTGCTCCTCTGGGACCTCCCTGGCAGGTGTAGGTGGTGTGGGAGGGCAATGCCTGGGGACGGGGGTGTGCAACAACAGTGCCTGGACCACTGGTACCCCTGGCTGGTCACTCACAGGCAGGAACCCATGTAGCAAGGAGCCCTGCTCTTCCTGTGAAGACAGCTGGACCCCTCCTGGCTGGTTATAGGGTCAGTGCCTCCTCCAGGGCTCAGGGTCTGGGGTGGCTCAGCTCCATCCTCCCCTGCATCAGTCACCCCCAAGGGCCCACGGCCTCCCTTCCTCACTTGCCCTCACTGTCGGCCTCTGCCTCCTGCCTCACCCACTGCTGGATCCTAGTGAGCCCCCGACTGCCAAATCAGCTTGGCAAGGGCTGTACAGAGCTGTGTGACCTGGACGAGTCACTGTTATCCTCAGTTCCTCACCTGCCTGAAAGATGGGACAGTAACAGCACAGTACTGACTTGACAGGGTTCCCTGAGGATTGGAGGGGATCATGCGTGAGAGCCCCACCAGGCACCCTACCCACTCAATCCCTTCCCCTGAATCTGGAACCTGGTCCTGGTTCCTATGACCTCCTGGGAAGGTCCTGCCCCTTGCTGTGCATGACTTGGCTCTCCTCAGTCTGGCCTCAGGCCACCTTTACAGACACCTGCTCCATCTCCCTGCACCTGTCTCTGTTACCTTGAAGCAGGCTTGCACAGGAACAGCACTAGCACTGGACTTCCAGGCAGCTGAGCCTGAGGGGCGTGTCTCCATCTACCTCTGGCCATCTTGTGTTTGCTCCTTGCCTCCTCTCTCACTTTTCTTCTCTTTTATTTTTCTTTTGAGACAGGGTCTTACTCTGTCACCCAGGCTGGAGTGCAATGGCATAATCTCGGCTCGTTGCAGCCTCTGCCTCCCAGGTTCAGGCGATTCTCCTGCCTCAGCCTCCAAGTAGCTGGGATTACTGGCGTGTGCCACCACACCCAGTTAATTTTGTATTTTTAGTAGAGACAGGGTTTCACTATGTTGACCAGGCTGGTCTCAAACTCCTGGGCTCAAGTGATCTACCCCCCTCAGCCTCCCAAAGTGCTGGGATTTCAGGTATGAGCCATCATGTCCAGCCCTCTCTCACTTTTCTGCATGTTTTGGTTTCATGACACAGGAGAAAGAAGTGGGAATTGGGCTGGCCCCATGAGAGTGCAGGAGGGAAGCAGGCAGGGGAACTGAGGTAGTGGGGCGCTTTCCTGCCTCGTCATTGAAAAGGCCTATTTAAAAGAACAAAGCTTTCAAGCCAGACAGACCTTGGTCAAAAGCCAGACGCCCCACAACATTAGAGAGAGTCATCTCTCTTGTCGTCACCTTCCTCATCTTCATGACAGACAGCTGCCTCGTGATCAGTATTGCCGAGGGCAGGTGCCACACTCATGCGCAGTGTGTCCTTGTCCAGTGCCTGTATTGTCCCCTTAGTGGGACCCCTGGGAGTCCCTGGAAGCTCACAGGGCTCTGATGGGGCCCCTGTCAGCCATGGGCCTGTGGGCCTCCCAGCACAATGGAGCCCAGCCCAGGCATCTTCGGGGCCCGGCCAGCTGGGCTGCTCAGGTGAGGGGCTCTGTAAGGCCCAGTAGAGGCCATCAGACTGGGACTCAGAGGAGAACCGTGGCACTCTGGAAACTCATTTCTAATCTCAAGGTCCTGTCAGCCCAGGTGAACACAGAGTTACTCATCTGACAACATTAATGCACATTTGTTCTCTAAAAACTGTCTGTCTTTGCCTTCTTGGCCCTCTCTGTTCAACACTTACCCTGGGCCATCTCAGACAGCTGTAAGTCATCCTCGTCCCATATTTATTTGCTTATCCATGGATCCCAGCAGCACTTGGGTCAGGGAACCCCTAGACAGCAAGTCTCTAGTTTCACATCTGAGGCTTGAGTCCTCTCTGTGGAACCAGACCTGCTTACAGACTGTAGTGATGGGCGCTCTCCACCTGTCAAAGCACCCCGCCCTCTTTCCATACAGCCACTCGGGCTCCTGGGAAGCCTTTCCTTGCATTGACCAGGAGTTGGCCTCCCTGTCTCTGCCCCCATGAGTCCTGGCCTGGGCTGGGAAATGCCAGTCACTAGTGCTCCCTCTGCTCCTGATGCCCTCACAGAGATCTCCAGGTGAGACTGGAACCTCAGCAGTTCCCTCACAGCTTTGGCTTGGAACCCTCCTTCCCTCCCTATCACCTTCCTCCTCCCAAATACTCTGGGTAAGCAACTGCCTTGTTTACTGAGGGCTCTGCCATCCATCCATCCCTCCCATCCACCCACCCACCCATCCACCCATCCACCCATCCATCCATCCACCCATCCTCCCACCTATCCATCCATCCACCCATCCACCATATCCAACCATCCATCCATCCACCTATCCATCCACCCACCCACCCATTCACCCATCCACCCATCCATCCATATCCACCCATCCACCCATCCATCCATCCACCCATCATCCATCCATCCATATCCACTCCACCCATTTACTCCATCCACTCCATCCACTCCACCCATTTTACCATCTGATCTATCTACCCATCTACCTATCCAATTTACCCATTCATCATCTAATTTATCTAATTTATTCCATCATCTGTCCCACCATCACCACACCCATTCCCTCCATCTGTCTGCCCAGTTCCTGCCCACCTCCACCACCACCACCTGCCTGCCTGTCCCACCCACCCCATCCATCCATCCATCCATCCATCCATCCATCCATCCATATTGTACCTGAGTGTTTGGTTCTTTGCCTGCCTCAATTTGCCAACCAGTAATGGTGGAGAGGAGTCCCATTGTGGGGTACTAACTGTAGGGCAGTGGAATGAGTCTGGTTGCTACTCATTGACTTAGCATGCCTCAGTTTCCATATCTATACAATGGGGATGATAATTCCTGCCTCAGAGGACTGTTGTAAGAAGTAGAGGAGACCAGTATGTCTGGCTTCCTTAAAGGTGCTGGGTAATGGGTCACTGAATCTGCAAGCAAATGATCTGGTCCCCTCCATGGGGCATCTCAGGAAGCAGCAGTCATAAGGCCTTGTCCTCTTGAGGGCCTCACCGAGGCGCTTCTCCAGCCTGTCACTCAGTGTGTCTGTGAGCAGTGTGGTGTGTAGGCACCGGGTGCCAGGATCCAGTGGGGAACCTGAAAGACCCCCTCTGCCTCCATGGAGCTCAGCCCTTCCTACCCCAGGTTCTCAGTCCACAGAAGACAAGCAACAGGAAATAGGTGCTAGCAAACCCACAGTGTCAGCCACACCGGCTACAGAAGTCACTGCTGGTATGAGAGAGGAGAGCACCCCAGCACCATGCGGCTCCGCAACTGCCATCCAAAACAGCTGGCCCTGACTCCCGAGGCGTCTGAGATGACAGGACAGGCAGGGAATCTACACTCCCTGTTCTGTTTCTTCACCCACCAATAAAAGATAATCTTTTTAAAAGTTTTTTTTTAAAAAGGAAGGACCTATCAACCCAAGGGCGTGTCAGCCATTAGAAAGATTTTCAGCAAGAATAGGAAGCCTTTTACCAGATGGTTTTTGAACTTGGTAGGGTGCAAGCAGAAACATTTTTCTTTCCTCTACCTTCCAAATCCGCTGCTAGGTCTTGCCTCCCCACCTGTGGGCCCATGCTGGAGCTTTCCTAGTCATCTTCAGGTGTAACCCAATCCAGTCCAACCTAGTGTCACAATTTCACTCTGTCATTCAATGTAAAGCTCCCCAGTCCCCCGACTTTTATTGGAAGCCTCTGATGGGGAAAAGAGAACAGGGTCGGTTTCCTCCCTTGCCACGGGGTACCCACACTGCACTGCCAGCTGCCTCTGGGGTCTCCATGGGTGGGGTGGGGCACGGGGCCATGACTGTAAAGGGGAGAAACGTCTCATTGCCCTGGTATTCTTGTAACTGGTGACAGCGAATGCACACAGGTCAGCCCTTTCTCTCCCTGGCACCTGGGCAGGTTTTTTGGCGACCCTGCCCCGCTACAGTCCCTAACCACTCCGTTCCCTACAGCCTTCCACTTCCAGCCCCTCCCACTGCACCCAATAGTCTGCTCCACTCAGCTGCTCCTTAGGGTCCCTCTCTCCCTGTCAGGCTGTTCTCATGGACAGAATTACCAGGCAGCTCTTCCTGGCTACCTTCCACAGCCCCCACTTGGTTCCCAGGGAAGATTTCGGTGCCAATTCTTGGACATAGCAGATGGGAACTGGGACCAAAACCCAGGCGTCCCCCTCCAAGGTTGGAGGCTTAGCTGTCCTCTGATAGATGGTGTATTCTGGAGTGCCAGGCAAGCGAGCGTTTGAAAAAGGCTTTGCTCTGCTTTAAACGGACCCTCTGGTGGAGGAAGGTGTGTAAGGCGAGAGGGGAGGTGAGGAGGTGACTCACTTCTTCCAGCCTGGCCTCTGCTGAGGGAAGGTGTTTCTGGTGGGGGAGGTGGCGGACAGGCGGGTAGGGCTCGGGGAGCTGCTGCTCGCTGAACTGCCACTGGGTGACAGGCCCTGAGTGTGGGGCTTTGCAGAGAGGCGAAGTAA
Source organism: Papio anubis (assembly GCF_008728515.1). Lineage (NCBI taxonomy): Eukaryota > Metazoa > Chordata > Mammalia > Primates > Cercopithecidae > Papio > Papio anubis. Next base: position 112,020,059 of record NC_044982.1, on the reverse strand, counting down.
TGGGAAGTTAACAGCCAAGATCGTGGCTTGGGATATCTGGGTTATATCCTGGCTGCATCCTGCAGGTCCCTGGGCAGACTGGGTAACCTCTCTGGGTTACCCTTTCCTCATCCATAAAATGGCAGTCATCATCCCTAGCCCAGTATCCGCCTTGTGGTGAGCCCTGATCTTGAGTCCACTGTTCTCACCTATGCACACCATTTCACTTGCTTCTCAGGACACCTCTCTGTGGTGAGAACTATTAGGCCCATTTTCACAGGGAAGGAAACAGGCTGAGAAGGGCCAGGGTCACGGGAGGTGTGAACCCACATCTAGTCGGTCAGACCCTTCCCAGCCTCTTAGACAGGCCCTAGGACCCTCTCTGAACTGTGGTCCATACTAACAGGACTGTGCCCTAGAGGGGTGGGCTGTCAGGGCCTGAAAAGGGGTTAGCCTCCTGCCCCCACTTCCACAATGAGGAAACGAGGTCCTGAGAAGTAAAGTGGCTTGCTTCAGGCCCTGATGTCTGTGGTCTCGCCCCTGCAGCCACCAAGAGTGTTATGGGCATGAAAAGGGGGAAGTGGTGGTAGGTACAGAGGGTGCTTCTCCACTCAACCGGTGGGGGTGTGGAGGGCCCTGGTCAGCTCACAGGCCTGGGCCATGGCTCACACCAACACCCACCAGAGAATGAAGCCAGTGGGCTATCTCTGGACAGAACAGGCCACCCAGGCCTTGGCCACACTGCCTCAAGGCAGAGGCAGGAATATGTTTCCTCCCAAGAGCCTCCTCCTGGAGTTCTGGGATGCAGCCTGGAGCCGATGGCCACACACCATGCATGGCGAGGGCTGGGTCCCACATCTGGCTCAAGTGAGCCTCCCAGAGGAAGGGACTGTGCCCGCTCCCCACCTGACACCCCTAGTCCAGGACAGGTTGTCCTGGGTGCCACATGGCTGGGCCGTGACCACTGGCTGTTCACTGGTTCTCCAGGGCTGCACTCCTCTGACCCAGCCTGGGCACCAGGCTACCCTCTGTGAATCTACAGTAACCAAATTATAGCCCAAAATACAGCTTTGATTTGAGGTGGAGATAATTTGAGTAATCATTTTCAAGAGTTATTTTTTCGAATCATGTTTGGACGTTCCAAAATAGAAAATGGTTCCTGGGCTGTCTATTAAATGGCTGATGTAGGTATATGGTTTTGGGGACAGGTTGACCTGGGTTCAGATCCCAAACTCTGCCCTTTGCCCATTGTGTGGCTTTGGGCAGTCTCTTTCCTTGCTTGGGCCTCCTGTCCCCATCTTTGCCTCCCAGGATGTGTGTCATGGTCAGGAAGATAACGCTATGATACCCTGTGATACCCTGGGTGCAGTGTGTGCCAGGTGGACTTGATAAATAGAGATTTCACAAAGGGCAGGGCCACAGGCAGCATTCAGATGATGGAGGTCGGACAGGAGGAGGGGAGAGGGAGGTAAGAGTGGGGGACAACTAGGGTAGGGCCCCTGGGGGTGATGCTGATGCTGGGCCTTGGGTGGCAGACCCACACGACTGATTAAGTTGTAGGATGGTGGGTTCATTCATTTCCTAAACACATCCTGAGCCTGACTCTCCCAGATCAGAGCACTGAGTCAGACCCATGCCCTTGAGGAGGTGGCAGGGGTGGGGGTGAAGGAGGAGGACGTGGGCTGGGGGAAGGGGTGCAGGGCTGGGAGCCATCGTGAGCAGCCCCTGGAAAGTCAGGCACTTCCTGGGAACCGCCCAGTCCTTGTGACAGTAGCTCACTCAGCCACAGCCCCTGCCAGCAGCCCAAAGCTCTGAGCGGGGGACTGGGCAGGATCCTGGAGCCTGCAGCCTCTGGGGCTTGAGCACGGTGGTCGCAGCCTGCAGGGCCTCTCGCTGCTGTCTGACTCCTCCTGAATGGCCAACGTAGGTTCAACTTGCTTCTCTTTCCACTCTGGGGGCCTCCATGAGGACAAAAGAAGGGTTCCCTTGGCGTGAGGGCTGGGTGTGGGCTGGGCTCCAGGCGGCCACTCCAGAGGTATCAGGAAGAAATGACAGGTCCCCTGAGAGTCCAGATTCTCGTCCTGACTCTGCAGCCTCAAGCAAGCCATTTCCCTCTCTGGCCTCCGTTTCCTGAGGAGTAAGGGGAGCCGCACAAGGTGGCTCCCGGTTCTGGGGTGGGGGGATCTGTGGCATTCTGACCTGAATGCTGGTATCCCTCCAGGCAGGGGCAGGAGGCTGAGGCCCCAGATTTGTTTTTCTTCCCAGCCACCGGGGGCTCCGACCTGAGGGTCTGAAGCGAGGGCAGAGGCTCAGGGATGGGAAGGGGAGGGCTACGGGCTGCAAGCAGCTGCCCACCGTAAACCACAGAAATGGAAGCCTGGCCCAGGCTAGCCCAGTGACACCAACCTGGACATGGGGGTGGAGGCCTGCCTCTGAGGCTGGGGGCACAGCTTCTGGCCTTACAGGCTAGACACCCTGCTTGTTGCTCTGTGGGAGAGCTAAGCCTGGGCCAGGCCCTCCTCGGGAAATTCTAGGGATGTTTATGGAGGGGGTAGGAGCTTGGGGTCCTAAGTGTCCTACAGGCCAGGAGAGTCCACCCTTCTGAGCTTGCTGATGGTGGACTGCAGTTGGTGGAAAGCGGGGGTGCTGTTGGGGCAATTTATGCCATTGCTACCCCTCCCTGCTACTTCTGATTCTCCTTAGACCTTGGAGAATACCTTCTCCTTCCAGCACCTGACTCAAATGCCTCTTCCTGCAGAGAGCTCTCCTTGATTTTGACTCCATCCCTGCTCCCCTCACACCCCTAAGGTGGCGTTTGAGGGGAGACATGGGTCAGGGGAAGGAGCGCCAGGCTTTACCTGAGTCAATGTTAAGTGTGTGCGACCCTGGAGTGTGTGTGACCTTGGAGACTGTAATGTGTGTGGTCAGGGGAGCTGCGACTTCTTGCTCCAGTCTCTGAGGCTTTAGGGGTCCTCAGGGATAGAAAGGAAGACAGACTAGGTGCAGAATGTCAGGCCTGCCTTGGTTCAGTTGGTGACAAAAATCCTGTCTCCCCAGCACCTCAAGCTGCCCTGGAGTAAGCCTGCACGCAGCGACTGGGAGAGCTTAGGGGGTTGTGGCGGGGAGCCTGGCCCTGGGACCCATTCCCCAGGCCTGGGAGTGTCCTGGGAGACCTCTGTTCCTTCATAGTCCTTAAAGACTACCCCCCTCCCCCAACTCCTCACACCAGCTTCCCACACCAGCAGCTCAGACACACACCTGGAACCCACTGCACAGGGAGAAAGGAGAATTGGGTTGGCCAGAACGACAGCCAGGGCAAGCTGGCCAAGTGCCAGGCACCAGAGGGTAGCTGTCCCTGGAGAGTTCTCTGAGGCTCCCCACCCCACCCCAGTCCAGAGGTGGATGTAGGGTGTGTTTGCGTGTGCTCTGGCCTTGACTGAAGTAACCCTCCATGACCATCTCCCTGGATCTGTATGAGGGGCGTTTCCTGAGCCCACGGAGAGCCCAGCGTGGCATCTGGCACATGGCTGGTGCCCAAGAAACTGCAGTTGCTGTGATGGTCATGGAGACTGCACAGTGCTGAGGCAAAGGGCAGGGACTCCAGTCAGACACCCTGGGGTTCAAGGCCAGGCCAGCCACTTTGTAGCTGGGCCACTCTGGATGCGATCATGTGTCATCCACCTGCACCTCGGTTTCCCCACTTAGCTGAGATAGGGATATTGGAAGGGTGGCACCGTGAGTGAGCGAATTTCAGGGCTGACTGTCATCAGGGGGACTTAAGGGTGGCCCTTCCCATCTGCTATCTCATGCTGATGTGTGTCCTGTCCTGTGAGCTCTGATGCCAGGCCCGGCACCTCCAGCTCTGTCAGCTGGGTGGGGTTCACTTATGTACCTATCACCTCCGCAGATGTGAGGGGACCTCCTGTGTGCCTGTGTAAAGCCCGGTCTAGAGTCCCAAGAGCTTGCCCTGAGCAGGGGAGATAGAGGCAGGAGAGAGGCTGTTCCTGGAGATGGTGGGAGGGTCCCCACAGGGCTGTGCTTGGTGTTGCCTGGCCGTGGCCCTCAAGTGTCCTTCTGTCCTGTGTCACAGTGCAGGGACTTCACAGCCCACACGGGCTACGAGGTGCTGCTGCAGCGGCTTCTGGATGGCAGGAAGATGTGCAAAGACATGGAGGAGCTACTGAGGCAGAGGTGAGCTGCTGGGCAGGCCACGGGGAGCACAGGGCAGGAGACAGGTGTCTTCCACTCAGCTCCTGGGGCAGTGGCCGAGGCCCCCATCCCAGCCAAGCCATGTCAGAACATGTCCTGCTTTAAAAAAACTCTCCTGTGTTCCCTCAAACCTGGGCCTCCCCCAAAGAGGGCAAGTCACTGATGATCTTTCAAATGCCCTTTTTTTTTTTTGCAGGGCCCAGGCGGAGGAGCGGTACGGGAAGGAACTGGTGCAGATCGCACGGAAGGCAGGAGGCCAGACGGAGATCAAGTAAGAGCTCCCAGGCCCTTGGGCTCACTCCTCTCCTCTGCTGGCAGTTTCTGGGCCTTTAAATGAGGTTTAGGGCTCCCTGGCATGGGGGAGGCTGGGCAGAACCAGGGTAGGTCTGGATTGCTCATGAAGCATCGGGACTCCTCCTTGGTGCCTGGTTATCGGGCATTCAGGGTGAGGCCAGGTTCTGTGCGGGAGGAAGCCCGAGAGTCTGAGTGCTGGAAAGGGTCTGGGCGGGGGAGACAGGAGGCCATCCATCCTCAGTCATTTGCAGTACAGCCTGCACCAGCCTGGGTGGCCTCCACTGAAGTCCTGAGGGGCAAGTGACAGGCCTCTCCACTGGTGGCCCAAGCCCCCTGCAGCACTGGCTCAGCATGGGCTTCAAAGATGGAGATGTAGCCAGAGACAGGGGTCCAGGAGGGGACACACCTGGGTTCCGGTGCCAGCTCCTCATCCCCCAGCTATCTGACCATGGGCTGGCTGCTGACACACTCCGTGGCTCCATTTCCTCATCAGTGATGGGATAGTAACGCAGCCCTCCTCAAAGGAAGAAGTGGGCTCAGGGGCTTAGCTGAGGCCTGGTTAGAGGGCAGGCCATCAGGGGAGTGGCTCTGATGAAGCAGGGGTCTCCAGCCCCGCAGGGCTCTGCACGAAGACCACTGGGGTGGGAGGAGGGGTGAGGAGATCAGGCTGAGTTCAGGACAGAACCACCCTAACAGTGGAGTGGAGGGGCTGCTCTGGGGAAGGCCCCGACTGTCCCCCTGGGTGAGGACAGAGCCAGGTCGAGGGGAAGACAGACCACCGGCCTCCAAGTTCTTGAAAGGTCTCTGCAGAGTCCTCCTGCCGAGGGGCCCTGAGACCTGACCTTGCAGCTGTTGTGGAACCCCTTCCCCTCCTGCCTGCTCCCCCGAAACAGGAACTGAATGTGCCATACTCTGAAGGTCCCCCAAAGACACCAGGCACCCTGGCGGCTCCTGCTTCCAACCAGGAACCAGAGATCACAGGAAGGCTTAGATGTGGCATGAGCCATGTGTGAGGCCAGAAAGTGTGCACGCAGCCCTGGGAGGACGGAGGGCTCCAGGGAGTCCTTAGAGCTCTGGTCCCAGCTCGGCCGATGTGAGCTGTGGGACTGTGGGCAAGTCGCCTAGCTTCTCCGAGTTTGTTTCTCATCTCCCACTCCAGTGAGCTGCTGTGCAGATCAACAAGAACATGGTCTGAGGGCCTCGCAAGGGAAGGGCTGAGGGCCGGGTGCAGACTGGGCACAGAGGAGGGCTCAGAACATGGTGAGGAGTGAATGGGTGTATGCCTTCTGCAGGAAGCAGTGCCCAGAGCTCTCAGTCAGGTGGGGAGCAGCTGTGGAGGCCTGGCAGCACAACCAAGGGAGCCCCTCCTGGCCTCCTGGCCTCCCGGCCTCCCGGCCTCCAGGCCAACTGGAAGATAACTTTCCCAGAAAGAGAGGGTACCTCATGGGGAGAACTCAGAGACTCAGAAGAGGTGGAGAGGGTGGCCCCGGCAAGGCACGATGGGAGCCAGGCTGGAGTGAGTCTGTGTGATGCAGGCTCAGGGGATTGTGAGTCACAGGGGATTTACAGCAGGGAAGGAGAAGCTATTCACAAAGAAAATACAGTGGGGGTGGGGGGCAGGGTGGGTCACGGGAAGGGGGAGGTACACAACATCTTGCTCCATTTGTAGAACTAGAAGAAGGGGCCAGGTGGAGGCGGCCCTGATTGCGCCGTGGTTATTCAAGGCCAGGTGGGACAGGGTCTGCCCTGACTTATCCCTTGTGTGGCCCTGGATGATGCTCCCTGTCTCTGAGTCCAGGGTCTGTACCTGTGGAAGGGGATGGTCACTTGGAGAGGTGTTCTGGGCAGTCACAAGGACAAGCAGAGAGTGCCCAGCCACAGGGGTTCACTGCACACAGTGGGGCTGTCCATAGTGTTGCTGTTGACCCATGTGGCATGAAGTAGTGTTGGTGAGGCCATGCAGCTGTTCCTTACAGTGTAGGCCGAGCATCCATCTTCCATCCATTTAGACACCATTTAATTGAGGACCTACTATGTGTCATGCCCTGGATGGGTCAGGAGGATTCACTAATTTAAAATAAAATAAAATAAAATAAAATAAAATAAAATAAAATAAGAGGGCTTTGCCATTCCTTAGCCAGAGTCCAGCACACTGAGGGTGACTTCCTTCTCCTTCCTAGTCCTTTGCATTAGGGTCCATTTATGCATCTCCTCCAGGCCCATCTCCTCCAGGAAGCCCTCCCAGATATCCTGCCTTGCCTCACTGTCAGTCTTGGCTTAGACCCGGTTACCCCTACCCATGCCAACCTGAAGGGCTTTTGGTGGGGAAGTGTGAACAGGTGAACAGTGGCTGTGGACCTGTTTCCTCATCTTGGACTCCTTGGGGGTGGGGAGTGTTGGCCCTCAGGAAAGTTGGCCTGGCTCTTCAGCATGGGGGCTGGTGGCCCACCCTCCAGGGCCCATCTCTGAGTAGGGGAAGCTCCTGGCCTCCCTGAGGCCCACAGCTGTCCCCCTGGTCTGTGGGATGCTCATTCCCGGCCCCTTGCAGAACAGGCAGGGGGTTGGGGGATGGGAAGACTAGGAACAGGGTGCAGAACGAGGACAAAAGTCAGGTGGTTAAGTGACCCCATAAATAGCCTAGTGAGCCCTGAGGGCAGAACTGGCCAGCTTCCCCAGCCCCACTGCCTGAAGCTGTTGCATTTCGGCACAGTCCCCTGACTTCAAACCAGCCAAGAGCCACCCTCAGGCCTGGAGGCTCAGGCCACTGAAATTAACAGGAGGTTACATCTTAAGTGATTTTTGACATGTACCTCCTTCACATGTTAGCTCAGCAAACATCCGTGGGGCAGTGGTAATGGAGGATGGACAAGTAAGACCCAGTCCCCAAACTCCAGCAATGCCCACCAGCGTGAAGGTGCATTTTAAAGACAGCATTAGGGCCAGGCGCTATGCCTCACGCCTATAATCCCAGCAATTTGGGAGGCCAACCTGAGGTCAGGAGTTCGAGACCAGCCTGGCCAACATGGTGAAACCCCGTCTCTATCAAAAATGTAAAAATTAGTTGGGCATGTTGACGCGAGCCTGCAGCCCCAGCTACTTGGGAGGCTGAAGCAGGAGAATCACTTGAACCCAGAAGATGGAGGTTGCAGTGAGCCCAGGTCGCACCACTGCACTCCAACCTGGGCTGCAGAGTGAGACGCCGTCTTAAAAGAAAAAGACAGTGTTAGTATTTGCAGGGGGCTTACCAATATTGCTGACGTCATATGTCCAGCCCTGCAGAGACTTTGCCTGACTCTCCTTTCCAGCCTCTGGGCCTTTGCTCCTGCTGTTGCCCTGTTGCTCCCCTGTCCGGTCCCACCCATCCCTCAAGGCCTGCCTGAAATGCCACCTCCCTCAGAAAGCTGTCACCTCCACTCCCCTATTGCTCCTCCTGCATCAGGTAAGGTGCTGGGGGTGCTGCATGCCCCCGGAAGTTGCACAGGACAGGGGTTTGGGAAACAAAGGAAAATCAAGGCAAGGCCAGCTTCCTGTAAGCCTTCTGTGGTCACCAGTGAGCAGGCACAGCCCCCAAGGGGTGCAGGTCTGAATCCTCACGTCCCTGCCTCACCCCCACTTGCCACAAACCAAAAATGCTGTGGTTTTCCTGTCAGAGAGATTTTTAATTTTTTTTTCATGGTCTCTCTTCCTCTGAACTCAGAGAGAATGACGACATTGCTGAGGATATTGGCGGGAGACAGCCAGGCCCTGTTCCTGTCAGATGTCCCCTGATGCTGGCTCACTGTGGACACAGCCTCAGCACAGGGAGGCGAGAGGGCTACTCCTCTCAGCCGGTGGGCAGGCAGCAGGGACACAGTGGGGACAGAGCAGGAAACACACTGGAAATCTGGACTGTATATGAGCACAGAATTTCAGACTGAGCTTCCTGAGAGCTGAGTCAAAAAGGGCAATGGAATGAGTTACACATGAAGGCACTGGTAACAGATGGCAGGAGATAGAGGCCTGTGCAAGACCCTGTCCTTGACATGCGATGGAGACGCAGTAGAGGCACTCAGGGAGATCTTGACAGTTTCCCTGCGCAGATGGCGGGGAGGAAATGGGAATTTCATGGGACAGAGAATGACTTTTTGCGGCCCCCAGACCCTCCACAAGATCAGAGCTCAAGGCTGTTCACTTTGGGAGTTCTGGGGCAAAGCTGGGCTCCTCCTCTCATCCACAGAGCTGAGGCTGCCTCCTTGAAATTTTTTCTGGGGCCAAGAAAGGGAGGAGTGTTCTGGGCCTTGTTGTGTGAGCTGAACTAGGGTGGCCTGATGGTTCCAGCAATGGGGACAGGATACCTGGGGCAGGAAGGCCTGCAGCCCAGGTGACAGCAAGAGGGGGCCTGGAGGGGCCAGAGCCTGCCTGCCCAGGTGCCCCAGACAGAGGCAGCACCAGCATCTATGCAGCCCCCAAGGCCTAGCCAGGTCATAGGGGCAAATGGGAGTTCAAGGTGAGCACAGACCATCACTGTCAAGACTGTCCCAGGGGTGGGACAGAGGCCGAATGTCCACCTGGCAGTGCTGTGCATTCAGGCAGGCTCTCAGCTTTCAGGTGGGGGCTGGGAAAAGGCCCAGCAGCTGCCAGAACCTGCGATTCCTTACAGCACCCTGCAGACTGAGACCATGGACCGGGGTGGCCCACAGGTGGGTTTGGGGTTGAGAAAGTCTAGATTATGAGCCTGGGGACAATGAGGAGGAGAGCCGGAGAGCCAGGCATTGCCCCTGTCCTCAAGGGCTCATGGTTCAGCAGGGTGACAGACATCCACTGGGTCAGTCCAAAGTGACATCAGTGCTCAGAAAGGACAGGAGAGGATGCCAGGCAAAGATGCTGCAATGGAGATGGGCACATGCAAAGGCCCTGAGGCAAGAAGGAGCCTGGCACCTGGAAGGAATGGGGGGAGGGGCAGAGAGCAGGGCTGACAGGTGGGAGGTGGAGGTGGTAGGGCAGGGGCTGCAGCGGTGGTGGCGGCTCGCGGGGGACAGGCATGAGATTTAGGAGATAAAATAGAAGGTGGAGGCAAGGAAGGGAGAGGACAGAGCCCGGGGTGACTCCTGGATTTCTGGTGTGTATAACTGGTGGACAGCAGTGTCTTTGCTGAGAGGGGAGCCCTGGGAGAGGAGAGGTTTGCAGGACAGGTGCTGAGTCCGGTTTTGGACATGCTGAATTTGAGGTATCTGTCAGATGTGAGGCCCAAAAGCTGAGGGCTGGGCAGTGGATGTGCAGGCCCTGGGCTCTGGGAGGGGCTGGGCATGCTGTGGTCATGAAGGAGGTGCGGCTGGAGGGTGGTGTGTGTGAGGGCTGGGTTGAGGGTGGGGGGACCACGCTGTGACTGGAGGCCTCTAACTGAAAGAGGGGAACTGAACTGAGAGGCGAACTGACAGGAAGCAGAGGGATTGGAGGTGTCACTGCTGGTGAGGAGTCAGAGAAGAGTCCTAAGTCCCACAAGGGAAGGTGGGATCACCACACAGCCACCCCTCTCCTTCCTCTCCGTGGGTTCTGCCTCTTACTGTAGGGTGGCCACGGGTGCAGCTTCTTCACTCCTGTGACCCTTGGCTTCTCATCTGTGAAGTGGGATAAATAAAGGCACCTGTGCCAGCAGAGTTGCGAGGAGGTCTCGTCACTCAGGCCAGCAGTTCTGACGTCTGGATGGGCATCAGCAGCGCTTGGGGCCGGGCCCCAATCAGAAGCCTCAGACTCAGGAGGTCGGGGAGGAGCCTGAGAATCTGTATTTCTAACAGGCTCTGCGGATGCTGATGCTGCTGGTCTGTGGACCTCACTTTGGGATCCACGAGTTTAGGGCGAGGGGCCTGGCCCCCACAGATCTCCCCCAGACCTGGATCCCCACGCTCCTGCCAGGCTGCTGTTCCTCCTTGGCCTCTGCTTCCCCAGGTGTCTACTGAGAGGAGAAGTCCCCTGAGAAGCCTGCCTGGTGTGCTGCCAGCGCCACCCAGGGCTGTCCGGTGGGCGTCATGAGGTCATGTAGCCGCCAGGGGGCAGCCGAGCTGCTCCACAGAGAGGCTGCAGGGAGAGTCAGATAAAATACTGGATGCCCAGGTGAATGTGAATTTCAGATAAACAACAAATACTTTAAAAATAAAAATACGTTTTAAATACTACAAGGAGCATACTATATTCAAAAAGTGCTCGTTCATCTGAGATTCACATTGCACTCGGTGTCCTGTCTTTATGTGTTCATTCTGGCAGCCCCCGCCCATCATTCCCTGCCTCCTATATGTGGTGCTGGGCCCTCCTCTCCCTCCCTCCCTGGCAGACAGTGCCCACCTCTCACCTCCTGCGCCCTACCCTGCTGGCCTCTCCCACGGCCATCCAACCTCCTCCAAACATCCCCTGGGCCACCTACTGAGAGCCCATCTGAACACTGTCCCCTCCCCTGCAGCCTCACCCTGGGGGCATTTGGTACTTGCAGAGGAGGAGAGAGGGCTGTGAGTGTGGGAGAGGAGTTCAGGGGAGGGAGGCAGGGTCCTGAAGACAATCCCCTCTTCTCTAAGAATGCAGCCAGGCGCACAGATGGTTGGGGGGTGGGGCATCAGTACCTCCTTCTGCCACATTGCAGGGGGTTGATCGCTTTAATTTGCAGAGAGCTTTGCCTTCCAGAAATCAGTTTGGGGCCCCAGTGGATGGTCACCATCTGGCTAAAGGGTCCCTTGGTTCTAGAGTGACCCAGGGTCTTCCCACCAAAATAAAAGTACTCCCTACCCCCCTCCCCGCCCCAGCTGGGGATGGCCTGGACTTCAGGTTCCCACTGTGCTCTCCTCCTCCTGACCTGGACCCGTCTGTTTTGCAGCTCCCTGAGGGCCTCCTTTGACTCCTTGAAGCAGCGTAAGTCCCCCACCCTGGGGCAATGGGATCTTTTGGGGCTGGTGGAGGGTTTGGGGGGACAGAAGATGAGATGTTGGGGCTGGGGCTGGGCTGGCCCAGACAGGGGCGAGTTGTGGGTGGCTGAGGCCCATCAGATCTGACACTGGGGACCAGTATCCATGCTCTGCCCCCAAGAAATGGAGAATGTGGGCAGCTCACACATCCAACTGGCCCTGACCCTGCGTGAGGAGCTGCGGAGTCTCGAGGAGTTCCGTGAGAGGCAGAAGGAGCAGAGGAAGAAGGTGAGGCAGGTGTAGGAGGCAGGGGAGCTGCTCCCCCATTGCCAGCCTCTCAGTTGCTGTGGGGGTGGGGGCTGACCCTCCTGGTAGAGTCAGTGGAGGGTGGCAGGGGGTGGTGGTGGGACAGTACCCCAGGCTTTGGGGCTTGAGGGTAATCTGAAGTGGGTGGGGAGGGCAGAGGCCTGGCCACTGACACCAAGGCCAACTCTTAGTCCCAGAGCCCTGTAGAGGGTCCTTCCCGCCGAGCTGCCTCACACCTAGGAGGATCCTACTGCGGAAGACTCTAGAGGGTCTGTAGCAACTTGGTGGTGTCCAGAGGAGGCAGTCTAAGTTGTGGGGGTCACTGGAAACTGGTCTTGAGTCCAAGGACCGGGGCTGATTGTCCTGGAAAAAGGCAGACTTGCAGCCAGTCACCCCACAGGACTGCCAAGGCTGAGGGGTCAGACACAGATGGGTGGGAGAGTTGTGTGGCATTGCTTAGCATCCAAAGGTACTTCTCACCCATATGTAGGGCATGGCCATCCCGAGACAGAGTGACTGCATGAAAGTGAGGTCCCCATCATGGGAGCTGTGTAAGCACAGGCTGGCAGCTGCTTGTCAGGGAGGCTGCAGGGCTGGGGTTGGGGATGGGTTCCCTGGAGGGCAGGCAGGACGCAGGCTGGCTTGGAGGCTGGGCTTGGGCCTGTGAGGATGGGGGCTCAGCCTCTCAGGGCCGTAGTGATGAGGGTGGTGCCCTGCATAGGCTGGGAGGGCAGCACACAGACCCGCTTCTTGCTTGGGGAGGAAGGATCATTGTATACTGGCCGAAGAACTGAAAATGAAGACACAACTGAGCCTTCAAGGGGAGGAAGCTGTATCTGAGGCTGGGGCCAGGCTGGGCCTGGGTGTCCTGGCCATACCAATTCCCATCTCTGTGCCTCAGTTTCCCCCTCACAGGATGGGACACATATGTCTACCTCCCAAGTGCTGAGAACTCAGCCCAAGCCATGCTCCCCTCAGTCTCCACAGACAGGGCTTCAGCTCTGGTTAGCGGTTCTGCTGGCAGAAATGTTGCGTGGCTGGCTGTGCCACCTGCCCGTCTGCCAGCTGGGCTTTCAGGATTCTAAATGTGGGGTTCTGAGCAGACAGTGGGTCCCCAGAAGCCGGCCCAGGCTTGAGGTGCTGCAACAGACACCCTCTCTGAGTCGGGACCTGCCCACAGAGCCTGCAGAGAGCCTGCCAGGACGGAGGGACTCCAGCCCTGCTATTTTGAGCCATCCTGTGGCCAGAGGAGCTGCACTGGCTGCAAAGGCTGTTTTGGACAGAGCACTCCTTCCCCAAGTGGCCAGGGCCCCGCAGGCAGAGTGCTGTCTTGTGGAGTGTGCCATGTGTGTCTGAGCCTCTGTGTGTGTGTGTGCCACAGAGCAAGGACACATGCTCACAGGAGTGTACACATATGCCCACGCTCCCCTGCATGTGCCTGTGAGCATGTGTCCTTGTCCAGCCCTGCTTGGGTGTTTTAGGGTGTGTGTGTGTGTGTGTGTGTGTGTGAGTGCCTGTGCCTCGCTGGTCTCCCAGCTGGCACAGAACCCCTCCCCTGAGACCCCAGGCACAAACTGGCTCAGTTCTCCTCCTACCTCATAACCCAGTCGCTTTCCTGCCTGTTTTGCCTTCTGTATCAGAACAGGAAGCCTGGGAGGTGAGGGGAGGCTTGGCCCCAGACCTTGCTACAGGGGCCCAGTAGCCACTGTGCCCGCATGTGGCCTGAGGTTGTGTGTGGGTGACTGTGGGAGTGTGTACTTGTGAGTGGCATCTGTGGGTGTGCACAGGGATGCCTGTGATCATGCGTGTGCGCAGCTAGGGATGGGGCCGATGTGCCTCCGAGTTAACGAGGAGCTCTGCATGTATGTGTGTGTCATAGTGTGCATACATGTGTGAGCAACTATGATGCCTGCAGAGGCTCTGGGATGCAGGATGAACGACTGTGTGTGCACATGTGTGGGGCTGGGAACTCCCCAGCTGGAGATGAAGCTCTGGCCAAGGTCTGCAGCCAGGACCTCAGGGCACACCGATGCCCTGGGCTTGTCTTCCATTGTGAGGGTCACTGTGAAGCAGCAGGCTCTGGGGGAGGGAGGGCAGCCTGTCACCCCCTCTCCAGAGCCAGGAGAGGTGCTGCGCCTCATCCCAGGGACACCCCGTCCTCTTGGCCTAGGGGAGCCTCCCGAGGCCACTGCCCTCGGCTCAGAACCTCGTGTCCCCTGCAGTATGAGGCCGTCATGGACCGGGTCCAGAAGAGCAAGCTGTCGCTCTACAAGAAGGCCATGGAGGTGAGCGTCAGGGCCCGGGGCCGCGGCCTTCCCTCGAGGAGCTGAGAAGGGCTCAGGGTGCGATCCTGGGCTGTGGCCCCAGGCAGGGCATTTGGAACAGGCTGGCCTCGGCCTTGGTCCTGCAGGGCGCACCAACCTACGGGGTGCTTGGGCCTGCGCTGGGCGCCATGGTCCCGTGGGGATGGGCCCGGGCCCTTTCCTTGGGTGCTCGTGAATGAAGGGTAGATGAAGTCGGCTGGGGACTCTAAGGGTGGAGTGAGGAGGGACCCCTGAGCTGGATCCTGCGAGACGCTGGGCAGGAAGGGAGAGGGGCTCCTAAGAGGGCGCGGCGTGGCGAGGGGCGTGGCGAGGGGCGTGCCCTCGCTGAGGAGCACAGCCCAGGAGGCGGGGCCCGGGACAGGCCGTGCTGTCCTCAGTGGAGAGGACCTGGGAGCAGGACTGCCAGTACCCCCACACCTTCTCAATCTCCTTCCGGACCCCCAGATCCCTGTCCCTGGTGAGGATGCCCCCACTCCACCCACAACCCTCGCCAGGCAAAAAGGGAGGCTGGGCTCAGGGAGCCTCACTCCCGGGGCACACAGAGCAGGGCTGTGCAGCCCCCAAGTCACGCCCCTCCACACTCCCAGTCCAAGAAGACTTATGAGCAGAAGTGCCGGGATGCAGACGACGCCGAGCAGGCCTTCGAGCGCATTAGCGCCAACGGCCACCAGAAGCAGGTGGAGAAGGTGCGCTGAGCTGCTGGGCGGTGTGGGTTGCCCAGGGCTGGGGGCAGTGGAGGAGGCACGGAAGGGGTGCCGTAGACACCCCCAGGCAAGGTCTGCATGTGGGACACGCTAGCTGCTCAGCCCTCTCTGACCCCCAGTCTCCTCATCTGTGAAATGGGTTTCCTATAGAGAACCTCAGGGCATGGATAGGCAGGTCAGCTGGATCCCCTTTGCCACCATCAGGTGGCACTCAGGGACCCATTCCTCGGAGCAGGCCCACTGAGGCCCACGGGGCGATGAGAGCAGACGCCAACCCTCACACAACCTCGGAGAAGGGCTCAATAGGCCCATGTCACAGAGAGGAAACTGAGGCTCACAGTAAGTGACTTGTCTAAGGTCTCAGAGCCAGGAAGCTGCAGAGAAGGGACCCCCAACTCAGGTGGTCTAGAGCCCATGCTCCTGAGGCTGTGGCCCCTAGGCCAGAGTGGGGTTATCAGAGCTCCCAGAGCCCAGGAAACACATCACCCATTGCACAGACAGGAAGCCTGAGGCCCAGAGAGGGAAATGGCCCAAGGATGAGCTGGGGGCAGTCAGTCAGGGGCCAGGGCCCAAGTCCCAGCCAGGGCGCTCAGCGGTAGTTGCATCTCTCCTGTGGGTTGTGGTCCCACTCTTCACAGGCATCCTGCTGGGCTCGGTTCCTATCTTCATTCCCTTTCCATGGAGCTAGCCTGTGGTCCGCTGTGAGGGGAGGTTGCTCGTGGATGATGTTATCTGCCCACAGTTGGCTCCTGAACTCCCCTGCAGGGTGGCTGGGGAAGGTGTGACACTCACTTCAGGGCTGCCGGGGTGGGCCCGGGCTCCTGGGGCAGGGTCTCAACGCTGCTTCCCCTCTGTTTCCTCAGAGTCAGAACAAAGCCAAGCAGTGCAAGGACTCAGCCACTGAGGCAGGTATGTGGGCCCTGGCTGCCCCATCCGACCAGGGCAGAGGCCTGGGTGGTACTCCCCACACACACCTCTACACCCTGGGACACACACACTCCCACCTGGCTGCACAGTCATGGGCGCGGCGCTCTCATTCCAGAAACGTGCAGTCAAAATAAACGCTGTGCTCCCCCATTCGCCGGCCATTCTTGGCACTTCATGTGTTCAGTCCTCACAGCTGCCCTCCGAGGTGGCTGCTGTTATTATTCCCTTTCTCAACAGATGAGGAAACAGAGGCACTAAAAGGTCCAGTACTTGCCCCAGGTTACAGCCAATAAGTGGTGGGGACTGCATTTGAACCCAGGCCATCGGGCTTCAGAGCCCAGGACTTGCATGGCACAGCCCCAGAAGACAGGGCCGCTATCACATGCATGTGCGCACACACATTCAAGCTCGGGCACACGCACGTGTGCACATAGCCTTCTCTGGGCCTCTGTCCTTCACTTGATGCCCAAATCCTACCAACACCCTTGTCTCTGCTGGTGCCCCACCTACCCACCGGACACAGCGCCCACCCTCCTCCCTTCCCCTGGGAAGGCCTCTCCCTTGTGCTCTGTCTCTATCAGGACCCAGCTACTCTCTTGGCGGGGGGACAGGTGACCT
Source organism: Papio anubis (assembly GCF_008728515.1). Classification (NCBI taxonomy): domain Eukaryota; kingdom Metazoa; phylum Chordata; class Mammalia; order Primates; family Cercopithecidae; genus Papio; species Papio anubis. The sequence goes on along the minus strand of NC_044982.1, from coordinate 112,003,829 downwards.
CCAGAGATCTGGGCACAGAAGTTGTGACCCAAGCCTGTGGGACTCCACCCCTCCTCCAGCACCCTCTGAGCTGCCCTCTCTGAGCCTCAGTTTCCCCTCTGGAAAGTGAAGTGGGGCGCCCAGAGATGCCCAGATGCCAATATTCTGGACTTGCATATATGAGGCTCCACTGCAGCCCTCAGGCAGCTCAGAGCACAGTTGGGGAGCAGAAGCAGTACCAGCATGGGTGGCCCTGACAGGCATTCAGATGAGGCTCCACCAGCTGCTAGGGCAGGTCCCACAGGGGAGGCGGGGCTCCCAGGGGGGAGGAGGCCTCCAGGATGGGACCCAGCAGGAGCCAGGGCTGGAGGAACTCGTGTCAGGGCCCTCCCTGAGGCTGCCTGCGCTTGCAGAGCGGGTATACAGGCAGAGCATCACGCAGCTGGAGAAGGTCCGAGCTGAGTGGGAGCAGGAACACCGGACCACCTGTGAGGTGAGTGGCCCACAGGGAGCCTCGCTTTCCCCAGCCGGGAAGTGGAAGACACCCATCCCTGCTCCAGCTGCTTCAAGGGGCCCAAGCGAGGCAGTGGGGGAAGGTACACGTTACTCAGTTACTCACTCATTTATTCAGCCTCCTGCTCACAGGCCTGTGCTGGGGCCTGGCCCTGGTGCTTGTCACCTGACCTTGAGTCCCGGGCCCCTTCATTGCAGGCAGGCATTCTTTCACCGTTTTTGTTGAAGCCAAAACTGAGACTTGGACAAAACCCACAGCCTCTCTGGGCGCTGCCGATGGACAGGGCCTGGGGGATAGGGCTCAGGACTCCTGTCCGAGGCTCCTCTCACTACCCCTCTGCCTCAGTGTGGTGCGGCCTGAAGGGAGGCTGGGGCAGGGACCCCCTGGGCAGTTCCACCTCCCTCCCTGAAGCCTCAGGGCTGGCCCAGAGTCGGGATGGGGACTCCAGGGCACTCTCCTTTGGATCGGGCTTCCAGCAGGGAGGACTGGCCTGGTCAGCTCTGGCTGAGCTGTGAACAGGGCCCAGCCTGGCCAGGCCCTGCAGCACCTCCTCACAGTTCATCTCCCTCCCACTGCCCCTAGGCCTTTCAGCTGCAAGAGTTTGACCGGCTGACCATTCTCCGCAATGCCCTGTGGGTGCACAGCAACCAGCTCTCCATGCAGTGTGTCAAGGATGATGAGGTGGGGACTGAGGGCCTTGGTGGGGTAAGGGAGGGCAGCCTCTAGGCAGCAAAGTGCCCAGGTCCGTCTGAGCCAGTCAACAAGCACCTGGTCCTTTGTGGTCCAAGCTTGGCCCCAGGGGTCTCAGGCCTCAGCAGCTCAGCCTTTGCCCCCAGAACCCCAGGACAGGAGATCAGTACCACAGGGCCAAGGCTTCTCTGCCTGGAAGATGGTGACTCTGTGGTTCCCCTGCCATCTGACTTCCTCCTCATGCCTCAGAGCCACAGAGCACCTGCTCCCTCTGCCAGGGATGGGAGGGGAGGTGGACATAGCCCTCAGAGGCTGGCGGAAGCTGGAGGACCCTGGCTTCCTCTGCTTCCCACATCTCCAGGGTGTCCTGGTTCCCCTTACTGAGCCCAACCTGCTGGGTGGGTCCTCCTCAGCAGAGAGGGCCCCCCGCCAGGGGCCCTGAGCTCTGTTGATATAGCCCAGCGCATGGCTCTCCCGGGCAGCCCTGGCCCCCTTGCCTGCTGTGTTTCCTGCCTGACCCTCCTGTCCAGGACTGTGGGGATCGATTTTCTTGTTGTTTTTGCCCAAGTGACTTGAGCCCCCTGCTGCCTCCTCGCCTCCTCGAGGTGGAAGGGTGAGCTCTGGATCCACTCTCACTAGCCCCAAGACCTGGCTGTGCTGCATGCTCGCTCTGTGACCTTGAGCAAGTCACTCTCCTGTGAGTTTCCTCATCTATCCAATGGGAAAAGTGGGGTCTACCTCAGAGGACAGGTGTGAGTTAAGTCCCTTGCACAGGGCCTTGCGCATAGAAGGTGTTCAGGAAACAGGAAGCTGTCAGCCAGGGCTGTGACCCCTCAGGATCAAAGACCCTGAGCTGCGCACAATGTCCTGTGAGGAGGCCAGTGGGTGGGGGCCGCTGGCCAGAGTTCAGGCCCACAGAGGGGCAGAGTGGGTATCGGGCTGCAGCCTCTGCTCTTTCCTGCCCCAGCTCTATGAGGAAGTGCGGCTGACGCTGGAAGGCTGCAGCATAGACGCTGACATCGACGGCTTCATCCAGGCCAAGAGCACGGGCACCGAGCCCCCGGGTGAGGACCAGCCTGTGGACAGCACAGCCTCTGGGTGCACTGAGCCCCTGGGAAGGCCTGGCCCTGAGCCTCAAGTGCCAGGACAGGGCTAGGGTAGCTCATAGCTCCCTTTCAGGCAGAGGAGCCCTAGCCAGACCCAAGGGGTTGTGGGGGGTTGGGTCCCAGCCCTGCAGCCTCCTCTCAGGCAAAGCTAAGGGCACGATAGCACTCAGAGGAAGAGGTGGGGATGGGGATTGAGGTGAGGAGCTCCCACGGCCCCCACTCCCCGCCTGTTTGGTTCTGCTGGATCACGGGTCCAGAATATTAGGTCTTGGTGGTACCTACAGTGGGGTCTCTCATGGGAGCAAGACAGGCACCTCCCCAGGCACCAGGGTGGGCCAGGGCCAGATTGGGAACGTAGGGCCCCAGCTGAGTCTCTGGCAGGGCCAGAATGGGGTGTTGGGGGCTGCCCTGGGCCTCACAGCTTGCTGTCTGCAGCTCCGGTGCCCTACCAGAACTACTATGATCGGGACGTCACCCCACTGACCAGCAGCCCCAGCGTACAGCCATCCTGCGGCATGATAAAGAGGTGAGGCCCCAACAGACGATGTGACGGCCTGAAGCTGGGCCAGGAAGTGGGTCAAGCCCCTCCTCTGCACCTGGCCCTTCCTCGTTCACTGAGCACCTACTATGTATCTGTATCTGGTGCCCAGTTAGGTGCTGGGTACCCTGTGGAGACAAGATACATTCAGTTCAGCCTATGGAGCCCTCAGCCCGAGGGACCCAGACACTAAGTGAATAATCACATCCCAATTATTCAGCAGGGGATGTGCTCTGAGCTCTGCGGAGGCCCCTATGCTGGCTTCCTTGTCCCTGGGGCCTCGCGTGAGCCTGGTGCCCTGTCGGGCTGCAGTGGCAACGCTGTCTGGCTGGAGCAGGACTGGGGCATCTGGAGAATTCTCCAGGCTTCTCCAGGGTCCCTTCCCTGGCCTGGCTGCAGTCAAGTGCCAAGGTCCTGGTGCCGGGCCTCAATGTGTGACCTGGGCAAGTCATTCGCACTCTCTAAGGCCAGGGCCCTGAGTGTTGGGGTCAGATTCAGAACCTAAGGACTCTCCTGGTTCAGGCCTTGAGTGACAATGGTGACAGCCCATTGGGAACACTATAGCCGGCTCAGGGAGCCCTCGTAGCCAGGCCTTTGAGGGAGGCCATGTGCCCTGTCTATGAGCATCCACAAGGGTCTGTGGGTTTCACGTGGTGCCTGTGCCCCCACTGCCATGCTGCCACTCCTCTCTCCAGCCAACCTTCAACCAAGAGGGCCCTGCCTCTGGGAGGTAGTGGACTGTGGGGAGGGGCTGATGCAGTTCCTGGCCCTTCGCAAGGACCGGCTCATTCCAGGGCCTCAGGAGCCCCTGGAGCTTCCTACTCCTGGGAGGCAGAGGCTCGTGGGAACCACCGGTGCTGAGAGCGGTACACACACACACCCCTTTGAGAATCTTATGAAAGCAGTGGCCCCAGGGCGCAGCACATCCACAGCCTCACATGCTACAAAAGCTTGTGAGACTCAGGCTTCCCTGCACCTGGTGAGGACCTGGATCCCAGCAAAGGTGGTCATTTAAGCAACTGGACAAAAGAGCTCACCTGAGGCAGTATCAGGAAGGGGTGGCCCCAGAGAGGATTAGAGAGAGAGGTCCTGCAGGGCGGAGGGAGGCCTGGCTGCTGGAGGGGGCTGGTCAGGCCTCTGGATGGGGCAGCTAGAAGCCAGGCAGGGCTGGGAAGAGGTGGGGGTCAGTGGCTGAGAGTCAGAAGTATAGACAGTCTGGGAAAAAGAGGTGTGGGGCAGGCAGCACAATGGCTCAGCAAGCCTTGCACACCTTTCCCCCTGCTCTGGCCGCTTCCTCCTCCCGTCCCCAGCCCCTGCTGGCTCTCACCCTGTCCTTTGCTGCCTGGGGCGCTGGTGCGTGTCTGCCCGCCTCTGTTGGTGTCAGGCCCTCCCATGTGCTGGGTCCACGCATGTCCACCCTGTGCATGTGTGTGCACTCCTAGGGCCTTGGCCCTCGGCCCCTCATGTGGGAAAGGTCCCCCACATGCCACCTTGAATTGCAGGGCTGCCTCCCACAGGCCCCTGAGTCATGGCTCAGCCCCTCACCTGCATTCAAGGTCCCTCAGGGTCTGGTCCAGTCCCTATTTCAGTCCTGTCCCCCCCACACCCAAATTGGTCTGGTCCACTCCACAAACCCCACCTGTGCCGTGCCTCCTCCCCTGCACCTGAGTGCTCCCTCTCCTGGTCACCCGCAGTGCCTCATTCCCCTTCTCTCCTAGGAAAGCTTCACTCACCTTTGAAGACTCAGCCCCACCCCACCAAGAAGGCTTCTGGCCTTGGAGGCAGTGTCAGCCTCTACTTGTTGAGCCCTCACTACTGCCCACTTCAGGGGCTGCCCCCAGCATCTGCCTCTTCTGTTTTATTTTCCTTTATTCAGTAAACCTTCACAACCCCAGCTCAGTCCAGGCCTAAGCCTGGCACGGGGCAGGGATAAAGTAGCCCAGCGCTATCCCAGAACTCCTGTGCACAGGGTGGCTGAGCAGGCCCGCAGGGAGGAGGGCTGGCTCAGCCCAGGCAGTGGAGGCCTCAGCAGGGCACGTGAGCCAGGCTTTGTGTGGCAGTGCACCCCCACCCCTACTGGCCAGGGAAGCTGCTAGGGCAAGCCAGAGCAGGGGTCTGGAGGGTAAGGACTGGGTGTCTAGGCCTCAGCATGGAGGTCCTAGAACCCCCAAAAGGGCCATGGGAGTCTTCCCATGAAGCTGCAGCTTTGGGGGTTCTAGGATCCCCCCAAAGGGCCCTGCAGGGAGCAGGTGCTGCAGAGGGCGCCAGTGGAGGGCACAGCTGGGGAAGGAGGAGCCACCGGGACCACCTTCTGGGGGCCCTCCTGCCTGAGGGGCACCTCATAAATCACATCCATGCCAGGAGGCTAGGGGCAGCCCCAGCCCTGGCAGAGCGTGTGCAGCTCTGAGACTTCTCCGTGTCTAAACCCTCCTCCCGGTGGCACCCTGAGTGTGGAGCGGGGGCACTCATCCTCTTTCCTCCCCATCCCCAGGTTCTCTGGACTGCTGCACGGAAGTCCCAAGACCACTTCGTTGGCAGCTTCTGCTGGTAAAGGGGGTCAGGAGGGGACTCCCAAACACACTGATCCAGGGGGGAAGGAAAGGTCTCCCACGTGGCACAGATGGGGCCACTGAGGCCCCTCAAGGGGAAAGGTGTGTCCCCCAAAAGCAAGTATGGAGAGCGGAAGGAAGAGGCAGGGCCCAGCATGGAGAAACCCTATTCTAGCAGAACCTCCAGGGGCCAGTGTCCCCAGAAAGGGGAGGGGTCCATGCCTCACCCTGCTCTCAGCCTCCACAGAGACCCTGACCCCCACCCCTGAGCGGAATGAGGGTGTCTACGCAGCCATCGCAGTGCAGGAGATGCAGGGAAACCCGGCCTCGCCAGCCCAGGAGTACCGGGCGCTCTACGACTATACAGCACAGGTGAGGCCTCCACACCCTAAACCCACCTGTGCCACCTCCCCTGCACCTGAGCGCTCCCTCCCCCATTCAGTGCCTCGCATCCTCATCTCTCCTGGTGGTTTCACTCATCTTCGAGCATCCTCTCCTGCTCAGGAGGGCACATGTGCCCGAGAGTTATGTCCACACTAGCAAGGGCACCTGGGAGTGTGCTCGGGCATGAGCTCTGAGAACAGCACCCAGGGCTTGGGGGGCCTCAGCGTGCATGTACTGACTGGAAGCTGGTGTGCAGCAGGCCTGTGTCTGCCGGGGCCTGTACACAGCACACATGTGGGGCACATGGGCCTGTGCCGTCCACACAGGCTGGGCGCTGCGTGGTACACACATGCGGGGAGCTGGCAGAGCCTGGGGTTGCCTGCAGGTCATAGCTTGAGGGCCAGGCTCTGCGCCTTTGGGTCAGGGCCCTGTCCTCTGTGGCCATGGGTGTGGAAAACTGTGGCCAGAATCAGTCTTGCAATCGTGCCAGGATTGATTTTCTGATGTGCATAGGGTGAGGATGTACCAAGGCAGCCACAGGGCAGCTATGAGAGAGGGTCCACTCTGCTCCCTGCTTGAGGGGAGGGGTGCATACCCAGGCCTCACATCCACTGGACTGAGGCTAAGCACCCCCCATGGCCAGGCAGGCTGGGTGTGGGCTCCACTGACAAGGCCAGGGCTCGGGGAGGTAGGGAAGCCAGGCCAGGAGAGTGACGGGGTACTTGGATGGCAGTTGCTACCTGGGGCTGGGGACCACAAAGGGGAGGCTGTTAGGTAAGCTTGGGCGTGTGTCCTGGGCTTGGGGTGTGATGCATACCCCTGGCCCCTGACATGCTCCAGTCACTGCGTCTCCAGAGTGGGAGAGGGGAGGTACAGGTGGGGAAGAAACCCAGGTTGGGGGAGGCCTATGATGACAAACTGGGGTGGATGGGAAGCCAGGTCCCTTGGGTTACCCCCATCCTGTGTCTCCAAGGGGCTGCCCCAGCAGGCAGGGACACAGCTCGGCATGCCGCATTTACTGCTGGGTGGGGGAACACCAGGCCACGCCCCTCCCCGCAGGCCCTTCTAGCGTCATGTGCTTTCAATCTCTTGGCCAGAACCCGGATGAGCTGGACCTCTCTGCGGGAGACATCCTGGAGGTGATCCTGGAAGGGGAGGATGGCTGGTGGACCGTGGAGAGGAATGGGCAGCGTGGCTTCGTCCCTGGTTCCTACCTGGAGAAGCTTTGAGGAAGGGCCAGGAGCCCCCTCGGACCTGCCCTGCCAGTGGAGCCAGCAGTGCTCCCAGCACTGACCATGCCTTGCTGGGGCCCAGAACCAAGCGTCCCCAGCCCTGAGAGACATCCTGTCTCCCAGAGAATAAAGGAGTGCGTTCTGTTCTCCTTGGTGTGCTGGGGTCTTTCTCTCCTTCTCCTGCTCCAGGGTCCGAGTGCTCAGTTCAGAGGAGGTAAAGGAACAAGGGAAGGAGCCTGGACGGCGGAGCTCCCCAACTCAGCCAAGGCTTCAGCTATAGTTGGAGGAGAAGAGGCTTGGCCCCAGTTACTAGGAGCTCCCAGACCGCCAGGGAGACACATTCACACCTGGACAGAGGATACAGGGTTGCAGGAGGATGTGGCAGGGGCAAGAAGGGGTTCAGCAGGGCTGCAATGGGGAGAGCAGGCGTCTTGGGGACGGAGAGTTGAGCAGGTCCACAGCCGGGCAGCAAAGGCCAGAGCAGAGCAAGTGCGTGGGCAAAGGTGAGGTTGGGGGTACATCCAGGAATATTCTGAGGACTCAGTCTGGAAACAGGAAGCTAGTGATGGATCTGTTGGAGAGGCCATGGTGGAAGCCGAGGAAGGCAGGCTTGTGGCTTATGGGTGCCAAGTGGGGCCCGGGGAAGCCACTGTTGTCCGTGACACTCCTGTCAACATGGCAACCCTGGCCGAGCAGGGCTCCAGACCCCAGGCAGAGAGGGGCACAGGGGGGGCCTTCAGTCCTTTTCTCTTTTTGGTCCCAGGAACATAACTTCCACCACTAGCCAAGCCCTGCTCCAACCATGATAGGCTTCATCCATGCCAAAGGCATTTGGGAGTGGGTGTGGGGGAGAGGGCCCCTGGCCCTCAGTCTTGGGGGTGGCCAAGTCGGCCCACCCCACACCCGCCTGGGATCCCCACCCCGCCTCGGAGGCAGGCAGGTGCAGGACTGTAAGGGGTGGGAGGGGGGACACAGTGGTCCTCTGCTGGGACCATGCTGACGAGCTGCTGCAGGGCACTGCTGTTACCCGCGGACTGTCTTCATCTGGATTGCGAACTGCTCGGCCTCTCCTCATCCATACCCTTTGAGGACTGCTCTCTACGGACACAGCTCTGTGCCAGGCCTAGGGAGGGCTGGATTTGCCCTCAAATCAGAGGAGCAAAGCCTCAGTCTGCTCCATGCAAGGAACTCTTGACCCAGTAAGGGGACCACACGGCCCAGAAAGTTTAAGAACTCTACAGGAAATGTCCCAGTGCACAGAGATGTCACCAAGGTTTCTGGGAAGAGGTGGCCCTGAACACGCAAAGGAGATAGGGAGACTCCTTTCTGCTCCTTCTTGCCTCTGGTAGCTCCACCATGACAGGGAGAGAGAGAGTGAGTGTGTGTGTGTGTGTGTGTGTGTGTGTGTGTGTGACAGAGAGAAGGGAGTGAGGTCACCCCTGGAATTCCCCAGGACTGAGGACTAGATGAGACTCTCTTGGCACCTCCTGCACGATGCCTGCCCCGCCACCTCTGGGGAATGGGCATCCCAGTGGGCTTTAACATCTCTAGTGACAGGGAGCTCATCACTGTCATGAGGCTTCCCCACCAGTCCTGGCTCTGCCAGGCTGGCAGCCAGCTGGCATACAGAGGCTCTCCCACGTGCCCAGGCTGTCAAATGCCACCATGGCAGAAATGAGGCTTTTCACCAAGCTCTGCTCTAAGAAGAGGGCAAGAAGGGGCTCGCAGAAGGGGACTGCTCTGGTGTTTCACACGAATGCCCATCTTTATACCCTGATCTTTACTTGAGCAAAAAATTGGATTCAGTTAAGCAAGCATGAGACATGGTGAAGGCAGGGGAGGGAAAGCGCCCTTGGGTTGCCACCTCAGGTGCGTGGGCACCTCTCAAGTCTGCAATGCAGTGAGAGGGCTGTTCTCCCACCAAAGTGTTATTCGTGCTGGGGCCAAGCAGACATGCAAAGGTACAGGCAGCCCCCAGGCTGCAGGTGCGGGGCCCGGGAAGCTGGGCTCCGGAGCTGGGGTCAGGCTAGCCGTCTGCTGAGCGTCACCCATCACTGCTTCCCACCAGAGGGTGTGTGGCAGACAGGGTGGGAAAAGGATTTGGTTCTCTGGAAAAATTCAGTGATGCTTAAATCCTTCCTGAAATGTCATTTTCCCTCCTAAAGCCATCCTGCGAAAGCCAACCAAACACCCACTCCTGCTCTCATACATCCAAGGTTTCCCAATAGAGATGTTTGGAGAGAAAAATGTCATCTGGTGCTTGGTCTCATACTCTCCTGAAGGAGAGAGAAGTCCGTGAATAAAGCCTTGGATGTGAAATGCTTGCCTGGGCCAAAAACATTGCCCAGGACACATGTCTGAAGCCCTACCAGGTCCAGCTGGGTCCCAGACCTGTCAGGTGGTCCAAGTAATCCAACCAGGATATTCTGATGACTTCTCTGTGACCTGCACTGTACCTAATGGTGGGGACGTGGTGCTAAGATAAAGGGGGCCCTCAAAGAGGTCACTGAGCCCAGGAGGACAGACAGGCACCCACTAGGTCCTGAGATGTGAGGCAGTGAGCGGGGTGAGTGGGCCCCGGGGGCTGGTGCAGGCCATCCAGCAGAGGGGAGGGTGGCTTGTCTGGGAAGCGGTGACCGGGCTGGGGAACAATTCTGGAAGAACACAGGGAGCAGATGAACTGGACTGGACTTGGTAACTTATGCGATGAGAGACAGGTAGGAAGAGAGGAAAGCGAGGAGGTCAGGAGTGACTTCGGAGCTGAGACTTGAAGATGGGCTTCTCCCTAGGTGGAGGAGCTGGAGGGGAGTGGTGCGGGAACAAAGCCTGGGCAAGGGCTGGGAGAGGCAGGACAGCCGCGTAGGCTTACCACTGGGTCGGGCAGGGAAGGGAAAGGAAAGAATAGAAAGTCAGGTATCAATACTTTATTCCTTGAAGATGCCTTGTCATCTTGATTGAACATTCCATTCCACTGCAAAGACTTTTTTACAAACCTTTGGCCTAGATATTTATCATCATCTCTGACAGGTGCCGCAGTGTCTGTGGGCCCTGGAGGATGATGGGTAACAAGTGTTAGATAACAGAGCCTGTTCTCCAGTCATTCAGGTGGCTAAAGAATAGAACTGAAGGCAACTCTTGGGTCACAATTTATGCCAGGGGGAGAATGCCCACAAACGAATCCAAGTCAGATTCACTGCCTCTGCAGCTTTCTCCATTCTCCCTTCATCCCAGTTGGTTCAGCTGCTGGGAACCAACTGCATGGATGGATGGCCTTCCCAGCAGAGATGGTGCCAGATAAAGAGCGAGTTAGCGTGTAATTGGGTGTATAAATAACTGCAGCCTCTTCCTGACAGAGGGCCACTCAAAGACAGCACGAAGCAGGAGGACAAACATCGTCTCTGAATCTGAACATCAGGGCCTGAATCCAGGCTCACACTTCCCTGGGTGGTCTTAGGCAAGTCACAATTTCTCTGGGCCTGTTTCAGCATCAGTAAGATGGGTGCAATATGCCCCTATGCAAATTGCTATCCCCTAAGGTTCAAATTAGACAATGGTTAGGTGTGACTTACCAGCACGGGATACCACTTTGAAGGAAAAGGCCCACAACCTCTGAATCTCGGCTACACTCAATAGCAGCTTTGAGCTTGGCATAGACACCCTCGCTCAGCACGCCCTCTGGGACAGCTGCGGTTATGTCAGTGAGTCCTTCACCGTTGTGACGAAAAGCAACTCACATTTGGCCAAACTGGAGGCACGTGCCACTGGTGTGCAACACCTAATTCCAACTGCTCTCTCATAGCCTTTCCTAGGCCAAGGAACATCAGCATAAGGGTCACCTGCTTGCCTTGGTCTGGCTGTACCCGGGTGTCTGCCTATTTCTCCATCCTGGCATTTGAGCCATCACAAGCCCAGGACAAGGTAACACCAGCAAGTGGGCTCGCTGCCCTCAGCACCCTCATGGGGTTATCAAACTGTGCTCAGTAGAGCCCTCTTAGGGGCCAACGGGAGGAGAAAGGGGGCACCCACTCCACTTTGAGCTCTACTTGGAGAGTTTACATATTGCACGCGCAGTGGTTCTCAACCCAGCTAGCTGCTCAATGGAGTCACCTGAGCAGCTTTTCAAATGCTGATGTTTCAGTCCCACCTCAGACAAACTGAAACCAAATCCCTGCAAACTGAGCTTACACATAAATATTTGAAACATTCTCCTGGTGATTCTGATATGCAGCCGGAGCTGAGAAACCCTTGGCTAACAGGATATTCAGCTAAACATTTTAAAAAGTTTGAAAAACATTTATGGCACCATAGTGATTTATCTCAGATGATGGTGGGGATGACAAACATCAGCAAGCAGGCTGGGCGCGGTGGCTCACGCCTGTAATCCCAGCACTTGGGGAGGCCAAGGTGGGTGGATCACGAGGTCAGGAGTTCGAGACCAGCCTGGCCAACAGGGTGAAACCCCATCTCTACTAAAAATACAAAAATTAGCCAGGCATGGTGGTGCATACCTGTAATCCCAGCTACGTGGGAGGCTGAGACAGGAGAACTGCTTGAACCCAGGAGGCGGAGGTTGCAGTGAGCCAAGATCGTGCCACTGCATTCCAGCCTGGATGACAGGGCAAGACTGTCTCAGGAAAAAAATAAAAAAGATCAGCAAGTCTCTTTTCTACCCTGTAATTTCTACATCTGTCTTACTTTCTTCATTGGATAAACTCAGGAGAGCAGGATTTATGTATGACTCCCTGACAACCAGCAATGCAGCAGCACCATCCAAAAAGGTATTCAGTAGATAGGAGATTTCTGCCAGGTCACTGTGTAACACCCTCAGGAGACCTCACAGACCTCACAGGCACTGCAATAGAAAGCCAAGTGCAACACACAAGTTATTTTCAAGAACCGCAAGGATGCACCCAAAAAGCAGGTGCTGTTACACACCAACACCAACCAACTAGGAAATAACTCAGGAAAACCACTGCATTCACAATAGCTACAGACATTAAGCTTCAGAGAAAAGTTTCCCAAGTAAACTCTGTTAAGATCCGAAAGAAAAAAACCCATTAACCAATCAAACCGGGCAGAGGACAGTAACAAAATTCAGAAGATACAAATAGCTAAAACACTTTTAAAAGCATCCTGGCCCTAGCTAACAGTCAAATAAATACATATTTTCATTTCTCAGACTGGAAGAAAAGATGTCATACAAAAAGTGTTGATAAGGGTGTAAAGCAATGCACATTTCACACACTGCTGGTGGCAGCAGAAACTGATATAATCTTTCTGGAGAGCAACCAGATGTATCCATGAAAATGTTTCGACATGACTTTTTTTTTTTTTTTTTTTGAGACAGAGTCTTGCTCTGTTGCCCAGTCTGGAGTATAGTGGCATGATCTCAGCTCACTGCAACCTCTGCCTCCTGGGTTCACGCCATTCTCCTGCCTCAGTCTCCCAAGTAGCTGGGACTACAGGTGCACACCACCATGCCCTGCTAATAGAGATGGGTTTCACCATGTTGGCCAGGCTGGTTTTGAACTCCTGACCTCAAGTGATTCACCTGCCTCGACCTCCCAAAGTGCTAGGATTACAGGCGTGAGCCACCGCGCCCAGCCAAACGTGACTTTCGATCCAGAGTAAATCCAACTATCAAGAATCTACCCTTGGAGTTCATGTAAAAATACATGACACAGGGTGATGAATGTGCTTTGCAACTAGATACAGGCAGTGGTTCCACAGCATGGTGAATGTACTCAAGGCCACTTGTTTACTTTAAAATCATTAATTTTATGCCATGTGAATTGCATCTCAATAAAAACTTTTAATTTTAAAAACTGTAAATGACTGCAGTGTGTGTATAGAGATGGTCACTATGGCGAGTAGTGGAGGCACTGGAGGCAGCCTGCAGGCCTGCCCTTTATACACCTTGGTTAATCATGGTACTAATGTACTCACACAGCTAACACAACGGAATGACAAATTCTACAGTCCGACGTGGAAAAAGCACCAGACTATGTTGGGAAGACAGAAAGAGGACCTTGTAGGATAAAATTCCTATTAGCAAAAAGCAAAAACCAAAACTGACCACCAAGTCTGTTTCTGTGTACGTAGAGTCTGCAAACACACATGCCATTGCTGAACTTGCTTCCCTGTGGGTACTTTGTTCTTTATAGATGTCTGCATTGTTTACATTTTTAAAGCACCAATTACTTTTGTTTAAAAAAAATATAATTAAAAAAGGCAGTAAGACAAGCTCTGTCAATCTATAGGACAAGAAGCAAAGACACCCCAGTTGCAATAAGCGCACCTAGTGCCAAGGACCAGGGCTCCCGGGAGAAACACTGATCCAGGGCTGGCGCCCAGGGGCCCGGAACATCTTGTTAGATCAGAAATTAGGGGAGTGCTTCCAAAAATGCTGGGATATCGGAGGAACTCAAAGGGGCTCTCACTGGCCAAGTCTGCAACTATCTGAGGAACTCTTCTCCCACCCCTAAAGGTCAATGATGAAGTAGACTGTTGAAAAAATGGGAATCCATAGTGGATGTATGAAAACAAGTGAAGGAAGAGGGAGGGATGACCGGCAAATGAGGAAGGAGTGCTGGACTGCAGAAATGTCGCTTGGCAATCATCATAAAGACTGAATCAGGCCAGAATCAGCAACATTTCCTGAACCTGAGTGGGGAGGCGCGGATTCTGACGAGGAACAGGGTATGTACATGGAGACAGTGTGTCTCCAGAGATTTCTTATTAGTTGAAAAGAAAAAAACAGTAACTATGCTATGGAGAAAGTGGACACACCTCGGCCAGGTGTGCCAGGTATTCATTTATTGCCTCTTAGCTCCGAACTCCCTTGACCTTGCCCTTCCTTGTCACACTGAAGAGGGGACGCTGCAAACTCCTTTATCCTTTGCCAGCCTGACCCACAGTGGGCTCTCAAGGGGCCCACAAGGCTAGAGGAGGAAGATGGCCTTTTTCTTCTGTCTCCTTTGGTCTGGCATGGGTCCCAGCAGCATTCCCCACCGTGGCAGCTCTCTGCTCCCGTGGCTCGGCGGGGGGTACCTCCAGTGAGCTGATTCTCCAGCACGGGACAGGCAGCACCCCTCGGAGGTCTCTCCCCCTTGGCGAATCTCCTCTGAGTTTCCAAGTTCCTTCTCTGTGTTCTCTTCCCTTAGCCCTAGGGGTGACAGCTGTTCTCTGCTAAGCTGCTTTAGAGCTTTTTTAATCCCTTTTAGTAGTTAACTACCTTCTACACAGTTAATTATTCATATTAAAATCTTCCTGTTCACATTTCCTCCTTCTTGGACTAGATGATCAAAACGAACATCCCCACTGAGGGGCAGATGGGCACTGTGTGCCTTAAGATGGGATGCCCTGAGAGGCATCCCACGTGATGCAGGTAGTGGTTCAGCCACCTGGAATGCAAAACCAAATCTAATGACAAGGAAATCGCAGACCAACGCAGATAAGCAGCACCACCTAAAACGAACTGTATCCTTACAAACTGTTCCTATCATCAGAGACAAAGCTATGGAAATGATCCAGATTAAAGAAGACCAAGGAGACATGACAACTCAGTTGATTACCTGATCCAGACCGGATCCAGCACCACAGAGGGAAAAGGTGCTATCGAGGACACGATGCGGCCAATGGGAATATGAGTGGTGAGGTATTCTATCAGTGTTAGATGGATGGAATTTGACAACTGTACTGCAGTCGTCAGAGAGTATCTTCTTGTTGGTAAGTACTCACTGAGGTATTAGGGTTTTGTAAAAGGCCATGACGGGTGTGGAGGCAGCAGGAGGGAGGGAGAGGAAGAGACGGGTTTGGGGTGAGGGAGAGAGAATGCACACACATTTGAGAACACACATGACAGACAGAATGAGATGAAATGTTAATAGGTATATCTGGGCAAAGGATATTTGAGCCTCACGTGTACAGTTCTTATTCTTGAAACTTTTTTGTAGGTTTGAAATCATTTCCAAGTAAAATTAACTTTTTTAAAAGAGGCCATACGATATAGCAGTGGTTCTCAACTGGGGCTGTGTCCTGGACACACCCTAGACCACTTAGAAGCTCTGGGAATCTGTAGTTCTCAAAGTGCCCCGGTGCTTCCAATGTGCAGCCACGGGCGGGAAACACCAGCCTAGTGGGTGAGCTTGCTCACTAAATTTCAGACATGACGAGCAGTGCTTTTGCCCTCTGAAGAATAAGCACTGGGTAATGCAATCTCCGAGCCTCAGTTGCACGGGGAAAGGCAGAGACAAGATGTTGAATTTGCATGGCCCTGGCCAACACAGACAACATTCCTCTTCTAGTGGTTCCCAGGCAAGAGAAAAAGGCATTTCCAGGACAACTGTGCCAGGAATTAAACATAATTTAAAGCTGGCAGGAGCCAGAATGGTTTCCCAGACCTCAGAGCTACCTCCCTACCCCCATCTTTTTGGTCTCACTGCTATTATGGCCAGTCTGGGTCCAGCTGGCAGAGCACACGGAAGGAGGCTGCTCTCTCACCAGGCAAACTGAGGACTGAGTACCGGAAGGGTGTGGAAAATTATCCTCTTGGGCAAGTTCAAGGACAAGGCTACTGCTCGGCATATTTCTCAAAGCCATTTCCCACTCTAGAGGCCCCGTTCTGTCCTGTAGAAAGAGTGGAGGGCAACCAACATCACAGTCCAAATACTGCTCACCTCAGGGCCAGTCTGTGACAGGTTGCCACAGGACGGTTCATATTGAAAACTGGGGGGACCATGCTGGGGGGAGGTGGTAGTAGCGAAAGGTCACAAACATTCTTGCCCACTGTGCAACAGGCAGGGGCAAGAGGTGGGATGGGTCAGTAGCCACATGATTAATCCCTTGGGGCCTCTGAAATCACAAACGTTCTGGTAACTTCCACTTTGTGAAGAGGAGTTAATTTTTACTCCTCTCCTTTCCCGTGTCTTCTCCATTTTCAGGTGGGACAGATTTGCATATTTGGGCATCTCAAAACTGACCATGAGCTCACACCCCCAGATGTGTTCTCTAACTACTCCCTATCTCTGTGACTTTGTTTCCCCAGTTGACTGAGCCAGAAACCTGGGACTCATCCTAGATGAGTCTTCTCTTCTCCCTTCTCTGTCCCACGTCCAATCAGTGATCGAATTCCGCTACCGTCCTGCCTCCAAACAGTCAGAATCCACCGCTCACCACCACCCCCAACAGTGCCCTGCTGCCCACTGCTAAGCTCTCTCAACTGCTACGCCAGCCTAACTGAAGCCCAGTCACGCCAATTCATCCTGGCTCCAGCACGGCCGGCTTGCATCACCACCTTCTTCTCAGTTCACCTTCCAAATCAAACCTCTGAAGAACTGCTTCCACCTACAAGTCAGGTCTCACCTCCACAGGATGTTCCGTAAGACACTAGAGGACCTGGGTTTCCCTGCTTCTCCAACTTCTTTCCCCAGCCTTGTATTTTAAGCTCCCTGCACACACAATTTTGTTTCACACTCTTGTGTACCATCTTTCAACAAAGCCTATCCAGCCTCCAAGCTTGCGCATCTCTAGGAAGTCACCCCTGACCTCTCCGGGACTCCCCTTTGGACTCCCATTCTATTACTACCACCACTGCACCGTTTGAAAATTATCTGCTCCTATGTATGTCTCCTATACTAGGACTCCAAACTCCTTGAAGACAAGGACAGTATCGCCACTGTATCCCCAGTGCCTTGCACAAAGTAGAGTTCTATATTTCTAGGATATACTGGACTGAAAGCATTTGTGGTTTTTTGAATATCAAGGCCTTTAGAATCTGGCAACAGCTATAATGAAAACACATGCAAATCATGATGAACTATAGATAGCACCAACAAAGAAAACACGACACTGCTGCTCTGGAACTGAAATATCCCCAAAATAATGAAAAATGACATGTTGGGGGCTGATACAGAGTTTATTGAATTAGATTTTTCTATTTACAACTGAGATCACATCTACATACTATTTTGCTAGTCTACATGGGTACATTATTTCCAACAAGCTTAAGACTTACCATGAATGGGCTCATTCATACAAAAACACACTCACACTAATTCTTTTAAAACAGTAGTGCATACACTCTACTCCTCCTATAAAGCCAGCTTTGATTAAAAACCACTAGTTTCAAAGATCAGTCTCCGATTTTGAAGATGAACCAAGATATACATCGTATGATCCTAAAATCTTTTTTAGTCATTTTGTACAGCTGCTATCTTATTGGACTACAGTAAATATTTTTTAAAAGGACACTGATGAGGGGCACCATGTGGTGTTAACCTTAACCAGATAGCTGGTTTCCTCCTCCTTCCCCGAAAAACCTTTGGCCAAAAGTTCTCCACTGTGAAGACTGAAAGGACCTGGTGACATTTCGGCATCAGTCCTGTTACCACTTGGAGGTAACAGAAGCAGGCTCGTGTCCGCCTTTAATTCTACCACACTACATGACTTGTGATTGGTTCTGAAATTAGAACGTTCACCATCGTACTTAAAATTTTAGGGGCATGAAGAGTCAGCTAGAATAAGGAAAAAGGAAGTCGCAGGTAGGTAGGTAAGTAGGTGGGCACATGAAAAGCCAAGCTGCTCTGTCCAACACCAGTGTACATGTGCTTTAACTAAATGAACTCAGGAGGCCAACAGCAGCAGACCTGCTCAATTCACCTTCCAAATCAGAACAAGACCAAAAAGCTCAGGCTTGAGTTGTCAACTATGCATAGGTTCCACCAGTGATGAGGAGCTCATAAGCAGGATCTCTACTCCTTCTGCACAACACGATGCAGGCACACAGCATGCCCAGCAGCTGTTGAAAAAAAACAATGGGGAAGAAAGGCTGAAAACCCTCTCACGGCAGGTGTGTATTTCTTTGTTGGTAATAGAGCTGTTTCGAAGTTCAATGACTTCAAATCATCAAAAAGGCAATAACAACAGTGACAGAAGGAATTTCTTATGAGTACATTATTTTTTAAAGAACTAAGTCCTAAGCTTCAGCTTCCCTCCCAGGAACTCTTTGTAAAGCCAGCAGGGAATCAAGTCTCTCTTATTTGGCATCCCCACTACTAGTCTAGCCAGTGCTCTCCAAAAGAACTTTCTGCAGTGATGGAGACATACCACATACGCACTGTCATGTGGCCTCATGTAGCTACTGAGCACCTGAAATATAGTTGCTGCAACTAAGGAGTTGTACTTTTTATCTTATTTAAATTAATTTAAATGTAGACACATGTGACTAGTGGCTACCATTCTCGACAGCAAAGGCCTGGGGAGTAGAATGAGCAAGAATGTGTGTGCTTAATGGTGGTCTTTTCAGGCCCTTCGGTTTTTGGAGCAATGGGCTTTACAACAATCCACAAAATTCACTATGTGAATAGCCCTATGGTGGAAAACCAATTCTGATGCCAAAAAAATGTAGTTGGAAGATTTTTGTTTCCTTCACATTTACCATTTTTGAAATCCACGGTTCTGTGGTATTGTATACATATTATTTTTGAAAGGTCACTCTTCCTTCATCATTTTATTTTAATAAGTCCTAATCCTTCTGTGGTAGCATATTGGAGTAGTAATAAAGTCAAGCCATGTTATTTTGGATAAGCAAAACGATTAAGCTGGATTAAAGAGAAAGTGATTCTAGAATTTTTGACCTACCTTCTCACAAAATAAATTTTTTTGTGAGATAATTTGCTGTTTAACTTATCATTGATGGGGGGGACAAGCCTCAGTTATCTGATTTTAAAAGACAGGGTCCTCTGTACATAACGTGGCTCAATCTAATTTCTGCAAAATGTACCCAATCCATAAACAGACTCTCCAAGTTTGAAGAGGAAGATTACTACTAAGACAAACATACACATAAGGATGTCCCCAATCTGAATTCTCCACGGTATAAAGTCATCCACTCCAATTTCTACCCTCACATTAACCTATATTCTGCCCATTTGGGATATACATTTCCTGCTCAAATCCATCAGTTTCACTACTTCACAATTTGCTGAGTGCTTACTAGTGCAAAGCACCTTAAACACACTTAAGAGGTGAATATTATTTAAAGTTTACTAAACAATTTAAGTCAATTCTAGACCGATGAAGTAGCTAATTCCTAGAGAAACACATTTCTGTTCTCTGTACATCAAAACATTGTTAGAACAGCTATAAACTCAAACGCAATTATGTTCCCAGGCAATATTAAATTGAGCAATAAAAATGCTAAGCTCAGAAATGACTAATTTGCTAGGGAAAAAAAAATCTCTCTTCCCACCCCCACCTCCCCACATTCCTTTCAATTGGTTAAATTTTATTATAGGAGTCAGCATTTTCAAAATGAGGTCTGAAATAAGTATTTCTTTCCCAATTTGTTTATTTCAATGAAATCAACTTGTATTGATTTTGAAACAATTAAATAAACTTGATAAAATTCTACTCATGCTTGGGAATCAGTCTGCTTAAGAACATTAAGCTCTACACAATAATTTCTTATCCTCACCATTAAGTATTACAGGCTCATTTCCAAAGGCCTGTTATACTGAAATTCCATTGATTTTTGAAATATTCCAACAGACTTAGAAACATTACACAAATATTTTATCTCCAACATTATCTCTTGCAATGAAATACTCTCTTGCAATATTCAAGGCATGAGAACTAAACTTCACTTAGCCCAAATATAACACCTAGCAACTGCAAAAATTGCAAGAAAATGACAAGCGGTGATTTAAAAAACTGACTGGCAAAGTAAAATGTTCTATGATATACCGTGCAGGTGGTGGTAGGCGGAAATAGGCATTCTTATACAAAAGTAAGAACTTTTGCACATTAGAAACACTCTTTTCTGAGAAAAAACTGGAAATACCTATCAAAATTCATTCATACATTCTGATACTGTAATTTCATGGTTATAAATTTTTGCTATAAACAGCCCATTAATGTTGATTAAAGTATGCCTATAAAATGGAATACTATGCAGACATGAAATTAAAAAGACAGATCTATATCCAAAATACACTAATTTGTTTTTAAGAAGGTACAAAAGGTTGCAAACTATATGAGTTCATTTATATAATATTTTGCAATGTTGGCCAGGGTGTGAGGGGAAGGAGGAGGAAGTTACTCATTTTAATGAATAACTGGTAATTAAGGAGGAGGAGGAGGAAAGAGCTCTCTCCACTGGCTTCACATGCGGCATAGAGACCAGGAAAAAAGCAACATGGCCTTGGGAAACAGTTCTCTACGAAGTCTGCTCTTGATTGTTCTATCTTGAGGACATGCCAACTTCATGAGACTCCAAAGTAAAGACTTAGAACATTTTCCCCATATTGCCTTTGTAGAGAGAGAGCCTTACTCACAGCAGATACTCAGGAGCTTGACAAATCAAAACCCAGATTTTTGTCAATTATTACAACTAGACTCTTTAAATATAAAATTCATAACTGATCATGAGTTAAGAGAGTGGCTACTCTCAAAGAAGTGAAATATCCTGCTAATTAATAAGCAGGATATCAAAAATCAAAAATTTTTAAATCTCATTCTTTTATATCCAAAAGTCCTGTTATAATAATTAATTGGTATTTTTCAGGTTTTTCTTTCTTGGTCACTTTGGTCCTACCCAAATCTTGATTATTTAATGGACTAGAGCAAGAGTCACCAAACATTTTCTTAAAGGGCCATATCATAAATATTTTAGGCTTTCCAAATCAAGATAAAAATCAATCTCTATTGTAACTACTCAACTCTGCCATCTTACCTCTCTATTTTATCCAGCTAAAGTGTCAATTAACTGTCAGGTTTCCTGACAAAATTTAGGAATTTAATCTTGTAATTGGAGGCAGAGTACAACAGAGGCAGGGGTCTTTAGTGTTGCCAGTGTGTGTGTGATGGTCATGTCACGCTATCCTTGCTCGCCCTAAATTTTGTGCCTAAACAAAGAGGGCCAAGACTGGAGAATCTCCAACCATCCTCTCCAGTTCTAAATTTCTATATTAGGATTCGTGTACAAGAACAAAAGTCACTGATCTTTCAGTTATTTCTGCCTTTGTTCAGGTTTTCCACACCCAGGGCACCAATCTATCAGATTTTGAATACCAAAAGCTTAGAATGTTTACAGGTACTCTTAAAAACAATTAGGGAAAATTCTTTTATTATTTCAGATAAATTTTCTCCCCTTAAAACCCAAGTTTTTAAAATGTTCAAAACCACTAGGTTTTGAAGTCTGTGAAAGTTCTGAATCCCTAAACTTAAGCAGCCTTGCTGAACTGAAAAAAATCAAGCTTTATCAGCTTTTACTTAAGTCAGGGTGACTTAAGTATAAAACACGTATGGCAGTTATATTTAAATTAAGAGACTAGTTATATTTATTAGCCCCTATTGAAAAATTAATAAAGAAATATCTGGCAGGCTAAGCCGCTTAACTAGATGAGGGACATAGCTAAAGTGATTATTTTTATCAGTCTTCTACATACATGTTGCATATTTCATGACCACAAGTACCATACAGTTCCAAAACCTTTTCGCTGCATGCTAATACATGTGGTTTTATTACTGAACATAAAATCATTAATACACAGATCAGAATTCTATTTGGGAAAAGAGACCTTCCTCATATTTCATTATTTTTAGCTAAATGAATGTGTTTGCATAAATAATCAAAATATGAAATAAATCCCTGCTGATCATCAGATTACTGCTATGTAGAGCTGCAAAGTAAATACTTAGAAGGGCAAAGACCATGGCAAATAAAGAGGTAGACTTTTTAATGAATCATTTCAGGGCTGTCTGAATATCAGCAAAGTAAACAATCATCCTTTCACCTTTCCCATTAAATACACTAGCTTCTGTTCAAATATACAAAGAGCAAGCAATTCAAGCAACTTACATTTAAACTAGCAATTACATTGGTTTTATCTAGCAATTAAAAGATATCTACATTTTTCTTTTTTAAAACAAAAATTTTTTTTGGTAGAAATGGAGTCTCACTGCCCAGGCTGGTCTCAAACTTTTGACCTCATGGGATCCTACTGCCTCTGTCTCCCAAAGTGCTGGGATTACAGATGTAACCCATCACACCCGGCTCTTTTAGCTCTTGAAATAAGTTTCAGGCTTAAGAAAGCATAAGCTGAGGCTAGGCGCGTTGGCTCACGCCTGTAATCCCAGCACTTTGGGAGGCCGAGGCAGGTGGATCACCGGAGGTCAGGAGTTCAAGACCAACCTGGCCAACACGGTAAAAATCTATCTCCACTAAAAATACAAAAATTAGCTGGGCATGGTAGGCGGGCACCTGTAATCCCAGCTACTTGGGAAGCTGAGGCAGGAAAATCACTGGAACCCAGGAGGCAGAGGTTGCAGTGAGCCGAGATCACACCACTGCACTATAGCCTAGGCGACAAGAGCAAAACTCTGTCTCAAAAAAAAAAAATAAATAAATAAAGAAAAGCAGAGAAAGCATAAGCTGGGTGCAGTGGATCACACCTGTAAATCCCAGCACTTTAGGAGGCCAAGACAGGAGGACTGATTGAGGCCAGGAGTTTGAGACCAGCCTGGGCAACATAATGAGACCACATTTCTGCAAAAATAAATAAATAAATAAATAAAAATAAAAATAAAAATTAGTCGGGTGTGGTGGGCTGTGCTTGTAGTCCCAGCTACTCGAAAGGTTGAAGTAGGAGGATCACCTGATCTCAGGAGTTCAAAGTTACATTGAGCTATTATCATGTCACTGCACTCAAGCCTGGGTGACAGAGTGAGACCCTGTCTCTATCTTTAAAAGTTGTTGCATTTAGTGCAAGAGACCAGTGCTGTAGTACCAGTTCTTGATTTAGATATATGAATACATAAAACCCATGAGGACAGAAAAACAAGAACTAGAGGGAGAACTAGCATACAAAAAAACTGAATAAAGCTTTGTATTCCCAAACTGAAAGAAAGAAGTATAAGTTTTAAAAATTTTGTGACATTCTATTAAAATATCTTCCAATAATACACTATGACAACAGTTCATTTACGTTTTGAACAAGTCACTCACTAATCAAGAAAGACAGTAAGACAAGGAGTTCCCTCAACACATAGTCCCTCCCCATCCAGATTTCTGGTTTCTTTAGACCATTCCGGGTCTAGGTGTATAGACAAGAAATGGGACACTGGAGGCCAGTACCTCAGTCACTTCCACATTACCTACATACACAAAGATTCACTGTGATGGGGATTAAAACCATGCAGGGCTGACATCAGAGAACCAACTCACTCTGATAGAACTCCTTGGCAAGCTGTGCTTACCTGAATAGCTGCAAATGCCAGTGCAGCCCAGATCACATGCATCATGATTTCTTGTAGCTTCTTCACAACTAGAGCCTCACACCCCTGTAACAAACACAGTCATCCTCATTAGAAGTCTTCTTTAAAAGTTAAAGCTGCAGATTCACAGGTTACTACCCACTGACAGAAAGGAAAATGACAGAAACTGAAAGAGGGGAAAAAAGATTCCATGATTGGTATAATTTACAGACATGTAATTAAAGCAAAAGACAATGCATTTTATAATTTACAATAAAACAATATGACATTAAAGACAAGCAAAAGGTGGCAGAAAAGAAGTCCCAGATGGTGATAAGACATGGTGAAAAACAGGTTAATCAGGCTAGACTCAAGTCTTGGCCAAGAGACTCACCTCAGCATAGAGGTCAGAAGGGTGGGCCAGGCTGCCATTACAATTGCTGGCAGTCTCTCTGCAGCAGCTAAGAGGGACACTCTGGTTTTTCGTTTCTTTGAACCAATCTGTATTTTCCCAGTCTGAGTAGTTGTGAATTCCACAACAATGCAGCTAGAAGAGAACAGGTATTATTCCTCACAAAACCCAAACACCTGAAGTTCCATGTACTACAGAGCTTTAAAATAAGCCACTCTAGACCAGTGATGTCCGATATAACTTTCTATAATAATGGAAAGTCTGCATGATCCAACATAGTAGCCACTAGCCACATGAAGCTCTACTGAGCACTTAAATTGTGGCTAGTGTGACTAGAAAACTGCCTTTTAAATTTCAATGTAAACAGCCAGACATGGCTAGTGGCTCCAGAACCCCCATACGAAAAGTACATTGCCAGGCCAGGCACAGTGGCTCACGCAAGTAATCCCAGCACTTTGGGAGGCCGAGATAGGCAGATCACCTGAGGTCAGGAGTTCAAGACCAGCCTGACCAACATGGAGAAATCCTATCTCTACTAAAAATACAAAATTAGCTGGGTGTGGTGGCGCATGCCTATAATCCCCGTTACTCAGGAGGCTGAGGCAGGAGAATCATTTGAACCCAGGAGGTGGAGGTTGCAGTGAGCCAAGATCATACCATTGCACTCTAGCCTAGGCAACAAGGGTAAAATTCTGCCGTCTCAAAAAAAAAAAAAAAAAAAAAAGAAAAAAAAAAGAAAAGTTCATTGCCTGTAAGGCGTAGTTTCTAACTAAGGAAAAACTTCATGTCTTACATGTTAAATATCTGGTTCCAAGTTAAATATTATTTCCAATGACAAGTGTTTAAAATATTTTGTCTTAAAAATTTTGAGATTTGCTTTAAGATAATGAAGCAAAAAATAAGTGGGGGCAATTAAGACTGACAAAAAGTTGATATTATTGAGACAGGGTCGGGGTGCAAACATCTATTATACTATTCTTTCTACCTTCGTGTATATGAAACTGTCCATAACAACTTTTTTTTGACAGTTTGTCTGTTGTCTTTTCTGATCCTGTTTTCTAAAAGTATATATAGACCTCCCACCTCCCCTGGAGTCTATCTGGACTCCCACCTTTCCTGTGACACATACCTCTCTCCTGCATCATCACCCCTTTGGCTAAGTACTTTGGGAGAGTACAGACTGGGGTCAGGGAAGGGGAAGTCAGATAATAAAAAAAAGTTGAAGATGTTTCTTATCTGGCTAGGTGATGAAATAAACTTTTCAAGGGTGAAGGTTGGGGAAAAATATTGGTCACATCAGGATAGCCATGGATGTGAAGGAACATGGCTAATTTACACAGAAATCACAGTTAGTTTAATGTTGACCCAACAGTGACTGGTCCTCAAAAACAAATCTGCCTCAAGAAAGCTCACCTGTCTCTGTACATAATCAATAGCCCGGCTAGCAGCATCAGGGTTGGTTCCATTGTAGGTCTTATACACTTTCTGAATGCTGCGATCAACCTCATTTTCCACCTGAATCAGAACAAAGAATTCAGTCCCTCAAAAATACTAGCAAAAGTAACATTAGTCAAGGCTCCTACTAAAATACTTACATGAAATGTTTGCAAGTTGCCAGATCTCTATGAATTTCTTGTAACGTTTTCTCCCTTCCTGCCTTCATCTTCATATAGATATAGATGAAGGCAGGAGGGAGAAAACTGACAGGTAAAAATTCAGACATATACCACACAGATTAAAGCATTCAAAGAGAAGACTGTGTGCAAAATGGCAGGCTAACAATGTATCCAAAAGGGAGAACAGTTGAGGCTTGGGATAGATGTCCTAAATTATAAATGGATGCCTTCCTTTTACAAATAAGTTTCTCAGAAGACTACTCATTTTCCTGTCCTAAAGGAGGTAAAACAAAACAACTCTGAAGCTCCTGTAAGATACTTTTAGGACAAATGCCAACATTATTTCCATTTTATTTATTCTGTTTAGAGTTGGTTAAATGTGCAAAAGTAATCAGGGTTAAAAACATCAGTCCTTAGAAGTGGCACTTAATGAAAAAGCTGCTGTTCAATGTATTGCAAAAAGGAGACAGGAAACAAGCTGCATAGCTTATTGCTGCCAATTACTAAAATGGCAAGCAAGTATCATTTAGTAAAGTTTGCTTGTACCAGATCCTCCTTGCCCCTCTGAGGACTGGACTTATCTGGTAATTACAACAGTAATAAAATAAGTCCATAAAATTGATAACCAGATCATAGGTAGGGACATAATCCATTGCATTTTTTTTTTTTTTTTTAGCACAGCTTTACAGTACCTTACGTATCAATGATGTGAAAATTAACTTGGCATATTATGTCCTTGACTTAAAACCATTAAGTTATAATGAGAATGAGTCTATTATGTCTTTACCATGCCTCTAAAATTATGCCCATATTAATTAATTTAAAGCAGCCTATTTAGCCTGAAGTGGTACTAGAGGTAGACAGCAAAATCAGGCAAAATAGAAAGGAAGGAATGGTGAAATGACTAAAAAAAATGAAGGGCAAGAAAGGAGTGCTGGCCCCAGCTGCCTTGGTGTTCTAAGTTGGCAGGACCCCTTGTTCCTCAGGACAGGGGTGGAAGGTGGGATCACAACTCACAGCATCTTTTTCTATGTTCAGGACCAAGGCATTTTTTAAAGAGACAATGGAAAACGAAATCCTGAGTTTGGTTCTCTAAAGCAGAAATCAGAAAATTATGCCTCCCCTCATATAGGCAATCTATGTGCTGAGGAAATCTGAACAAACTTCTCAGCTAATTATTCATTTGCAGCTATAAATACCTATAATCAAGAACAATACATATACAATACTCTGCTATATTAAATGTGGTGAGGAGTCTTGATATGTAAATATATGGCAATTAACTTTAGATATTTAAAATATAGATTAAACAAGTGAGGCAAAAGAAAATGTTTACTCTGATAAAATGAATGTGTTCTATTTTAATTGAAACACTTAAACCACCTTTTAAGGCATTATGTGAATTACAATAGACAACATACCTTTGCTCTGTAAACATATCCCAAAACCACTACAACAACTTCTGTGACAAAAACCAAGAGCAGGATGATGACAAACTGTAAGAAAACATTGTTTAAAATTATATACAAATGAAAAAATAACTTTAAATACACTCTTGATTAAAAAAACTTATCAGAGATAATTGCTAGAAGTTTAAATGCTAACTTTGTTCCAACTGTAAGAGCCAAAGAGTCTCAGGTTCAAGAATAGAGTAGAGTAGACTAAACACTCCCGCGTGTTCTGACAACACATCTTACCGTGGCAAGTCCACAGCGACTTTCCCGGATTGTGGCACAGCAGCCAATTAGCCCAATGATGAAAAGCAGGGCTCCTACAGCTATGATCACTACAGCAGGGATGAGCGTGTACACATCTTCAAAGAAGTGGTCATAGTCATCATAAGTGATGAAGACATAGGCTCCCACATAGCATAAAATGCCAGCTGCTCCCTGTAGAAAACAAAGTCAGTACTGGTCTCTAAGCACTGCTGGTAAAAATTTCCTATTATTGCTTAGTATGGTATAATTTAATGAGAGTTACCGTAACTGTTATAGACTTTTTTCAGTGAAGCTGAAAAGTCTTCTATGATTCCTTATTCAGAGCATTTCTATACTAAAGTTAAAAAGTTATCCACACTTCACCTACTTTTCAATAATTGATGGTTCAGCTAGGACCAAGAAACCATAACCAAAAAATAATGATGATGACACACACCTACACATCCCTAAAGGCTTACTGTAGCTCAATTCCACATCCAATACGGGTCAGTATGGTGGCAGGGGGATCCTTGCTCACTGCAGTTACCCTCAATAAGTGGGGAAATGTGGTAGATATGACAGAGCTTGGATTTGAACTCAGGCAATCTGACTCCAGAATCTGCACTTCTAATCTCTATCTACCCCACCTCAGGGAAAAGAAAATAAACCAACTAGTGAGCATGATACCCATCCCACTTCCAAACATCTTGCTGTCCTAGAGACAGTGAAATGGCAAAGCTAGAGGGCTCAGTCATTAAAGAACATTATAAGCCCTCTATTAATTATTTAGAATGGTGGTTCTCAAACTTTCAAGTATATAGGAATTGCCTGAGGATCTGAATAACATGCAGATTGATTCAGGAGATCTGGGGAGGACCCTGAGAGTCTGCATTTCTAACAAGTTCCCAGGTGATGCTGGTGCAGCTTCTTCTTGGAGCACACTTTGAGTAACAAGGTATTAAAGACCTAAAGGGAGAGTGAACACACAAAGGCATGCGATAGGTGTGCCTTATTTCAGCTGCTTCTCCAGGCTTCATTCTCCAGCTGCAGAGTCTTACTTTCTCCGCTATTGTCAATTTTGCTATCTTTGGGTACCAGCTCTGTGCTGACAGCCCAATGCCACTGGCTTATATGCAAACAAGCAAATGCAGTGTCAGAGTAAGTGTTAAAACATTTGGTTACCATTTGTATAAAAATGAGTTATCATTTATAGAGTACTGTGAAACTTTCACAAGAAGTATTTCATCATCCTTTTAAATTTAACATATAAATCATCTTCAAACTAGAAACAGCTGCCACAATGATATTGGAAATATCATTAACTTCTCTGAACCTGAAAACCCAGCTCATTTAAGTTTATGAAATTCAGTAAGCTTGGGGATCATCAGTATATTTTCTTACACTAGGCCATTAGGATCACTGTCAGATGAGGAAGAAAAAGACTCCATTTATGTAAATTTGGGAAAGTAACTTGGTTTTTTAAAATGTAACATGAACTTTTTAAAGTTAGAAGACAACTAGAATAATGAAGGCAATTTTAAAAAACATCATTTTAAAACTCTCTTCCTCTGGCTTCCAAGAGGCCCCACTGCTGGTTTTCTTCCTACTTCCCCAGCTGATCACTTTTTCATTCTCTTCACGGACTCTGAGATGTTAGTGATCTCCAGGGTTCTGTCTTCAGCCTTATTCTTGAGTCATTCTCTGGGCTCTCTGTGGGCTATAGCAGCTATGGCTTCATTAGTCATTGTAGCTCACTACCTGAGCTATCATCTCAGACCTACACATTTCCATCTGCAAGTTCCAGAGACACGCCATCCTCAACCTGTCTCAAACCCTTTCTGCCTTCCTGCCCAGCCCATCTAATCTTCCCTTACATTCCTATCATAGCAAAAGGTACCAGACATCTAATTTTTCTGGTCAAACATCTGAGGATTAACTTTCCTTGCCCCACCTCTATAGCCCATCAATCACAAAACTTCAAGTTTACTTCCAAAACATTATTTGAATACTTCAACTCCTCTTCAACCCCACTGCAGTGCTTCTGTCTTAATTTGGGCCTATCCCCCTAAATCTTATTTATTGACTCTCCCTGCATCTTAATACATTCTTTATACTACCAGGGTTATTTTTATTAAAAATACAAACCAGATCGACCAGGCGCGGTGGCTCACGCCTGTAATCCCAGCACTTTGAGAGGCCAAGGCGGGCGCATCACAAGGTCAGGAGATCAAGAACATCCTGGCTAACACGGTGAAACCCCATTTCTACTAAAAATACAAAAAATTAGCCAGGCGTGGTGGCAGGCGCCTGTAGTCCCAGCTACTCGGGAGGCTGAGGCAGGAGAATGGCGTGAACCCAGGAGGCGGAGCTTGCAGTGAGCCGAGATCATGCCACTGCACTCCAGCCTGGGCAACAGAGCGAGACTCTGTCTCAAAAAAACAAAACAAAACAAAACAAAACAAAACAAAGAACAGACCAAGGCATAGCCTTACTTAAAATCAGGATGAGGCAAGTGAGTCCCCGATGAACCAAGCTGTTCCTCTTTTCAGCCTCAGATCTCATTACCCCTTGTGAACCATGAACAATATAGAACTGTTATACTGAAATGGACCATATATTCTTTCATTTCTTTGCCTCTGCTGTTCTCTCTAGAATGCTCTCTTCAAATGCCTGGGAACTCCTTGTCGCTCATTAAGGTGAAGCTTAAATGCTACCTCTTCCTTTTGGAAGCCATTCTTGACCATTTCAGGCTGGATCAGCTGCCCTTGGTGGACACACACATCTCCCAGTACATGGTTCTAACAGAATATTTATCAAAACGGTTGCAATTATAGCTATACCTGTCTCAACACACCTTGAGAGCACAAATTATACCCATCTGTCCTTCACCCTTGTATCATCTAGAACGGTGCTTGGCAGACAGCAGGTATCAGTTAAAATGTATTGAGTACAACTCATCTTACCCCTTTCCCTTGAAATCACCCTCCCAACTCTATCATAAGCTTTGGTTTGTATTTGCTTTGGTTTATATTTGTATTTGTTTGTATCTGGTTTCTCTTCAGTTCAATGCTTATAGCTTTTACTTCACTATTCAAACATTTGGCAACTTAATCCAGCTTGCTGAATTCTGATGGCCATTACATCTGGAATATATTAATATATCATAAATATCTGTCATAAATATAAATGCTGTACTTACAGCAAACTGTTCAAAGGTTCTCAGAGTTCACTGACATTATTTGCTTTTGGGGCATAGTACTAAAGAATGTACGTGAGCGCAAAAGTTGGCAGGGGGAAGAAGAGAAATAGCTTATTTTAATTTGGGTGCATTTATTACAGAAGTATGTCAACTACTTAACACTCTTACCAAATACCCCTTTTTATTGACTACTTGTGTGATATATATTCACATACATGTACACACACACATTTTGCTAAATAGTATCAGTCCTCAAGCTAAATTAGAAGCAATCCAAAGTGTAAATTAATCAAATTTTGTTATTTATTTTCACTAGGCATTTCTCTATCCTTTAATGTTATAGCTTTTTTTTACTCTAAAAGGCAGT
The DNA here is from genome assembly GCF_008728515.1 of Papio anubis. Lineage (NCBI taxonomy): Eukaryota > Metazoa > Chordata > Mammalia > Primates > Cercopithecidae > Papio > Papio anubis. The sequence continues at coordinate 111,973,292 of NC_044982.1, read as the reverse complement.
ATTTATTTCTTACAAGGCTTGAGTCAAAATGAATTCCATTCCTGAGCCTTCGGTACACTTACCAAAACTTCGCTAGTTTTAGCCTATGTAAATTTGAATGAAAATAAGAGAAAACTGGAGGACATATATACTTAACAATTAACCTGAAGCATAGTTCACTGATGAACTACTTGCATTTTAGACATAAAATGATGAGTTTTCAATCTAAAGAGGTTCCTATGAGACGCACACTTAGTGCTGCTTGGAGATGGGCCAAGGGAAACGTTTCCTCTGCTGCCACCGCCATTCCTCACTAAAAGAGGCACTCATCTGAAACTGAGACTACAAGAAAGCAGAAAAACCAAGAGAGACAACCAGATGTACAACAAATGCAATGGAGGGCTGTGAGGAGATGCCATTTGTAAAGCTGCCTCTTCTTTTCTGATAGACTCTAGAACAGTTTTTTTTTTGCTCCCAGGCTGCAACCAGTCAACATCCAAGTCACACAACGAGATGAGAACATAACAAAGCTCAATTTGGCAACATATAGTGAAACGAACTTACTAGTTGCACACACCAAAGAGGAAACTGCACTGATTGCTGATATGAAACTATATACATCAAACTGCTTATAAATAGAGGATGTGTTTCCTAAATTGAAAACAGCTTCAAATTTTGCTTTTACTGAAATATGTATATGGTGCTTATATCTTAAGCTGTATAATGAACAATTATGAAATGACACTGGTTACTCTGAAAATATAGAAGAGGTATCCCAGTAGTGGCTGAAGACCTAAAAACAGCCAAAAGTAACTGCTGTAATGATATCCAACCGTCAATATGAAAAATACTCAAAAGAACATGGGAAACAGTATGGTAAATGGAAGAGAGGTTCTAAGAAATTCCTAACTAGTTTGCATAGGGACTTTGTAGTCCCTCAGATTTTTAATGCAGAAATTGTGGCTATCAGAAAAGCTATATAAAACGTGAGCTTAAATTCTTCTTTTGAAGGGCCACGACGGGATTGAGATCTATCAAAGGATCTGAGCTTTGCCAATAAAGCAGCTGCAAAGGAGGGGTATGGGGAGGAGGGAGGTGCAACAGAAGAGGAGATGAAATGTAGAACTTGGAAGCAGCTGAACTGCTTTAGTCACCACTGAGAAAATCTGAGCCTATAAGGAGGATTTGTGCCAGGACAGTATACTAAAAATATTCATCCTTTTTACAAAGAAGTGAAAGGAAATTTAGGCAAAAGGCTGAGGTCTGAAATTACAGAAAGAATAATTTTTTAAAAACCATTCTTTATCTTTTAATAAGCCTATCCTCTAAATTAAGTCACAAAATTTTAAAACTTTAGGAGAGCCAATGCTTTTCCATTGAGCTGTTTCTCTAAAAAATAAAGCCATCTTGTTATAAAATTTTGCAAGTGTATGAGTTCCAAAAGTATGATACTTCATTTTATGCTTTTACCCTTCCTCTACATATGCGCAAATGTGAAATCTCTTAAAGAGATTTGTTATATGAGATTGCTTTTTCCATAGCTAAGAAACTATTTTTTTTTGGGGGGGGGGTAATTTTCAAATATTCTATGAAAGAGAAAAGTAGGTAAAATGTTAAAATCTGGGCCGGGCGCAGTGGCTCACACCTGTAATCCCAGCACTTTGGGAGGCCAAGCTGGCAGATCATCTGAGGTCGGGAGTTCGAGACCAGCCTGACCAACAAGGAAAAACCCTGTCTCTACTAAAAATATGAAATTAGCTGGGCATGGTGGCACATGCCTGTAATCCCAGCTACTCAGGAAGGCTGAGGCAGGAGAATCACTTGAACCCGGGAGGTGGAGGTTGCAGTGAGCTGAGATCGTACCACTGCACTCCAGCCTGGGCAACAAGAGCAAAACTTGATCTCAAAAAAAAAAAAAAAAAAAAAAAAAAGTTACAATCTGTAAAACTATTAAATTCCTTCATTTTCATCAACCACAGTGTAACTTGCCATTGGAATGTGGCAATAATAAAAATGAAACAGATTTGCTACAAGTGGGGAGATAAGGTAGCTCTGTTGCCACAAGTATACCTATATGGAGATTTAGAAATGTGAAGGTGAAAGCATCCCACAGCACATTTTGGACGAAGCTGAAGCAAAGAATAGAAGTGAGTTTCTTGCAGTGGTATGTAGTAGACTTTGATGATGGTTCATGTCTAGAACTGGCAAGAATCAAGACAATGTAAAGACAAGGCACCATCTGGACTTTATTCATCTAAAAGCATAGTGCCTGACAAATTCTTGCTTGCCTGTGTGAACTGCTCCTTTGGAGCGATTTTTGCCAAAGAATCAATTAGTAAAGTAGAAGTGACTGGAGTGTTGAGAGAAAGGAAAAAAATCAAGAAGCAAAAGACTGAGCAAAAATTGTTGTACTCTAGACTTCGTAACAAAGCAGGTCTTAAAAGCAAAGGGGAAAAACAGGCAGGAATCCATCTTATGCATATGTCTTTTTAACATTTAATCCAGAGTTTCCTATACTGTCCTATTATTTTTCATATACCTCTTTTCTCTCCTGGGAAGAATCATTGGTAATTCCATAGAGTGGATTTCTGAAAGCTTCCCCAGACTCCACCCTTATGCTATTACAAGTATCTTAAAATCATCTTAAATCCTTTAGCATTCTACTTGCCGTAATGTATATTCTCTAATTCAACCAGGCTTTCTTTCACCTCCAACTTAATCTGACAGAATAGTTTATGGCACTAAACACAACTACTTCTTATGTAAGTCCACTACCAGTATGTATCATTTACTCTCCTACCAATTCTCAAGGAAAAAGAAAGGCCATTCCAAAGACTCCAAATCCTCTTTCAGAAATTAAAGCTACTCTTACCAAGAATTTCTGAAGCTATTAAATAATATCATTTTCTACCTAACAAACTGATCAACAGTAAAGTTAAGGAGTATTCAAAGATGTGTGAGGGTGCAGAGAGAAGGGCCCTCAGACAGGCAGGAACACAAACTAATAGAGAATCATCTTTTTAAAGCAATCTGTCAATACATATCTGCCTCAGCATTGATGCCTATATACCTACTTATTCCACTTCCAGGAATCTATCCTTAAGAAAGTTAGTCAGAAACACAGATTTGTATAAAAGGTAATTAATCGAGATGTTATAATGAAATTGTGGCTGCAAAAATGAAAATTAAAAAGCCCAGGTATTCAGAGGTGTGTTTGCATTCAGCCCTGAAATTTTCTTAAAGCATCATTTAATAATATAATTGTGGTGTGATCGGGAAAAAACACATATACCACATATTAGAAACAAACCAAAATGCTAATATTGGTTGTCTCTCGGTGGTAGAACTATGGGTGATATCAGTTTGCTTTTTAAAATACTTTTTAGTGTCTTCTTTAAAATATATTACTTGAATAATTAGAATAATAGTTAAAATTATGTCTGAAATTGAGGCTTTGCTGTTCTCTCACCAATGAATTAATTCCTGGATGTGTCCTTAACCAACCAAACACAGACACCTCTTACATCCTAAATATTTTAGGCACCTCTGCCAATCTCTCCCACTTACCACTTTTCTCAGGTCTGTGTGGCTTTGACTCATCCTGTACATGTTTTCTGATTATCTAACACAATTTTCAATGTACATTATGTTCCTTTTCTCGTATTACTTTTCAAGGAGACAAGTTTTTTTTTTAAGTCCTACTTAAATTGGGGTGTAAAGTTTTGTGTTTTTTTAGCTCACCACTACAGTAATGAGAAAATTATTTTATTTATTTATTTTTTTTGAGACAGGGTCTCGCTATGTTGCCCAGGCTGGCCTCAGACTCCTTCGCTCAGGGGATCCTCCCATTTCAGTCTTACTTGTAGCTAGGATTACAGGCATGTGCCACCATGCCTGGCTAAGAGTTTAAGTTTAAAGTTCTGACAAGCCACTGTTACCATCAACATCACTATTACTATTGCCATTATTCTTAAATAAGAAATATTTTAATCATTTTTACTGCTATTACTCTGATGATATACCAAAGGTCATGCTCCTCAATTCTGCCTTATTTTCACCTTTTCTCTATTTGGTTTTTCATAATCATTATTAATCCAGCTTAACAAAGTTGTTCTATTTCATCCAATATCTACTGGCTGAACAACTCAAAAGTTCGGGTGGCAAAGAAACTGGAGATTAACCAATTGCCATTGCCAAACAGCATGGAAAATGGCTGTTTCCAGATGGTAGGGCTCCAGAGGTTATCTGAGAAGCATGAAATTTAAATATGTATTTTCTCTGAGACCCTCTGTTACCCCACCCTACTCTAACTGTAAAAAGAGTCCACTACAGCATCATAGGAGCCTAAGGAGCTTAACCTTTGTAATGCTAGAGTTCATCCATGCTTGGATTACGTGTTTAATCAATAGCAACAACAATGTAAGTTATAAAATGTCAACATATATTCTAGAACCCCTTCAGTAGATTAAAAACAACACATAAAAAAGATAATTTTTCTTATCTATTAACTCTGCCTAACTACTAAAAGGAACACAGTGAGGAGAAGGAAGAGGAAGAAGATACGTTAACATTTTTCAATAAAGACTTACTTGAGACCAGCCATGAGTAAGATTTCTGGGGGAAAGGTGCACATAGAAATTTAATTCGATGAAAAGTCTACCCTCTCTCCCCATTAGTTGTCAGACTACAGGGACTGTGTTTACTCTATTTCTCAAAAACAGGTCAAAGGTAGATATTCAACATGCATTTACTCATGAATGATTCTTAGTACACCTGTTTGGTCTAAGTACAAACTTTATGGAATACATTTTCTGAAAAAAAATCAAACAAGCCTAACCTGAATTAGATCTTATGGAATAAAATTCATTAAATTATTTCAAAGCATGATAAATATCCTAGAAAGCTAATAACCCATTCCTTAAACTGCAACTACAGAGAGCGCCCCTGCTGATTCCAAGTTCTAAATGATTACTCAGGACCACAAGGCTTTTTGGTCAGTGGACAGGTGAGTAAGAATATAGTAAGAGTGGAGACATTCATTTTCTTAACTGTTGAAGACAAACTAAGACACATACACTTCCTATTATGTACTTGCTTCCTGACAAGTTAGATTTTCTTCTAGTGAACTGAAAACAACCATGAAAAAGCAAAGTTAGCTGAAGGTGTGTCCCATGACATATTCTTTGTCAGAGCAGTCATTCATAATAAGAGAAATACAGGAAGTAGAGAAACAAATTCCAGGATATCAGATGCAGGTTCCGGTTTGAAAATATCATATTACCACCTCGAAAGTGTAGGATGTGCTGGAAAACACAAAGTATGTACAAGATTTGTGACAAGGGAGAACCACACTTGAAATACTTCATTATAATGTTGTATTTTTTAAACAAAAGCATGATGGTATAAACCTCTTAGTAATCTGAACATAGCAAGTATACTTTTGCCTTACAGTCTATAGCCTGTTCCTTCAGTTCTGAATCCCCACAATCTCCCAACCTCTTCCAAATCACCCAAGTCAGCAACTTCTTATACTCCAGATTTTTTTGCCAACATAAAGCACCACCCAATCACTTTATCACATCACCCTTTAATTCTCTGCATAACACATCTCTCTGATCATTTTTCTTCTTTATTTTTGTGTGTCTTGTTTCACCGGAAAGTAAGTTCTATAAGAATACAGATTTTTCACTGTCTTTTCATCATTTATCAACAATATAAGCACAAAGCAGGTGCTCAAACATTAGTGTTATATTTGTTTAGCAAAGCAAATTTTCCTTAATTATATACATTCACAGACATAAGTTGTGATAAGTTTTATTTATTTATTTATTTATTGAGATGGAGGCTCTGTTGCTCATGCTGGAGAGTAGTGGCTCGATCTTGGCTCACTGCAAGCTCCGCCTCCCGGGTTCATGCCATTCTCCTGCCTCTCAGCCTCCCGAGTAGCTGGGACTACAGGTGTGTGCCACCATGCCCGGCTAATTTTTTGTATTTTTAGTAGAGACGAGGTTTCACCATGTTAGCCAGGATGGTCTCCATCTCCTGACCTTGTGATCCGCCCGCCTCGGCCTCCCAAAGTGCTGGGATCACAGGTGTGAGCCACCGTGCCTGGCCGACAAGTTTTATTTTTAAAGGCAGGATAAGTTTTAAAGGTTCCATATGGCTTTCAAATACAATTTATATGTATAAAGTACTTCATATGAATGAATGATGGTTAGTGAAGGTGCCATGTTCCAAAGCTATTTCTAAAGCATTTATTTAAAAGGTATGTGACTTTTTTGTGGTACTTCCCCCACTCTACAGGTGTCTCCACAGTGTTATACTATCACCTCTCAGATGAAAAGCAGCAACCTAAATAGATATTTAAGATTATAAATTCTATAAGCACGGACAAAGTTTTCTGTTCCAGTCCCTGTAATGCCTAAAATAAATATGAGCAAAATAGGTATTAGTCAATTAGCTTTTCTAATAGGGTTTAAAAAAAAAAAGTAATTTGTATAACATAGGACTCGATTAAATAATCAATTAATTTACCAGAATAAAAACTTAATGGTAGGAAGTACTGATTTAAACTTGTTTTAGGCGAGCCCTCTTTGGTCAAATTAAATGACTTACCAAATTAAAAATCCTATCTGACCTTGGTACAAAGGTACAGTTTACAGAATAGGCTAATGACTATTTAATACAATAGCCTTGGCTGGGCGTGGTGGCTCACGCCTGTAATTCTAGCATTTTGGGAGGCCGAGGCACGCAGATCACGAGATCAGGAGTTCGAGACCAGCCTGGTCAATATAGTGAAATCCTGTCTCTATTAAAAAATATACAAAAATTAGCCGGGCATGGTGGCACACACCTGTAGTCCCAGCTACTCAGGAGGCTGAAGCAGGTAGACTGCTTGAACCCGGGAGATGGAGGTTGCAGTCAGCCGAGATCGTGCCACTGCACTCCAGCCTGGGCAACAGAGTGAGACTTCATCTCAAAAAAAAAAAAAAAAAGCCTTTAAAATTTAGTCATTTACCTCAAACATTTCTAACCTTCTTCAATAAATCCTCATGGGTCCAGCATGAATACACTTACATTTAAAGCCTTATCACTCCATAAAAACAGAGATCCAAGTTGATACAAGTTGTACATCCTTTCACTTGTCCAATATTATCTTTCAAGCTACAAATCCTAATATTCTAGAATTTGGTGAGAAACTGTCTTGGACTGTTTTCTGTTACTTAGAACAGAATACCTGAAACTGGGTAATTTAAGAAATTTTTTACATAATGGAGGCTGAGAAGTTCAAGGTCAAGGGGCCGTATCTGGTCAGAGCCTTCTGCAGAGTCCTGAGGTGGCCCAGGACATCACACATGGTAAGGGGGCTGAGCAAGCTGGCTCAGGTCTCTCTGCCTCTTCTTATAAAGCCACCAGTCCCATTCCCATGAAAACCCAATAATCCATTAATCCATGAATGGATTAATCCATTCATGAGGGTAGAGCCCTCATGACCCAATCACCCCTTAAAGGCCCCACCTCTCAATACGGCCACGTTGGGGATTCAGTTCCAACATGAATTTTAGAAAGGACAAACATTCTAACCATAGCAGGAGTTCCCTATTTCCATTAAAACAAATTCCAGGATTTTAGAAATGACTGTTTCCGCTTTCGGTTTGTGCCTTTCCACAGTAACATTATTACAGCATTGTTCCAAACTATCTACACCAAATCAACAGTAACGATTTTAGCTGTCAGATAATTTACAGCCTGAGTATTTCAGGTATATATCTATCTCCATGTCACAGCTCAATGAACAAACTGACAGCTGAATCAGGATATCAAGACATAAGAAAGTGTAGTTTAAAGGTCTTGCCAAAGCAATTAAACTTTGACCCTTGTTAACAATCAGCCATTACCATCTGACAGTTAAGAGCCAGTGCAACATAGTTTTTATTGCCTACAGTTGCCCAAGGGAACCCAGGTAAACATTTGATATGCTCTATGGAGAGTATGTTTATTCTTCCACTTATATATCTCAAGGCATTAAAAGGAGGGAGGGGCCACTATATAAGAATACATTTATTAAAACTGAAGAATGCATTACAAACTCCCAGGAAGAACCTTTTAACATTTTTTAATGTACTTCCTCATAATGACTTAATTCAAAAGAAAACAAAGTGTCATGTAAATTCTGGTACAGTTTCTAATTTTAGCAATGTTAAAATTGGCATGCTTTAGAGAAGTGATTCTAACAAGTTTCTTCTCTTTACAAATCTTTTGAAATCACACTTTGTCCTAACACCACAGTCTCTAGAGTATGGGACGACCTGGGTTTGAACGCAGGCTGTACCACACCTTGGGTGTGCTTAGCTCAGTCAACCTTAATGTTCTCCTCTAAAATATACATAATATTCCCTGCTAGATGGGAAAGCTGTGAGGATACACCATGTAAACTGTTTAGCACAGTGCCTGGGGTGTAGTAACTCAAATGTTAGTTGCCATCACCCATCATCATCAGATTCCCACAGTTAGTCCATAAACTAATACTTTCTTGGGAGACATACCTAATGCTGTTTCCTCATTAGTTACGTAGCACTGTGCTACATGTGCCCCCAGCGTATCTGCTTAACTTCCTTAACACAACTCACAAAAACTTTACTACCCTACTAACTAAGACAAAGGGTATTTTTACTAAACATTACCACTTCAGTCTTGGCAATAACCCACTATAAAAAGCACCACAGAAGTTCAAAATAACTTTCTTCACTGGAATAATAGTACATACACTTACACAATATCCAGAGATTCAGAGGAATCACTTAGAACTGATATTTGAGTAAATAAAAATCTAATTTAAAGAAAATGGTTACTATAGTTCCAATATTTTGTTACACGAACAATTCCAGTCCCTGAGCTTGAATAACCTAAAATTCACCTAATATTCTTCAAAATCAAATAGTTATGGCCATAAATTCACAAGGAATTGTAAAGAGTACAGAGCCACATCTTTGCCTCTTAGGTAGCTTACTAGCTAACAAAGTGTTCCTCATTTGGGGACCCCTGAAAATTATTTTTCCTTTTAAAAAACTCTGTAACTCTACTAAATAAATAAATAAATAAAAAAGAATACACGGTGCTTGGTTTTCTGTTCCTGCATTAGTTTGCTGAGGACGATGGCTTCCTGCTCCATCCATGTCCCTGCAAAGGACATGATCTCATTCTTTTTTTGTGGCTGCGTGGTGTCCCATGGTGTATATGTGCCACATTTTCTTTGTCCAGTCTACCACTGATGGCCATTTGGGTTGGCTCCATGTTTTTGCTGTTGTGAATGGTGCTGCAGTGAATATATGTGTGCATGTGTCTTTATAACAGAATGATTTACATTCCCTTGGGTATGTACCCAGTAGTGGGACTGCTAGGTCAAATGGTAGGAGAACGTCATATAATTTCTACATGCCAAGAAATAGTATTCTTCTTTTCATTTGTTTTCCAGTCATTTAGAAATGTAAATACTATTCTTGGCTCTCAGGTTGTAGAAAAACAGGTAGCTAACCGTTTTGTGCTCTTGGACCAGAGACTGCTGACTCCTGGTTTACAACGAGATGCTATGAGAGTTAATGACTTAAGCATTGTAGAAAATATTTCTCTTTATGGAATAAAAAATGTTATGGATGCATAAGTAGCAGTAGGTATATAGATACGTATTAAATTAGCAAAAGATGCCCTTATAATGGTCAGATTCACAAATCATGCCACATCTTCAAGGAGGAGACTGATACGACTTTTGCTAATGGAACTGGTTCTACACGTGCATTTCATTCTGCACAATAAACTCAAGAAACTGAAAAAATGAAACAAAATAAATAAATAAATAAGCCTGTAACTCAAATTAAAGTATATGAAACACTGCTCTAATTGGAAAAGAAGAAATCACGAAAATCCCAGTGTCGCCTGGGTGGTTGCGAACAGGTACTACCTCTCAGTTAGGACTCTTCTCTTCACACACAAATGCCCTGAAGGACTCTGGCAATACAAGTGTGTAGTAAGTGCTTTTAAATATATAACCATCCTTTTATGAGACAGCTGTTTTATCCCTTGTTGGGGGGTCGGGGGAGGAGGAAAGATTCTTTCCAGAACAGGTGTGCATATGCGTGGGAGGGAGGAGCTGAATGGGGACCAGTGATGATGGGGAGGAGGAAGAGGCACAGAGTATGGTTAACCGGAATGTTCAAGGAGTGCTTTGGCGACTCTGGACAGAGCAATCTGTCCAGGGCACTCAAGTGTTTAAGGAAATGACGAGTTTAGAGGGGCAAGGTGATTTGGGATCAGACTGAGGACTTCAGCTGCAAGACCGGGGGAAGGAGCTGAACCTTATTCTACCGCTGAAGCTTGTTTTCCTTATTTTTAGATCAAGTGATGTGATAGCAGAAACGTTTTAAAAGATTTATCCGGGTGCAAAGTCCAGATGGGCTGGAGGGTGGAAAGACGGATAGGAACAACATAGGTTACTATAAAAGTCCCTGGTGAAGGACCCAAACTAAGATGACATCGTTATAAACATTCCTTTCTCCGAGGGCGCACCCCCTAAAAATTCATAAGCCACCTTTTATTGAAAGTAAACTAATCACTTTCAAAACCTTGTGACATCTCCATCATATATTTAACCAAGGCTTATAATCTCACGGTTGGGTCACCCCCATGACCAAAACAAATAGACCTATGTTCTTGGTCAATGGATTATTTAGCTCCTCAAGTTGAAACCCTTCATTTTCTGGGCTGGTGACAGCCAGCCGGTTCCCCACACACAAAAGGCGTTAAGTGGAACCCTCGCCCCGACTCCGCGGCGTCCCCGCGGATCTGCCCGCCCCCGGACGGCCACTCGTCTGCGGGGCCCCGACAAAGAGCGCGGAACCTGAGCCTCTGGGGAAGATCCTATTTCGAGCCTGACGTCCTGTTAAGAGTCTGCAATGAACGCTCTCAGTCCAGCCGGCGACTCTAGGGGGAGACGGGGGCTCCTGGCACCGAGCCAGCCCGCGTGGGCCGAGCGCGAAGGCGCGGGCTGGAGGCCGTGGAGTCCCCGAGGGCCTCCCCTCGCCGTCCTCCGCGCCCGGGCTCCCGGCTTGGTCCGGCAGGGACCTCGCGAAGCGGCCTCAAACCCGGCCCTCCCCTCGCCTCAGCCGCCTGAGGGCTCGAGTGAGGCCCCCGCGCGCCCGCCCAGGCCCAGGCCCAGGCCCGGCTCGGCCCCCACGGGCGCCTTCGTTGCGGCCTCGCCCGGCCCCGCCGCCGGACCCTCGCCCTGCCCGGCCCCGCTCACCCAGAAGATGAGGTTGAGAAAGACCAGCACGGTCTTGGAGGAGGTGATGCCGCACTGGCCCATGGCGCCAGTGGCCCGCGAAGGCCCGGCCCGGAGAGCGGGGCTGCGCTCACCGAGAGAGCGGCAATGGCGGCAGCGCCTCCTCGCTCGGAACTGCACGGCCTGCGCGGCGCTCCCCGCAGCCCCTGCGCCGTCGCGCAGCGCCGACCCCAACTAGCGCCTCGCTCCTCCGCGCAGCCGCCGCAGTCCCCTCACGGCTCCCGCGCCGCTCCCTGGCAACCGAGTCCCGCCCCCCACAGCCGGCCGCTTCAGCCAATCACCTCTGCGGAGGCTGCAGTGAGGCCACGCCTCTTAAAGGAGCCAAGGCCTCAGCCCCTTTTATTGGCCTCTGGCCGCCCTTGGATGCAGATGCTCCGTGGGGAGGTTCTGGTGGACCAAACCCACTCTCCTCCTATGACTTACGTTTACTATGCCACCCTTACAGATGACTCAGAGTGATTCAGAGCCCTCTGAGTGCTATCTTTCTACCTAGCCCATTCTCCCCTAGGAAGGTTGGAGACATCTCTCCCTGACCAGAGATTCTCCTGATGGGGTTAAAATCTTGGCAGCACTGTTGGTGAGAAGTGCAAAGAACAACAACAAATACTTATGGAGAAACTTATTGTGCCAGGCGCTGGGCTATTTCTCAGAAGAGTCAGAGAGGAGAAAAGGCTGGTGATGGCGTTGGCAAGGCAGACATGTTTGTGTGGGTGAGTGGTTGGGAACAAGGTCTATTCCAGGGTAGTAAGTTTTGGACCAAGATTCGCAACGATTACAGAAACATCTCTTTGCAGTGCAACATTTCACACTCTTCCCCCAATCTCGAATCCGTCATAGCAGTTAATTATTGCGTGCTTACCCGGTACCAGGCTCCATTAGTTCATTTAACTCCCACCACAAGCCTGGATGGAAGGCACTATGGTTATCAGCCTCATTTTACTGATCAGGTAATTGAGGCTTAGAAAGGTTAAGAAGCTCGCCCAGAGCCACACATAGTAAGTGGTCTTGTGCAAAAACCACATCATCAGTCACACAATAAACTGCCTGTTTGCTTCTTTCCTGCCATTATAATCCTGCACTCCCTCCTTGACTGCGCCCTTAAGGATATCCATTTACTTGTCTTTAATCAGCTCACTCTCATGCAATCCCCCCACTCATCACTTTTCCCAGGCACTCTCAGAAGTACCTGTTCATCTCAGCATCCTGTGCATTTACACCAAGCAGCAGCAACAGCCATTTATTCACTCATCAAACTTGCTGCAAGTGTCACCTCTGTGCCTCACTGTTGTCGGTGGTGGATATTCCACTGTGAGCAAGACACATCCTTCCTTCCATGGCTTACGTTCGTTCGGGCAGAGGAGGCAGACCATAAACAAACAGCAAGTGGGTATATGACATGAGGTAGTGTTAGGAAACAATTCAGAGGAAAGGAATAGAGTGATGAGAGGAGTCCTCCCTGAGGAGAGAACACTGGAGGGGACCCAAGGGAGGTGAGGGGAACAGCCCAGAGATGAGAACAGCAAGGACAGAGGCCCTGAGGCAGGAACATAATCACTGTGCTGTAGGAAGGGGAACACAGAGAGCCTAGTGTGCTGGAGGTCAGCAAGGCCAGACCACCAACAGCCTACTACGCCAGGCGCAAGGCTTTGAGCAGACCAGTAACACCATCTAAGTGTTTCAAGTGCCATTCTTGCAATACCATGTAGGTCCTAATTAAAATTGTTAAAAAGAAAGAAAAATGATGGGCTCTCAAATATGATTCCCTTTGAACATCTGTTTTCTTGACACCCCTACCCTCTGTAAATTTCTCTCTCCGCTTTGCTCTGACTGCTTTTCCCCCTTTTCCAAAATATCTCCTTTGCATTTCTTCATCCTGTCCCTTCATCGTGTCCCTTCTCATTTCCCTGCGGAGGTCTCATCCTGTCCTTGTGCCTTCTTGAGTGGATCTCAGACCACCCCCTCCACATTAGAATCATCTGGGCCACACAGACAAACTCCATCAGATTCTCTGGGGGTGAGCCTCAGGGAATCAGTTGTTTTTCAAAAACAACCCAGGTGATTCGAATATGCTGTTGGGGCTGCAAACCACAGTTCTGAGTTTACAAGAATGGTCATGCCTCTCTTATCCTAAAAAGAAAAACCTCTCACTTAAAAAGTTCCTAAAGGAATAATCTCATCCAGTGCTTCTCAGACTTTGCCTTGCACACAGATTACCCGAGGATGCAGAGTCCAGGTGGTGGGGGTGCAGCTGGGCCCCTCTTTGTAGCCAGGGGCTGGACTTCTGCCCTTGACTCTTGCTTCCCACTCACGTTTTGTTGTTGTTGAGATGGAGTCTCACTCTGTTGCCCAGGCTGGAGTGCAGTGGTGCAATCTCCACTCTCTGCAATCTCCACCTCCCAGGTTCAAGCAATTCTCCTGCCTCAGCCTCCTGAGTAGCTGGAATTACAGGTGTCCACCACCATGCCTGGCTAATTTTTGTATTTTTAGGAGAGACGGGGTTTCACCTTGTTGGTCAGGCTGGTCTTGAACTCCTGACCTCGTGATCCGCCCGCCTCGGCCTCCCAAAGTGCTGGGATTACAGGCGTGAGCCATAGCGCCCGGCCTCACTTTTTGACTCACTGCCATGTAACACCCCTACAGTGCCACCGATATTGCTCTTGTCAATGTTACCAGTGACTTATCTGCTACCCCTTCTCTGAGGTGGCATACATCGTGGTTAAGAGCACAGGTTCGGGGACCAGGTAGCCTAGCTGGGTCCTCGCCCTGTGCCTCAGTGTCCCCATCATAGGGAGAAAGTGATGATGACATTACTTCCGTAATTATCATGTGGTTGCTGTGAGAATTAAGTGCATTCATACACATAGAGCTGTCAGAAAAGTGCCCGGCACACAGGTGCTTCGTAATCACTGGAGTTTACTATTTGCAAGACCTAGCAGTATTTGGCTCCATTGACTTCTTCATACTCAGAACTCTCCCTTTCCTTAGCTTCCATAACACCATCGTCTCTTAGTTCACTGTCTGCCTTTGCAGCAGCACCTGTTCCTTGCACCCGTTGGATGTTGGTGTCTCCCAGAGTTCTGGCTCAGGTCTTTTGATTTTCTTAACCAACCTGGGCCAGCTAACCCAGGGCACTGGATTCCGTTGCTATCCACGTGCAGGACTTTCCCGAACCTACAGCTTCAGCCCAGGACTTTCTCTCTACCCGTGTATCCGACTGCCTGCTGCGTTGCTCCAGGTGGATTCATTGATTGATTCAACACATTTATTGGTTACCTACTCTGTGCCTGACCCTATGCCAGGTGCTGGGGGGTGGTTCTAGCAACATAGTGGTTAGACTTGGGTGTGCGATGGCCCCAGGGAGCTTGCAATCCAGAGCAGAGATTCAACACTAATTATGAAATTATTGATCTAATTGCAACTGGGATAAACAATACAAAGGAGACCCTCAGGTTGCTGTGCGAGTTTATAACAGGGACCATACCATAACCTCGCATGGGGTTAACTTATATGTGTGCCAGACCCGGCAGGTCCCAAACTGAACTCCTCATTTTCCCTCAACCTGCCTCTCCTCTACCTGTGTTCCTTAGCTTCATGAATAGTCCACCTATCCTTTAACCTGGGCCAAGACTTGGATATTATGACCCACAGTCTACCTCACTGACCCCTTCTACCCACCAAGAGGATCCTTCTTACTGGAAAATTAGCCTTTCTGGGTAACTCTTGGAACTCCAAATTCCTACTGACCAGCGCTCAGAAAGTCTGATTTTACCTCCACTGACAAAGTTGCTAAGAAAGAGAGCAACTGAAGGCATGAAGTCCCTCCTAAGGAAACACAGACCCACTCTGTCTCACTGCATCTGACAGTGGCACACCTGTCTGGGGATGATGGGAGGATGGAGCACTTGTGACTTCGCTTACTGACCCCTGGCCTATAACTTGCCCTAATAAACTCTGTTCTTCAGCCTGTACTGTGTGAAGTAAAATTCACTCTGATCCATGTTGTATGATACAAAGAGTCTATCTTTTACCAAAAAAGATAAGGTTTATTCATTTTCTTTCCATTGTAAAAGCAATGTCTGCTTGTGGTGGTTTGTGCCTTTCTTTTTTTTTTTTTTTTTTTTTTTTGAGACAGAGTCTCGCTCTGTCGCCCAGGCTGGAGTGCAGTGGCACGATCTCGGCTCACTGCAAGCTCCACTTCCCAGGTTCACACCATTCTCCTGCCTCAACCTCCCGATTAGCTGGGACTACAGGCATCTGCCACCACGCCCAGCTAATTTTTGCATTTTTAGTAGAGACGGGGTTTCACCGTGTTAGCCAAAATGGTCTTGATCTCCTGACCTCGTGATCTGCCCACCTTGGCCTCCCAAAGTGCTGGGATTACAGGCATGAGCCACCGCGCCCAGCCTGGTTTGTGCCTTTCTTAGATCAGCTCTGCAGTATGATTTGGGCCATTGCAAATAATAATCATAATAACAATGCCTGCTCGTGGCCATTTGTCTTTTTTTGCATTATCCTGCGTTGGATTGCCCTACCTGTTTGGGAAGATCCCCATTGTATGAATTGTGGGGGCACCCAGACTGGAGCCTGACAGTCTTTCTCCCTGCACTCAGGCAGCTAGAACATGGCCATGTGATGGACGTTGGCAAGTCAGATGATCCTGCCCAGAAATCTGGACCTTCAGAGAGTGACGCAAAGACACAGGGACAGTAAAAGAGAGTGTTTACAGTAGCAATGCAGGCATTGAGTCTGGCAGCAGCGCCGGCTGTGTGTGCCGGGGTGGCAGTGCCGGCAGCAGCCTCCTAACCACACCATCCCTGTGGTTTGACCTTGGCTGAGATCCCTCCTGCTAAACCTTCCTCAGCTTTCAGCATTCCAAAGGATGCTGGAACTACCTAATGTTCTTACAATAAATCCTTTCCTGCTCAAGGTAGCTGGAGTCTATTTCTGTAATTTATCGTCAAGAATCCTGACGAATACAATGATTGTTATAGAAAAATCAGAAAATTCCAAAAAGTAGAAGAAAGAAAAATGTTCATTTCTCTACATCCAGAAAAAAAAAAAAACTATGAACAATTTCTCCCAGTCTTTTACTATGTACACATTTCAATATAATTGTAGTTATATGATTTTATAAAACTTTATATACTCTAACCTGATTGAAAAAGTGTTGTCTGCATTCAGAGTTTACATATATCCATTATAGAAAATTTGAGTCTACAACGAGAACAACCCAGAGATAACTATTATTAATAATCTGGTGTATTTCCTTAAAACTTTTCTCTGCGTTTTTAGAGAACACACTGATTACTCTGAATTTTTATGCGTAGTTAACTGAGACATTTTAACAGTTCCTAGATAAAAGATGACACAAAGGGGTGATGGGGATGGGTAATACCTTCCATTTGCATCGTGTATTACTCTTTACCAATTAAAAAGCCTTAATAGATTCTGGCCTTTAAAGAGGCAGAAAATCATTATGCAAGTTTCTTGGCAGTGAAAATGTATATCGTGCTGCCCCTCACAACTCCACTTCCACTGACAAAATACAGAAGACCTTTTGTTCAGCTATTTTCCTGGCACCGTGTCCCAAGCTCTTTAAAAGTCTGTCTCTTATCGGCAAGTGCTGGAACACAATAGGAGTCATTATTGTTTTTCGTGTCATCAAACATGGCAAAGATGTCGCATGAATTGTGGGATGAATTATGTAGCTTGGGAAACACTTTTCCAGGAACTGGGAAAGGAGTGGAACAGACACACAGCTGACAGGCTGAGTCAGTGGCGTGGCAAAGAGCATGGGTCCTGGGACCAACTGCTGAGATTTCACTCTTGGTTCTTACTCCTCAGGTGATCTTAGCCAAGTTCCTTTAGACTCTCCGGGCCTCAGTTTCCTCATCTGTAAAATGAGGAATAATATTTGCTGGTATAGAATGAGCACAGTGGCTCACCCGTATAATCCTAGTACTTTGGGAGGCCAAGGCGGGTGGATCATCTGAAGTCAGAAGTTCAAGACCAGCCTGACTAATATGGTGAAACCCCATCTCTACTAAAAATACAAAAAAATTAGCCAGGCATGGTGGTGCATGCCTATAATCCCAGCTACTCAGGAGGCTGAGGTAGGAGAATCACTTGATCCTGGGAGGCGGAGGTTGCAGTGAGCCAAGAGGGTGCCACTGCACTCCAGCCTGGGTGACAAAAGTGAAACTCTGTCTCAAAAAAATATATATATGTGTGTATATATACATATACACACACATATATACACATATGTAAACATGTGTATATATACACATATATACATATACACGTATGTATATACACATACACACATATACCTATATACACACATTTACACATATATACATATATACACACATATGCACATATATAATGTGTGTATATAGGTATACGTGTGTATATAATACACATTTACATATATACACATATATATACAGACACACACACACACATACATATATATATTTGTTAGTATGGCGGTCCTTCTTATCCTCAGGGGTAAGTTGCAAGCCCCCCAGTGGGTGCCTGAAGCCAAGGACAGTATGGAGCTCTATGTCTATTGTGTTTTTCATCTAATTACCAAGAGGGCTACTGAGTGACCAACGGGTGGGTGATGTATACAGCGAGGGTACACTGGACAAAGGGAGGATTCACATCCTGGGCAGGAGGGTGAGAGATATAATCATGCTGCTCTGAATGGTGCAAAATTTAAAACGTATTGTTTACTTTTGGAATTTTCCATTTTAACATTTTCAACCCGTGGTTTACCGTGGGTTTCTGAAACCATGGAAAGTACAACTGCGGATAAGAGAAGACTGCTGTATTTTCTTCAAAATGGGAGTGGTGATAAGAATACTACCGATTTCCACCGGGCGCAGCGTCCCACGCCTGTAATACCAGCACTTTGGGAGACCGAGGCGGGCGGATGACAAGGTCATGAGATCAAGACCATCCTGGCTAATATAGTGAAACCCCATCTCTACTGAGAATACAGGAAAAAAAAAAGAAAATAGCAGGGCTAATGGTGGTGGGCGCCTCTAGTCCCAGCTACTCGGGAGACTGAGGCAGGAGAATGGCCTGAACCTGGGAGGCAGAGCTTGCAGTGAGCCGAGATTGCACCACTGCACTCCAGCCTGGGTGACAGAGCGAGACTCTATCTCAAAAGAAAAAAAAAAAAAAAAAAGAATAATACCGATTTCACAGAGTGCATTTAATCCGAGAGGATTACATGAGAAAACAAATACAAAGTAGTCAGGTCTACTGCTCAGCAGCACATGACACAGAGGGCAGCCAGGTCACTGAGTTTGAGAAGCCTTAGAAGTCCTTTATGTCACAATTTGCCACTTCCTACTGTTTTTTTTTCTTTTTTTTTTTTTGAGACAGAATCTTGCTCTGTCACCCAGGCTGGAGTGCAATGGCGTGATCTTGGCTCACTGCAACCTCCGGCTCCCGGGTTCAAGCGATCCTTCTGCCTCAGCCTCCCGAGTAGCTGGGACTACAGGCATGCGCCACCATGCCCTGATAATTTTTTGTATTTTTAGTAGAGACGGGGTTTCACTGTGTTAGCCAGGATAGTCTCTATCTCCTGACCTCGGCCTCCCAAAGTGCTGGGATTACAGGCGTGAGGCACCTCACTCAGCTCCTACTTTTTTAAATTAAAATTCTTACTGGATGAAAACATACACTCAGAAAAGTACACAAACCATAAATGCATGGATTCACTGTTACACAGTGAGAGCAATTGTGAAACCACCACCTTCTCTCCTGGGCCCTTGCCGTAGTTACTTCCCAGCAAGAGCCACCACTATCCTGACTCCTAACACCAGATCAGTTTTATCTGCTTTTGAACTTTTATGAATAAAATCTTACATATGAATGAATCACGAAGAGTCATGATCTTCTTTCTGTGTTTAGCATCTTTCACTCCACATCATATTTACGGGATTCATGTATGTTGTTGCATGAAGTAGAAGTGTATTCATTTC
Organism: Papio anubis; assembly: GCF_008728515.1. Classification (NCBI taxonomy): domain Eukaryota; kingdom Metazoa; phylum Chordata; class Mammalia; order Primates; family Cercopithecidae; genus Papio; species Papio anubis. The sequence goes on along the minus strand of NC_044982.1, from coordinate 111,953,978 downwards.
TTGTGAATATTCGTATTCAATTGTATAATTATAGCACAATGAACTTATTTATTCTATAGTTGAGGGACAGTTGGATTATTTGCAGTGTGTGTTTGTTTTTATTTGTTTTTTGAGGCAGACTTTCGCTCTTGTTGCCCAGGCTGGAGTGCAATGGTGCAATCTCGGTTCACCTCAACCTCCATCTCCCGGGTTCTAGTGATTCTCCTGCCTCAGCCTCCCGAGTAGCTGGGATTATAGGCATGTGCCACTATGCCCAGCTAATTTTGTATTTTTAGTAGAGACGGGGTTTCACCATGTTGGCCAGGCTGGTCTCGAACTCCCAATCTCAGGTGATCTACCCCGCCCCCCAGCCTCCCAAAGTGCTGGGATTACAGGCGTGAGCCACCATGGCCAGGCAGTTGTTTGCAGTTTTTTAAGGCTATTTAGAGTAGTGCTGCTACGAATATTCTTGAGTCCTCTAATACATGAATGTGATATACCCTCTCACCCTTTATTTAGGTCTTCTTTAATTTCTCTCAGTAATGTAGTATGTAGTTTTATGTATCTTTTATTAGATTTATTTCTAGATATGTCTTGCTTTGATGTTATTGTAAATGGCCTCATTTTTAGAATTTCACTTTCTAATTGTTTGTAGCTATTAGTAGAAATACTACTGTTTTTGGCTGGGCGCGGTGGCTCACGCCTGTAATCCCAGCATTTTGGGAGGCCGAGGTGGGCGGATCACCTGAGGACAGGAGTTCGAGACGAGCCTGACCAACATGGCAAAACCCTGTCTCACTAAAAATACAAAAATTAGCTGGGTATGGTGGTAGGCGCCTGTAATCCCAACTACTCAGGAGGCTGAGGCAGGAGAATCTCTTGAATCCAGGAGGAGGAGGTTGCAGTGAGCCGAGATCGTGCCATTGCACTCCAGCTTGGGTGACAGAGGAAGACTGTCTCAAAAAAAAAAAAAAAAAAAAATTAAAATAAAGATATACTACTGCTTTTTTGTATATAGAGAGGATATCCAGAAACCTTGCTAAATTTTATTGATTCTAAGGGTTTGTATGTAGATTAAAAAAAAAAAATTCTTTAGAGATGGAGTCTCACTATGTTGCCCAGGCTGGAGGACACTATTCACAGGCATGATTGTAGTACACTGTAACCTTGAGCTCCTGGGCTCAAACGATCCTCCTGCCTCAGCTCCCAAGCATTGGGACTACAGGCACATGCCACTGTGCCAGGCTTTATCTGTAGATTAAAAAAAAAAATTCCTATGTATATAATCATGCTGCCTATGCATAACAGCAACTTTATTTCTTTTTTTCCAATACATAAGACATAATATTTTTATTTTTTTCCAGCCCTATTGCACTGGTAAAATCCAAGCACAATGTTGAATGTAAGTAGAAATAGCATGTCTTCTTGATTTATTTCTAATATCAGAAGAAAACATTCAATATTTCACCACTCAATGTGATGTTTGCTATAGGGCTTTTGCAATGCCTTTATAAGATTATTTTTAAAAATTACTTTGTTTGCTAAGAAGTTTTTTTATTTTTAAACCATGAATGAGTATTGAATTCTATCAAATACTTCTTCTGCAGAGTGAGACTCTGTCACAAAAGAAAAAAAACAAACAAACAAAAATCCCTCCTTGCAGGGATATAGACACGTTCAACAGCATCTCAGCTGAACTGCCTACTAAAGCAAAAATTCTTCTGTAGAAAGACTACCTGACTTTAATGAATGGCCCTGTAACCTGAGGGGAGAAGGGAGAGGAAAGAAAGGCACTTTGGGGTCCCTTAAAAGAGGAGGTGACCGGCCAAGCATGTTGGCTCACGCCTGTAATCCCAACACCTTGAGGCCAAGGTGGGTTGATCACTTGAGGTCAGGAGTTCGAGACCAGCCTGGCCAACATGGTGAAACCCAGTCTCTACTAAAAATACAAAAAAATATATATATATATCTGGGCATGATGATGAGTGCCTGTAATCCTAGCTGCTTGGGAGGCTGAGGCAGGAGAATCGCTTGAACCTGGGACACAGAGGTTCCAGTGAGCTGAGATTGTGCCACTGTGCTCCAGCCTGGGCAACAGAGTGAGACTCCATCTTGAAAAAGAAAAAGAAATGTGGAAGAAGGAGAAAAGAATAGATGGGAAGTGTTATTCCAAGAGGAAGGCCCAGGGAAAGAGGGAGGCCCAGGGAGCCCTAATGGCCAAGGTGGGGCACAAATCCACTGGGCACTGGGGATCAAGTAGAGGCAGGGGAGTGAAGGGCACTGCCCAGGGGCCAGGGAAGCCTGAAGCTTGGGTTGGAGACAGAGGCAGGGGCTAGAGACCCTTTTCCCACGTCACCAGTTGCCAGTGACTGTACTAGGGTCTAGGAATCCAGATACGGCTATTTGAGACATTGTGTGTCCACCAGAGCCCAGGGAGAGAGCTGAACTGTGCCTCCCACATGGCCCCGGATGTGCTTAGGGAAAGGGAAATTGCCTGTCCTGGGCCCACATCCCTGGGTGCTGCCCGAATGGAGGCCATGGGTGAGGGAGGATCCTCAGGAGCAGGGAACAGAGGTGAGCCCAGCAGTACTGGGGACAGGTAGAGAAGGGGGAGGTGCAAGGGAGGTTCTGACAATGTTTATGTTTTCACAGCTGCCAACTCGGGGTGGGGGAGCAATTGCTGGGTGAGAGAAAAATAAGCTGAGCAACCTGAGCTGGTTAAGAAACTTGTTTCTGAACCTCACAGGGAGGAGTAGGGGGAAGCTGAGGAGTTGCCCAGGCCAGCAGGCCTTGTAGAAGATAATGATGGACTTTTATCCCTGCCATGACCAAGCCCTAGGCCAGGCGCCTCCTGACTCCTGCAGACACCAGTTGAAGCTTCCTCTACTCAGTTCTCCCCAACAGCAGACAGACCAGAAGCAGCTCTGGACACTGCTGCACTTTTGTCTTACATGAAGTCTCTGGGGCTCATCTCACCCTTTGGGGGGTCAGCTGGCTTCCAATGAATTGACCTTTTGCCTCAAGGGTTCCCAGAGAGACAGTCTCCTGCTTTGGGTTCCCACTTTGCTTAGGTAGGGTTTATACAATGTAGGATCTTCTCTTTCTCCAGAATTTCAACCCCCAGGCGGGGGAAGTCCCCTAGCAGCTGCTCTTCACCCTTGTCAGAGCACAGACCCATTCTCCTGTCACTCCTGTATGTCTCTCTTTCATCTCCCAGCTCCCGGAGAGCACCCACTCCCTCCCTCCCACATGTGACTTACAGTAGACTAGACTGTACATCTCCAAGCATTGGTGTGGAGAGGAAAAGAAGACTTTTGGAATTTTGGAAATACTGAAATTCCCTAACAAAATTTCTCTTCAGCCTATGGTATCTCTAGTGCAAGGAGCCCAGGACATAATAATTTCAGTGGAATTTAAAATGCATCATTTCAGAGCCAGGCATGGTGGCTCACACCTCCAATTCCCAGCACTTTGGGAGGTGCAGGTGAGAGGATTGCTTGAGGGCAGAAGTTCAAGACTGTACCCTATCTCTACAAAACAAAACAAAAATACATCATTTCATGATATGGAAAGGTCTCTAGGATTGTTAAGTGAAAAGATGCAAGGCACAATGGATGCTTCTTTTTCAAGGAACACAAATAAATGCTCCCTTTGGGCAAGGAGGGTAGAGTAAGAAAATACGTTGGGGCCGGGCACGGTGGCTCACACGTATAATCCCACCACTTTGGGAGGCCGAGGCAGGAGGATCACTTGAGGTCAGAAATTCAAGACCAGCCTGGCCAACATGGTGAAACCCCATCTCTACTAAAAATACAAAAATTAGCTGGGCGTGGTTTTAGCCGGGCGTGGTTGCATACGCCTTTAATCACAGCTACTCGGGAGGCTGAGGCAGGAGAATCGCTGAAATTCCCCAACAAAATCGAACCCGGGAGGTGGAGGCTGCAGTGAGCTGAGATCGCGCCACTGCACTCCAGCCTGGGTGACAGAGCGAGACTCTGTCTCAAAAAAAGAGAGAGAGAGAGAGAGAAAAAATATATTGGTATTTGCTTATATCTGCATCAAGAAATGCTGGAAAAGACAGACCAGAAATGAATAAACGTGGTTACCCACGGGGGCTAAAGAATAGGGTGTCTGGGAACTGGAGTGGGAATGAGACCTCCTAAGGTATTCCTTTTCATTTGGCTTTGATTTGTGAACCATATAAGCATAACCCATCATTTTAAAATAAAAATAAATTAATTCTATAATATCTAAATTGAAGGTCACAAAAACCCTCTCATGGGACTCCGTGGGGGAAGTGTGTTAATGCACAGACACAGGGACTGCTAAGGCTCATGGGAATGGGAAACTTACAGGGCGGCGGCTGCCTCTGGGGACCTCCTTGCTCTGGTCGGTGCCTCTGCGCCTCTGCCAGCGGGCTCTGCATTTGCATCCGTCCCGGCTTCTCTCCGATCACTCAGGCTTGCCACCTACTCAGTCGGCTTTGCTCAGACTGGATTGGCTCTCCTGGATCGGGTGTGACCCAATCAGCTGCGGCCATGGGGACGTGGTTACTCTGGGCTCTGGGAGACTCTGGCACCCGTCTCCAGCTTCCTAGGCTGTGGGTGGAGACAGTTTCAAAGTAGAGGAGTTTGGACAGGAAGACAATCATAGACTTGCTTGATCCAGGCTGTTGCTGGATGCCTCACTCAAAGGTCGGAGTAAAGATCCAGCCTGCAATGGGGACCCCTAGACATGAGGGAGCAGATGGAAGGTTCTTGGGTGCCTGAAGGAGAAAGGCAAACCAGACGGCTGAGTCAGGCATCCATCCCAAATTGCTGTATGACCTGGCTTCTCCTCTTGGCCTCCGTTTCTCATTTGTGGAAAGGGGATTGGGCTGGATGATACTCCGAAGTCGCGTCCATCTCTAAAGTGGGAGAAGCAAAGTTCAGCAAAAAAGCATTGAACTAGGAGTCCTGAGACCTGACTTCAGGTGCCTCTTCCCCGACTCCTAATTAGACCACGTGACCTCCATAAGCCTCAGTTTCCTCCACCAGAGCATGGGGATAACACTCCCTGCACACTACTATGAGAGTTAAATAAACTCCCGTGCACCAAGCGTCCTGTCGACTGTCCTGTGGGTGTAGAATGGTGAATATAAAGGCCATCACCCCTATGAAATGGGGATGTGACCCCCTTCCCTGCCCCCTGGCAGGATGACTATGGGCTCAGGTGAGGCAGTATTACTCTAGTAGAGGGATTGAGCACCGGACTGGGACACCAGAGAGCTGGGCTCTGTCATTTGCCAACTGTGTGACCCTGGCCTAGGGTTCTTCCTCTCTGGGCCTGCACTTTTTCTCTGTGGAGTGAGAATGACAAGGCCTGCCTGACAGGGTTGTAGCGAGAAGATGAGAAGGTGAGCGTGAGGGTTGTTGTGTGAACTGTGGAGTGCTTTGTGGTGACAGGAATGATGAATGGGACTGTACCCTGGTTCCCCAGTTCCCACTCTGGCAGCCCAAGCCAAAGGAGGATAAAGTGTGATGTTAATTAAGTTCAGTGACATCCCCCTCCAAAGCCCTGGGAGGAGTACTAGCAATGTATTTACATGGTTCTAATGTTTCTGTAAAACGTATAGGAGTAAAACGTTTCGACTGCAATCAGTGAAGATCACTGTCTCTTCCACTCCAACTTTGGTGTCATATTTCCACACATGTTGGATGGTTTGGAACGGCCATGGGCATTTTGGGGATCTGGCTAAAGGGAAGTTGAGTCAAAGACATATTTATTTGGCTTAGTGGGATCTATTTATGTGGCTTACAGTGTATAGTTATTACTAGCCATTCTGGTTTAGGAATGGTTTCCAGGAATACTCCTCTTATCCACCAATACTCACCATGCTGACTCACCCGTTATTGTGACATGATGCATGGCCAGACGCCATATTGAAATATGAATGTCACTCCCACAGAATGTCACTCCCACTTCTGTGGGAGTGACATTCATATTTCTTCCCAGTTTGTGGAAGAGAAACAAAGTTTGAAATGTACAAATCCAGAAGTTAGTCTGTAGAAAATTCTTATACTATCAGAACATGGGACTCATTTCTCATGCAAGCCAGTCAAAATGAAAGTTCTCTCTTGTCAGGAATATATGCAATAATGTAGCATACACCATGGCACGTGTGCCACACATTAGTTTCTCTTTAATGAGATTCATGCAAAATAAAATTGATCCGAATTCCATTGTTAGGCCAGGCACAGTGGCTCATGCCTGTAATCCTAGCACTTTGGGAGGCCAAGGTGGGAGGATCACTTGAGCCCAGGAGTTTGAGACCAGCTTGGGCAACATGGTGAGACCCTCTCTCTACAAAAAATACAAAAATTAGCCAGGTGTGGTGGTGTGTGCCTGTGGTCCCAGCTATCTGGGAAGCTGAGGTAGGAGGATCGCTTGAGCCTGAAAGTCAAGGCTGTGGTGAGCCATGATAGCACCACTGCACTCCAGCCTGGACAACAGAGAGAGAGCCTGTCTCAAAAAAAAAAAAAAAAAAAAAAAAAAAAGAAAAAAGAAAATAAAAAAAAAGAAATAAAGGAAGAAAAAGAAAATTCACTGCTTATAGTGAGTGCTTGAGTGTTACAGCAGTTCTACAAGCAGCAAGTACTTCTGTGTGTGAAGTTAGATGTTTTATGCACCCCAATATATGGAATCACATCTTGGTGTAACTGATGCGTCTTGTCCTGATAAGGTCTGGCAGTTCCGGATGAAATGGCACATGAAATTGCCACCGACACAGCAAGACAGCCTGAAGAAAGAAGTGTTCCTGCAACAAAACTCCTACACATGCTCATCAATAAGTACAGTGTATGTAACTTAAGAGTAATTTTATTACACAATTATGTAGCTCAAAGCAATGTAGCAGCAATTTAAGAATGCATCTGAATTGCTCTCCTTAACGAGCACCATCAATTCAGAGTATTTAAGGTTGGTCCTCAACGCAAGAAAACTTGAAAACCCTGAAATCTTACAACTCATTTATAAAAGAAATTTGATAAAGGTTTCCCTCAACTTGACAACAATCCTAAAAATGTACACGACTTTACCAGTAAGTCATGAAGCCAAAATAGATTTTTGTAAACTATCACTAATCAAGTAACAAATTAGTTAACCATACCACAGCAAGCAGTGAATTATCTTTCTATTCTCTCTATAGAAAATGGCAGCACAAAAGTACTGTCATATGAAAAAGCAGCCAAAAGATATGTAGCAAAAATGAAGGGGAAAAAAGGTACTACAAATGTTTATTAAGCACTGAATAAAAAATATACTGCTATGGGGGGGATTTAATAATATTTGTAGTGTCAACTTTTCTGATTTGTAGGGTTTTTTTTTTTTTTTTTTGTCTCATTCCAAGTAACTATTCATGTTTGTACCTAATATGGTCTTTTTAAAATTTTTTATTAATTTTTTATTTTTTTAGACGGGGTCTTGCTTTGTCACCCAGGCTGGAGTGCAGTGATGTGATCTCAGCTCACTGCAACATCGGTCTCCCAGGTTCAAGCGCGATTCTCGTGCCTCAGACTCCCGAGTAGCTGGGATTACAGGCATGCACCACCACATCCAGCTAATTTTTGTATTTTTAGTAGAGACAGGGTTTCACCATGTTGTTCAGGCTGGTCTCAAACTCCTGGCCTCAAGCGATCCACCTACCTCGACCTACCAAAATGCCGGGATTAGAGGCGTGAGCCACCACGCCCAGCTGTTAATTTTGTCTTTATGATTTTTATTATTTTCCTTAAGGAAGACCTTCAGGACCTGTACAAAGTTAGGGCCCACAAAACTTGCATCTGCTGTGGCCTGAGGGGCTTCAGTGATTCACACTCCACAAAAGACCCTTCCAATACCCCAGGCCCTCTTGCTCTCTCCCTTGGCTCCTGTGGGTGAGACACCCCCATCTCTCAACAGAGTGCACTGCAGCTGGCACTGCCATGGATCTGAGCCATGCCCAGCCCTAGGCCCCTGTGCAGGGGACAGCAGCAGTCACCTCCCTGGAGGAATGAGCCGGGCCTTGGGAGATCCCGCCCTCCCACACACTCTTGCAACCAGGCTTCCTAACACTGGCCTTGCTGCTCTCACACCTTCTCTGGCTGCTCAACTCCTCCAGGACAAAAATGGCTGGGCATTTAAGGCCCTTCTGGGTCTGGTTTTATTTTACATTGATAATAAGTTTTTTTGTTTTTATTTTTTGAGACACAGTTTTGCTCTTGTCGCCTAGGCTGGAGTGCAATGGTGTGATTTCAGCTCACTGCAACCTCTGCCTCCCTGGTTCCAGCGATTCTCCTGCCTCAGCCTTTTCAGTAGCTGGGATTACAGGCGCGTGCCACCATGCCCGGCTAATTTTTGTATTTTCAGTAGAGATGGGGTTTCATCATGTTGACCAGTCTGGTCTCGAACTCCTGACCTCAAGTGAGCTACCTGCCTCAGCCTCCCAAAGTGCTGGGATTACGGGTGTGAGTCACCGCGACTGACTGAAGATAGGTTTTAAAAATTAGATTTTCTTTCAGAATAAAGCTGATAAACAAGAGAGCAATCTGGTGTCTGGCCACCACAGTAAATTCTTGACTTTTAAAAATATTGACACATGGCCGGGCGCGGTGGCTCAAGCCTGTAATCCCAGCACTTTGGGAGGCCGAGACGGGCGGATCACGAGGTCAGGAGATCGAGACCATCCTGGCTAACACAGTGAAACCCCGTCTCTACTAAAAAATACAAAAAACTAGCCGGGCGAGGTGGCGGGCGCCTGTAGTCCCAGCTACTCGGGAGGCTGAGGCAGGAGAATGGCGTGAACCCGGGAGGCGGAGCTTGCAGTGAGCCGAGATCCGGCCACTGCACTCCAGCCTGGGCGACAGAGCAAGACTCCGCAAAAAAAAAAAAAAAAATATTGACACATAGTAATTGTACATATTTGTGGAGTACAGTGTGATGTTTCCATACACGCACACATTGTGTGATGACCAAATCAGGGTAGTTAGCATATCCATTACCTCCAACATTTATTATTTTTTGCACCATAGTAAATCTCTTAATGATTTCTATTTTCTTTTCAGTTGATTGGGAAGACAAACATGTTATTTGCAAATAGCCACATGGTCTATTCTTTACCAACATTTAGACTTCTGTATCAGTCAGAGGTTTTGTTCGTAAACAGCAGAAATCAACTCTACTTAAACTAACATGGGAAGGCTATTGGGAGAATCCAACTCTGGGAAGGCAAAATAACCAAGGTTTTATTAGTTCCGCCTTCTTTCTGTGACTTAGCACTCCTCCCTCTGAAGGTGCAGCCTAACATCTGAAAATATCTTCACTTCTTTTCTCAGTTACAGATATGGCTTGCATGTTGCCTCCAAATCTCATGTCAAGATGTAATTTCCAGTGCTGGAGGTGGGGCCTGGTGGGAGATGTTTGGATCAAGGGGCAGATCCGCCATGGCTTGGTGCTGTCCTCGAGACAGTGAGTTCCAGGGAGATCTGGTTGTTGGTTCTTGCCATGTGAGATATTTGTTCCCTCTTTGCCTTCCACCATGAGCAAAAGTTCCCTGAGGCCTCCCCAGAAGCAGATGTCAGTGTTATGCTTCCTGTACAGCCTGCAGAACCATTCGTCAATTAAAACTTTTTTCTTTATAAATTTCCCACTCACAGGTATTTTGTAGCAGTGCAAGAACAGCCTAATACGGTTACTCCATACAGCTCCAAGTCCAGTATTTCTGGGTGAGATCCATTCCTTCTCTAATTCTGTCCCACTCCTGTCTCAATATTCTGCAAACAATGTATACAATAGTGGATTAAAGGGAAAGACAAAATAAATTTATTAAAATATATAAATATACCCATGGCACTGCAAGGAAGAACATATAGGCTCTATATGGTTGTGGTTAGGATGTGTGATCTCCCTCCTCATTTATTCCATGTTTCCTTTGCCCTCTGCCCACACCTCGGGTGACAGGCATTCTTTACTGGTAGGGTGACCTAGACCATTATTCCTGAGGGGGCTAAGCCCTGGTGCCCTTGCCTAAATAGATTTGTTGTACCTTCTTCCATGTTGACCACTGTATACAGCAGGATGAGCAGACAGGACAGAGGGTTCCTGGAGGTCAAACTCACTTCTTCATGCCCCCATTGCAGTGACCTCCCCATTACCTTTGAGAGTCTAAATCAATGCTGTCCAGTAGAACCTTCTGCAGGGACGGAAATGTTCCATAGCTGCTCTGGCTAATATGGTAGCCAGGAGCCACATGCAGATACAGATCACTTGAAAGGTGGCTAGTGTGTCTAAGGAACTGAACTTCTAATTTTGTTTAATTCAAGCTGATTTACATATAATAGCCATGTGTGGCTAGTGGCCACAGTATTGGGCAGCACGGATCTAAATCAGTCATTGAAGCCAAAGCCTTGACCTGTCTTTGGGCCTGTTCGTTCAGTACCGTGGAGAGCCCGTAGTGGTGGACTGCCAGTATTAACTTCCTGTTTAGGCAGCCATTATGTTTCACTCACATTAAAGCTTTACTCCTTTGGATATCAAAACCTCTAAACCAGCAAGTGCAGAGCTGTGGGAACAAGTGCATTTATTGAAAAGGGGTTATTTGGCTTAATAGTGAAGGGCACTATTCCCACATCCATGCTTTGGTGCCAAGATTGCTGTGATCACTATAAATTGGATGCTGGTTGTGCTCACATACCAAATGCTGGAGGACAGTGTTCCAAACTCACAAAAATGTTGTCTACCAGGGTGCTGGGACTGATCCTTTTTTTTTTTTTTTTTTTTTTGCGACAGAGTCTTGCTCTGTCGCCTAGGCTGGAGTGCAGTGGCACGATCTCAGCTCACTGCAACCTCTGCCTCCTGGGTTCAAGTCATTCTCCTGCCCCAGCCTCCCGAGTAGCTGGGTGTACAGGCGTGTACCACCATGCCTGGCTAATTGTTTGTGTTTTTAGTAGAGACAGGGTTTCGCCATGTTGCCCAGGTTGGTTTCAAACTCCTGAACTCAGACAATCTGCCCACCTCAGCCTCCCAAAGTGTTAGCATTACAGGTGTGAGCCACTGCACCCAGCTGAGACTGATCCTTTAACAGTCCATTCTACTCTTCTATAGGGCCAGCTGCTTCTACATGTATGAAAAGACCAGTGAATCCCATGACTATCAACAGCTCCACTTCTTTGACTGTACACCTGATCCTTGGGCAGAAACAGTGTTGTATGGGTTGCTATGGTGGAGTGGAGGACATTATTCAGTCCACTGATGGTGGTGTTGATGGAAACACAATAAAGAGAGGATGCATATTCAACTCCAATATGAGTAGTTAATCCAGTGATGTCAAGTTCGTGCCCCTCCATGATGGAAGGAGCCCCAGTAAAACTAACTTGCCATCAAGTAGCTAACTGGTCCTCCTCACTGTGGTACAATATCAGATTTGCAGAACTGGTCTCTACTGCTGTTAGACCCTCATTGGTGCCAGTGGTTGCTTCAGTTTTGGAGAGGCCATTAGGTCCTTACTTGGATAGGTGGCTGCCGCCTCCAAAACTACTTTATTCCTGAGTGGACACAAGGGTGACTGAGGAAAGAGACTTAGAGACATTTACTCATCCACTGGGTGGGTCATCTTGCCCACCTAATGATTCAGAACTTGCTCCACAGTGAGGACATTTTGGAGACAATCCATGTGACACACAAATACTCATTGCCTCTGGGTCAGTTCTGAGCGATCCATGCACATTCTCTTCCCCAAACCAGCCAGTTTCCAATCTTCCATCTTGTTCTGGAGTCCTTGTTTGCCCAGCAAAACCACGACCTACTGCCCATGAGCCAGTGTAGATCTATATCTCAGGCCATCTGGCCTTTGGGGAAAGTGTTCAAGGTATAACACTCTAAATTCCACTCCTGAGAGGATTTGTTCTCCACACTGTCTTTTGTGACCACTTCTGAGTGGGAGAGTAACACTGCAGCTGTGCACTTTTACCGGACCAGTTGGGGTAAACTCTACTCAATTATCTTCTTCTGTCAACTGGCCACAAGGAACACCCCTGAAGCCACAGATGTGGAGCATAGTTTGAGTGAGAGGAGGACAGGACAACAGTAGGTGAAATACCCCACCGCTGTGTTTGGGTGACAGGCCACCCATGTGCCCAAGTGAACACTGCTTGGTGCTTCCAGCGGCAACAATGGCAGTGTGTGCCCCAGCCTTCCTGCTTGGAACTGTAATTCCCATGTGTGTGTTTTGTGTATCAGATTTTGGTATGCCAGACTTGTGAAAGAGGGTTTTTCCATCTTTATGTTCCATATAGTTTAATAAGATAATCAGTGTGTTGAAAGTTTGTCAGATTTTGCCTTCAGTCATCTAGGTATTTACGTGTTTTGGTCGATAGACCCTGAATGATCTTTTCAATTTCTTTTCTAGTAACTGCGCCACTCAGGTTTTGTTGTTGTTGTTATTGCTGCTGTTTTTTGAGACGGAGTCTTGCTCTGTCGCCCAGGCTGGAGTGCAGCGGCACAATCTCGGCTCACTGCAACGTCTGCCTCCCATGTTCAAGTGATTCTCCTGCCTCAGCCTCCCATGTAGCTGGGATTACAGGAGGGATTACAGGAGCGCACCATCACACCTGGCAAATTTTTGTATTTTTAGTAGAGACAGGGTTTCACCATGTTGGCCAGGTTGGTTGCGAACTCCTCACCTCAGGTGATCCACCCATCTTGGCCTCCCAAAGTGCTGGAATTACAGGCATGAGACACCGCGCCCGTCCACCACTCAGGTTTTTAATCTCTTATTGAGCCTATTTCGTAATTTACATATTTCTAGAAATATATCCATTTTTATCCATAATATCTGCTTTATCTACGTTTTCAAATTTTGGAATTTACACATATTATTTGCTTATAATCTACACAATTGCCTCTGTCTTTGCGGTTGTGTAATCCCTCTTGCCTTTACTAATGATAAATATTTGTGTTTTCTCTTTTTTCTTAGATGTAATAGAGTCTAACCAAAGCTTAATTTGATCAGTTCTACTTTATTTTTCTAAATCATTAATTTATGTATTTTCGTGTTTTTGTTTTGTTTTGTTTTGTTTTGTTTTGTTTTGAGACAGAGCCTCACTGTGTTGCCCAGGCTGGAGTGCCGTGATGCGACCTGGGTTCCCTGCAACCTCCACCTTCCAGGTTCAAGCGATTCTCCTGCCTCAGTCTCCCAAGTAGCTAGGATTATAGGCGCCCGCCACCACACCTGGCTAATTTTTTTATTTTTAGTAGCGATAGGGTTTCACCATCTTGGCCAGGCTGGTCTTGAACTCCTGATCTCGTGATCCACCTGCCTTGGCCTCCCAAAGTGCTGGGATTACAGGCATGAGCCACTGCGCCTGGCTTAATTTATATATTTTCTTTTGAAATTTCCTTTTCTTTTCTGAGAGTAGTTTATCGTACCTTTCCAGCTTCTTGAATTGAATATTCAGGGCATTCCACTCCCCCACCGCTCCCCCAAATTCTTACCATTGTCAATTTGAATGTAAGCTCTACAAAAAGAATCTCTCTTTCTTTCTGTTCAATCCCCAGCATCTAGAGCAGTGCTGGCCTATAATAGGCACTCAGAAAATATTTGTGGAATGAATGACTTTACACATAAGAGTTTAAGACTATGACCACTGCTCTGAGAAAATCTTTAGTCTTATTGTCTAGTTTTTAATATTTCAGTTACTAACAATGATATTCTCATTGTTAATAATAATTTCCGACAATCTGTGATTTTTTTTTTTTTTTTTTTTTGTAGAGATGGGGTGTCACCATGTTGCCCAGGCTGGTCTCAAACTCCTAGCCTCAAGTGATTCTCCAGCCTTGGCCTGAAGTGCTGGGATTACAAGTGTGAGCCACCATGCCTGGCCTCAATTTTTAACTTTTAATTTAACTTGAACTGTGGAGAAATGTTTGAAAATTTATAAGTGGTTAGACCTGGGGTGAAGGTATTATCTGTCTGTTGTTAATTTCTAGATTGATTACATTGTGATCAGGAAATGTGGTTCATTTAATATGATTTCTACTTTTTGGTTACTGAGTTTTTTGTGGACCTGGTATGTAGTCAGTTTTTGTCATTGTTCCATGAGAATTTGAAAAGAAAACAAGTAGTCTGCTTTGAGAGTACACACAAAGCTTATTACATTTGATATTCAAACCTTCTCTTTACTCAATTTGAGTCTGAGAAAGTTATGATAAATCCTGCCACTGAGACAATCGCTGGGTAAAAGACCTCTTCATTTCACATCTTCTTGGCACACTGTATTTTATTTGAAAAAAAAAAAAGTTCTTTATCTTGTTTAATGCATCTTGCCTTGAATTCTACTTTGTCTGATACAAGCATATCCTATCTTGCTTTCTTTATGTCAGCATTTGCCTGAGATATCTTAGCTAGGCCTTCCATGTGACTCTTGTTGTTTTGAGGGAGTATTTTGTAATTGGTATGTAGCTGGAGTTTTGTAAGTCTGCGTATGAGTGCATACAATAATATGTGGGTGCCTGCCCAGTATTAGGGTCTTTCTCATTAAATAGAGGTACTTAGCTAAGTCATAGCTATCCTGCAACAAGGACATGTTTGGCCTTCCTGCCATTTTATACGTTGTTTGTTATCATTCATTTTTGACTGACTTTTTCTAGTCTTTTTGGACTAGTTTTCTATAGGAAGATTGTATGGAGGTGTGATGGCTCACACCTGTAATCCCAGCACTTTCAGAGGCCAAGGTGGGAGGATCACTGGAGCCCAGGAGTTTCAGACCAGCCTGGCCAACATGGGGAAACCCCATCTCTACTAAAAACACAAAAATTAGCTGGGCGTGTGCGCCTGTAATCCTAGCTACTTGGGAGGCTGAGGCAAAAGAATTTCTTGAACCCTGGATGTGGAGGCTGCAGTGAGTCGAGATCGTGCCAGTGCACTCCAGCCTGGGCCACAGAGTAAGGCTCCATCTAAGATAGAAAGAAAGAAGGCAAGAAAGAAAGAAAGAAAGAGAGAGAGAGAGAGAGAGAGAGAGAGAGAGAGAGGGAGACAGAAAGAAAGAAAGAGAGAAAGAAAGAAAGAAAGGAAAGGAAAGGAAGAAAGAAAGAAAGAAGGCAAGAAAGAAAGAAAGAAGGCAAGAAAGAAGAGAAAGGACGGAGGGAGGGAAAAAAGAGGGAGGGAGGAAGAGAGGGAGGGAGGGAAGGAAGGAAGGAGGGAGGGAGGGAGGGAGGGAGGGAGGAAAGAAGGAAGGAAGGAAGGAAGGAAGGAAGGAAGGAAGGAAGGAAGGAAGGAAGGAAAAAAGATAATGAAAGATTATATGGAGGAGGAGCCAGAGGCCAAAGCAGTGAGTTGAGCTAGCGTGCAACTTACATTTGAGCTTTGTCTTGTGATACTTTCTGTGGTAGACTGAATAACGGCCCCAAGATATCAAGCCCTAATCCCTGGAACCTGTGAATGTTACCTTAAATGGCAAAGATTTTTGCATATGTGCTTAAATTAAGGATCTTGAGATGGAGAAATTATTCTGGATTATCTGGTTGAGCCCTAAATGCAATCCTGAGTGTTCTAATGAGAAAGAGGCGGAAGCAGATTTGACACACACACAGGAGAGAGGAGGGCAATATGACCACTGAGGCAGAGATTGGAGTGGTGCGGACACAGGCTAAGGAGTGTTGGCAGCCCTTGGAAGTTGCAAGAGGGAAGGAGCAGATTCTCCCCTAAGCCTCTGGAGGGAGCCTCACTGCCAACACCTTGATTTTGACCCAGTAACACAGATTTGGGACTTCTGCTCTTTAGAACTGTGAGAGAATAAATAGCTGGTGTTTGTGGTAATTCGTTTCAGCAGTCACAGGAACTAATATACTTTCTAATCCACAATTTCCCCAGGGTGTGACTTCACCCCAGACTACCAGGGCGTCCAAGGTCAAGCCCCTACAATGTCCCAGGTTTGTGTGTGGTGGTTCAGCCTTTGCTTCTCTTTAGCCATCAAGACCAGCAGTGGCAGGGCTGCCAGTCACCCACCAGATGGTCATCCAGCTTCCTGCAAGGATGGCAACTTACGCCTTCCTGTTTTCAGCGCTCCCTCCACAGCCATGCCACACGGCCAAGCAGCATTCAGGAAAGTGCAGAAGCCCATCCAAACACTCTACCTTTGCTGTTCCAACAGAGGGGTCTTTGGTTTTATCCTTCCTGGTCTCTAGGGGTGTATGGTCTTTCAGAATCCTCTCCAGATACTATACTATCTGGAAAGACTCGGATAGTAACCAATTGTTATAGTATCGATACATTATGTTTTGGTGTTATGAGTGTCCAAGTTTCATGCAAAAGAGAATTTCTCTCCTATTTCTCATTCTTGTTAAGGTTTTACTTGGTTTCATAGAGAAAAAAGGGGTGGAGACGCCTTCACTCCACTGTCTTTAATCACAAGTATCACTACTTTGGGGCAGAGCTTATTCTGTAGTTCATTAAATCTCAAGTTTTTCACTTTGACAGCCATGTTGGTCATTTCCAAATTCTCTTTCTGTTTCATGGCAGCCTGCTCCGTCAGGTTTTATCTGTGTGACATCCTCTCGAACCTCACAGTTAGTCTAATTGATTGTACTCATTCCTTTTCATGGGAGGCCATTTCTTCAGCTTTCTCAGCCTTGCCCTCTCTTTTGAGCTTCCCCTTCTCATTGATCTGGTGATTCATTGTAATAGCTAATGTTTTTTTTTCTCCTACTTACAAATGAAGATCTAGATCTTCATTCTCCAAAATAAATTTTACAAAATACTTGTTCCATTATATGTTAAAAGGGATTATGTTTTAAAAGTACAGCTGGGCGTGCTGGTGTGCACCTGTAGTCCCAGCAACTCTGGAGGCACAGTGTCGTCAGCCCAGGAGTTTGAGGCCAGCCTGGGCAACACAGTGAAGCTCCATCTCTAAATAAATAAGGAAATACTAAATAAAAAGATTTAGAAGTTCAGTGGCTCAATTAGTGTGGGAAATGCTAAGTTAAACCAATTTTTTTTTAAAGTTCCTAAAGAAGCAATATGAAATAATGGCGAGGATGTGGAGCAACAGTAACTCCCATACATTGCTTTGGAAAACAGTTCAGCAGTGTGCACACACTTGCAAATTCCATTTCTAGGTACACCTGTCTAGGAAAAATATGAAACATCTGTTTACAACAAGACTAGCACACAAGTGTTCACAGCAGCTTTGCTCACAGTAAAAACTCGAAAAAATTAAATATTTACCAGCAGGAAAATAGATACACAAATTGCAATAAGTATAATCTTACCAGAAAATATGCTCAACAATGAAAAGTAACTACTGACACATAGCAACATGGAGGCATTGCACAGACACTATGGTGAGTGAAAGAAGCCAGACCCGAAGGGGCACATGTTTTGTGAGAATCCATTTCTGTGAAGCTTCAGAACAGGCAACATGAATCTATCATTATAGATATCATGATTGACTGTGGGGTGGACATGGGGAATTTCTGGAGTGATGAAATGTTCTACATATTGATGTGGGTGTGGGTTATACGGGTGTAATCTTTTGTCAAAATTCATTCTACTGAATGCTTAAGATCTGTAATGGCATGGAATGTAAATTACACAATAAAAGATGCTGCAAGACTTCTCAGAGCCCTTAACAAGCTAAGACATATTACGAATGTCAAGAAGGGGGCTGTAGCACACAGGGCTTCCTGATGTAATTGAACCCTTCTTGAAGGGATGTGGGCAGGAAGTGTTCGCTTTCTAAGTGCATGAACTGGGGGCGAATGGCCGGGGTGAGGACAGGAGCCTTAGGATCCCTTGTGCCTCAAGTCTGAGATGTCAGGGAGTGTGGTTGGCGCTGAGGCTGGGGCTGAGGGGTGGGGTGGGGGAGTGCCAGGTCTCCACGCACTGCTTCAGCAGAGTCCCGGCCATGCCACCTGCTTCCCTTCACCTGCCACTGCTGATGGTACCTCAGGGTGTCTTCGTAGGGACCAGGCTGTGACAGCAGTAGCAGCAGGCTATGGTAAAAGCTGCCACTACTGGGTCAAGACCCTCCCCTGCTTTCCCTCTATGGGGATTGTGGAGTCCTATACCCTTTGTCCCATGCAGACTGCCCAAACCCCTCGCAGACTCAGCACACGGTTCTAATCCAGTAAAGCCTGGGACAAAGGCCGGGATGGAAACAGCTCCTGAGGCCTCCTGCAGCCCCTTTGCTTAGCTCTGCTGCCCGGAGTTGGGGAGCTCCCTGGGCTCAGGCAGGGAAAGCAGCCCCCCGACTTGTCTAGCTGTGCAGCATCAATGGGCCTCTCATTTTGCTTGTTCTCATCCGCTTCTCTGCTTCTAGGAATCCCCCAAAATGACTGCTTTAGCAATGATACCCTTTTCTGTTTTCCAACACTGCTAAAGAGATGTTCTTATTTTTCTCTTTTGTCTGTCAATGCAATTGGGGCACAGCAGGCAATTTATGAATGAATCAGAATGATTGTGTATGGATGAGAGGATATGAGTGTGCGGGGTGTGAGCATTTGTGAATGCCTGTGCAGCCTGAGTCCAGGAAAGGGGAAGTGGCTTTGGGGAGCTTCGGGGGGCGGGTGGGCAGCCAGGCAGGCAGTTGACACTCTGCCCCATGAAAGGTCCTTGCTGCACACAGGAATGACATTGCTGTGTAGTGGGGCTGACAGATGCTCCACGGGAGATTAGGAAATAAGTCTGCATCTCCCCTGGGCCCTGATACCATCAGCGGTTAAGAGGCCTGTCTGATTTCATTACAAATCTCCCATTCCCGGGGCTTAGAGCGCAGCCTCCAGGCTCACAGGTGTGGGAGGACAGTGGACCACAGCAAGCGCATTTTGCTTTTAATTGTGGCCATTAATCTGGCCCCAACAGCTGGTCTGTCCCGCAGGAGAAGGAGGGGAAAGGGTGACAGGAAGCCTATCAATTGGGAACCAGTTAACCCCACTGCTGTTTGCCTTCTAGCAGCAGGGAGAAGAGGGAAAAGCTTCTTAATCCTGCTTTCAGGGCTACTTTCCTGGCCTCCTTGAGAAGGATCTTGGTTTGCTTCCTCCACGTTTTTTTTTTTTTTTTTTTTTTTTTGTGGGAGTCTCCTGGAGCCGGCACATGACAAGCTCCCAAACCATGTTCCATTTATTTTCCCAGAGACAGGGCCACTGTGGTGTGTAGTGACAGCTTGCCTAGTGCCAGCCTCTGCCCCAAAGTCAGGGTATGTTCCGGTGAGAAGGGTGGGGAGAGAATGTCCCGGGGGCTGGAGGAGCATCCGGAACAGCCTGATGAAGGGTAGGGCAGAGTAGGGGACAGTTCCCAGAGCCAGACAGGGCAGAGCTAGAGAGAAGGCCAGTTGTGGTCACAAAATGGGAGAGGGACAAGATGTGTGTGTGTGTGTGCGCGCGCACGCACATGCGGTGGGGAGGGTGAATTTCTTCCCTTCTCTAGCCATCCACAGTCTTCAGCTGGAGCTACCCAGGGGAGAGCTCTGGCAGGCTCTGGGTGAGTCAGAGGCATGAGCCTGCTCTGGGAGCTCTCCAGCATCAGAAAAGTGCCCAGTGGCAGAGAAGGGCAGAGTGGGGCCAGATACCCATAGGAAGCACCCAAAGGGCAGGGGGTGGGGAGAAGTCTGATGGGGTTGGGGAGGAGGTGGGCTAGACTGAGGCCTTGAAGGGTGACTATAGTCCTGCCAGGCAGAGATAGTGGAGGCATGTGGATGGGAAAGGATGTGCCTCTGGGGTTCCCAGCAAACTAGGGGTTTGCAGAGAAAGGGGGCCTACTGAAGAAAGAGGCTCTACAAGCAGTGAGCTTGATTCCTGGGTGGCAGGGCCTGGGGGTCAATTTCTGGGATTAGTGGCTGCCCCTGTGAAGACACTTTTCTGTGTCCTGTGTCCTCAAATCCCCTTGGCCTCGAGAGAACCAGGATCAAGGCCCAGGCAGCCTTAATCACAATAGCCATCAACTACCATGTGCCTGAAGTCCTACACATGTGGCTCCCTGGAGACTCCATGGCAGCCCTGGCAGGGGCTGATGCAGACCTGGTCAGTTCCTGAGGCCTGGAGAGGGAAGGGACTTGCCCAGGATCACACGGGGAGTCAGTGAGTTGGAACCAGGCCCTTCTTGCTATACTGTGGGGTCTGCAAAAAAGCAGCCCAGCCTGGACTCCTTGCCTCCTCCCACCAGACAGCAGGGGACCTGGGCATGAATGAGGACGGGATAAGCTACCAAGGACCAAGGCCCCTGTGCTCCTGGGGAATGACGTTTGGTGCTGGAAAGCCTTCTGATTTTTCAAAAGAAAACCTAGACTCTCGTTACCTGTTACAATGGATAATTTGGGGTAAAGAGTCAAGCAAGCCCTATTTGAATGTGGAGCACACATAAATTTGGGGTAGATCAGAGAGACCCTGGCTAGCCTGGGAGAGCTACCACTCTGCTACTTCCTCAGCGTAGTGATCTTGGGCATTAACCATCTCCATGCCCAGGGTTCCTCACTGGTGAAATGGAGTAGGAAAAGAAGCCCCCTTGCAGGGTTGTCCTGAAGATAAAGTTCACGCATCACGTGTAATGGTATCTGGCCTAAGGAAGCGGCTCAGTGTGAGCTGTCACTGCTATTGCAAGTCTTGTCACCTCGCAGCACCATTCAGGGGAACACAAGCCATTTAGTTGCCAAAGAACTTGTCTAAGAGAGAGGACATCACCCTTCCTTCATCCTCACCTTCTCCCTCTTGGGGCCTCCTCTGGAGGCCTGACCCTCTGGGAAGCTGGGAACTGTTGATTCTACCTCCTAAATATTTCTAGAGTCTGCCCCTGCTCTTCCATCTCCATGGCAGTGAGCTGGGCTGGGCGCCCAGCCTCTCTCCCCTGGTTCTTTCTATCCCTCATTTCCCACTCTGGTCTCTCCTCCACTTCTACAGCCTGAGACATTGTTCCTACAGTGCAAATCTGAGCATGTCCTGCCTCTGCTGAGGGCTTCCTGTGGCTCTTACATGTTTGCCAGGATGTGCCAGAATGAACCTGGCTTTGCATATACTGTTGTCTCTGTCTGGAATAACGTTCTTCACACTTTGTCCTCCTGGGGAACTCCTATTCATCCTTCAAAACTTAGTGCAGACTCATCCCCTCTCAGAAGGCTACCCAGACTGCCCTTCCTATCCACAAGTCAAGGTAACATGCCTGGCCCCTCACACTGTCTTCTATGTTGTATGGATCCCTCTGTTTTTTCCGGTTTACACAACATGGCTGTCACTATTTTGCAACCTCCTTGAGGACCTTGGACCTATCTCTACCCTCTCACATAGCAAAGAGTCTGGCTCATGTCAGTGCTGGCTGACCCAAACTGAATTTGTTACTAGTCAGAGATGCTGGAGGATGTAGGTGTTACTGTCCCAGGGCCACACTGTGCGGCCTTGGGCATGCCCTCTCTCTCTCTGGGCTGCGGCTGCAGCATCTCTACAATGAGGAAGCTGCCAGGGTCTGTTGGCTGTTCTGAGATTCAGTACCTGCCCAAGTCCTGCCTGCCTGCTCCAGGGATGGACGAAAAGCTCGGGAGTCTTGGTTGCCTTGCAGACCACATGCCTCTCAGGTCAGCCACACCTGTGGGAACCAACAGCATCATTCCCCAAGGTGACTAGTATCCTTGAGATAAAGGCATGTTTGTAGAACTTAAAACTTCTTTTCCCAAGAGAAATGGAGAAACCTCATTAAGCCAAGATGGAGAACTGGGTCACGCCCCAGTGATGCCAAGCAGAGGCTGCCACTTGGCTCTGTGAGCGAAGCAGGCTATTAAATTTCAGATATAAGAAATAATCTGCTCCTTGCATTCGCCTGATCACTTTATTAGCTGAAAAGATAAATTTAAGCCACAGACTCATAGCAAAAAGAAATAAGTCCACATCCACCTCCTAATTAAACTGAGAGAAGCCAGCTACATCCAAGGACACTCAGCCCACTCAATTAATTAACATTTATTACAATCACAAAACAATCTAATTCAATTAAAATGTTTCCACAAAAAGAGTTTAATGACTTTCCCCAAAATAAAGTACATTCAACTGAAGCATTTATTATGCAAGGCAGTGTCATAAGGCGAGCTGAAATGAGGGCTCTGATGTGGGCAGCGGGCTCCGAGGAAGGGTGAGGGCCTGGGCCAGCCCCTTCCTGAGGGAGGGAGGAGGTGCTTCTGGACACAGACACCCTCTAAAGAGCACACTGGCCCAGAGCTGGAGGGGCTCCCGACAACTGCTTTCATTCTCACCCCCCACTTCCCATTGCAGCCCTGCCCCTCGTCAGTTTACCACTGTGCCTGACTCTCCCCCAATAAAGGGTCCAGGTTGTGTAGGGAGGAAGGCAGGCTTGGATTCAGAGGCGTGGACCCATTTCTGCCTCTGATGTGCTATGTCGCCTTGGGCAGGTAGGAGGTGTTCAGAGAAATGACTGTTAACCAGGCTTTCTGAAATTCAGCCAGGAGATATTTGGAAAGCTGGAGAAATTGCCACTCAAAAGTTGCAAGCAGTTTTCTGACTCTTACGAGGCCGAGATTTGAATTCACAGTGCCTTTGTTCAGCAGAAATCCCCTGATGAGTCCTTGGTTATAAAAACAGAAAGTAAATATCCACTCAGAGTTTGCCTTTTTGATCTAACAATATTTGAGCACTTACTATTGCCTGGCAGTGGACTAAACACACTTGCTGGACTGTGTCCTTTAATCCTGACAATGACCCTGTGAGGTAGGAATCCCCTTCAAAACCAAGGCTCAGAGAGTGGCTGAGGACACAGTTTGCCAGAGGTGGAACCTGGAGCTAAATCTGGATTCAGGCAGAGAGGCCCCTTACAAGCTCAGGATAGCTGAAGGACCCTGGGGAGGAGGGGGTCTCGGAGTCACTGGACTTAGGTGGTCTTTCCTTTTGAAAAGTTCCCTGGTGACTCTGTCACTTTGACCTTGGAGATCTGAAATCTCTATTACCCACCACCACACTGACTACTGGGGTCAGCTCTTGCCTGACACCCCAGGACAGGATGAATCAAGCCCCTTTCCATCCAATTCAATTGCACCAACATTGACTGAACTGTATACACTGTCACCAACATGGAGTATAAGCTTTAAAAAAAGCTTTGTTAATTTGATAGGTGGAAAATGAGATGCCAACAATATGATCTTAATTTAAAAAGAAAAAGGCAGAGTAAACAACAGTTGCAGGATATACAGTAAATGTTAATGGTGGTCATTTCTAGATGGTGACCTAGTGGGTCAATTTTACCTTCCACATTTTCTACTGTAAACAGGTATTATTTTTATAATCAATCAGAAAAAGCTGTTAAAATTTTTTTTAGATATGCCATCTTAGGATTTTTCTCTTGTTTCTAGAAAGGTTAAACATTTGGGTTCGTCCATGACTTCTCTGTTCTCATCTATTAGTGTTTTATGTTCCTAATGATTTGTACCACCTCTTTATAACTCAGAATTTTAACCCTATATCTGTTGTATGTGTTGAAATCTTTTTCTTGGTTATTTACTTTTCATCCTACAGGAGCTCAGTGAAGGTCTGACAGGGAAAGGTGCTGGCCCTACAGGTAAGCTACAGATCTGACTGCTCAGCCTAGCCAACCCTCTCTTCTCACTCATACTCTCTGCCCACATCAGGAAGCACTCCTTGGCTACCCTACTCTGTCACAGTTGGAGCAAACACCCATAGGCCTGGGCCTATCCACTGGCACAAAAACAAGCCAATAGACAAAGACTTGTATGGTGGTGGGGACAACTGGCTTCAGGCCTAGGTTTGAATCTCAGCTCTGCCACTTACCAGCTATGCAGCTTTGGGCAAGTTTCTTACCCACTCTGAGTTTCCTCTTCTGTAAAATGGCTGTAGTGGAGATCAAATGAGGTAACGTGTGGGAAAGCCTGGACCAGGGCCTGGCCTAGTGGAGCGGCGAGGGGCGGTTCTCTTCCTCCTCTCTTCCTGCTAGTTGAGTCAGACACCAAGGACAGCAGGCAGAGCAGCTAAAGCCATGGCCTCCCTGGAGGAGCTCACAAGAAGGGACGTGCACACACACAGACACACACATACACCTGGCTAGGAGCTGAAGCTGGGGAGTGAGTTGGTGATTTCAGATGGATATCATCCCAAAAGCTTCTTGGCTGAATGGGACCCTGAAGAACAGGGAGAAAAAGAACAGGAACGATGCGGGCGCAGAGAATTTCAATGCATGTTTCCCAGGCCAGCCTGGAGAGTAGGGCTGCTGCAATGTCTGGTCAGCAATAAGCATGAGAGGTGGAGGACATAGACTCAGCAATTGGATTTTCTTCTCTGGACACCAAGAAGCCACTGATGATACTGGGGTGACAGCCAGAGAGTGAGGGAGGACTGTCCCTCACTCCAGGAAGCTGGGAGGTGGAGTTAGGCTGCTGGAGGACAAATCGTAGTTCCCTTACTAAGGATCTGGGGCAAACAAACCCTCTCTGGCTTGTTTTCACATGGGTAAAATGGGGATAATTCTAGAAACCAGCTCACCGGATTGTGAAGATAAAATTAAGCTGTTAAGCTAGTTCATGGGAAAGCACCCCCAGGCTGGCTTTCTAGAGACAGGCTCCTTTACCCTGGAAGAGGAGCATCTCAGCTCCTCAAGGCATTCAACTTTGCCCCTCCCTGGGGGGCCTGGGGACTTTATCCCTCCACATTCTCTTTACCTGAGGTACATTTTGCTTCCCATCCCCCATCCCAGGGCAAAGATGAACCATAGGCTTGGAGGTGTTTGCTCTATCTTTGACTCCAGCTCAAGTGTGGGCTGGTGAGCAATGGGTGGTCCTGGCGGGGAAAACCCGAGTCCCTATACCCTCCACTTCCTGTATGAGAGTTACTTCTCTAGAGGACCCTGGTCCTCATAATTGCAGATTCCTCAGAAGCCCTCACAGCATTATCACTTAGCTTTCTGGTTGCTTCCATGCACTTCCCAGACAGCAAGGGAGCCATTAATTAGGGGGTGTGTGTGTGTGTGTGTGTGTGTGTGTGTGTGCACATACCCGTACAGAGGTTTATCTGGGATCTCAAGGAAGTCAGTTTGTGTCCAAAAAGCCTATTTCCTTTTAGAGGTTTGCAAATTTCAGAGAACTGGATCTTGGCAACAAATTCCCTCCTACCCCGCCCCTGCCCAGTGCGAAATCCAATTTTTAAGTTTCAGCTGTAATTGCCTTGAGCTGCTCTTAACAACAACTTGTGATCTGCCAACTGCAGTTCTTGGCTCCTATGGCACTAATGAAGTTCCTTCCCTTGTAGAACAGAGTGAGAGCTCACTTAAAAGGAAGCGTAATTTTCTAGGCCTTGGAGAGGAGGCAAAGAGCTCCTGGAGCAGAAGGTACACACTTACAATCCCAGGCAAAGGAGAGTTCCCCACACCAATTCTCTCCAGGCAGGAAAGAAATCAAGATTCTCTGTGGCTTAGGTTGAAAGACAACACGCTGCAGGCATGGAGCTGCCAAAGGCCCCATCCAAATGTCGGTGGCCCATTGCCTCTGGACAACCCAGAGTCAGACAGGATGGTGTCATTGAGGACCACTAATGGAATCTTCAGGAATGAATCCCATGCTGGGTGACGTAATGGGGAAGGGGAATAGGATAATTTACCTCCAGGCTCTCCAGTTACACCAAAGGACAAAGTAATCCCACTGAAGAATAGAAACTCAGTGCTTTTTTTCTGGCCTTGTTCCACCTCACGTAGAGTCTGGCTTGGGTAATCCTGAACTGGTCCCACCATCCACTGGCCTGTATCCTTTCAGGGCTCCAGGTGTTCCTGGACCAAACTGGGAGTCAGGCTTCTTATTCTTGCGGCCCAATAATGAGATGCAGATGAACTGGGAGAGAAGGGATTTTTATTTCTGTAACCAGTTACAGGGAGAAGGCCTGGAAGTTATCGCCAGATCAACTCAAAATTACCGTTTCCCAGATCTTATATACCTTCTAAGCTATATGTCTACGTGTAAGTGTTCATTAATCTAAAGACATAAGTGACTTTTTATTTATTTATTTTTGAGACGGAGTCTCGCTCGGTCGCCCAGGTTGGAGTGCAGTGGCGTGATCTCGGCTCACTGCAAACTCCGCCTCCTGGGTTCACGCCATTCTCCTGCCCCAGCCTCCCGAGTAGCTGGGACTACAGGTGCCTGCCAACATGCCCAGTTAATTTTTTGTATTTTTAGTAGAGACGGCGTTCCACCGTGTTAGCCAGGATGGTCTCGGTGTCTGACCTCGTGATTCGCCCGCCTCGGCCTCCCAAAGTGCTGGGATTACAGGTGTGAGCCACCACACCCAGCCAACTTC
Organism: Papio anubis; assembly: GCF_008728515.1. Classification (NCBI taxonomy): domain Eukaryota; kingdom Metazoa; phylum Chordata; class Mammalia; order Primates; family Cercopithecidae; genus Papio; species Papio anubis. The sequence continues at coordinate 111,927,704 of NC_044982.1, read as the reverse complement.
TTTTAATGTATAACTAAGGTCTGAGTCTTTTTTTTTTTTTTTTTGAGACGGAGTCTCGCTTTGTCACCCAGGCTAGAGTGCAGTGGCCGGATCTCAGCTCACTGCAAGCTCCGCCTCCCAGGTTCACGCCATTCTCCTGCCTCAGCCTCCCACGTAGCTGGGACTACAGGCGCCCGCCACCTCGCCCTGCTAGTTTTTTTGTATTTTTAGTAGAGACGGCCTTTCACCATGTTAGCCAGGATGGTCTCGATCTCCTAGCCTTGTGATCCGCCCGTCTCGGCCTCCCAAAGTGCTGGGATTACAGGCTTGAGCCACCGCGCCCGGCCAGGTCTGAGTCTTGAAGACCTTCCTCTGGAGCCTCGGTAAGTTTACTTAATCTAAATGGGTGCAAGTGCTGGGGTGATTACCCTTATCTTGTCTCCTGCTAAATCATGGAGGTGTGGGGAGTTCCTTCAGACCCCCAATAAACTTGTTTAATCCTAAACAGGTCCTGTTAAGAATTCCTTTGTTATTTTGTCATGCTTCAAGGCCCAGGAAAGGTCTAGGCAAAACTCCCAGTGGGGCTTTTGTTACATTTCAGCCTTTGTATAAGGGCACTGGCCCCTTTAGCTTTTAATATTTAATGTAATCACTCAGTCAGTACTAAAGCAATTGTTATGGAGTCCTGCGTTAGTGAGATCTGGCCTGGCACACAAGGTGACCACTCAGGCCAGCAGAGTTTCACACAGCGGCCTGGTCCTGGGGTGTTCTGTTTATGTGACCTCCCAACCCCAACTGCCTACTTTTTTCTTTGCTTCCTTTCCCCCAGAAGCCAGTGTGTTGAGCTGACAACTAGAAGGGAAGTTCCCTAGGCTCTTCTCCAGCAAGCAGGCTACACAGCTGCAGCAGGCAGGGCCTGTGTCCCTGGGGATTGTCTAGTCAGTCTTGCCGTTGACCCTTCCTCCTGGGCCCAGGCAACACACAGGGAGCTTCTGGGTCCACACCAACATGGGTTCTGTTATGTTGCTCCTCAGCAACATAAACCTCAAGTCTGGCAGCCACTCTTCTGGGATATGCCTTAAAAACAGCATCTGCAAATTCCAGAGTGCTTGCTAGTGGAAAAGACAGTGTCCACTGTAAAGGGTTTGGTGCTCTAAAATCTGCTCTAAATTTAGAATCTACATGTTTGCCTTTTCATCTATTCTCCTCTAATAATGCGGCAGTTGTTGCTACCACTGCTGACTCTTCCTGCTTAAGCCAGGCAGCCTCCTCTGTGCTGCTGAAGTGTCCACACATTAGCTTGTCTGCCTTTGTGAGGCCCCTGTGTAACACTGTGTGTCAAAGGCATGTGAATCTTGCAGATGATGCCCTGCCCCCGCTCACATTACCTGAACAGCTCTGATTTCCACGGAGAGGGTCAGCCAGAGCCATCTAACCAAGCCTCTCAACATGCAGTACAAACCCAGGAAGCCTGCAGGTGACTGCTCACCAGGGGGCGATCTCACATAGCAAACCTGCAGCCTCCTGAGGTCTGGGAAAAGCAGAATGCCTTAGCTTTCTCTTTGGGGCCTGATTTCCTCAGATTAGACAAGGAATAAAGAGAAATATAATCCATGTCAGCAAGGGATGAGGACCCAGAGTGCAGAAGGCACAGTGGCTGAAAGCCATCATTTCCTGCATTATGGACAGGGCACCTACCCTGGGGGGACAAGACATAACCATGTCTGCAACCAAACCCTCCTCAGCATGTCAGTGTGGAAGAGCCGCCAAAAGGACAAGCATTTGTCTGTTTTTTAGTGTGTATTAAAATGAATTTATTTACACAGTAACATGATGCCACAGAGTACACAGCAAAGTACCACAGCAAACCAAAGGGTGGCGCCACTGGTGGCAGAGGGGACCTTTCAATGATAGATTTATACAACTTTACAATATGTAAGTAGAGGGGTGAAGCTCTGGAAAGAGCAAAAACAAGATTTTCAAATATAGAGTGTGGGCAGGGCCAGAGAGAATTAAAGAGAGATTGGAATGAGGACTGTCATGATTCAAATCACTAAGTAGGATGAAATCTTGCTTCTGTATTTGCCTCATGCCAAAATGCCCTGCATATCCTCGACAGAAAATCCCAACCCAGTGTGTTCACACATCACACTCTTTAGCTCTAACTGGTAAAGGAAGGGATAACCAAGTAGTATTTGGAGCAAGTTCCTGAAGCGGTGTGGTTTAACCTTTCAAAAACGAACCCTATGTCTGGTTCAACATTCAAGTTATCACGAGTGTGGACACACACATACTATCCACACACTAACAGGCAAAGTGGGTTTTCTGTACTACAATATTCGTAGCAAAATATATGACTCTGTACTTCTGCTAGGTTAAAAAATTTCCGACCTCTTTTGATTCCCTGAAACTTTCTTGATTAAAAAAACAAACAAAACAAAACCAACCAAACCATGGGGGTGGATGGGACACATCAAGATAAAAAGCTGGAATAAACCTGGAGACTTTCTGGAGTGGGAAACATGTAATGGGATGTTGGGAATGCAGGCCCTCGCAGCCCACCTAGGTGGGGAAAGCTTCTAGCAATGGGTGATGCAAAAATCTATTCTAATTTTAAACAGTTGCAGGGAAGGGGTGTTTAACAGCTGTATAGCACCTTGTACATTCTGGGCACTTATAGATATTAAATGATGGTGATGATGAATGGTAAACAACTCTGTAGGAAGGTTTATAAAAACAATTACAATTTGTTAAGAAATTTCCCAAGAGTTCTTTAAACAAACCTATTAACTACCATATCCCTTAAAAAAATCCTCCGTTCTCAGTATTATATTGATATGATGTTCTCAAGCTGAGGTTTGGATAATAGCCACAGTCATGTCAAGGGGAGATGGAAGAATTCCTTCTCCTGAAATACTGAGGAACTTCGTATCTGCCAGGGCTTTCATTATCATCATCATCATCTTCTTCTAACACACAAAATGGACTTTTTAAAAAGGTGCTTTTCTGAGGATGGATTTATCAGCTAAATGCCTTGACATGGAATGTATGTGAACTCCCCTCCCACGCCATCTGTCACAGCTCACCCTCATCATCTTAGAAGCATCGGATAAAAAGGCTTGATTTCTTTGGTATAATCTCTCCCAGGATCTTGCACTACAACTCTTCTGGCCTCCCTTACGGCAGCGTTTTTGGTCCATGGAATCCCCACTTTCGGCACTGTTGTAAGCACGGACAGCTGGACTTCAGTGCGTACTTCGGCAGGAGCAGCACTTGGATTTGTCTCGGCACAGCACTTTGGGCCTTTGAGAATATGAGCTTCAATGAGGTAAAACTAATAACCTGGTTTTGTGGGCAGCCATCCTGTTCACTCATTAGCCTGGAGCAGAATTTTCAATCCCTATTAACTAGTGACGGGAAAGAAAAACATGCCAGGGTTGGCCCAGGAAGTCCAGTTTTTCTTACCCCTCTCCAAGAATGTTCATACTATATTTACACATCTAGAATCATTTGAAATATAGTGTAGTATCCTAAATCCATCTCTATTTCTGGGACTAGCCTGTACTTTTTCAGATCACTGCTGGTAAAATCTAGGAGAAAATCCTAATTACAGCGAAATCTAGTGAAAACCCTAATTCCAGCAAAACCAAATGTCAGGTTACTTCCCAGAACCAAAGTATTCGTAACTCAAAATTGAGAAGCTTAGTAGGACCCAAAGATCTTTCCTGGAAATCTTTTTTTTTTTTTTTTGAGATGAACTCTCACTCTTGTCTCCCAGGCCGGAGTGTGATGGCGCAATCTCGGCTCACTGCAACCTCCACCTCCTGGGTTCAAGCGATTCTCTTGCCTCAGCCTCCCGAGTAGCTGAGATTACAGGCACGCGCCATCACGCCCAGCTAATTTTTGTATTTTTAGTAGAGACGGGGTTTCACCATGTTGGCCAGGCTGGTCTTGATCTCCTGACCTCAGGTGATCCGCCCACCTCGGCCTCCTAAAGTGCTGGATTACAGGCGTGAGCCATTGCGCCTGGCCTGGGAACTTTATACTACTAGAAACTTTTAAGATATAATTTTCGGTAGTTTTACTCCCAGAAATATCATGAGTATTTCTAGAGCTTTAGCTCTCTTGGCTTAGACTTTCCCACGTTTACAAACTTATTCTGAGTTTGGAAGCAAAATTGACCCCCCCTTAATCTGACAATGGGAGGCTACTCCAACTGTTAAAATCCTAACCAATATGTTTTACTTCTAGCTCCTCAACAGCAGCAGGGTAGATAGGATGAGTGCTTGTGCCCTCACCCCAACCCATACCTCACCCAGTTCATCTTCTGAGGGCAAATCTTGAAACTATTGCCATATTCCTGGCTTCCAGTTCTAGCTCAGCCTAGGGGTTGGTGATTCTTATGTTGTCGTTCCACAGGTTACAGTTACTCTTTTTCTCATCCTGCTGTTATTCTTCACGAATTGGCTTCTAGGCATCCCAGTAGCGTACATATACCAAAAGGGCTCACCTCAGCCAGCACAGGAGGCTTCTTGAAGTTCTAGTCCTCTTTGTGAAACATCCACTGAATCGCTTCCAAGACTAGGTTACCACTCTAACAAGGCACTCTGCTATACATTCAGTCTTGCTCTTGGCTACTTTAGCCACTGTTGTGTTTCTCTAGCACCCAAGTGTCACAGAGATTGTTCATGCTCATGTGGCTTAAGGAAAAGTTCCAATAGGAGCTTAATTGTTCAAACTCTCAATATAAATGGAAAACTCTATAGTATAGACTTCAATAGAAAACAATTTCCAATCAATATTGAAGGCAATAACTTCGTGTTACTTGAGAAAACGTAAAGTGCTATACTAGTCACAATTCAAACATATATATGTGTATATATATAAAATGTGTGTGTGTATATGTGTCTACAGAGGGTAGGATTTCTTTCCAGTTGATGAACAAATTCAAAGTTCCTACCACAATTAAAACGAAAAATATTTGTGATAATGTTAAACTGACTGAATTTCATTTTTTTGGAAAAATATTCTGAAGACCAACTCATGTAGTACTTTTTGCCTAGAAATATAGTTTCTTTCTCTATTCTGCTCTAACCTGTAACACCCCCTTCCCTCTCTACCTCACATTCTTTGGCCATCACCCAGAGAAAAATTAATCTAGCCACCTGTCTCTGGGAAGCCTGAGGCTCTTCTCTGGCTAGTTTGCATTCATCTTTTGCCCTTAACAAATCTGAACATAAAAACAGTACTAAAAACATCTGATGTGAAGAGGTGCTTGGTTTACCAGTGCTGTAAGATAATGGTAGTGGAGGTGTCCATGCTTATTATACCATAGAGTTAAAGTAAAGACTGGATCCAAATCATAACAGAAAAAGAGCAAGAAAGAAAGAAAAAAAAGATATGTAGAGACATAACAAATAGAGGGACCAGGGAACATTCTGCATTAAATATGTAACCTTATTAAATAGTCAACATTCAAATTTACATGGGCAAGGCACCACGAACGTGACATTGAGAAGGTATATCTCAATATGCAAGCCATTGCAAGGTGGGAGGTGGGGGAGGTTAAGGGAATGTGCTGGCTGACATGGTCAGTGGTCTGTGTGCTGCCACTTCAGTGCATAATCAGGCAAGGAGTTATGTGCACATGGTCTATGCTAAGATGAACCAAACACCAACCTTCAAGGCAAGGAGCGGCTATGCCAGAGGATACCAAGAGCGGACTGCTGGCCTGCAGCAGCATGCCCACTCCATGGCCATTCCTAGGAGCAGAGCCCTGCACTCTGGCTAGAGGAGGCAAGACTCTTTGTGGGCTAACCAGCCTTCCTCCCTGTGAATCCTATATTGCTGGCCAGGTGATAAGGACATTCTCCATATAGAGCCTCACATATTCCAATCACTTAAAAAAAATAATAAGAGCACAATAAAATACATTATTCTCCTTTCCTGATCCTCTTTCATATACATGAATCACATGAAAGGCTGTTAAAAATGTTAAAAGTTTAGAAATTTCCAAGGCCACTAATGTGCTATGTAAGTAATACTGCACAATCAGTCTTGGCTTTAAGGAAACTCTGCACTGGTAGATGAGGGGCCTCAGGGCTCACTCACTCACTAGGCACAGAGAACATGTCTGTCAACCCTGCCACAGGTTGCTTCTCTAGAGGCGTGGCCTCTACTTCCAGCATGCGTGTGCACGCACACATGGGCACACAAGTGTACACACACATTGTTCGAGTGACTCTTGGGATTTCAAGGTCAAAGTAAACACATACTCACAGTTTTGAATAAAACAAGCACAGGTGCACATGTGTATACACACACACACACACACGCACACACCCCAGTGGAAGGAACGCTCATCTCTTAGCGCAAATATGTGCCAAGGGAAGAAGGGGGAAGGTTTCTGTAGACTCGCTTCAGGTGAAGTTGCAACATAAACACTGTAATATACAGCTAAAAAAATACATACAAAAATTGCACATATATCCATAGGAGGGGAGCACAGGCTGCACACATGGTGAACAGCTCTCAATCACCCACCTCAGCAATCAGAATTCCCGTGAGCTGTCCTCCAGAGCCATTTTAGAGACAGTCAGAAGGAGCAATGAGCCACTTACACTGGGAGGCAGTCTCTCTAGAAGAGGTCAACATTCTGAGGAGGTCAGCAGTCTCATCAGTGGCCTTCTTCCCCTCCCCTGCCTACGGCCATCCCAACAGCCCACCTCACTGTGCCCTGTAAGATCTTAGAGCTCCACCGACAGCTATTTCATTCAGGGCAATTGTTTACAGCATTTGCTAAACTAGTTAACACTGGCTACTGATAGAAGGGAGCTGGCCAATTACTGCTCAGGGGAAAACTGCAAATGCTGACAGTTCTGACAGTAATCAAAGGGTACTTTAAACTCTGTTCCCTGATGGCCCCTAGAGAATTGCACATGCAAGAAAATCATCTCCTCATGCCCTGCCAGCTATTTATAAGCTCTGAACTGCACTCCACCCTGCTGAGGCATTGGTGACACCACCTTGGGTCAGCTCTGTAATGGGCCACAAGTGGCTGATAAATCCAAACATCACTGGCAAGTGGGGACAGAGTAGAGAATCAGGCAGTGGCAGCAGAGGGGAGACTATTAGGGCTGTCCTCCATGCAGTGCACATACTTACAGATAATGGCAATGAAAATGGGTTGATGACCCAAGGATGGGATCTCTCCTTTTCTTTCTACTCTCTCCTGGAACAAAGGATATAGTCCCTGGTAACCAAAACTGGGCTGATGCTAAAGATGGCAGTTCTGCCTAGTAAGTCAGTTGTTGACACCTTAAAGGAAGAGTCTGTTGTCAGAGTCTACTGGGTCATGGTAGAGACTGGTTAAGTCTGTCTACTGCTAGTGAGAATAAATACTCGGTGCTAAAAAGATAGGTGATATCCAGAATTATAGAGGAAATGGACACAGCTCACTGGCTCACTGAGTTCATACCAAAGAAGCTGTCCCTTCAAGAATATGGATTTTCATTTTTACCTGCATTTTCTTCTATTAGGATAGAAGGTGTTTCAAAGGAAGGCAACCGCAAGTTTGTGCAGCTGAATTTCTGTAAAGTTAAGACAGACTCAGCTTCTCATTCAATTTGGGGCAGTGGATAACCTTTCTGAATGGACCTACTTGTTCATGGACAGGGATAGAGGTTTGTCTTTCTTCTTTCCTTGAATTTGGAGTGAGCACTAGGAAGGGGAAGTGCATGGGTGACATGAAGAAGGTGAAGATGTGGTAAAAGCAGCATCCAGGTACACATTAACGGTGCTGCAGAATTTTCACAATACAACTGAGGGAGTCTGTAGTGGCAAAAGCCAAATACTGAGCACAAAGCCAGTCCTCAAGGCTGATCCCACCTTCCCTGTCCAGGGACTTCTCAGCAAACTTGATCATGAGCAGTGTTCGCTTGATGTCTAGCCAGTTTTGGAGCAGGGTGTTCCTCTGCACTAGGCTAGGGCAGGCGGTGAAAGTCTGGAAGAGATCTTCACGGGGGCCCCAGAGCAGACACTGGAGGATGCCTTTGGCGTCTGAAATGAGGATCCGCTCAGAAGGGTTGGGATTCAGGAGGCAGCTGGCCAGCTGCTGCAGACCCCGGGAGTAGGGGGAGCGGAGCGGGATGCGAGGCAGGTCTGCTCGTGTGTATTCCCTCTCCTTCAGCTCTGGGTTCTCATCAAAGGGGTTGGGTAGGTGCAGCATCTCATAGATAAGGATGCCTGTCTGGAACTCATCACACTTTTTATACTGGGTAGCTGTTATGATCTCTGGGGCAAGGCGAGACTGGTCCCGGAGGATCTCGGGGTCCACCAGATGGCTCTTCTGTTTGGCCTGAGAGAAGTTGCTCACTATAAGCCTAGTGGGATAAGATGAGGTGGGGCTGGGCTCCGCAGGCCCAAAGCCTTGGGCAGTGCCCCCAGGCTGGTAGTGGACAAGTAGCAGGTTCTCTAGGCGTAGATCGCAGTGAGTGACATGGTAGGGTTTGAGGTGCTCAAGACCAGAGCATAGCTGTAAGAGCAGCAGACACACCTGCCTCTCATACAAATCAGGGCTTTTCCCATGCTGGGCTAGAGAGTCTCGCACAAAATCAGCCACAGTGAGACATGGAACTTCCCTGGTGATGACTACAACATGGCTCCTCTGCTTCTTGCTCATGACTCCCTGGCTGTCTTTCTGGGATGATGCTGCTTCAGAACAGGGCTTTGGGTTTTTCCCATCCGTTTCTCCTTTGGCTTCTTCTTCAGTCTCTTCCATGTCATCCTCTTCCTTTTCAGGGTCATCAGGATCCTCCCAGGGAAGCAGACGGTTAGGGACTTCAGCAAGGAAATGACCACAGTCCTGCTGAATGTTAAAATGGACAGCCAGACTCTGCCGGACAGCCAAGCTGTGATAATACTGCTGAGATTCTTTAGCTTTGCTCTTACAGATCTGAAAGATAATAAAACAATTTAAAACTCACACTCTCATAACCACGTTTATGATGTATCAGGAGGATTAACTAGAAGGTGACTGGTTAGGGACAAACGATCATATAGTAAAGTTGTTAGCAAGGCTTGCCTCATGTTAAGTGACAATAATGGTGGTAACCGTTTCTCATGGTTGTCTACACATTCCAGGCTGTGGTGAGCACTTTCTGTGTACCATTTTTAGTCCTCACATTAACCTTTCAAAGTAGATTAAGGATCTAAGAATTTAAAAAAGAAAAAAAGCCCAGGGTTATGTTTGCAAACGTAAGTTTGTGTAATGCCAAAGCCTGCTCTTTCCACTATAACCTTGCACCTCATCAGAACAACAATGAAATAATTTTTCACTTACTTCTGTAGAGGTTTGTAGCCCAGACTGATAGAGCAGGCCAACAGACTCATAATGGAGACCAGAATACCTTATTTCATCACCCATCACCCTTTGTGTCAACATCTCACAGGTTAGGAGAGGGATATAACATTGGCCAGGTAAACTGTGGGTTTTCCTAACTTTTCAGTGAATGTCATTGTGATGGTCACAACACTGGCACTCATGGATCACTGGTAGGGTTGAGAGAGTCACTGGTCTGACCTAGTCAGAACAAAACCATCATTTCAATGGCGGTTGTCTGAGTTTTATGCTTTCTCTTAACAGGCCTCATTTAACACCCGCTATTGAGGCAATAAGACCTTTCCTAAAGAACTTTATTAAGTGGTTATGGATCAAGGAAGAATTTTTTGATCAAAAAAAGTTAGCCAAGAGTTCTATATACTGTGATGATTGTATTTCTACTCTAAGGGGTTATCAAACCAAAAAGTAAAACCACCCCCACATGGGCTATCCTCATGCTATAGAGAGGCTGACAGTGGAAGACTCAAGTCTCTAATACTAGTTCATGGATCATAATAGTCTGGCCTGGAGTCCGCTCCACAGCCCTGTTAACTGAGGGCCATTCTCTGCTGTCCCTCCTCAGCAGGGGCACACTGCCACATATTACAAATATCAAAGGCTTCCAGCAACATGCACTCTCTGTAGTGTTTACACTGCGTGTTTATTACAATAATACAGAAAAGCAAATTTAAAAAAAGCAATTTTTAGTAATTTTTATTTAAAAAGAAAAATGTATACATTCTTAGGAGGATTCAGATGGGTCCCCAGTTCTGAGAAGCAGCACATTCTGATTTCCATTCAAATACATTAAAAAAACAAAAACAAAAACAAAATCAAAGGCAAGGGAGTCTCAAGGGAAAAAAGCATCTCTCTCTCTCTCTCTCTCTCTCTTATTCTCTAGTTTATCATATTTATTACAGTTAAAGAGGTTTGATGTCAGTGACCAGTGCCATGGAAATCAATCAATCAATCAATCAATCAATCAATCTATACCTGAGCACAATTTCCTTCAAGTCTTCTACTCTATCTAATTCAGTTTGAGGATATACAAAGTATTTCTTTTTTAAGCAAACTTCTGGTCTTGAACAGACGTCCCCAGCCTGAGTTCAAGTTCAAACATACATCTTTCAGAAAATATTATCTCTGGAAAGCTCTCGAAGTCTTAGTATATGCAGTATAATATATAATCCTATATGCTCATCAATCATAACATTTGTTATTTTTATAACTGCACTGTTGGCAATATTTCACATTTAAGTGTTACCAGGTATTTAAAAATTCTATACTAGTCATTGTTTAGTTGCACAGGAGTTGGATCCAGCACATGGCACCATGAACCCCATTGCCAGTTAAGTTTGCCGAATATTACATCGTCTTCTGGAATGAAAGTTCAAGGGTCTCAACTCTTCAATCTTTGAAAATGCTATCAAATACATCCAAATTTAGCTGGATCAGATTGGATGGTTAAACTCTAGCTGTTACATTATAAAAAAGGACACTCTCCAAGGGCTTGGGAGGCCTGGGATTTAGTTTTGCTACCAGCTGTATAACCTTGGGCATTTCACTAATTTCTCTGGGTCTCAGTCTCCCTATTAAAGGGGACAATATAAAGAACATTGAAATCTACTTCACAGGGCAGTTGTGAGGATTAATTGGGATCAAGCATATACAGTACACCTGTAAACTACAAAGGTGTACAAATGTAACACCGATAATGACTAAAACAGTTAACAACTTGCAAATGTCAAACTAAAGCAATCTTAGAGAATACTAATTTTTTGAAACAATGAGCAAAACAGAAAAACAGATCTTTATTTTGAGTCCTGACAGCCACCTGCCATAGCAGTGAGGCTCTCTGATCACAGGTTTGATAGAGGACAGGCAAAAAGAAACTGCTAACATTCAGTAACTCCAAGCCAGGGTTAGCCCTGACAAACAAGTTAACACCAGCAGTATGTTAGAAACCAAGAGAGGGCAACCTAAAGCTACAAGAGAGAATTGTTTGGCCAAGTCTAGATTTAACTATGTCAAGTCAGGCTGAAAAAAAATTTGTCACCTTGTAGTTTAACATTAGAAGCAGAGAAGGTATTCTAATTGTGACTTGTATTTGAATTGTGATATTCTAATTATATCTAGACATTCACACAGACACATACATTTTTATAAGGTCTTCCAGAGCTTTGTGAGTAGATAAGAGTGTGGATACTACAATAAGAATTTATGTTTAGCTTCACAGATCTACTTGAGATAAAGGATCAAAGTGATTTACGAAGAAGAAATGATAAATTGTTCCACTATTTTGGATGCTCTAAAGGAAAATGGTCTCCCTAGATAGCCAACCTGAGTGGGCAGCACTTTCTTATCTCTTCATTTTATAATACATAGACAGGTTGAAGAATAATGAGTCACTCTAGCTTTAAGAGCAAAGGCAAAAGGGAGAAGACTAGAGTGTAAAAGAGGAGGGAAAAAGAGTGATTTCAGTTGGTTCATAACCCTGAAAACAGTTACAACCCAAACACAGACCAATGGAGATTTCCATAATAGGACTGTCCTTGATGGGTATGTCATCAATCTTTATTATGGAGCCTGCAATGATGTTAATTTAGGTAGGAGTACTATATTATTCTAGGTACCACATTGTGGCCATTTTTCAAATATTAATAACTCCTTTAGTTAAAAAAAAACAACTCAAAATGACCTGACTTCAGATAATAAATTTCTAGTTCAAAAGTTATTTCAGAAAACAAGCCATTTTTTTCAGAACAAATGGATAGGGTTCTTTCTGCCAAATTTTTTCCTTCTGCCCTTACCAGTATTTTCTATATCATGGATTAAAGTAACTTCTTCTTGGCTCTCATTTATCTTTCTTGAAAAGAATTCACATTCCTTCTTTATAAAGAGTAGCTGGCATGAACAGGAGGAATCTCAAGAAAGATTCTACTTGTTCACGCCAGCTACTCTTTAATCTATAAATGATTACTTCAGGACTCCTCCTAGGACCCCCAAAATTTAAAAATAGGAATAAAAATAAACTAGAACTGGAATGGTCCCCCATCTTCATTTAACATTCCCTTTTCTAATAGGAGAAAAATCACCTCATATTTGTCTTGGCTATGTTTGGGAAAATCTACTTAAAATGTGAATTTGGCAGATTCTGTGCTGTCTATATTTTCTGAAAGGAAAGAAAAATGCTATGAGAGACTGAGCCACAGTGACACTAGAGGGAGCTGCAATATCAACATCCAGGAGTCATTTACTTATAAACTGCAGCAGGAGAACAAAACCAGGCTGCTGAAGGTTGAATCTTCTTGTAAAATACACCATAGGGCCTCTTTCTGGATAAGTTTTTGCTTCTGTGATGGTGGCAATACCAAATGCATGCCAAGGGAACTCCTCATGTGAAGAGCACAGGCAGGAAGAGAAGCCCATCCTGGGCACAGTAACCCTCGCCCATTTGCCAGCTCACAGGAAATGCCTGCTTGAGCTATTCTCCAAAGGAGTCAGAGGGACATCAAAAGGGACAGCCAGCCAGCTGGTATACACATATGCACCAACATGAATAACCTACTGTTGCAAAAACAGAGGCTTGAAGGGAAACTGGGTGCTTGTCTGGGTTAATAAAGATCAGTGAGGACAGAGAAGGGAAAGGAAAAATATTAATTCATTATCAATTGAGCATTCAAACAAGTATCTCACGGCTCCTGAGCACTTCCTATCTGTAAGACATAGCACCCTGAAGCATTCTGACCAGATTCCTAAATACAGGGGTGGGGGCCCTCCAACCACTGATAAATCATCTGTTGGAAAACTGGGGGAGAGGGGAAACAACATACTGTCTTCCAGAATCAAAGACAAATTACCCTCTCCTGAGACCTTCTCAGACTCGGGTCAAAGAACCCAACATTTACAATCTTAGCAGGGAAACAGAACTTGAAAATGGTTCCTCATGCACAACCTGAAAAGTTTAATTCTAAACATACATTTCGGTTCACGGGCTCATTTTCCATGTTGCTCATGACAACTGCCCTGCACATCTTTGAGGCAAATTTGTCATTAAAAAGTATTTATGTTTGTAATAATTTCAACCTAGACAGCTAACTTCTAAAAAGTAGACCATCAGGGGCTTTGACTGTAAAGTCCCATTAAAAACAGCTGGGGAGAAGATAGTGCTGTCTAACACTACCGAACCTTTCAGAATGCCCACGAAGCCTGGGACCTGTGAGGGGACATACCTCTTGATGCAATCTCAACAACAGATACTCTGTTTAAGGCAACTAAGTCAGAGGGCTAGGGGAAAGATGGACCTTTGCAAAACTGGATAATATGACCATGGAATTAATCTGTCATTGAATGGCATGGTGATACCCATTCTTCTTCACTTGACCCTTTTTCCCAAAGGTTCCTTCAAGTGCTGGTGTTTGGAGGGTCTGCTCTCCATCCTAGTTTTTCATTGGCACACTCTCTTCGGCAAGCTTGCTCATGGCTTCAACCATCTCATATACAGTACTGACTTCCATATCTACATTTGTAATGTACACTTGTCTTTGGGCTTTAGGCTCATCTATACAATGACCTGCTTGATTTCTTCCCATATATATCCTAATCCATAGATTACTTAAACTCAACATAACCAAACCTGAACTCTTCTTCCCACCAAACTCACTGCTCTCCCAGTACTCCCTCTCTTGATGAATGACTTTGTTACCTGGATGAGAAATCAAATTCACTTTGGATTTCTCCTGCATCTTCACTCCCTATGGCTAATTAATTACCAACTCTTACTGATTTTTCTTCTAAATAACTTTCAAATTATCCTCTTTTCTCCATCTCTATTGCTGCCTTCATCACTTGCCTGGACAACCACAACTGGTTGTCCAACTGGTCTCCCTGCCTCTAATGTGATCCCCTCAAATACACCTTCCACATGGCTACAGAGCCATTAAAAAACAACAGTTGGTATTTCCCGCTTATTTAAATTTCCTAGCAGCTCCACTTTATCCTCATAGGAGAAAGTCCTGGCCTTGCCTCCCTTTCCAGTCCTACTTCCCAGCTGTGTTCCATTTGCTCTTACTATATTGAGCTATCTGCAGCCAGCCACCCACTCTACCCTCCAGGTGTTCTCTCAGTTTGGGGCTCCTTGTCACCCCTCATTTGCCTGAGGAATTCCTACTTCTGTTAAAGCCCTTCTCAGGCATTACTTTTGCCAGAGAGAGTAAGTGCTAAATACCCTAAACCCCCTTTCTGTGTTACTTCTATATCTTGTACATATCTCTATTATTGCAGTTATCACATTTATCTTTAAAAAATTTTTGTTTTTTATAATTTTTTTCAACTTTTATTTTAGATTCAGGGGGTACATGTGCAGGTTTGTTACCTGGGTATATCTCATGATGCTGAGGTTTGAGGTACAACTGATCCCATCACCCAGGTACTGAACACAGTACCCAATAGTTTTTCAACCCTTACCCCCTTTCCTCCCTCCTCCAACATTTTTTTGTCTATCTTACAAGCGGATAGTTGTATCTTTAGGGCCTAGCACAGAGCAAGGCACGTAGTACATATTCCATATGTCTGTAAAAGATTCTGAGAAAAGGCAACATCTGATCCAGTGCTGCCATAGGGCTTATATACTTGGAACAGGTAGAATATATGAACAGCTTTTATGAAACAGATACAAGTTGGCAAGGTGATGGGGTGGGGGCAATGGCAGATAAATCTGAATAATAAACACTCATGAATGACTTGACTACACAAACGAGTGAAATCTGATCAGTGAGGGTTGTCTGTTGAGTCCAGGCTGCCCTGGGGGCTCATTGATTTTGTACTGCACAAAACTATACAAAACAACATGGCCCTTTGTCATTCAATTCAATTTTCTCTCCTTTGCCCCAAAGAAAGCAATAATTACAAAATATAAGACTCTTCAAAAATATTCTACATTAGCTCTGATTTTTCCATTACAGGCCCAGTATGCCTTCAGCCTACTTCCAGTTTATCAGCAGGGAATCTCATTCCCATCTCACTCTATGCATTTTACAGTGCCTCAGTGAACCTTAAGTGAGATGGATGCTACAGAGAATGAATTGTGGAGGGACAAAAATGAGAAACATTAAAGATCACACACATTACACCATCTGTGCCATTTGGTCACATCACACAAAAGGACAACTGCAAATGGGAGAGAGTGCAGAATGAAACCCTGCAACTTCTAAATTGATATCCAGTATTTGGTATAATCTCACTCTAAGAATACAGGCTGATCACTGATTGACCTCAATTCCTTGATCTGCCTAGGAGGAGTATTGCGATACTTGCTGCTACAGAGCTCAGACCCATATACACTCAATGCTGTTACAGCTATATTCAAAATAGATTAAGTGTTTAATACATAAAATGCTGTGTGGGCCCAAAGTACTCAGGATCCCATGTTGTAGGAATCTGCTATGAGAACTGTCAGGCAGGCCAGGTAATTTACAGCTTGAATTGCTGCAAAAATGTTCACATACCCAAGAAAGTGATTTTGGATCCTAGAAGAGAAATTCAAGAAGGCAACTGTGTAAGATTTTACCATTTTATTTGTGAGTTGTACTCATCGAAGCTTTTCACTCTCCCACTCAGTATGTATATCCAATGAAAATAACTTGTGTTCCTGAGCCAGTAATTTAGGCTGTCAGAATGATGCCCAGGATGTTCACACTAGAGAAACTGAGGCACAGAGTAGTCCTATAACCAGCTCAGGGCCCACATTAGGAATTCAATTAACTTGAATTCCAACTTGTGATTCTCAACTATATCCTCTCACCTCATTAATTAAAGTCATGCTCCCTTTTCCCACCAGGCAACTCATTTTGATTCCAGGTTTACAGAAACATCCAAAACCTCTCCTTCCTAAATCAGTTCCCAGTTGAGACTCAGGTGCTTCTGTATGCACTGAACCTGAAATGAAATGGACACCAAACTAGGATGGCCATGAGTATGTGTAGTTGGCTGCTGATCAATCACTTTCTGTAAAATTTCACTGTTAAAAATATTTACGTTGAATTATGAAAGTGGAAGTGGTTTCCCCTCTAGTTTTTTCCTCACCACTAAGCCAGTAATTAATTGCCTGTGTATATAGTCTGAACTAGTTGTAAATTTCTACCTGTAATGCTTTTTTATTTAGTATCTTGTTTTGTCAGGATCTACTCAAATGAGATAAACGGAGACTCTGGAGTCAAAAATGCAGTAAAAGATGCTGGTCTCCACAGTTCACCTCTACATTATTACAAGCTTTTAACAAGATTCTGGCATAGCTGGAAGAAAGGAAGCAGCCCCACTTTTGTAACAGGGAAGTGTATATCTTTATTGAGTTTTGTATGCTCTATCCTTGAGAACAAAGACTGGGACTACCTTAAAGATACCTACTATCCCAATTCTGGAAGAAAATAATTCAGAAATTTACACTTTTTGCTTATGTGAAATTTTTAGCATCCTCTTCAAAGTAACTGCATCCACATTTCCTCTGTGGTCTCACATGATAGTACTTTTTATAAAATGATCTCATAAGTGTAATGAAAAAAACAGTACCTCAGTGATACTGAGCCATAATTTTGTCAACCGTCCATCTTGATTCTAAGCAAAAGGCTGTCATTTTTCCATTAAGAAACAACACTGAGACACAGCAAGGTCAGTTTACTGCCTCAGGTATGAAATAATAGGAGAGGTTCTACCTAGGAGTCAGGTTCTACCTAGGAGCCTGCCACAAAGCTGGTGTCCCCATGCAGAAGTGACTGTTCCTCGCTGGCCTTAGTTTCCCACTGTGTAGAACAGTGAAGGCCCTTCTAAAATTGGCTTTAGTCTACTATGAGGATATGAGGATTATGTGTTTGGTCAGTGCCTACCCAGATTCTTTGAAAGGGAAAAAGCAAGTTAGATTTTATTTAGAGGGCAGGGAAGTTAAGTTCAGGCTTAAATTTATGTTAAGTTTTACTTTGAGAGCAGGAATGGTTAAGTTAAGGGCTGGAGGCCAGCCAATATATAGCCCACAGAGACAGACAATGCAATCTGCTGGGTGGTGGCTCACCAAATGGGGAAGAGAGGATAAAAGAAGATATGGACAAGATGGAAAATGGGAGTTGAAAGTTAAATATTGTTTGGAAATCAATTTGGCTCTTCTTTCATCAAAACATTTATTTAAAAAGTAGGCTGTGCTCACTGCCTCCACAGCTTCCTCCTCCTATTCGCTCTTTAAACTGTGTCTAGCATTCACCCCCATTATTACCAACATTGCATTTTCTTGAGGCTTATAAGAGATTAAATTCTTGCCTTCTTCTGAGTCTTCATTCTGCACAAGCCCTCTGCAACCTTGGACTCTTTGGCCTGTAGAGCCCTGCCTTTTGCTACAGATTTTCCAGTTGCTCCTGCTTTGGGTCACTTAGATGTGTAGGCCTTTTCCCACTTTGCAGACTCTTCCATTACAATCTCATGTAATCCCACAGTTTCAACTAAATCAAGTCTATGACCACATTTCTAGGCTTGAACTCTCTTCTGAGTACCAAACCCACATTTTTACCTGGATCCTGGGGTTCTCTCAACTTGGCTGCCCTATGGGCATATCCCATTGAGAACTCATTTTTCTGGCTTTTCTGATTCATATTTCAACTAATGGCATCACCATTCTCTTAGAGGTTGTTCTACCTTGAAATTTTAGCATCACTGCCCTAGTCCCATACTCACCAGACATGGTCAACTGCCTCCCTCAGCTCTTTAACCATCTGCCCCTTCTTTTCCTTTGCCTTATGTCAGGTCTCATTTTACCTGGACTACTGCAATAGCATAATGACTGGCTTCCTTGCTTCCAGTCCTTCTGACCTCTCTTATGATAGTTGTCATCCAAAATCTTATGTTATTTCTGTTTAAAAATACTTAGTGGCTTCCCACAAAACACAAAATAAAGTCTAACCTCTTAAGTTCATCACTCAAATCTCTAAATTTGGTCTCTAATCTCTCCATAGCCTAATTTTCCACTATTCTCTCAATGTACTGCATTTACCACAAAGAAGAGCAAAGTGGATACAAAAGGCCCTTTCTTATTGGCCCCAAGAGAAGTGCTAATAACTTATTTCATTCATTAATCTTCATTTATCTTTACATCTCTGTATACCACTCCGAACTTTCATTATAATCTGTTTTGTTTAAGAGCTATTATTTATGACTTTGTCTTTCTCACTGGAATATAAGCTTCTTGAGGGCAAGGCTTTTGTTTATTCATATTTATTTCTGTAAACTACAACAAATATCACAATGTTTTATACAGTAAACACTTTTTGAAAGGTCAAGAAATATTTATTGAATGCCAACTATGTACACGATATTATAATAGATGCTAATGATGTAAGAATTAATAAGCCATGGTCCCCGCCATGTAGAAGGTCAGGTATAATAGTGGGGAGACGGGAGGGGAAGCATGTTCTTGTTTAATTATATAACTGTCTCATGATAATGCAATGGTTAAGAAATCCAGTAGGTATAGCGTGCAACATGTGCTCAGAAAATTAAAGAAGAAAATTCAGAGCTGGATTCTTTAAGAACACATAGGAGCTTTCCAAGTATGTGAAAAGGAAGGAATAACCAACTTTTACTAAATGCTTAACTTTGTGCCAAGTGATGCTCTCAGCACTGTGTGTGTGTGTGTGTGTGTGTGTATATATATATATCACTGTATACATATTAACTTCTGTGATTTTTTACAATGGTTTTAAGAAGACCTAAAGTATTTTTTTCCATTTTACAGATAAAGACACTGGATATAGAAAAGGAAAGTAATGGCCAAGGTAACAGCTAATATGTAGCTACAGCACAGATTTAAACCCAGGTCTGTCTGACTTAAAAGCCTAAATTCTTAGCCACTTTGTTAACAGTCCTCACATTTTGTACAGAGGAACCACTTGGGGTACTTAGTACAAATGCAGTTTCCAGGGCTTTACTGCCAGCCATTCTGATTCTGTAGGTATGGAATACGGCCAAGGAAATGACATTTTTAATGAGGATCCCTCAGGTGATTCTGAAATAGGTCATAGCAGATCACAATGCAGAAATGCTTTATTGTATTATACTGTCTCCCAGGAGAAGAGCAGTCCAGAGAGAGGAACCACAGTGTGCAAAAGCCGAGTAGCATTAAACAGGTGCTGTTTATAATTGGTACTAGAGAATGGGACTACAGAGATGAATAACTAAGGATACCTGTTTTAAAGAAGCTTAGTTTCAAATGATCCAAAATCTCTGATTCTTGTTTTTTTAATTGAAAAGACATTATGACATCATTTTTTTTACTAATCAAAATAACTGTTACTACCTTAGCACAGGAATTATTTGAGTATTACCATTTTGTAGGTCAATTTTCTTAAAGTTATGATCATGTTATTGGCATTCGACTACTTTCACGTGACATTTAAAAAATGTTTTTCATAATTTTATGTAGTCTTCATAATTACCACTTTTAGTAGGTACAAACATTCCATTGGACTTACATGCCATAATTTATTATATTGGTGTCTTAATATAAGGTACCTAGTTTGTTTCCAATTTTTGGAAGTACTTAAATTCTTGAAGCTGTTTGCAGCTTTCTCTCATAATTTTAAGGAAAAACAAAGATGTTTACATCTCTGAAGTAATGAGAAAGAATATCTAAGTGCTGAACCTATCTAAATATGCTCAAGTCAATGCCTAATGTTAAGAAAGAATAGTGAGTGATCCAGAAAATGTTGAGCAGCAATTTTCCATTATTGTTAATAACAATAATGTATTATTTTATATGTACTTTACAGTTTATAAAAGCAGTTTCACTATAGAAACACATGTACTATAACAATCATCTGAGGTAAGTAGGGCAGTTAATATACACTGATGTGAAAACCAAGAGAGGCGCATGACTTGCATAAAAATACACAGTGATATCTTCAGAACTTGGACCCAGGTCAGCTGACTCCAAAGCTCTTTATTCAGTGCTGTGATGCCTTTTCATTTAAGACCAACACAAATAATAAAGCTAATTATGTTGAATGAAGATTAGAATAAATATGAAAGAGGAAAACCTTCAAATCCAGGAAAAGTCCTGAGTTAAAACCATTTGCTTTATAACAAAGACAAACATGACACCTTCTATGGACAGAATTGTCTCTCTCCCCACCTCTTCATATGTTGAAGCCCTAGCCTACAATGTTACTGTATTTTAGAGACAAGGCTAACAAGGAGGTAATTAAGTTAAAAGAGATCATAAGAGTGGGGCCATGATGTGACAGGATTAGTGTCCTTTTAAGAAGAGACACTGGGGTGTGCTTGCACATGCTTTTTGTGTTTTTTTTCTCTCTCTCTCTTTCTCTCTGTCTCTCTTCCAGCCTCCATAACTGTGAGAAAATAAATTTATCCTTTTCAGTCTGTGGTATTTTGTTATGGCAGCCTGAGCAGGATGAGATTTTGATACTGAGAAGTGGTGTGCTGTTGTAAAAATACTTTAAAAGGTAGAAGCAGCTTTGGAATTGGGTAGAGGGTAGAAGAGTTTTGAGATGCATGTGAGAAAAAGCCCAGATAACCATGAACAGACAGTTGCTAGAAATATGGATGTTAGGGGTGATTCTGATGAGGTCTCTGATAGTAATGAGGAACATTATTGGAAACTGGAGGAAAGGCAATCCTTGTCATAAAGTGGCAAAGAATTTAGCAGGACTGTGTTTTGTAGAAGACAAAACTTGCAAGAGATGAAATTGAGATTTCTAAGCAAAGTGAAGGAGTGGCTTGGTTCCTCCTGACTGCTTATAGTAAAATGTGAAAGGAGAGAGATGAATTGAAAAAGGAATTGTTGAGCAAAAAGAAACCAGAATGTGAAGACTTAGAAAATTCGCAGTCTATCCATACTGTGAAAAAGGTGAGGCTTGGCGTGCTGGCTCATGCCTGTAATCCCAGTACTTGGGAGGCTGAGGCGGGTGGGTCATCTGAGGTCAGGAGATCGAGACTAGCCTGGCCAACACGGTGAAATCCTGTCTCTACTAAAAATACAAAAATCATCAGGTGTAGTGGCAGACGCCTGTAATCCCAGCTACTTGGGAGGCTGAGGCAGGAGAATCACTTGAACCCGGGAGGCGGAGGTTGCAGTGAACTGAGATTGTGTCACTGCACTCCAGCCTGGGTGACAGAGTGAGATTCCATCTCGAAAAAAAAAAAAAAAAAAAAAAAAAAAGAGTGAAAGCTTGTTTTAAGAGAATACCAAGGGTGTGGCTAAACAACTATTTGGTAAAGAGAAGATGGGTATGACTTATGGACTTAACCAGCCATCTCAACACAAGTCAGGGATAAGAATGGGATTATACCAGCAAAGACATTGCCAGTTTGAATTAAAAGGGAAAAAGTGGGACAAAATAAAGGAAGGCTACTGAACTTGGATTCTACAGGACTAGCCCACAGAGCTATTTGGCTGCTAACATGTACTATTCTTCAAGGAAAGGGAAGAATGATCCTGAAAGTGATACAGAAACATCAGGGCTGCTTTTCCCACCAAAGGACCAGTAGGCAAGGCTGATCCATCCTGAGTTTCAAAGGGTGAAGTTGCCTCTTGAGATCTGGTAGGCCAGGATAACCATGACCAGTGCCTCAGTATTGGCCGCTATGTGGAGCCATGGTGGTGATGCTGCCACTCCAGTGGGCTTGCAGGGGAGAGTATCAAATCAAAGAGGATTATTCTTGGGCCGAACATTTAATAGAACTTGACTTGCCAGGTTTCAGAATTGCTTGGGATTTATCACTCCTTCCTTCCTTCTGATTTCTTCCTCTTGGAATGGGAATGTCAATCCTATGCCTGTTCACAGTTGTATTTTGTAAGCATGTAACTTATGGTTTCACAGGTTCACAACTGGAGAGCCTCAGGACAAATCATACCTTGAATCTCACCCATATCTGATTTAGATGATATTTAGATGAGACTTTGGACTTTAGAATTTAGAGTTGATGTTGTCATAAATAAGACTTTTGGAGCTGTTGGGATGTGTTTTGCATGCTATAAGGACAGATATTCTGAGGCAGGGTGGGTTAGAGGTAGAGTTCTATGGGCTAAATTATGTGTTCCCCACCACCAATTCGTATGTTGGATCCTTAACCCCCAATGTGAGAGAGTACCCATAAAGAGGTAATTAAGGCTAAATTAGGTCATAAGCATGGAGCCCTGATACAATAGAACTGGTGTCCTTATAAGAGATACCAGTGCATAGCCTCTCCCTTGTACTCTCTTCCTTCCTCTCTCCCTCCCTCCTTGCCATGTGAGGACACAAAGAGAAGGTGGCTGTCTGTAAGCCAGGAAGAAAGCCCTCCCCAGAAAGCAAATAAGCTGGAACCATGAACTTGAATTTTTTAGCCTCCAGAAATGGGGAAAATAAATTTCTGTTGTTTAAGCCATACAGAATATGATGTGTTGTTATGCAACCGGAGCAAACTAAAATAACATACAGTGGATTTGGTATTTAAGGAGGAGGGGTGGTATCCTTTGGCTTTCAAATTGCTAAATTCTACCATTGATTTTTTTTTTTTTTTTTTTTTTTTTGAGATGTTGTCCCACTCTGCTGCCCAGGCTGGAGTGCAGTGCCTCAGCTTACAGCAACCTCCACCTCCCGGGTTCAAGCAATTCTCATGCCTCAGCCTCCCAAGTAACTGGGATTACAGGTGCCCACGACAAGGACTGGCTATTTTTTTTTGTATTTTTAGTAGAGACGGGGTTTCACCATGTTGGCCAGGCTGGTCTCCATCTCCTGATCTCAGGTGATCTGCCTGCCTCAGTCTCCCAAAGGGTTGAGACTACAGGCGTGAGCCACCACGCTCGGCCTACCACTGACTTTTTGTTTGCAACATTTTAAAGAACTTTTAGT
The DNA here is from genome assembly GCF_008728515.1 of Papio anubis. Taxonomy (NCBI): domain Eukaryota; kingdom Metazoa; phylum Chordata; class Mammalia; order Primates; family Cercopithecidae; genus Papio; species Papio anubis. The sequence continues at coordinate 111,904,457 of NC_044982.1, read as the reverse complement.
CTCTTCAAGAGACAGTTACACTCATTAGACTATTCTAAATTCCCTTAGTATGGGAAGGGAATTTAATAAGACAAACAGAAAAAAGTTGTTTGTGTGGGCCAACTGGTGGTGTCTTTTGGTTTTCTCTGCAAAGGCAGGGTTCACAGAGCCCTAATAGTTTATTCCTCTAAGATTGTATAATCAATTGGGCACTTCTGGAAATACCACAGGGTCTTAAAAGAAACATTTATATTTAGCATTTAGTGTAAAATATCCTTTTCCAAACCTGCCAACAACTCCTACTATATAACCACTGGCCACCTGTTCTTTGGAGATTGGTTTGACATCATTATAAGCAAAGAAATCAATACCAGACCACTGATTTGGGAAAGAGACAAGATTGCAAGGCAATAATACATAAAGTTAGTCAAGCCCTACTTCTCAATTGTTTTGAAAGAACAGATAGTTCAATGTCCCTTTCTGAAACAGGTACTCATCCTGCATTGGTGATTTTGCAGCAATAATGGCCCAAGATAGATAAGGCACCATAACCTCAATTTATATAACAGGTCTTAAGTGCCATGTAGAATCTCAAAATGCCTTTTTAAACTCATCAGTAATGTATTAACTTGAATCCAGATCCCCCTCCTTACAGTTTATCCCTCAATTTAATTTAAAAAGTGTGGGCTGGAGCACACGATTACTCTGCCAGTGACATCAGTCAGTCAACTGGTGTAGATACTGTAACTGCAGAGGGCAGCTAGCTGAAGGTCTGTTTCATACATACATTCTGTCTTGATAGGTAAGGCCAATCGTTTACCTTATCCGTTAATTTGCTAAGATACCATCTGGTCTTTCTAAGCCAAATTAACATGTAAAAGTCATTTAGATATGTTAATTGCTTTTGAACCAGTGAATAGAATCAGTAAAAAGGGACTATGGGAATGGAGAACACTACCTTAAGTTTACACAGGGCTTTGTGTTTTTCAAAAACCTTTCACATGCATTATCTCACTTGATCCTACCCCCACTGTAAACATCTGAAAGGAGGAAACTGAGGCTCAAAGATCGTTGCTCTTGTAAAGTAACCTAGGGAAGAAGGTAGTGGGTAGTGAATGAAATGAACACTTATTAGGGACATTTTGTTCTCTTTTAACCAAACAACAGCTCCATAAGATGGGTGCCATTATTGACAAAGCTACTAAGAGGCAGAACCAGGATCTGAACCCAAATCTTTTGGACTTCAAAGTCGACACTTTACTTATTATATTGATGAAACCTATGGCTTTCTGTTAGAGTGAATGTAACTGGGCAATAATTCTTGACATCAAGAGTTTAGCTGTCTTGAAGAAGTGGGTTTTCTGAAATAAGCAATCTACATGTAAGAAATTGATAAGTGGCACAATGGACAAAATGCAGCTACGGAGTCAGAAATATTTGTGATTAAAACTCAGCTCTGGCAGGGCCTAGTGGCTCATGCCTGTAATCGCAGCACATTGGGAGGCCGAGGCGGGCAGATTGAGACCATCTGGCCAACATGGTGAAACCCCATCTCTACTAAAAATACAAAAATTAGCCGGGCATGGTGGCCCACGCCTGTAGTCCCAGCTACTCGGGAGGCTGAGGCAGGAGAATCGCTTGAACCCAGGAGGCAGAGGCTGCAGTGAGCCAAGATCTCGCCATTGTACTCCAACCTGGCAACAGAGGGAGACTCTGTCTCAAAAAACAAAACAAAACAAAACAAAGCAAAACAAAACAAAACAACAACAAAAAAAAACTCATTTCCACTACTTGCTAGCTGTGTGATCCTAACCAAGTCAGCTTACTTCTTGGAGCTTCATTTTCCTCATATGTCAAATGGAGAAAAATATCTTAATCTTATAAAGTTGATGTGAAGATTAAATTACATAACAAAAATAAAGTTTCAGGCACATCAATAAACATTAGTTATCCTCCTCTATAAAAATGTTTCTCTAGGGAGCAAAGGAGTTACAGAGAAGAGGTAGACAAGCATTTCTTAGCTGGTAGAGAGTAAAGTCAGAAACATAAACTATGTATGGTGGCTCATGCCTGTAATCCCAGCACTTTGGGAGGCCAAGGTGGGAGGATCACTGGAAGCCAGGAGTTTGAGACCAGCCTGGGCAACATAGTGAGACCACCATCTCTACTAAAAACAAAAAAATTAGTCATGTGGTAGTGCACAGCTGAGGCTGCAGTGAGCTATGATCATGCCACTGCACTCCAGCCTAAAAAAAAGACAGAAACATGCAGTGAAAGGTACATAACAGACCTCGTATTTATATGTAGCCCTTGCAAAAAGCAAAGCTCAAGGGTTACCTACTTTTTTTTGAATACAGGGTCTCACTTCGTTGCCCAGGCTGTAGTGCAATGACCTGATCATGGCTCACTTCAGCCCTGACTTCCTGGGCTCAGGTGATCCTCCCACCTCAGCCTCCTGGGTGGCTGGGACTACAGGCATGAGCCACCACATTTGGCTAATTTTTTTCTATTTTTTTTTTTTGTAGAGACAGGGGTTTACCATGTTGCTGAGGCTGGTCTCGAACTCCCGGGCTCAAGCTATCCACCTGTTTTGGGATCCCAAAGTGCTGGGATTACAGCCGTGAACCACCACGCCTGGCCAGGTTACCTACTTTAAAAAGACTTCTTTGGCCGGGCACGGTGGCTCACGCCTGTAATCCCAGCACTTTGGGAGGCTGAGGTGGGTGGCTCACCTGAGATCAGGAGTTCGAGACCAGCCTGGCCAATGTGGTGAAACCCCATCTCCACTAAAAATACAAAAATTAGCTGGGTGTGGTGGCAGGTGCCTATAATCCCAGCTACTCAGGAGGCTGAGGCAGGATAATCACTTGAACCTGGGAGGCGGAGATTACAGTGAGCTGAGATTGCACCATTGCACTCCAGCCTGGGCAACAAGAGCGAAACTCTGTCTTAAAAAAAAAAAAAAAAAAGACTTCTTTGACTTCTAGAGTTTGGGTTAAGGTACCTCCAAGATCCCATAGAATTCTTGTTTACCTCTATCTTTGCATGCAGTATACTGTTGTAATTCTGTTAAGTTATACATCTGTTTTCTCTAAATAATAAATAAGCCCCCTGCTTAATCCAGCATCTGGTAAGAGGTAGATGCTCAATAATTTGCTGAATGGAGGAATGAAGGAAAGAAAGGAGAAAAGCAGAATGAATGCATCCCAATAACAATGTACTAGTTAAGACTTAACATGAGATTTATAATATTTTCTTACCTTGACTGCATAGTTATTAAGTGGATCTTTTGCATATGAAGCAGTATAGTAAACTGCATCACCTGCCTCACAACATGGTTTATCGCTGGTTAGCCTGAAGTCTGACCAGCTGTCCACTCCAAAACGGAGCTGGTCTTTCTGCCCAGCCATGAAAAGGTCTTCGCATTTAACAGCCAGTTTCTTCAAGGCATCTGTATGAAGGCTTCGGATTTTACCCACTACTTCCTCCCGATTCTCAAGTCCTCGATAAAGTGCTTGTCTCTGCGGCTTCTGGATGCCTCGGCCCTGTCTGCAAGAGGGCCCACGCCGGCTAGAGAGGGATTCCATGCTGTTGGAAAATCTATCCTTAATACTGAGAGTGGTTAAGCTGGAAATGCTGTTTGCTGCTGAGGGGACAGGTCTCTCCTTGCGCAATGGCCTTTCCAAGGAGTCATAAGACTCAATGTCCAGTCCTTTGAGTTCATAGCTGATGGAAGAACCAGCACTGCTGGCATCCCAGTTGGGGTCGATATCATAGGTGGGATTAGCCATGACACAAAGACTACTTTCCATGGATTTCTGGAGGTCCTTGGAGATTGGCTCTGTATTGGCTCTTATGATCATCTTCTTTGGCAGTGGGGGTGGTGTAGGTTGGGAAGCATTGGGTGCTTCTTGGTCTGTTTTCCCTCCAAAGGCAATGGCATCATCCACAGCTCCCTTGGGCTGTCGTGGCTGCTTGGGAGGTATCATGGCTGCTCTAGATTGCCCTGTATTGTTTTTAAAGCAATAAAAAGGAAAGAGTAAGTAAAGTTTTCAATCTCATTTTATAACTGAAACTTGAGCAGAAATGAGTGAGGTAACCATGGGAATGTAAGAATAAGTCAACTCTTTAGTTCAAAATGGGAAAAGAGAACAACCAAAGAACAAATACCTAAACATTGAAGTATCCAAGCCTTGGTGGGAACAATAAATATGCATAATATCTTGGCCCTGTCCAGGAACAGGGCACTGGTTTGGGTGATGAGTTTTTTTTTTTCCAAAAAGGAAACCAGATTCTCCAGTCCTACCCTTCAGAGTGCTGTATTCACCACACCAGAATATTAAGGAATGACAGACCCTCAAATATACTTGGATTGTGACAGAGTAGAGATGATAGCATTGTGGATAAAGAAAATACTTGGGAGCATTATTACAAACAGAATTGAAACTAGCAATGCGACCATTAGACAGGGGCTCAGAAGATAGTATTCTGTTCTTTTTATTCCAAAGTTACATTGTATTGTATATAGTACTTGTCAGATATATAACATTTTCCAACACATGAAAACAATTTCAAAAGCCATGATATTTATTTTACTATAGAGATGGATTCTGACATTGCTTAAACTGGTCTACATATAAGATTCCTGTGATTGTGGTAAGGGGAACGGTGTATATGAGCAGTCAACTTCTGTTCTGAACACTAATTCCCAAACTCTTATGTGATTCTCTTTTATTTTGGTGGGCATATACATTGTGATTTGACAGATACAATCTTTCAACACCTTTTATAAGTCCTAGTTAGAGAACAATTCATCTCTGCTTAGTTTCCAGCATTTATGATTAGAAAAAGATAAAACACATGTGTGTTTGAATACACCTTCAGGATTTATTGTATAATAGAGAGAAAACATTATTTTTTAAAGACAGAGAAATATACACAAAACTTCCATAAAGGCTATTAAAATTAGTCTTGTTATTAAAATGAGGTCTCTACTCAAGATTTCAGAGTTATAAGGCTCTGTTATGGGTTGAATTATATCCCCCCAAAAGGTATGTTGAAGTGCTAACCCCTGGTACCTATGAATGTGACCTGTCAGATGTTTTTGTAGATTTAATAGTTAAGATGAGGTCATTAGGATAGGCCCTAATCCAATATGACTGATGTCCTTATAAGAAGAAAAAACACGATGTGAAGATAGGGACAGAGAGGGAAAACACCACATGACATCGGAGGCAGAGTCTGGAGTGACACAGGTGTAGACTAAGGAATACAGAGGATTGATGGCCACTACCAGATGCCAGACAAAGGCAAGAAAGGAATCTACCCAGTGTTTCAGAGGGAACACAGACCTGCTGACACCTTGATTTCAGACTCCTAGCCTCCATAACTGTGACACCTTAAGACACCCATTTGTGGTACTTTTTCACAGCAGCCCTAGGAAACTCATACATTCTCCTACTGATGTTCATATAGAGTAGAAGGTGCTGGATGGTGCTGAGGATGATAATGAATAGGGGTGGTGGTTTTGTTTTGTTAAAATCATGTCCTTGCAGCATGTCAATGGTAAGCACCAATATAATCTGGGAATGTAATAGTAAGTGTTGCTTATGATAGGGATGAGTTCTGAGAGAGTTAGGCAATCTCATCATTATGCAAAAATCATAAAGAGTGTACTTACACGAACCTAGATGGTACAGCCTACTACACACCTAGGCTATATGGTATAGCCTACTGCTTGTAGGCTACAAACCTGTACAACATGGTACTGTACTGAATACTGTGGGTAACTGTAACACAATGCTAACTACTTGATATGGTTTGGTTGTGTCCCCACCCAAATCTCATCTTGAATTCCCACATGTTGTGGGAGGGACCCAGTGGGAGGTAATTGAGTCAGCACAGGTCTTTCCCATACTGTTCTTGTGAGAGAGAATAAGTCTCATGAGATCTGATGATTTTAAAGAGGAGTTCCCCTGCACACGTTCTCTCTCTTTGCCTGCTGCCATCCACATACGATGTGACTTGCTCTTCCTTGCCCTCTGCCATGATTGTGAGGCCTCCTCAGCCATGTGGAACTGTAAGTCTAATAAACCTCTTTCTTTTGTAAATGGCCTGGTCTCGTGTATGTCTTTATCAGCACTGTGAAAATGGACTAATACAGTAAACAGGTACCAGTAGAGTGGGGTGTTGTTGAAAAGATACCCAAAAATGTGGAAGCAACTTTGGAACTAGGTAGCAGGCAGAGGTTGGAACAGTGTAGAGGGCTCAGAAGAAGACAGGAAAATGTGGAAAAGTTTGCATCTTCCTAGAGAATTGTTGAATGGCTTTGACAAAAGTGCTGATAGTGACATGAACAATAATGTTGAGGCTGAGGTTGTCTCAGATGGAGATGAGGAACTTGTTGCGAACTGGAGCAAAGGTGACTCTTGTTATGTTTTAGCAAAGAGACTGGCAGAAATTTGGCCCTGCCCTAGAGATTTGTGGAACTTTGAACTTGAGAGAGACGATTTAGGGTATCTGGTAGAAGAAATTCCTAAGCAGCAAAACATTCAAGAGGAGACCTAGGTGCTGTTAAAGGCATTCAGTTTTATAAGGGAAGCAGAGCATAAAAGTTCAGAAAATTTGGCTTGGTGCAGTGGCTCATGCCTGTAATCCCAGCACTTTGAGAGGCTGAGGCAGGTGGATCACTTGAGGTCAGGAGTTTGAGACCAGCCTGGCCAACATGGTGAAACCCTGTCTCTACTAAAAATGCAAAAATTAGCCGGGCGTGGTGGCAGACACCTTTAGTCCCAGCTACTCAGGAGGCTGAGGCAAGAGAATTGCCTGAACCTGGGAAGTGGAGGTTGCAGTGAGCCGAGATCATGCCACTGTACTCCAGTTGGTGACAGAGCGAGACCCCGTCTCCAAATAAATAAATTAATTAAATATAAAAATCAGAAAATTTGCAGCCTGACAATGCGATAGAAAAGAGTACCATTTTCTGAGGAGAAATTAATCCCCAAGACAATGGGAAATATTTCTCCAGGGCATGTCAAAGGTTTTCACGGCAGCCCCTCCCATCACAGGCCCGAAGGCCTAGGAGGAAAAAGTAGTTTCCTGGGTCAGGCCCAGGGTCCCTGTGCTGTGTGCAGCCTAGGGACTTGGTGCCCTGTATCTTGACCACTCCAGCCATTGCTGAAAGGGGCCAATATAGAGCTCAGGCTGTGGCTTCAGAGGGTGTAAGCCCCAAGCCTTGGCAGCTTCCATGTGGCACTGAGCCTGTGAGTGCACAGAGGTCAAGAATTGGGGTTTGGGAACCTCTGCCTAGGTTTCAGAGGATGTATGAAAATACTTGGATGCTGAGGCAGGAGTTGCTTGCAGGGGTCGGGCCCTCATGGAGAACCTCTGCTAGGGCAGTGTGAAAGGGAAATGTGGGCTCGGAGCCCCCACACAGAGTCCCTACTGGGGCACTGCCTAGTGGAGCTGTGAGAAGAGGGCCACTGTCCTGCAGATCCCAGAATGGTAGATCCACTGACAGCTTGCACCATGCATGTGGAAAAGCCACAGACACTCAATGCCAGCCCCTCAAAGTAGCTGGGAGGGAAGCTATACCCTGCAAAGCCACAGGGGTGGAGCTGCCCAAGACCATGGGCATGACCCAGATGCAAGGCATGGAGTCAAGGGAGATCACTTTGGAACTTTAAGATTTGACTGCCCCGCTGAATTTCAGACTTGTGTGGGGCATGTAGCCCCTTTGTTTTGGCCAATTTCTCCCATTTGGAATGGCTGTATTTACCCAGTGCCTGTACCTGCATTGTATCTAGGAAGTAACTAACTTGCTTTTGATTTTACAGGCTCATGGGTGGAAGGGACTTGCCTTGTCTCGGATGAGACTTTGGACTATGGACTTTTGAGGTAATGCGGAAATGAGTTAAGACTTTAGGGGACTGTCGGCCTGATAGGTTTTGAAATGTGAGGACAGAGATCTGGGAGGGGCAAAGGGTGGAATGATATGGTTTGGCTGTGTCCCCACCTAAATCTCATCTTGAATTCCCATGTGTTGTGGGAGGGACCCGGTGGGAGGTAATTGAATCACAGGGGCAAGTCTTTCCCATGCTGCTCTCATGATAGTGAGTAAGTCTCACAAGATTTTAAAAAGAGGCTTTTAAAAGAGGAGTTCCCCTGCACAAGCTCTCTCTTTGCCTGCTACCATTCACGTTAGATGTGACTTGCTCCTCCTTGCCTTCCTCCATGATTGTGAGGCCTCCCCAGCTATGTGGAACTGTAAGTCCAATAAATCTTCTTTTGTAAATTGCCCAGTCTTGGGTATGACTTTATCAGCAGTGTGAAAATGGACTAACACACTACTTGTGTATCTAAATGTAGAAAAGGTACAGTAAAAATACAGTATAAAAGATAAAAAAATGGTATGCTTGTATAGGGCACTTACCATGAAAGCAGCCTGCAGGACTGGAAGTAGCCTTGGGTGAGTCACCGAGTGAGTGGTGAGTGAATGTAAAGGCCTTGCATATTATTAGCATACACTACTGGAGACTTTATATATACTGTATACTTAGGCTATACTAAATTTATTTTAAAAATTTTGATTTTAATTATTATTAAGTTTAATTCATTATTGATGAATTAACCTTAGCTTGCTGTAACTTTTTAACTTTATAAACTTAAATTTTGTTTAACTTTTTGAGTCTTATAATAACACTTAGCTTAAAACACATTGTACGCTGTTTAAAAATATTTTTTCTTTGGGCCAGGCACGGTGGCTTATGCCTGTAATCCCAGCACTTTCGGAGGCCAAGGCAGGCGGATCACTTGAGGTCAGGAGTTTGAGACCAGCCTGGCCAACATGACGAAACTCTGTCTCTACTAAAAATACAAAAATTAGCCAGGCATGGTGGTGCATGCCTATATTCCCAGCTACTCAGGAGGCTGAGGCAGGAGAATCACTTGAACCTGGGAGGCGGAGGTTGCAGCGAGCTGAGATTATACCACTGCACATTAGCCTGGGTGACAGAGCGAGACTCTGTCTCAAAAAAAAAAAAAAAATTTTTTTTCTTTGTGTCTTTATGCTACAAATCTTTCTCTATTTAAACATATTTTATTTATTTTTATTTATAAAACTTTTTGTTAAAAACGAAGACACAAACACACATATTACTAGTCCTAACCCCTGGTACCTGTGAATGTGACCTTATTTGGAAATAAAGCCTTTGTAGATGCAATCAAGTTAAGATGAGGTCATTAGAGTGGGCCCTAATCCAGTATGACTGGTGTCCTTATAAGAAAAAACACCATGTGAAGACAGCGACAATGATGACAAAGGCCTACACAGGGTTAAGAATATCAATATCACGGTCTTCCACCTCCACATCCTGTCCCACTGGCAGGTTTTCAGGGGCAGTAACACACATGGAGCTGTCATCTCCTAAGATAACAATGCCTTCTTCTGGAATACCTCCTGCAGGACCTGCCTGAGTCTGTTTTACAGTTAACTTTTTAAAAATAAGTAGGAGTACACTTTAAAATTATGGTAATAGTACAGAAAATGCATAAACCAGTAACACAGTAGTTTATCACAAAGTATTATGTACTATACATAACTGTATGTGCTATACTTTTATATGACTGGCAGCGCAGTAGGTTTGTTTACACCAGCATCACCACAAACATGTGAGTAATGCCTTGCGCTATGATGTTACAATGGCTGTCACTAGGTGACAGGAATTTTTCAGCTCCATCATAATCCTATGAGACCAGTGTTGTTTGTGCAGCCCACTGTTGACTAAAACATCATTATATAGCACATGACTATATCCATTTCCCATGCACACCATTTTCTTCAAGAATATCTGAGAATTTATATAAGCTACAGCAATATATACAGCAAACTCAATGACTTCTTTTCTCCACCCATGCCATGTAGTAATATTTTTATAAGGAATAGAACTATATTAAATATAAACAAACAACAACACAAACACATATATACACATATATAATATACATATAATATATATTGTGTGTATATATATATTTAGAGGGAGGGACGGGGAGAGAGAGCAGGAGAGTAAGAGAAGAGAAAAAAATATGAGAATGCTAAGCTTCAAGACGGTCTGAGCTTTTGTTTTATTCATTGCTGTAATCTCTGTGCCAATAACAAGGTCTAGATAGAATCAATAATAACCATTTCTTGAATGAAGGAAAAAATATTTACTACTGAAAGAGAGAAAGTAGTAAAATTGTATAGATACCTATAATAATAAGGAAAGAAATTGAATTAGTATTTTAAAAAATTCACACAAAGAAAAACCCAGGACCAGATGGCTTCACTGATGAATTCTACCAAATGTTTAAAGAAGTATTAAGACCAATCTTTAGAAAACTTTTCCAAAAAATAGTACAGGAGAGGGAATGCTTCCCAACTTGAATTCAATGCAGCCAATATTACCTAAATACTAAAACTAGACAAAGACATAAAAAGAAAACTAGAGACTAATTTCTTTTACGAATACAGATGTGAAAATCTACACAATATGCTAGCAAACAAAATCCAGCAACATATAAAAAAACATTATACACCACAACAAGGTGGGATTTATTCCAGAAATGCAAGGTTGGTTTAACATCTGAAAATCAATCAATGTAATATACCATGCCAACGGAATAAAGGGGAAAAAAAGTTCATATAATTACCCTTAATAGATGCAGAAAAAACGTTTGATAACATCAAACACCTTTCCATGATAATAACATTCAATGAACTAGAAACAGAAGAGAACATCCTCAGCCTGATAAAGGAAAGGGCATCTTTGTAAAAGAGCTAACATCATACTTATTGATAAAAGACTGGAGTTTCCCCCATAATATCAGGAACAAGATAAGGATTTGCATTCTTGCCATTTCTTTTTTTTCTTTTTCTTTTCTTTTCTTTCTTTCTTTCTTTCTTTTTTTTCAGACAGGATCTCGCTTTGTCACCCAGGCTGGAGTGCAGTGGCACAATCTTGGCTCACTGCAGCCTCGACCTCCCAGGCTGAAGTGATCCTTCCACCTCAGTCCTCCAAGTAGCCAGGACTACAGGCATGCACCACCATGCCCGGCTAATTTTTTGTATTTTTCATAGAGACAGGGTTTCACCATGTTGCCCAGGTTGGTCTCAAACTCCTGAGCTCAAGTGATCTGCCTGCCTTGGCCTCCCAAAGTGATGGGATTACAGGTATGAGCCACTGCACCTCGCCCATTTCTATTCTACATTGTACAGGAGGTTCTAGTCAGGGATATTAGGAAAGAAAAAGAGATAAAGACATCCAGATTGGAAAGAGGAAAGTAAAACTCTCTTCATTCACAGATAATACAATCCTGTATATTGAGAAGCATAGGGAATTGACACACAAAAAAACTATTAGAATGAATATACCAGTTCAGCAAGGTTACAGGATACAAGATCAGCATACAAAAACCAATTCATTTCTATACATTATAAATGAATGATCCAAAATAAAATTAAGAAGACAATTCTATTTATGACACCATTAAAAAGGATAAAGTAACCAGAAATAAACCTAACAAAACCAGTGTAAGACTTGTACTTTGAAAACTATAAAGCATTGCTGAAACTAAAAAGCAAATGGAAAGACATCTTATGCTCATGGATCAGATACTTTATATTGTTAAAATGGAAATATTCCCTAAATTGATCTACAGATTTAATGTAATTCCTATCAAAATTCCAGCTAGACTTCTTGCAGAAACTGGCAGGCTCATCCTAAAATTCATATGGAAATACAAGAAACCTAGAGTAGTCAAAGTCCTTAAAAAGAATAATACACTTTCCTATTCCAAGTTATTACAAAATTAGAGTAATCAAGAGTATGTGGTACTGGCATAAGAATAGAAATACAGATGAATGAAATATATTTGAGAGTGCAGAAGTGAACCCTTATATTTAAGGTCAATTGATTTTTGACAAGATTGCCAAAACAATCCAACAGGGAAAGAACAGTTTCAAGCAAAATAATGAAATTGAATCCCTACCTCACACTATACACAAAACTTAACTAAAAATGTATGAAAAATTTAAATATAAGAGCTAAAACTAAAAAACTCTTAGAAAAAAAGTAGGAATAAATCTTTGCAACCTTGGGTTAGGCAATGGTTTCTTAGCTATGATACCTAAAGTATAAGTAACAAGAGAAAAAGTAGATTGGAAGTCAATAAAAATTATAAACTTTTATGCCTCAAAGGACATCTTCAAGAAGGTAAAAAAGACAACTCACAGAATGGGAGAAAATATGTTCAAATTACATAACTGATAAGAGACTTACATTCAGAAAATATATGGAACTCTTTTGAAAAAGACAAATAACCCAAGTAAAAATGGACAAAAGATTTGCATAGCTATTTCTTCGAAGAAAATATATAAATGGCCAGTCCATGTGGAAAGATGTTCAGCATCATCACTCATGAGGTAAATGCAAACTGAGACGTCATTTCACATCTACTAGGTTAGCTGTAATAAAACACACAGGCAAGTGTTGGTGAGGATGTGGAGAAATTCAATGTTTATACATTGCTAGTAGGAATCTAAAATGGTGCCACCACCTTGGAAAATATTTTGGTAGTTCCTCGAAAAGTTAAACATACAGTTACTATTTGACCCAGCATTTCGACTCCTGGGTATATACCCAAGACAACTGAAAACATGTCCACCAAAACTTAATATACAAATGTTCACAAGCGGCACATTTATAATAGCCAAAAAGTAGAAACAAACCAGATGTCCATCACCTGATGAATGGATAAATTAAATGTGGTATACAATTGACTATTATTCAGGCATAAGAGGAGTGAAGTACTGATGTATGCTACAACATGGAAAAACCTTGAAATTATACTAAGTGAGAGAAGTCAGTCAAAAATGACCACATATTATATGATTCCACTTATATGAAATTTCCAGAAATATATAAAGTCATAGAGACAGAAAGTAGGCTAGCAGTTGTAAGGGGCTGGGGGAAGGGGAGAATGGACAGTGACTGCTAATGGATTTCTGTCTGGGATGATGAAAATGCTCTGAAATTACACATCAGTGATGCTTGCAAAATTCTGTGAATATACTAAAATTAACTGAACTGCACACTTTAGGAGGGTGAATTTTATGGAATATAAATTATATCTCAATAAAGCAAATCAACAAGCCATTCTTAGAAACAACCATCAATTCAGTTTTCAGTCTTATCTTCTCATTCCTCTGTGCCCTTAACCAAGCACGTAGGGGCTTGGCATTTACTGAATGTTTCCTGTGATGGTGGGGTCTCCTTCCCAAAGCTGTTCCAGCCCTATTTTCTCTTGGCTAATGTGAGATGTCAGACCATGGTTTATTTACAAGATGACAGAAGTATGCTTTGTAATAAATCCTAATTTTTCAGTTGCTGACCTAGACCTTACAGAGATGAAGCACCACGGAGAAGGTTAGAAGCAGTGAATTGCACCAGCTCAGGCCCTATCATCCTTGCCAGACAACTGTGATAATCTCCTATTATTGCTGTCTCCAGTTTTACCTCCCTCACCACACAAGCCACCAGAGAGATGTTTTTCAAACACCAAAGCTGATCATGACACTTCTCTGCTTTAAAATATTCTTTCCTAAAGATCAAGTTTAAATCTTCAAGCACAGAAAGTGAGCCTTTCATGATCTGGCCCTGGTATACCTGTTTCTCATCGCATTTCCTCTTATATCTTAAGGCAGAGCCACCAAACTACTTGCGGTTTCTCCAGCACTCTTGGCAATTTTATGCTTCCTTTGTGTCTTGTGTCTTTGCTCATGCTGATCCTCTTCCAAGAATAGTTTCCCACTCCTCTCATCTTTAAACATTCTGCTTCTGGGGAATATTTCTTACTCCACTCCCCAGAATTGACCTTTCTTGGGCCCTAAGATAGACCCTGTGAATATTTCTCTTTAAGCACTTACAACCCTCGACTTGTGTTCCTTCCTGAATGCCCTACTGGTTTGCTCATTGAGGGAACGGACTGTGTCTCATCTGTGTACCCAAGACCAAGCAAAGAATCTGGGCTGAGAGCAGAATGGAATACATAAAAAAACTAGAACATGAACCTATTCTTACCTGTTTCAATGTGGGCCCTATAAGAGGCTTTATGGGCAGCCATGTTCTACCCATTTCTCCAAATTAGAAGAAACAAAAATAATCACGGACATGAGATAAATGGAGAATTCCAAAAGTACCTTTTTTTCTTTTATAACCTCAGAACTGACAAAGGACAGAAGGTCTATCATCATCATCAGCTCTTTAATGCTTATCAGAGGAGGTGAAGAACGGCTGATCATGTGACTTTCTGCCAGCCAGAGAATAAAGTTCAAACTCCTCAGCAAGTTGGTCAAGGCTCTCTGTCTTATCTACCACTATTTCTCATCAACCCTTCCTACGAATCACTCATTTCCTGTTAATATGTTCCATGTTTTTATTTTTACATTTTTGCCTTAGCTTGGGTGTCTGTCTTTGGCCTAGCTCAAATGGCACTTACCAACTGAAGCCTTCCTTACTCTCTACTCCTCCACCTCAAACTGGAAGCCATCGTTTCTTCCTCTGTGTTCTCTTAGCATTTTTTGCTCTACTAGAGCATTTTTAGCCTTTTATAAAGTGTGTGTTTTTACATCCCCTCAGAACCTGATGTGATGTAAGGTACACAGCAGGTGTGAAATAAGTGGCTGGACTGAGGGACAGAGTCAACAGAGTTGGTCATCAATTCAAAATGGAAATGGACAGCCAAGGTAGCAAGGAAATAAAGGTAAGTAACGTGGCTTCTCTTCCCAAATAGCAGGATATGATCTCCTGGGAGCTAAGGAGATTTCCACATGAGAATCAGAAACTTACGCGTTCCAAATGAAACCACAAACATTCCACAGTCCATGTAAGTAGGTCAAGCCATTCTCCTAAGTTTAAAACTGGTTTGTGCTTTTAGTTTTTTTCCTCCAAGAAAGACAAGTTCTCCTAACTGAATTCCAATCATTTCGGCCAATGTTTTAAAAGCTTGGTATCTTAGTTGTTTTTATTTTAAACTTTTAATCCTGTACATTCCTCTCAAGCCCATGGGACCAGACACCAAGCTCAGCTTTCAGCAGGCCTAATATAACATCACATACTCCACATTTTTGTGGCATACCAGTGCTCTAAACAGAAAAAAAATAGATTGTGTTCTAAATCCTGCCTTGCTATATGCTAAAAAAATTCTTTTGGACAAATATGTTTGACTAAACCACACTCAAAACTTACTTTTCTCTTTTTCTGAACTTCCATAATCTACCTCTTTACTTTCTCCCCACTTAAAAATGTCTTCAGGCCGGGCGCGGTGGCTCATGCCTATAATCCCAGCACTTTGGGAGGTCAAAGTGGGCGGATTGCCTGAGCTCAGAAGTTGGAGACCACCCTGGGCAACATGATGAAATCACGTCTCTACTAAAATACAAAAAATTAGCCAGGTGTGGTGGCGTGTGCCTGTAGTCCCAGCTACTCGGGAGGCTGAGGCATGAAAGTCGCTTGAACCTGGGAGATGGAGGTTGCAGTGAGCCATGATCATGCCACTGCATTTCAGCTTGGGCTACAGAGTGAGACTCCATCTCAAAAAAAAAAAAAAAAAAAAAAAAAGTCTTCAGACTGACGGGCCCTATATCATGTTCTGGAAAGCAAACAAATGTTTGCCTGTGACCTGGTAGGTACTCATTACAGTCTTAGGGTGCTTGGGATAAAGAACACTAATAATGACCTGCTTGTGTAGGAGTAGCATGATTTCCTGGTTGATCTCTCTGCCTCCTGTCATCTCATAGGTAGCTCCTAGAATCTTTAGAAACAATCCTGATTGTGCCTCTATTCAAAATTCTTCAGTGGCTCTCCATTTGCTACAAGCAAAAGATATGCCTTTTGTGACCCTCTTCCAGACTCCTCCAAGAAGAGGCTTTCATTAAACCTTTAAATATCTGCATCACAGCAACTATCATGCTCCTAAGAGTCCAGTCCCATGTCTATCTCTCCCAAAGATCAGAAGTCCTTGAAAAATACATTAGTATTCCCAGCACTTAGCCTGGTACCAGGGAGATAGTTGGTGTTCAACAAATGTTTGCTGAATAAAAGCATTAAAGCCCAAATAAATAGAACTTATCTTCCTATTTAAACTGTAATTTCAATCTTCATCCCTAATTTTCTCCCCAGGGCTCAAAACAAGTAATACAGATGAGAAAGAGAAGGGAGAAGACAAAATAAGAGACCATCACCTCCACTAGTGCATAGCGGGGAATACGTAGAGTTTATAAACATAGATGCCATACACCATCACTGTGCAACAGCCTCGTCAAATGAACAGGGTCTCGCATTGGCTGAACTTAGCGCTCAGAGCATCATCCCCCTCCAGCAGGCATCAGCAGCTTAGGAGGAAGGGGCCTAATCTACCCAGGCATTATTATTGTGCTGAGGCTTACCATAGTCAAATATAAGCAACAACTGGCAAATCACAGGGGATATCACCTTCATGCCAAACAATAAAATAAACCTGATTTCCAAAGACCACTTTGGGTTTAGCCTCAAATAAACAGATACAAAGACCATTTTAAAGAACGTCAGCGGTATAGTAGCTGGCTGACTTGATTTTTGTAAGTCCTCATTAGTGGAAACCTCTCCAAAAACAGAGATTATTTATTTGGGTGTAATTTATCTATGTAATTTAAATACTGCACTCTCTCAACTAATTCCAATATATGAAAAACTATTTTTAAATGGGAATGCAGCTAACTTCGGGACAGAGTGTATGATTTCTTTTTAAATAGAAATAATTACAATTTTAGGAAGTACAACTGCTCAAACAAATGTTCAAAGCTCTCAACCTCAGTTTTTTTTTAAGCATCTAAATGATCTAAAACTGTGCAATTCTTTAGCCCTTGGTTCAGATCATTAGCTATGCAGTGTGTGGAATAATGTCTGCTCAATAATTATTTGTTGAGTAAATGAGTGAATGATAATGTAATCCTCAGAATAATTTTTTTTTAAAAGCTGGCATTTATAATGACATTATTCTATAATTACATCAAGGCCAGCAAAGTAATGACATTCTTTTAAGTATATCCACCCCTTAAAATTTAACACTAACAATCAATATTAATGCCAAAGGAAGTTCTGGAGACAGAAGACTTTTAAGTGTTTTTTTTTTTTCAGTATTTGAAGGATAAAGCCTAAAGGAGATGCTCAAAGTAAGTAAAATGAGAAATGTGCACAGTTTCTTGTGCTGATCTATAGAAAGGAAACAGAGGCATGGTTTACATAATTCCTTAATTAGGAAACCTATGGATGAAGCCTCATATTAGAAAAAGAAAAGCCAGCTGATTAATGGAGCACATAGACTTGAAATTTTCCTAGATGAACTTTCCTGAGCAGAGCCAGATTTTCCTAATCTGGTAATCTTCTAAAGTCAAATCCAAAAGTCATTTTTAGCTTGTTCACTCAAACACATTCTTAGTACCTACTGTGTGTTTTAGATAATGCACTAGGATGTTGGGATGCAGAAAGAGGAACAAGCCAAAAATCGGTTGAATAAAGGGGGATATTATAAGGAATGTAGAAGATATGAGTACTTGGTTACAAAGTGATTGAAGGAGAGCTATTTCATTACATGTTCCTGATTTTAGCAGACTGATAAAGCAAATATGCCACATTAAAAAAACAGTGATCTCTGTCTATTTTGAGATAAACATAGAAACAAAGGGAAAATGTTCGAGGTCTGATTCAAACAAATTTTATTACTTCTTTGGGAAATCATTTTGGGCGACAGATACCCTATAAAATTCAGCTTGGGGTCAGTTAAGGTGTTACAGATCCGAGTTCATTAAGTGATCTTATACGACCACCACCCAGAGTAAAATCACCATTCTGTGAGGGGCAACCTTCTTAAGTTGTCAAGTTGCATAAAGACCAATGTGATTTTTGTGCTTCATAGAAGACAATATAAATCCCCCAAATAACACATTCTTTAAAGCAGTGCTGTTCAATACAACTTTGTGTAACAATGGAAATGTTCTATATCGGCACTAATGCAGTAGCTACTATCTACATGTGGCTACTAGGCACTTGAAATGTTGTTAGTGAGACTGAGGAAGTGAATTTTTATCTTTATAAATTTATATTTCAGAAGCCATATATGGCTAGTGGTGACTGTATTGAATAATAATTAATTCAGTTATGAACAAAATAAAGTTTGCATTATTTACATTAAGGACAAGAAGAATGACATCTAAATTAATCCTGGAGGTAGATGCCTAATGTAAAAAAGAAAAATATACGGGTTGCATAAGTCAGTAGCTCTTTGTGGGAACAGTTCAATCACAACTCCTATTGCACCACAGTGGAAGTAATAAGACGGCTGCAAGGGTAGAAGGACTCACAGGAGATTCTGAAGGAGGGTAATCAAGGCCTATTCCAGTTGAGTTTTTTTTTTTTTTTTAAATGGAGTTTTTTAAAACTATATAAGAAATGTGAGAATTACACAAATTGTCCATGTCCCTTAGTTTTGTTATAATTGGCAGATCTTAAGGAACTGGATCTGCACAGCTATGTTGCTATTTGTCACCTCTCCTCTGTTCCCTGTTAGCTACCTTGGGGATCCTGTAGTCTGCTTTTCATTTCACATCTTTGGTCATGAGTTGTGCAGGAAGCCCACAATTTTTTAGATTTACATTTTGTTGTTCTGCTTATTTAAGCAATCTAATAACATTTTAAATCCTTTCCACTTTACATTTTTTGGCTACCATATCTAACATATTTAAAGGAGAAAGAAGCCAGGTATGGTGGCTCACCCTTGTAATCCCAGTGCTTTGGGAGGCCAAGGTTGGAGGATTGCTTGAGGCCAGGAGCTTGAGACCAGCCTGGGCAACATAGGGAGACTCTATCTCTACAAAAAATATTTAAAAATTAGCTGAGCATGTGGTACATTCTTGTAGACCCAGCTACTTGGGAGGCTGGGAAGGGAGGATCACTTGAGCCCAGGAGTTTGAGGCTGCAGTGAGCTATGATAGTGCCACTGCACTCCAGCCTGGGCAACAGAGAAAGACCCTGTCTCTAAAAAAATTTAAAATTTAAGATATATTTTTTTTTTAAAAGGAGAAAGCAGAGTATATTTTTGGGGAGAAATAAAGGAATTCACAACTAGTAAGGACTTATATGTACCAAGTACTTCTCTGCCACTAGCCCTACAAAGCAGATGTCACTATTCCTTCATTTTGGATGAGGAAATTGAAGCTCAGGGAAGTTAAATAGCCAGCCCACAATCATGCAGGTGGGCAATGACACAGCTGTGATAGAAACCTAAATCCCACTGATCCCCTCAAATCTATCTTTTTTCCTGCTATAGTACATTGCTTCCTAAATCTGCTTCACAGTGTAATTTTCAGAAACAAATTCCACAGTAAAAATGATGGTAAGCGTTGAATTTTTCTCCCTTAGTTTCTTCCACATCTGTCAATCCATCCACTGTCTTATTAAAGAAACAAAGAAAAGAAAAAAGAGAAAGTGATCTTTATGGACTGGTTCTGGAATATTTAAAAGGATCTAAAGCTATTGCATTAGGAGGTTTTGCTGTCTTTTAGTTTTTAAACACACCATTTTTTAAAGTTATCAAGTCTTTAAATCGTAAAACATTACTCAAAGGGGTAGTCTAAACCTGCATGCAAACGACTTGTTGAAAGTATTAAAAAAGGAAAGTTTCAAATGCTATCTAAAATACTTGTTCCATTAGGAAAAATAACAAAATAAAACCCCCTTATCTTACAACTATTGGAGTCAACTTTATTGCCTCTCCAACGAAGCAACTATGTATCATAATGTATCATACCCTATAGAGTCAAGTATATAGATACTTGAGCACTTAAGGAAAACTGGACAATATCTTATTGGCATCACTTTTTTTTTTTTTTTTTTTTTTTAAGACAGTGTCTCCCTTTGTCACTCAGGCTGCAAAGTAGTGGAGCAATCTCGGCTCACTGTGTCCTTGACCTCCTGGGCTCAAGAGATAATCCCAACTCAGCCTCCCAAGTATCTGGGACCACAGGTACGTGCCTCCACACTCGGCTAATTTTTGTATTTTTTATAGAGATGGGGTTTTGCCATGTTGCCTAGGCTAGTCTTGAATTCCTGAGCTCAAGTGATCTGCCCACCTTGGCATCCCAAAGTGCTGAGATTACAGGCGTGAGCCACTGTGTCTGGCAGTATCACATACTTTTAAAAGGAAGGCAACAGGTAGAGAGAAAGCTATCTTTCTGATAGGGCATCTATAACCATTTTAAGTTTTTGAATGCAAAGTGATGACAATTTTTTTTTTTTAAGTCTTAAATTTTGTCTGAAAGTAGATGACTTCTTTGAGAAAAAGGAAAACAGTAGGAGCCCTTCAGTATTTTACAAGAATTTCATGATTAAAGGCATTAAAGTCTAGTGGCTAAGATGGACTGGATACCAGCTGGTTCAACTCCTACTGGTTCTATGACTTTGGGCAAGGCACTCTGCCTCACTTTCTTCATCTGAAAAATGGGGATAATAATTCTTAGGATGGTTGTGAGGATTAAATGAGCTAATATATGTAAGGCACTCAGAATATTCACAGAGGCAATGCTTTATTTTTTTTCTACTAGTCTTCATAACTGAGATGATGAAATAAAATAATTTTAACTAATGTCAGCTAATAAAAATTTATAGAGATGCCATCAAATATGGTACAACTAATAAAAATTAAATATTTTACTGAGGCTATCATGAAAGAAATTTTGGTTTAGTAAGAATGTCTAGAAGATATTATAATTCCTGATATATTATGTTGTCTGAGGGTATAAAGTAAACAGTAAATTTTCATTTTATAATATGCCTCACAAAATACCAAATAATGGGAAAAGTCCAATAAGCTATTTGATAATAAAATCTGTTCCAACTTGTAAACAGTATCCAAGATAGCAGTTTGGGTAAACTATAGTATGTTTCCCCTACTCCCAAATCACAGAAAGCTTCTGGAACTTAAAATGGAAGTCTTTTTCTTACAAAATGTATTTTCAACTGCATGTGGGTTGTTATGATTGAGTTTCCCAAAAAGAGGTATTAAAGTATTATCGCCCACAGTGTTACCATAATCTTCTGGCCTTCTTAGGGACTCCTTTATTTCCAAATACACTAGCTAGTGTTAGAATTATTTTTCCTTACAATAACCTGACAAAGGAAAAGGACAAAGAAGAAAGGAGATGAGAAACGAGGTAAAAAATACTTCAGTGATACATGCCACTGGTTTCCAAACAGTCTAAGGATTGGTCAGTGGTTCATATGAATCTTGCTAGTGCTCTGCATATAGTAGTCCAGGCTACTCACCTCTCTCCTGACTTCATGGAAGAAGAGCACTGAGAAATCCTTATTCTGCCTCAGGCTTTGCTTTTCAGAAGGAAGGAAACTGTGTGGCACTCAAGGGAGACAGGTAAGAAGTCATTGAGCATTCAAGGAAGAAGAGTGAAGATGATCAGAGAATTGAAGAATCTTTGCATTGGCCGGTGCCTCTGAAGTAATTTAGCTCAACCCTCTTTGCAGTGCATCATCCTCCTCACAACACCTCTGAGAGATGGTCCATCGGCCTCTGCCTAAATACCTCCAATGACAGGGATCTTTACTTTCTTGAGTCTGCTTGATCCAAGTCAGAAATCTGGGATACATTATAGACTCTTCACATCATCCAATCTTGTGTATTTTTCCTCTTAAATAGCTCTCAAATCTGTCTACTGTTCCCCCACCGCCCACTATCTTAGTTGAGGCCTCCCTTTCTTGTCCCTTTGTGTGGTCCTGCAAGAGTATCTAACTACCAAATTTCCTGCTACCAAATAATCCGCATTCGCATGGCAGCCTGCAGGGTGGATGTTTTAAAAAACAAATCTAATTGTATTATTCCTCTGCTTAAAAACCTTTGATGGTTCACTATCACAAATAGCAAAAAGTCTAAGGTTTTAGCCTGAAAGGCATGATACTGGCTAACTCTCCACTTCACATTTCAGCAACACTAAATGTTTGTGGTGCCTACATGCATCTCCATGATTTTGCTCACATTGTTGCCTCTGATTGGAATATTCTTTCTTCCCTTTGTCAACTAGTTAAACCAGTTCAGGAATTATCTCCAGAAAGGTATCTTTTGACACCCTCCTCTGTGTAATATTAAAAATGTACCATGTATATCTCTGTCACTGTATTTATATTACACTGAAATAATTAACAAATTCACTTCTTTCCCCCTAGGTGAGTCCCTCAAAACAGTGTTAATAACCCTTAGCACTTGGCACACGGCTCATGGTTGCAGGTGTTTAATACATGCCTAGTAAACACCAGAACTTTTTTCTGATGTGACTTAAAATTTATAACTCAAATGGTCCAACTTCTGCTTCATGGAGCAATAAAAACCATCTCTCCAAGAAAACAGAACATTTGGCTAGTACATAAAAAGGTCAAGTTTAAATACTACTTATTGGACATTTGCACTTACCTAAGTTGCTGTATGTTGCACTACAAGGGTTCGGGTCCATAGGATCTGAAATGTCTTCTTTTCCATCTTCCCTTTCCAGTTCAGGTAGGGACAATGCTGTTGTGACTGAAGTGCAGCCCCCGCCATCTTGCTTCCCAACAACAGTTCTTGGATCCCGAGGAGAAAAATCCTCTGTTACTTCGTGGGTCATGTGACTGAAACAAATCAGACCACTTGTCACACTGGTATTGAAAGATTCTACTAAAATTTAGATTTGTGGAAGGCATATACTTCCCATAAATGTAAATAACTGGTCCTATAGTCACAGTAACGAGTCATAAGCCCCAATACACTTGTCTGAACACAAGGCAGTACTTCATCTAGGCAGATACTTCTATTTACCTTGATTCATACATATTGAGAACCCAATTTGATAGAGCAGGTATGGTAGCCTGCAAGAGAGTTTGAGAATAACAGTCAAGGAGTGAAACATTTTATTTAGGTGGGAGGTGGTGATGGTGGTGGTAGAAGGAGCTGAATGTTTAACTGGTTAAAGACAAATATGCTCAAGTATTTAGTAAAGTATTTACCATACTTACTAATTACAGTACTCTAATACTATGGTAAGTATCAAATACTTTACTACATAGTTTTAATTTATATATAGTATTTAGTACACACTTTAGTACACACTTTAGTGTGTACTAAATCAGGATCAGGAATAAAGTTGAGATTAAACTATCTATATAAGGAAGTTAAGCCATTATTTAGTAGGTACACTGAGGTCTTGTTGCCAAGAGAACAGAAGCATCAACCTTTGCCTGTCTGTGTGCAGCAGGAAAGGCAAATGGAAAAGAAAGTTCGCAGTCTAGTTAATCTCATTTATTAAAATGAATCTGAAGCATCCTCCTGGCCACATACCAGTATATGACCAATCTTGTTTTACCATTGCCTGCTCATATGCTTATAGCTACTTCTTCCCATCTTCCCCGCTCCCCAGTCTGCTTGAAATGTGCCAATTCTGTTGCTGGTAAAGAAAACTGGCCTACTTAGAAAATCTCAATGGACTGGTCAATTAAATGAATTAATGCATCTTTAAAGTTTGCTGGGCCCACTGAAAAGTATTCCTAGATTATCACACATTCATTAGCTATTTTTCCTGGTTTCTTTATGAAAAAAAGAAAGAAGGAAAGGAAACATATATGATTACAGGTTATTTGTGGATTTTCAATTGGCAGTGAGTCATGGTGACATTTACTAGTTTCTTTAAAAGAGGTACTTTGTTTGATCATGTGCCATCAGAACATATATCGCCTGTGGATTTAAGGGAGTAGATCTAAAGGCAAAGGAGTACCCCCTTATCAATTTTTCATTATGGAAATTATGCATGTGCCTGGACAGAAAAATAAGCCTTGATGTCAGCTGGATATACAACTTCAAAAATATCCTTTCAAAGCTGGCAGAGCCAGAGGTCTCTCTATACTGGGAATAAGCAATGAGCTGGAAGTTCCATTAGGGGACCTGGCTCTTGGGGACAGTGGTGAGGTTGGAAGGAATCACTTTTCTAGCAGTCAAGAGAGTAGTACATATAAAGGAGGCCTCACACAGTAAAGCATACTGCCTCTTCTCGATGGGCTGCCCTCGGTCATTAACCCAAAAGAGGGGCTCCACACAAAGCTGGTTTCTCATAATATGGAGCACCATAAAATCAAGGTAACGTGGGGGCTCTATCTCCATGCATTAGCGAAGACAAAACAAAGTGACACTTCCAAGACATTCAGGCACCACTTCATGTCAAGAGTGTATATTACTCAGTAGTTATCAACATGTTTCAAGGAAGGGAAAATGTTTTCTGGCAAAAGTTAATAGAAACCATTTTTAGTTTCAAAGCAATAAATATAAAGTCCCTTAAAAATATCAGCCCCCTGGCCAGGTTCGATAGCTCACACCTGTAATCCCAGCACTTTGGGAGGCTGAGGTGGGCGGATCACAAGGTCAAGAGATCGAGACCATCCTGGCAAGTATATGTTACTAACACCTGTGACTGCCTCTTCCCCAAAGCATGTGTCACTTCAGTTGATGTAACAGCTTGTCCTCCTTTGAGGAATTCAATCACCTCATCAATAGTGCTGGTCAAGCAGATGAAAATATTTCTCGTGAGGCAATTTCTCTTAGTGCAATAAGATGTTTCTACAACTCTTTAAAATCTGTAAGCATGTGAAATCTGGTGAAACCCTGTCTCTACTGAAAACACAAAAATTAGCTGGGCATGGTGGTGCATGCCTGTAGTTCTAGCTACTCGGGAGGCTGAGGCAGGAGAATCGCTTGAACCCGGGAGGTGGAGGTTGCAGTGAGCTGAGATCGTGCCGCTGTACTCCAGCCTAGCAATAGAGTAAGACTCTGTCTCAAAACACAATCAGCCAACATGCTTGAAAGAAAAAAAAAATGTTAAAGCTCCAGACAGTTCTTGTTCAGAAGTCAGCTTTAGAGGTTTCCTGAATAGCTGTTTCTTGGCTCCTAATCTCTTCAGACTTACTCTTGCCTTTTTTCTGTCTCCATCTCCTGGTTATTACTAAAAGAAAGCATTCCTTTCCATGTGTCAAAAAGGGTTGGTGAAGGGTTCAGAATCCATGATTCCATCCTCACTTGCCTGTTTTCATCCTAGGCAATGGGCTATTAACAACAAAGCTCAGTTACAGTGAAAACCACAGAAAGAGCTGCTGCTATTAACCTATGAGGAACTCCCTGGGTCTGTTGCACACGTGTACATATAACACAGCTCTGTACTCTGAAGGGCTTCACAAAATAAAAAACGAATACTTAAAAGCAAGAAATATTAGAAAACTCACCCACTGTGCTCACTAACACAATTCCCCATTAAATGAAATTTTCACAGGGTCTTCTCGAGTCTGTTAATCATGCTCTGAAACTCAGATAAACCAAAGATTCCACTGAGTTCTGGAGAGCTACAAGTTAGGCAAATCATGAGAAAAGGCTTGAATTCTGTTCCTTAATATCACTCACTGCACCTTGACCCTTACCTTACTGGTTTGGTCTGGGAAATGTGCCAAATTACCTTTGGGGAACCAAGCAAAGTGAAAGCTAGTTTTCTTAACTCTTTCCAAACTAAGGCAGTACAGCCTGTATTCCAGATAAAGATTGGTTTTCATGAGCACATTTTAAATAAGTGCACTGGTATTAATTAAATCACCAATTAAAGTAATTGTCAACTCTAAAGAACTATGCAAATAGAGTTGATAAAAGTAAAATCACATGGATTTGCAAATGGATGCTAAAATGTTTAATCTGCATTTACAGTGACTTCAGTCTCTAAAAGGAGTAAGAATATTAAAATGCATCAATGAGATGTCATGTCTTAATGCTTGAAGGAAGAATAGCTCTTTGTATGATTAAAATGATAAAAGAGGCCAGGTGCGGTGGCTCACGCCTGTAATCCCAACACTCTGGGAGGCCGAGTGAATTACGAAGTCAGGAGTTCAACACCAGCCTGGCCAAGATAGTGAAACCCCATCTCTACTAAAAATACAAAAATTAGCTGGATGTGGTGGCAGGTGCCTATAATTCCAGCTACTCAGGAGGCTGAGGCAGAAGAACTGCTTGAACTTGCGGGGGGCAGAGGTTGCAGTGAGCTGAGATTGTGTCACTGCACTCCAGCCTGGGTGACAGAGTAAGACTCCATCTCAAAAAAAAAAAAAAAAAAAAAACGATAAAAGAGAGACAGGGGAAAAGGGAGAGGTTCTCACAGTTCAAGGTTAGATATAATAACATACTATGACTAAAAAATAAAAAAAATTGAGAAAAGTATCAGAGAAGGTTGATTCAGTCACTATATATAAACAACATAAACCGACAAATCATTCAGGAAGAAAGAAAAAAGGAAAATCTCTGATTAATTTATCATTAGGCAAATTAATATAGTGAGGGAATTTAAGGCTGGGTGCGGTGACTCATGCCTGTAATCCTAGCACTTTGGGAGGCCGAGGCAGGTGGATCACCTGAGGTCAGGAGTTCGAGACCAGTCTGGCCAACGTGGTGAAACCCTGTCTCTACTAAAAATACAAAACTTAGGTGGGCGTGGTGGCAGGCGCCTGTATTCCCAGGTATTGGGAGGCTGAGGCAGCAGAATCGCTTGAACCTGGAAGGCAGAGGTTGCAGTGAGCCAAGATTGCACCACTACACTCCAGCCTGGCAACAGAGAGAGACTCCATCTCAAAAAAAAAAAAAAAAAAAAAAAAAGGTATTTACCATTGTTATGTTCCATATTTGGACATAAAATCAGAAAACTCAAATACTAAAATGACACTTCACAAATATCAGCTTTATATCCTAACAAAGTGTTTTAGGTGCTTTATAACCACCAACATTTCATTGGGAGATGTTTAATGTGATGGAGAAAACAATAAAACGGGAATTCGAACCTGGGTGCTGTTTCCTTATTGCTTTGATTTTCTGAACTTGATGGCATCAGGAAAGAGTTAGTGGAAAAAATAAAAATTTCCCCCAGTTCATCCATGAGTCAGATGGTAAATTATTTAGAATGAAAATTACGAGAAATCTGTGAGAATTTCTTATACACTATATGTTAGCACATGTCTTAAAATGGCAAATAATGACCAGTGTATCTAATTTTTTTCAGGTTAAGTACAATTTGATATTCATTACTATGAAACAGAATTGTTAAGTGACAAATGGCCCACTAAGAGGAAGTTATGGCTTTTATATTTCTGCTATTTTAATTTATGTTGAAACACCCCAATTTCTGTAATAACTATGGTGTTGATATCTAGGTCCTTGATCTTCAGGTTGGGTCAAACCTTGACTTGGCCTGCTCTTTGTCCTGAACCTTCAGCATTTCTTCTGCTTCAACAGACAGACAACATAGAAGACAACACATGTGTGACTATACTTTAAATTCTTCAACCAACTTTCCATTAATGACCGGTTTTTAATTGAGATTTGGGATGTCTGACCTGATACTTAAAAAACCATGTCATAATCTCCACAAAGACAAATCATTTTCTGAACATGCAGAATTAATATAAGGTGTTCAAAGGAAATAGTTACATTGTTACAGATTTGTGTTATATAAACGAATCCCTTGGAAGGTTATATCTCATCAGCTGGCCATATTCATACATAATTCAAAGCTGCAGAAGCTGTCTCCTATGGGAAGTTCACTTGGTTTACCCAGGTGGTAGGGATTAATCATTACACCATCAAATGAAATGAAATAATCCTTTTTTTTTTTTCTGGCAAATTCATTTAAGACAGATTTTTGTAAAAATTCTATTAAATGTCTGAATGTACTTTTTAAAAAGGCAAATCAAATTCCACATTAGAACAGGTTAAAGGCCTTTAAGTATCCAAGTATTTCCACAATTTCAGTTCAATCCTATCTTCATATTCAACCACCTTCATTCAGCTTCAGAAGGGGCAATAAAGACTTCTAGAGACTACCTGCCTCTTGGGGCAAATGTTATTCTGAATTCCATTTGTTAGCTCTCTTCAGCAGGTACACATGTCTCTAGTTGCCCACGACAGCCAATAAGCAAATATGTGACTTTTAAAACCTCCTTTTACCCCTAAAAATCAGACTAAAGCACATTAGAAACAAAACGTCATGGTTTTGTTACTGGTTTCCAGAGCTGCATATTTCTGGGGTTGCTGGGGATAACAGAACTCTGCAGATGTGGAATCTACATTAACACCTGAAAAGGAGAGTTCAAAGTTATCAAATCCCACACCTTCGAAATCTATTGAAAGGGAGAAAAAACAAAACAAAACACTCCCATTTCTTTTTGTGTCTCTACCTCTAGGACCTCCTACAAATATGACATTTCTTAATCCTTGGTTTCCAGGTCATCAATTTGATTTTGCCACACTTTCCAAACATTGACATTCTCAGGTAGAAAAGTGTGTGTCTACTGATCACTATCTAGTATCTCCAATTTCTGCTAAGCCTTCTGTAGTCTTTAACTGAAAACATTGAACTTCTTATCCTGAACTGAGATTAACCTTTATCTGATATCTGATGAGTTCCTGTTAATATTTCTAACATAGTCTGGTCAAACAAAGGTAGCTCTTACTGGTGTGAATGAAGTAGCTAGGTCTCGAGATGGGGAAGACTGGAAGCCATGTGCAAGGTCTTGAATGAACTCTAATTTTCTGAAATTGTACAGATCCACTTTATTTTTTAAAACAGACTCAAATAGCAAATTAAAAGTGTCTTTAAGGCACAAGATTGCAAGACAACAAAGCATATAAAACACAGGCCTCCGTAAATCACTGTCACTTTCACAATACTAAGAAAAATTACAGTTTCAAAATCCTATGAAATACAAAATCAGAATGGCATCTGTGCAAATTAACAGAAAAGATCAATAAATTTTGGAAAACAGCAATAAAATACGGTTGCCATTCTCAATAAGAATAACATTCTCAATAACAGAAGTAGCTCCTTAGCATCACCATTTTGGCCTTGACTCACTTCTAAAGAATGGGGTGAGATACGGATATGCATTTCCTGAGAAGGCAAGGTATTAGAAGAAAACACCCATAGCCTTCTCCAAGGGGACTAACCCAGGAAGGATGTGGAACGGCCTTTTTTTTTTTTTATTTTGAGACGCAGTCTTGCTCTTGTCGCCCAGGGTGGAGTGCAATGGTGTGATCTCAGCTCACTGCAACTTCCGCCTCCCGGGTTCAAGCAATTTTCCTACCTCCATTTCCCAAGCAGCTGGGATGACAGGTGCCCGCCACGCCTGGCTAATTTTTGTATTTTTAGTAGAGACGGGGTTTCACTGTGTTGGTCAGGCTGGTCTCGATATCCTGACCTCAGATGATCCACCTACCTCAGCCTCCCAAAGTGTCGGGATTACAGGTGTGAGCCACCACGCCTGGCTTTTTTTTTCTTGAGACGGCGCTCTGTGGCCCAGGCTGGAGTGCAGTGGCACGATCTCAGCTCACTGCAACCTCCGCCTCCTGGGTTCAAGTGGTTCTTCTGCCTCAGTCTCCCAAGTAGCTGGGACTACAGGTGCCTGCCACCATGCCTGGCTAATTATTTTGTGTTTTTAGTAGAGATGGGGTTTTGCCATGTTGGCCAGGCTGATCTCGAACTCCTGATCTCAGGTAATCCGCCTGCCTCAGCCACCCAAAGTACTTGGATTACAGGAGAAAGCCACTGAACCTGATCCTTGGAACAGCCTTGCTGGGGCCCTGGACTTTTTTCCCGAATGCCCAGAAGCAATGGAGAAGCAAGTCAGTACACCTTTTTTCACTTTCCTCTTATCTCCCTCTGCTCTTTGAGTCTGAGTAGGGAGATGCTGAGAAATGATTACATACACTTAACTCCAAAAAATGTTGCAGGCTGACTGAGGAAATGGATGTAGGGCAGGAATGGGACCTATGAGTACTCAGAACACACCTACTCAGCACCGCACAAGCTGTGCATTTTTCCACTTAATTCATGAAAACTCTTCAGGAGGTAGATACAATTATTCTCATTTTACAGATGAGGAAACTGAGATTGAAAGAAGTTAGATTAATTGCCTAAAATTACACGGGTACTAAGGTGGTGGCAGAGTTGGGATCTGAATAGATACCATGCAACTCTAACGTCCATGTTCCTTCTACCACACTGTTAAGATAAGGCAAGTTTGGCATACTGCAGAAACCCAGCAATATATACTTGATTGGGAAGATGAAGAAGTAAAACTGCTTCTACTTTTAGTTAGAAGAAAAAAACATAGCTTTTATTGAAAAGTAGGGTATTAATGATTACAGATGTATTTTACTTTTGAAAATCCTAAACAAACCAAAAAAATTAATAATATACATTTCCAAAAAAATTTCTTTAAATAGAAGCTGCTCTAGCTATAGAATGACTGTGTTTCTAGATATTTGGCTTCCTAATAATAATTGCTACCCCCACTATCTACATTTACTGAATGCTAGGCACTGTGCTTAAATATCTTCAAACAATAACACTCTGAGTAAGGCTTATTATTCCCATAACAGCAAATAATAATAGTGGCCAAAATTTACATAGTGCTTATTATGTGCCTGTTTTAAGCCATGCTTATCAGAAGTGGGGCTATTGACATTTTGGGCCAGGTGATTCTTTGTTGTGGAGGGCTATCCACATGGCAGGATTACAACAGCACTTCTTGCCTCTACCTGCTAAAGGCTGGACATTGGAACTAACCCCTGCCTCCCAGTTGTGACAACCAAAAAAAATCTCCAGACATTGTCAAATATGCCCCGGGGGGAAATTCCATCCCCCTTTAAGTCTCCCAACAACCTACTAGGCAGGCTATTTTCTGTGTTTTATAAATGAAGAAATTATAGCCCAGAGAGATTAAGTTACTTGCTTCAGGTAACACAGCTAGTAACTGGTGGAGCTGAGATTCAAACCCTGTAGCTTAGTTCTAGTGTTTGTCATTTAAGCAGTTACATTATTTGCTTCTCAGTTTCTAGATGAGAAAACTGGTAAGCAGAGCTCAAGTAACTTGTCCAAGATGACACTAATAGGTGATAAAAGCAGGATTCAAACCCACGTCTGGGTGCCTTCAAAGTCTATGTTCTAAAATATTATGCCAATAGCTATCAAACTTTCATGTACCTAAGAATTACCTGGGGAGCTTGTTAAAATTGCAGATTCTCAGCTCCCATCTTTAGGGATTAATTTAACAGCTTTGGGGCATGGCCCAGGAATCTGCATTTATATACTCCAGGTGATGCAGTTGATCCCAGGAACACATACTGAGAAACTATTTTTCACTGCCTTCCTCCTCCAGAAAGAATAGAAGAATAAGTATACAAGCAGCAAGGTGTGAAAAGTGAGGAGAAAAATTTTAAGCAAAGGAGCATCATTCTTCAGAAGTGATATAAGCAGGAAAGGGGAAATAAAATAAATAGTCACAGATGAGAAATTCATAATGAACTATGAAAAAGCAGGGAGGGAATAATAATTTGGGACCATTCCTAACCTTCTGAGGTTTATTCTTAGTCAGTTTACTTCTCTGGGATTATATTACCTCCCAAAAGGAAAAGAAACAAAGCTGTCTGAAGACTACCCCATTCTGGTACATACAAACATAACCACACTGTATCATTCCATGATTACGATAAAGATATTTATCGGCTTTCTCTAAAACATGATTATTTAAAAATGTAACAGTGAGGACTTCATGAACTCGTCTTAACTTTAGGAAAAATGTATCAGCAAATGTAGATGTGATTTTTATAAATGCTGATGGTCCAGAAGTTTCTTTACAGCAAGATAACATGTGATCAGGAGAGAAAGCAGCTATTTTCAGCTTCTGTTTTCAATTATTTTTCTTTATGAGAAGTAGAAGTTTGATCTTGAGACCAGTTTCATCCTAAGCATGAAAAAACTTCGATAGGATTCTCTTAGTAAAAAGGAGAGGTAATGCAACATTTGTTTTCTTTTTCTTTTTTATTATACTTTAAGTTCTAGGGTACATGTGCATAATGTGCAGGTTTGTTACATATGTATACATGTGCCATGTAGGTTTGCTGCACCCATTAACTCATCATTTACATTAGGTATTTCTCCTAATGCTATCCCTCCCCCATTCCCCACCCCATGACAGGCCCCAGTGGGTTATGTTCCCTGCCCTGTGTCCAACTGTTCTCATTGTTCAATTCCCACCTATAAGTGAGAACATGCGGTGTTTGGTTTTCTGTCCTTGCAATAGTTTGCTGAGAATGATGGTTTCCAGCTTCATCCATGCCTCTACAAAGGACATGAACTCAAGGGAGAGGTAACGCAAATTAAGATATAACTGGAGCATAAGCATTGAAACAACTGAAGCTTCTAACTGAATTTTCCAGGGAGAAGGACATGACATTTTACCACAGTCTAAGAAGTGTTGGGATTTTCATTTTCCATACCATATGTACACGCACATATGCACGAACGTGCACACACACACACCCATATATTAATAGGCCTATGTTGGTTACTATAGAGAGTACCAATCCTTTCCAGTATTTGGCTGGAATGGCTGTATGTCACTAGCATGCCTGACAACCACAGACAAATCTGGTATCATGGCTTAGTCCAGGGGTAAGCGAACTTCTGTAAAAGGCCACACGGTAAGTATTTTAGGCTTTGTGGGCCATATGGTCTCTACTGCAATTACTTAACCCTAGGGTACATATGGTGTAGCTTGTATGTACCATACATACCATACATTGTAGCTTGAAAACAGCCATAGTCAACATGTAAAAGATGAGTGTGGCTATTTTCCAGTATAACTTCTTTTACAGAAACAGGTAACAAGTTGGATTTGGCCCATTGGCCGTAGTTTGCCAACTCCTGGATTATTGAGGAATACAGTTTAGTTATGTAAGGTCTTTGAGAAGATCCAAAAGGACTTGGAAGGGTAAAGAAAGGTTGATACAGATGAATAGCGTTCCTAAGTGTGCAAAGGTATGTCAAATCCAGTCTGTCTGTCCAAACCAGAAGCTGGGGTTTGGACAGAATCCCAGCTGTGCTAGACATAGTTGGATTCCTGAGATGATTATGGAAGTCCTAAAGAAATGACTTACATAGTATCCCAGATGTACATGCCTGGGGTCTTTGCTAATTAGGAGCATGAAATTCAGGGGTGGTAGATTTAGAAAGGTTAGCTAAAGGCCATTCAGGCAGCAAATGATATCCTTAACTTTAGCTGGAGTGTTACTTTTATTTTCTTAATGTCTAGATTAGATTTTTCTCATTAGAAAAAAATTGTTTGAATTACATTTTAATTTATATTTTAGAGATGGTGAGAAGGCGGCCTTGCTGTGTTGCCCAGGCTGAACTTCAACTTCTGGGCTCAAGTGATCCTCCTGCCTTGGCCTCCAAGTAGCTGGAACTACAGATGCACACTACCATGCCTGGGTGAACTGAAAATTTAAGCACATGTATGTGATTGGCAATAGATCTTGTCAACCAAGTATGAAAACAATTATTTACGTAAGAGTGAGACTAAATGTCTAAACTGGGCAAATTGTGTTTGGAGGTATTCTAACATTCAGGAACATAATTTACACAGAATTTATGCCTGAAAACTAAATTAACATGCAAGTAACTATGGCCCATTGGCCATAGTTTTAATCAATAACCAAGTGTTATTGGTTAAGTAACACTAAAATAACCATGATTTTAGTCACTAACCAAGTGTTTACCACCACAGCTTATTGAAAGAACCACTAAAAATGGTATTTGTCAATAAGGAAATTGACCCCGGAAGGTAGAAGTAAAATGAAGAGGGTACTTGGCCATTCTAAAGAGATTAGGTTACCAGAGGCAAGAGATTAGGCAGAGAGCTCAATCAGCAAATACATTAGTAAACAGGTTAGAGATGATGGTAGTTTGGACCAGGGTAGTAGAAGCAGAGATTGGAGAGAAGTAGATAATTTGGAATATATTTTGGAGGTTGAATCATCCAACATTTTGGATGTCAGGGGTAAAGGCAACAGAAGAATCAAAGATGACCCCTAGTTTTCTGGCTTGAGCAACTGAATGAATGGAGGGCCATTTACCAAGAAGGGAAGAGTTGTGATGGAACAGATTTGTAGGGGAAAATTAAGAGTTCTGTTTTGGATATGTTTCATTTGAAGTGGAGATATCAAGTGGAAAATTGCACATGATTCTTGGGGGAAGAGATCACGGATGAAGATAGTAGGGTCATCTGAATATTTATAGTTCAAAAATTTTTGATACATGATGATGTTTAGCCAGGGGTTAGCTACTAGGGTTTAAAGAACCCCTTTTTGGTACCTGATTATAATGGAAAAAAAAGAGTTGCTTCAAAATAATAGGGGGAAGTGAATAGGGGCAGAGACGGAACAAGATTGGTTATAAATTGGTAACTGTTGAAGTGTGGTTTTATAGTAAATGGTGGTTTACTATACTAGTCTATCTACTTTTGTACATGTTTAAAATTTTCAATCATAAAAATTTTAAAATAAAATGAAAAAAAAAAGAGAGGACCAATTTTAAGATAGTCCCAATTAAAAGGTAATCCAGTAGAACTGACTGCAAAGTCAATATTATAAACAAGGCACTTAGAAGAAAAGGAAGCCAGAATAACTAGAGGTTCATGAATAAGAGGATAAGATTAAGCCCAAAACGTTAAGATTAAAAGGTAGGCAGATGCCACATATGTAGGATCTTCTTCAGTGTGGGGAGTTGGGGGATATAACTAGATTTACATTTAAGAAAGAGTAGGCGGCTGTTCTCAGAATAGATTTCAGGGGGCAAGATATTAAGCAAGGATGATATTAAATTCTGGTTCCCTAGACATAGTTTTGTAATGAGGTCAACTCCTATTGCTAGATATATGCTGATGTTTTACAGATACTACATATTTAGTACTCAAAATATGTCTATAAGGTAGGTATTATTATTCTTATTGTATAGGTAGGGAAACTTTAGCTCAGAGAGATTATGTCAAAAGTTACAACTACTCAGGGGTAAGTCAGAATTCAAATCTTTGACTCCAGTGCTGGCATTCTTCCCACTATGCAGTATTATTCCCCAACGTGATGGGGAACCAAAGACTTGCAGAGATGGTAGGTAGGTATCATTTTAAAAACGATAGCTGGGAAATTCCTAACTGGTCACAGACCAGATTAACCACCAAATTAGTTTCTCTTAATCCAAACTAGCCACATAGAAATGATGTCTGGGTATACATTCTTGAACTAAAATTTGACCCACTAGTATCCCATCTTCTAGTCTATTTTCAATATTACTGCCAGAAAATATTTTATTAAAAAAATCATGCTACTTTCCTGCTTAAAAACTGTTTCCTCTACAAAATCTACAAGATAAAAGCCAAACATTTCAACATGTCATTTACAGCCTGTCTCAGCACTTCTCAAACTTTTTGGTCTTAGGATTGCTTTGCACTCTTAAAAACTGAGAATCACATGGACTCTTATTTGTACAGGTTATATCAATTGACGTTTATATGAGAAATTGGAACTGAGAACATTTGAAAATAATTAATTCATTTTTTTAAAAAAACCTTTTTTTGTGGCAACACGGATGGAACTGGAGGACATTATGCTAGGTGAAATAGTGCCAGGAACAAAAGTTAAACACCACATGTTCTCACTCATATGTGGAAGCTTAAAAAAAAGTAGATCTCATAGCAGTAAAAAGTAGAAGAGAGAATATGAGAGGCTGGGAAGATGGGGGAAGAAAAGGATAGGCAGAGATTTGTCAAAGGACACAAAATTACAGCTATATGGGAGAAATAAGTTCTAGTGTTCTATGGCACTGTAGGATGACTATAGTGAACAGTCATGGATATGCTAATTACCCTGATCTGCTGACTTTACATTATATGCATTGTAGCATCACTACGTACACCATAATTATGTGCATTAGGTATAATTTAAGTATTAAATAAAAATTTAAAAATAAGGAAATAAACCCAGTACATATTAACCTAAATAATATTTTCTCAAATCTTTTCAATATCTGGCTTAACAGAGGACAACTGAATTCCCTTATTTGCTTCTGCATTCAATCTGCTGTGATATGTTGCTTTGATTAAAGTATATGAAAAATATCTGGTCTCACCCAGATTCATAAGCAGAAAAAGGAGGAGTATTTTAATAGCTTTTTAGATAACTGTAGACATTCTTTGGTACCATATCAGAATTTGATAAGTGGTAGTTTCTTAAAGGTTAGTTGCAATGTGAAATCTGAAACCATATCAATAAACTTTCTGTACTCAGTTGCATTAAAAGCCATTGATCTATCTTGCAGTTTGAATGGATTTTACTCATGTATAATTTTGTAATATGATGGATTGGGTTATTTGGAAATTATTGGTTTACTGAGTTAATGCAGATCCTCTAAATGTTGACATATTTCATTATATAATACTTTTAAAAGTTTGCAAATTCAACCACCAATCTCATCAGAAGAATGTTTAAGTATTAGAAAGCTGTTGAGGTCATGGTGGCAGACATAAGTTTTTAAAAATTCTAATTTCTGCTTGAAAACTTGGATTTTATATCACTGACAACAAATACAGTTACTTGTTTTCCTTGAAGTAATAGGTTTGTTATGTTCATTCTTGAGAAAATATCTGCCAAACACTCTCAGATTTGAATAACCACAGTTTGTCTGTCAGTTGTCCTTTCAAGGTAGTCCATGAAAAAGGGGGCTAGTTCAGCTTCACAACTCAAACTATTTCACAAGTACTTTTGTTTGGGAAAACCATCATACTTTGTTACACAGCAGAAGTATTCTATGTGTACTTCCCATTTAATGACGCAGAATTTTTAGGAAGACAGGTACTCCAGGGTTCAGATTTAATTTACTACATCACCAAGGGCATTCTTACAGAGTCTCACCCTGTCACCCAGGTTGGAGTGCAGTGGCGTGATTATGGTTCACTGCAGTTCTTGACCTCCCGGGCTCAAGCGATCCTCCCATCTCAGCCTCCTGAGTACCTGGGATCACAGGCACACACCACTATGCCCAGCTAATTTTTAAAATTTTTAGTGGAGACAAGGTCTCTCACTATGTTATCCAGACTGGTCTCCTGAGCTTAGGTGATCCTCCCACCTTGGCCTCCCAAAGTGCTGGGATTACAGGCATGAGCCACTGTGTCTGGCCCACCAAGGATATTAAGTGAAACTCACTTGAAAACAACAACAACAACGACAACAAACCCTTCTAGTACAATATGGTGCCATGGCTTTGATTTATGCTAAGATGCAAGTAGTTTTAACCACTATTGTTTAAGCACCATCAGTGCAAATGTCAACACAATGAAAAAGACAAGCGTCTTTGTATTATTATAAAACTAGTAATGATGGCATGATCACTATTTGACCTTACACAGATCATACTTTAAGAACAAATGGACTATTTTTAAATTTTAATTTAAAAAATTTAAATTAACAAATAATAATTGTATATATTTATGGGGTACAATGTGATGTTCTGATATATGTATATGCTGTAGAAAGATTATTTAATAAAGTTACTAGCAAATCTATGACCTTATCTATTTATCTTTTTTTGTGGTGAGAACATTTAAAATCTACTTTTTTAGCAATTTTGAAATATGTAATACGTCATTATTAACTATGGTCACCATGTTGTACAATAGATCTTTAAAACTTACTCTTCCTGTCTAACTGGAACTTTGTACCCTTGGCAAACATCTCTCCTTTCCTCATCAACCCCACCTCACCCCAAAGCCTCTGGTTACCATCACTCTATTCTTTCCTTCTGAGTTTGAATGTTTTAGATACACTGGATTATTCATTATCCTTTTCTAGCCACATGTCCTGCTTCTGTTTGCCACCAACCTCACCTTTGTGACTTTGCATATATTGTTCCTTTGGCCTACAATGTCTTTCCCAACCAGCTGGCAAAATCCTATTTGTCTTTAAAGATCTGCTTTGGATTTTATTCCTGAGAAGTCTGCACTAAACTGATTTAATCACTCTGCATGTTGTTTTAGCATTTATCCATTGAGGGTAGAGGGCCTACTAACATTTTTAAGCACTCAATGTGTGCCAGACCCTGGGATAAGCTTTTTATATGTTTTCTAATGAAATGTTTAACTTACTTCTATGTGATAGATATCTTTATAGCCTTATACACTGAAGGATCAGACAGACAGTTGAAGTCCAACCCAAGCCCATTATTTCAGGATAATGTTTCCCCCTATTTGTTCCAGGGCCTCATGGCAAATACATGGAACAGTTAAGGCACTCAATTTATATTTCCTAAACAGTTAAATAAATGGACATAGTAACAATCTAATCCCATAATGAAAGGGTCTATAAAGTTCCTCATCTTTCAGAGCCTGAGGTCTGGCCTTTAGTACAGTATTTTTTCATTTTTCATTCTTCATTCCTTATATACAGTTTACACTTGAAATATTCATTTACTTATGGAAAAACTGTATTTTCATTTCTTTCAGCAGTGTGCTCCCAGCCGTGGGATGGTAATTTAATGATCACACTGCCATCAAGCCTAAAACACAAATGTTGACATTTGATGGTAATGTTTTCCTTATCAAAGTTGCTCCAAGTAAATACCAATGGTGTATTCAAGTAAATGAGGCAATATTGAAAAAGCAAATGGTATATATTTTTCAATATGCATATTCATGTTTTAAACTTTTCAAAAAGTAAAAAAAAGCTGTCGAATACCTCTTTTTCTACTTAGTCTGGGACATTATGAAATGTGAAAATTCCAATGTGCCTTAAAGAAAAGCTTAATATCTCAATCACTGCTTTACTCAGACTATAGCATGTATCTTTAGAATGGTGGTGAGACCAGCAGTTCTAAGTGTGACCCAAGGACCAGCAGCATCAGCATCACCCAGGAACTTATTAGATGTGCAAATTATCAGGACCCACCCCAGACCCACTGAATCAAAAACTCTAGGGGTGGGGCTCGGCAATCTGTGTCTTAACAGCTCTCTAGATGATTGTGGAACATGGTTAAATTTAAGAACCAATGGGCAAATGAACTGTGTTATTTGGATTCATGGATGTTAACTACAAAAAATGGATAAATTTTGGAAGACCTGACTGGTGTTTGTATCACCTAATTGTGAAATAAAAGCTGTATAGTAAGGGGTCTGCCAAGCCCAGGGCCTGGGCTGCCCTCAAAACTGTATACCATGGCATGCAGCGAAAGGAGAGAGTCTCATTCCACAGAAAGAAGCCAAATCATTTCTTGACTGTGTCTTCTAAGATGTGGATAAATACCTACAGTGATAATTAATCAGGAATGACGCCATGTAAGAACTGACTACCATTCCCTCCTATATAACTCCAACCATTTGCTGTTTAAACTGCCCCTTTTCTAAATAAAACAGTCACCTGAAATACATGGTGCTTTTTTTTTTTGAGATGGAGTTTCAATCTTTTCGCCCAGGCTGGAGTGCAATGGTGTGATCTTAGCTCACTGCAACCTTCACCTCCCGGTTCAAGTGATTCTCTTGCCTCAGCCTCCCAAGTAGCTAGGATTACAGGCGCCTGCCACCACACCCAGCTAATTTTGTATTTTTAGTAGACATGGTTTTCACCATGTTGGCAAGGCTGGTCTCCAGCTCCTGATCTCAGGTGATCGCCCGCCTTGGCCTCTCAAAGTGCTGGGATTACAGGTGTGAGCCACCACACCTGACCCTGAAATACATGTATTTTATTACTACTGGAGTACATTCTGTCATTGAATACCTTACCTTGGAATATAACATTCAACTACCAATGACAAGACTATTTTTTCTAGGACTATCATCCTAGTTGCTTTGTTACTACACGGATTGAAGGAAAACAGGGACTTGTTAGCATTTTGACAACAATTTGGAGGTATGTGAAAAGCTCATTTTAGTAAAGAATGTATATAAAACTTCCTAGCATTTTGCTAGGAAAAGTAAAAGCATTAAGTGTTCACTTCATTTTTTATTACACTTTTCTAAAGAAAAACGGGTAAATCTGCCCCATCCATCAGAATTTGCGACGTTTTGTCGGAAAGAAGGCCAGGCCAGGTAGAGGTTTACTTTAAGTCAGGAGGGAGAAGGACTCAGAATCAGATGAATGGAGTACTCAGGGCATATCCTTGTTTAAGAATAAAAAGGACAGGAAGTATAGGGAAATCATCCTATTTGTCACAAACTTGGGATAAAAGTTCCTTGTTTTTATTAGCAGTTAATTCATTTTGTTTACAATATAAATAAGAAAGAAAAACTTAGGCTTCCAAAAACATATGTGTTTATGTGAATGATTACAAGTGAGAATATAACAATTTTGACCGATCTTGTGTTTGTTAAGAATGCAACATTATAAGGAGGATACATGCTTTAGAATGAGACAGATTGAGGTTTGAATTCCAGCTCTGATAAGTACTAGCTTTGTGACTCTGTTCAATTGTTAACTTCCCAGGTTTTCAGTTTCCTTATCTGAAGAATATAGCAAATTTATAAGGATTTGAGATAAATATTAATATATACCTTACACAGAACAGGTGATCAATAAATAGCTACTAAGGTGTTAAAGAAAATGAATGCCTAGAGAACTGATTTGGGTATGCAATCTGTCTAGCTGAACCAAGGATTATAGTACTGGGTCTCAGTCTCAATACTCAACTTCTCCTATTTCACCCACATGCTAAATAACTATAAATTGCTTGCTTACCACCCTCCATTTTTTTCCACAACATTTGGAAGGAGAACAGAAAGAGACAGCAATAAAAAAACAAACATTCCCTTAAAATAAGTAATGCATATAGAGATAACACCTTCATAAAAAACAAAAAGAATTGCTGGAAGAGTTTTATTTCATTTACAGTGAGGGAAAGAATAGTATTACCATTTATTCATTTGATCCTGTTTCTTCCTCACACTACCATCACATTTCAAAACAACATTTTATCGCTATTAAGGTGTTACGGATTTGCTTTTCTATGTTAAAGTTCCTCTGCATTCACCAGAATGCAGTAGGCTACTTAAGCCAAAGATCCAGGACTATAAACCTTGTTCAGTACAATAAGCTCACTTTAATACTATTCTAATCTTGGAATGCAGTTATAAAGATAGATGATGGCCACAGAGTGCTACTTACAAACAGAAATGGCTCTTATGCAATCTTAAAAGATATAAAAAACTTAGCACCTGAGAATGTGTTAAAAAATTCCCATATTCTGCCAGTCTATTTTACATACCTGAGAATCTTTTTAGGAATCTGTGATGGAGAAGAATGACTCCTCTTCTTCTTCTCTGAGTCCTGTAGTAATGCATTCTCTGCTCTACCCTTCTCCGTGACTGCTGCCTGGTCTGCCCCAGCCTTGCTCTGATCCACACTGAGCTGGCCTTGAGCAGGGTCACACCTGTACATGAAGACAATGGCTGGTTTCTCACTGGACTCTCCTTTTGCCTCTGTGAACCAGTGATGGCGCTGAACTGGAGGAGGAGGCAGCATGTGAATGACGGTGCCATCCAGGCCCACCAGTTTCCCTTTCTCTCGCTCTTTCTCTTTGTCATCCTCCTCATCTGTTTTCCGACGGCGGAAGAAGCTTTTAAATGATATCCAGCGCTTAGGCTTTGCATCAGCTGCCCGCCTGCTGCCTTCAGAGTGCAAAACTGATTCAGCTTCTGTTGACCTGGTAGGGCTGGTTGGCTTGGTCCAGTTGGTGAAATGCCTCTGCAAAAGGTTACTTGCATGGTAAGGAGAGGAAGTAGAGCGTGGTGGGGGAAAGGGAGGTGGTGGCTCACTCTGGGGGCTAGTCACTAATTTGGAGGGAGAGGGGGTGACTGGCTTTATGGATGGGTCTTTCTGTACTTTGGTGGTAAGACTGTCTGTGGTCTGAGGTGCTTCAGCCTCACCACTAGGCTGAGATGTAAAGAGAGATTTCGGCCGGACTGGCGTACTCTTAGGTGTACTCCTAGCAACATCAGCATCTGGAGGAATGGCATAAAGCTCTTCCACACTGCAAGCTTTAGGGCCAGATTGAGGTGTTTCTGGAGGAGACTGTGGGGGTTGGATTGAAGCCACGATCTGCGAAAGCACTGTGCTTGCTTTCTCTCTGGTGCTGCTGCTGCCCACCATCTGAGACTCCTGAGTGCCTTCTGTTTTGGCCACAGGCTCTTGAGTGGTTCTCTGGATCTTTGCTGGGGAGCTGTGACTGGAACTATAGCTTCTCTGTGGCGAAGACTGACCTCTGTTGAGACAGTTGTTAAACTCTTGAACCTTCTGAGCCACTGAGCCCCTTTTACGCTCTGTGCTGTTTGAAAACCCTTTAGTTTGAAGACAGTCAGTGGTTTTGCTAGTGGTGTTATCAGGCACTTCGCTTTCAGTTTCTATTTCTTCATAAGTATGGCTTATTACACTTGTGGTTTTTTCCTTCACTGAGAGTTCTCCACTTGTTCCCAGAAAACTTTTGTAGATAGCTAGATTGTCATATGCATTTGGATTGATAACAATGGGAACTTTGATAGCATTTTTGGAACTCCGAGCATAAGTTGGCTCATCATGAATGATAATTGGAAAAGGTGGCATACCAGCATTGTTATAACTATTGAATTTTATTTCAGACAAATTAGGTGACTTAACAGGGATGGTTTTGGAGGAAATGTTTGTAGCTGTGGGTGATGTAGGTGCTGATTTGTGACAGTTTTTCCTTGGAGGAACATTTGGTCCAGTTCCACTAGTAATTAGTTCCACTTTAGGTATCTTTTGTCGTGGACTGGTGCTAGAAGTCCATACTTCCTGGTATCGAATTGCACTGGATTTTTGGAAATGGGCACTTATTTGTCCTGGTGTCAATGAAGATGACGTAACTGGAGAGTTTGGAGTAGATGAGCTTTTTGTCTTGGGGCTGTTAACAGGGCCCTCGAGGTGCTCACTGGCCATGGCTGCTGACACATCCACGACAGTATATGGCTTGCACAATGGCTGTTCCAGATTCACAACTCGGTAGGGTTTTGCTTGCTCTTCTGTGGGGACAAGGTTTATGGTTACTGCTTGCCCAGCAACATCTGTAGAGGCTTTACTTTCTTCCTTCTCAGTCTGTACAGCAATCTTGCCATCCTTCTCTTCTAATCGGAGAGCAAGGACTGCTTTGTGGGTCTCTGGAACTTTTATTGAGCTTTTGGAAGCTTGTGATGAATCTTTATCCTGATTATTACTAGAGGGACTTTCATAATTGGGCTCAATTTCCTTCATGTCCTTAGAATCTCCTGGGTTACCAGGAGATATTCCCCCATTACAAATCTTCTGGGATAAACTACTGGCTGTCTCAGAACGTGATTCTTCTGTTAAAGAAGAATCTGGTGATGTGGAGTCAGATGACACCATGCTCTGAATGCTTCCTTGTCCATAAGAGACCACCGAATTTTCCTCATAACCATTTAGGATTTCATCATAGCTGTCATCATAGTCCACAGCACAGATTCTCTGCAGAGACTTGTTTCGCAGGGGGATGGTATTCCATTTTTTGTCCACAAAGAATCGAACAGGAGACAAAGTGTTTGCTCTGAAGTTGGCAAAGCGAGGTTGCCCTCTCATGCGAATCTCCATGGCCAACAGCTCTTCATCACTTTCATCCCAACTCTCGTGCTCCTCCTCCATGTTACTGAAAAGTGCATCCTCTTCACTCTCCTCGCCACTGGAAAACTCTGGGTAACAGAACCGGCCCCCTTCATTACTAATCACTTCCGTGCTCCCACTCAGAATAACACGCTTGCCCTGAGTATCCTTTATCCCACCTATCATGCAACTTGGTGGAAGCTTTCTTTCCAATGATCGTTTATAGCAATCATTTATTCTTCCCAAGAATGTTTCTCTGGAGTTTGTTTCATTTCCTCTTATCTGAGGGGCAGTATCTAAGCCTGCTATCTCCTTTAACACTTCAGTTAGTCCATTATTGTTATTTGACATCTTCTTCGCAGTATCATTATTGCCGTAAGGCTTAGGAACATGGCTAATTCCTTCGTCATCTTCATTATTATTGTTAAGTGGTTTCTGACTCAAGGCAGCTCTGTTTCGGTTCCACCCTATGATAACAGGTTTGTTCTCACAGTGTTCTTGGATGCCAAACTCACCACATATAGTTTGCCCATCTGCCACTATCATAGTGGGCTTCACAGCTATAGTGGGTTTTTTAGCCACAGGAGGCCGGAAATTTCCGGTGTTCCTGATGCGGTGGTTATTACTGTGATTGGCATTAGTTTTCACATTGCCATGGGTGATGGGTGCCTTCTCAGGGTCTGGGGGGAGCTGGT
This sequence comes from Papio anubis, assembly GCF_008728515.1. Classification (NCBI taxonomy): domain Eukaryota; kingdom Metazoa; phylum Chordata; class Mammalia; order Primates; family Cercopithecidae; genus Papio; species Papio anubis. The sequence continues at coordinate 111,860,151 of NC_044982.1, read as the reverse complement.
GCAAACTTTTAGGTTTAAAGCAATTCTTGCATTCACCAGGTTTCCAAACGTGTTCAGTAAAGGTGTTACAAGCAGACATTTTTAAAAACAGAACTTCACAGACAATGCTTTTCTTTCAGTGCATGACAAAACTTTCATCTGTTAGTTTTCACTTCCCCTATGTGTTACAGCAGCTCTTCTAAGAACGATCAATCTGTGGAGGGGGAGAAAGAAGAAAAAAGTCTGAATGAAAAAGGCACTATGAGACTTACCATTATTAGTGACTTGAAAAAACTGACCCCACTCCTAAACTTTTCCTTAAATTAAAAGATTGAGAGCTAAACTAATTTGGGTACTTCATAATTTTCCTTTAGTTGATCAGCATATTGGAAAGTGAGCTTTTTAACCATAATTTTATGTATTCTTATCAAACCATACATAATCTTCAGCTTGATGTCTCTGTTGTAATGATTCTGTGAAATGAATCATTACATCCCTCCCAGAAATGCCTTTGATACCACTCCTTCTGTTATCCACCATTTTCTCGAACACTTCCCAGGCCACTATAGGTTCCTCTTCTTCCACCTACCCTTGTACATTTTAGACATTTCACAGACTCCTCAAACTCAATGCATTGAAAATTAGGCCTCAGGGCTGGGTGCGGTGGCTCACGCCTGTAATCCCAGCATGTGGGGAGGCAGGCCAAGGTGGGAAGATCACTTGACCCTAGGAGTTCAAGACCAGCCTGGCTAACATGATAAAACCCCATCTCTAAAAAAAATATAAAAATTAGCTGGGTGTGGTAGCACACGCCTATAGTCCCCGATACTCAGGAAGCTGAGGCTGGAGGATTGTTTGAGCCTGGGAGGTAGAGGTTGCAGTGGGCAGATTGTGCCACAGTACTCCAGCCTGGGTGACAGAGTAAGACCTTGTCTCAAAAAAAAAAAAAAAAAAAAAAATGCTGAAAAGGAAAGCAGGGGCCAGATCATGCAAGGCCTTTTAGGCTTTTAAAGATTACAGAGTTTATCCTAAGAGCAGTGGGAAGCCACTGAAGGGTTTGAATAGGGGAAACAACATAATCCAATTTGCATTTTAAAAAGACAGCTCTGACTAAAACCCATGATATTCTTAGGTATGTAAGTCCAACAAAATATGTGTAAAATCTAGAATCTATATGAGCAAAACTACAAAACACTGATAGATGAAGGGAGGAAGAAGGGGGAAAGGTAAGCAAATTATAGCCCAGAGGCCAAATGTAGCTCATTCCTGTTTTCATATCCCGAGGTTAAGGATGCTTTTTATGTTTTTAAATGGTTGGAAACAAATCAAATGGAGAATAATGTTTTGCAACAAGTGAAAATTATATGAAATTCTAAATACAGTACCCACAAATAAAGCTCCATTGGAACGCCGGTCACACTCATTTGCCTATGGCTGCTTCTGTGCTACAATGGAGAGATAAGTAGCTATGACATGTGTGACACATAGACTGTATGCTTCACTTTTGCTGCTTTGTGGCACTCTACAAATTGCAGGATTTTCACTGGTGCATCTATCAGCTGTGTGAAATGACATTTTTCAAAGATAATACATAAAATTATGAAATACCTAAAATTTCATTACAGATATGCATTAATAGATGAACATTTGTAATCAATTTTGATGAGAGGAAGTACTAACTTTGAATCCCCATCCAGCAAAATGTTATCCTCCCCAAAATGGAATTTTATTCTTCTCACTAGCAAACCTCTGTTATAAAATATTGTACCTAATTATATTTTGCATTTTATCAAAAAATTTGCAGAAAAAAAAAATAATGATAAGAGAATGAAGACAAGCCCTAGAGTAGGAGAAATTCTGTGAAACATTCATATCTGACAAAGGACTTTGTATCTGGAATATATAAAGAACTTTCAAAACTCAACGAAAAGAAAAACCCAATAAAAAACGGGTAAAAGATCTGAGCAGACACTTAACCAAATATATACGATTTTTGATTTTTTTTTTTTTTTTTTGAGATAGGATCTCGCTCTGTCACCCGGTCTGGTGTGCAGTGGTATGATCACAGCTCACTGCAGCCTCAACCTCCCTGGCTCAATCAGGCCTCTCACCTCAGCCTCTGGAGTAGCTGGGACTACGGGCGCATGCCACTATGCCTGGCTAATTTTTCTATGTTTTTGTATAGATGGGGTTTCTCTATGTTGTCCAGGGTGGTCTCAAACTCCTGGGCTCAAGGGACCCACCTGCCTTGGCCTCCCCAAAGTGTTGTGATTATAGGCATGAGACACTGTGCCCGGCCAAAGATACATGGATTACATTTAGACAATATAAATATTGTAAATATAATTTACAATATTTACAATATTGTAGTAAATAAAATTTACAATATTTTAGTAAACATAATTAGCCACATGGAAATGCAAATTAAAACTACAATGTGCTACCACTACACGTTTATTAGAATGGTTAAAATAAAATTAAAACAAAAACATCTGATGCTAGCGAGGATGTGAAGCAATTGAAACTCTCATATATTGCTGGTGGGAATGTAAATGGTTCAGGTATTCTGAAAAACAGTTTTGCAGGTTCTTATAGAGTTAATCATAAACTTACCTTGGAGCCCAGCAATCCCACTCCTAGATTTACCCAAGATAAATAAAAACTTTTGTTTACACTAAAACAAATACACAAAGGTTTACAGCCAAAAGCTGGAAACAATCTAAATGTTAGGTGGCAGTGGTTACACAACTGCATACATTTGTCAAAACTCACAGAACCCGCCTGGCACGGTGGCTCATGCCTGTAATCCCAGCACTGTGGGAGGCCGAGGTGGGTGAATCACTTGAGGCAAGGAGTTTGAGACTAGCCTGGCCAACATGGTGAAATCCTGTCTCTACCAAAAATACAAAAATTAGCCACGCATGGTGGTGTACGCCTGTAATCTTAGCTACTCAGGAGGCTGAGGTATGAGAATTGCTTGAACCTGGGTGGCGGAGGTTGCAATGCGCCAAGGTTGCATTGTGCCACTGCACCGCAGTCTGAGAGTCTGCCTCAAAAAACAAACAAACAACTCATAGAACCACACACTTAAAAAAGGTGAATTTTACTACATGTAAATTTACCCTCAATAAACCTGACTTTAAAAAGACAGCTCTGCTGCTATGTAGAAAATAGACTTGGGAAGAACAGGACAGGAGGCTTAAAGGACTGACATAGGCAAACTAAGATCTGATGAGGATCTAGACTAGGATGTGGTGTCAGGGAAGGCAGAGAAACACGCAGGAATGACTGGATTCTGAAGAGTAAAAGGTATTGAGGTTTTGGGTTTATGTATTCAAATGATTTGTGGAGCCATTTACTGAGATGACAACATTGGAGGAGGTGCAACTTTTGAAGGGAAGATTATGAGTCCATATTTTGTCACCCTGCATACAAAAGAGTATATGAATTTAGAAGTCTGAAACATGGATGAGAATTCTGTGGTTCTCATCTGCTTAGGAATTACTAGTATAGAGATATTTAGGCTGAAAAGAAAATAGTGAGCTAAGGAGGTGGCCTTGGTGGGTGAACCAGGGAGAAGGGGCTAATTCCTCTCCCCTAACTGAAAACTAACAGCCAAGGTGTGATGACACAGAAGCCAGATGAGGAAATGTCGTGAAGGAGAAAGACAATAACTATTTCAAATGCTGCTGAGAGGTAACAGAAAATGAGGACTTACATACATGCCCACTGGACTTGGCAATGTGAGCTCATCAGTGACCTCAGCATGAACTATTTGGTTCAGGTGGGGATGGAAACCAGACTGCAGTAAGTTGAAGAATGAGGTAACAGAGCAATCGTAGATAACTTTTGGAGAAGAGTAGGCAGGAAGGAGAAGCAAGAAGGAGCTAGGAGGATGGGGGTCCAGAAAGGATTTTCTTATTTTAAGATGGGAGGACCTAGATAATGCTGAATGGTAATATTGGGGAAAGATACAGGCCAGGGTGAGAGGCTGAAAAAACAGGAAAGAGGGAAGAATCACAATACTTAGAATGTTAAAACTGTGCAGGTTGCTAATTCAATTGTGTTTTATGGAAAAAGGAATTGAAGCCTAGAAGAGAAAGTGAGTTTCCTAAGGATGCACAGTAAATAAAAAAGACCCAGAACTGGGACTCAAGGCTACAACTATCTACAATATGTTTTGTTTTTACCTTTTTTGGTAGATATTTTTTTCTTTTGTTGTATATCTCACTGTGGAAACTCAGAAAAGCATAAAGAAAACAGAAACCATATGTAAACCTATTATTCAGAAGTAACTTCTATTAACAGTTTGGGGCAGTTCCTGTCAGTCACCAAGAATTTAAATTAAAAAATTCCCTGTGTACTTAGCACTGTGCAGCACTGAATACAAAAAAGAAAAAGGCATCTTGGCATAATATCTTGTTAACTAAGTTAAACAGACCTCTGATAAGAGTGGGATTAAGTTTTCTCTTTGTAAGTTCTACAATGTATTTGCTTTTTCAAAGACTAGCAGGTAATAGTAAAAATAATTCCCCACTTTGAGCAAAAGTAAGTTAATTCAGTCACAAGATGGCTAAGTTGATTAGCAGCTATCACTTATCAACAGAATAGCCAAATGAGACTCACCAGGAAGACCATTTGATTATGTTAGTGCTGTGTGCACTAGAAACCCATCTTTCATATGACATTCGTTTACAAGTTTGTGCCCATCTGTATTCATCTGGTATAAAACTGAGACATGAACCAAGCAAACACCTTTAGCAAGCACCAGATGGAGCTGCTGTCTAAGCCACAAAACCTTAACTACGAGGGCTTCATTTTAAACACTAACTGTGTTTGGAGACAAAGAGGTGCACTTAAAGACACTGTCAAAACTATTTTAACCTACAACAGTTTCATAGAGGGGGAAGCTGTACCAGATGCAGGTCTGTCCAAAGAGCAATCCTTGGGTTTTACAGCCTTTGTGAAATGACTTCAATGGCAATCAATAACTAGCAGCTTTCCCTGCTCAACACCAACACTTCCCAAACGGGAAACTCCAGTCTCCAAAGTTATGCTTGAGAAATAAGAAATGTGTCTCCTGAGGCACTTACACAAGGAAATAAAACAGTCTATCCTGGTGTCTTCTATTTATTTGCCAGAACAGGTCTGATAGAGCACCCAAATGGAATGTTTGATAAGAAAAGCTCATTTACCTCCACATTCCTTATAATCTCAAAGCAAATCTTCTAGATGAAATAGTCTATGGGAGAGTTTAATGGCTGAAGCTGCCCCTAGGAGATAGCCAGGATTCCATGATCTAAAATCCTATTTCATATTTGACAGTTTTCAGGACCAAAGCCCTTCAGGCTATAGATGAAGCTATTCAAGAGTGGCCTATTTCACTTCAAGTCATGACAGCTTTTTAAGAACCTATTACTGTTTTTTATTCTCTGTACTGCCATACAATGACAATAATTAGTTTGCTTCTAGTCCAGCAGTTTCAGGCAGATTTGATACCAAAAAAAAACAAACAAAAAAACCCCCACAAAAATACAAAAAACAACAAACAAATCCACAATGGATTTCAGTCTTGAAATAAACTGGCCAGCAGAAAGAGCTGGAGCTCCTCAAGCTGGATTCAATTTCCGTTAGTGAAGAAAAGGCAAGTATGTAGGTGGGAGATTAAACACCATACATACAGCATTTCCTAAAGGCACCCAAGGAGAATCTGTTAATAATAAAGAAGGACGGAGAATGAACTGCTAAGCTCCTTCTCCAATTCTGTGACTCCTGAAGGCCATCATCTCTCTCCATAAAATCTGTCACATTGCCATGGAGGCAGAGTCAAGAATCCTCACTGCTGTATGTGGGTTTTTAAGGACACTCTCAGTGAGGATCTATTGCCTATATGTCATCCCACATATTAGTCCATCTCCAGGATGGTAGGGGACAATTTACAAGTCAAGGTTCTCACTAGGCTTTTGTTATAGAACATGTGGGTCACTTAAAAAAAAGGAAAGGAAAATGTGACAACCATACTCACGTCACTGTTCCCAACCTTTCCTTCTTCCACAGTGAAAAATGCTGACCTGACACCTCAACCAGCTGCCAAACCCTTCAGTATATGACTAAAAGGGTGGGGAGAGGAAGTGAAAGCAAAGCTGCAGGAAGAAGTTCTGCAGAAGATAAAACACAGCTTAAATTTGGTACACAAATGGAAATTCCATGAGTAAAAGAGACTTTCTTGAGATCTGACCAAAAAAAAAAAATTATTGTTCCTTGCTATCACAAGAACATGAGGTTCTCCTATCTAAAAAAGAAACCAAAGTAAAATCTGCTTAATTTTGGAAACAACGAAATCTCCAGAAGCCCATTCAGTTCCAATTGTTCTAACCACAACAGTTTTCTAACAATTCACTGCGCCTGTCACATGGTAGTCATCTCAGGATAAGAATCATGTAACCACAAATGCACCCCTGCAAAGCAGCACCTCTCAGTTTCAACTCATTTTTAAATTCAAACTCTTTCATGATTCAGTTAACTACTACTAATAATTATTATAAACTTGGTAATATCTAGTTTTAAGATTAGAAGTTCCAAAATGTTCCCTGAATCCACTTTAGACCCCTACTTAAGAAGGTAAACATCAGAGAAGAGGTTAAAATATTATCTAATAACAGCCAAGACTCCATAGTCCTTTATAGTTTTATTTTATTCATAAGCTTTTTCTTCTGCTTGGAATGTATTTCCTCTAACGCTGTTCCATTTGGTGAAACCCTATTTATCCTTCAAGATGCAGTTTAAATTTTACCTCTGTGATGAAGTTTTGCCTAACTCGATTATACCACATTGTTTTGTAATTATGTAAGTCCCCAGAAGGCAGGGCTAAGTGCTTCTCATCTCTATATCTCTTGAATTGTTTGGAATACATTAGATACTAAATAAATGCTTGCTGAGTAAGAATAATTCTAGTTAGCATTTACTACTAAGTACCAGGTCCTTTATCCATAAAAACTCATAATTCAGCCAGGTGTGGTGGCTCATACCTGTTACCCCAACACTACACTTTGGGAGGCCAAGGCAGGCAGATCACCTGAGGTCAGGAGTGGCCAACATGGTGAAACTCTGTCCATACTAAAAATACAAAAATTAGCCAGCCATGGTGGTGCGCGCCTATAGTCCCAGCTACTCAGGAAGCTGAGGCAGGAGAATCACTTGAACCTGGGAGGTGGGAGGCTGCAGTGAGCTGAGATCGTGCCACTGCACTCCAGCCTAGGCAACAGAGCGAGACTCTATCTCAAAAAACAAAACAAAACAAACACCTCATAATTCTCACAAAACTCTGTAATAGACATACTATTATTTGCCCTACTTTACTGATGAAGAAACTGAGATTTGCCCAAGGTCACATAGCTAGTAAATGGCAGAGCCAGGATAAATGCATGCAAGCATGTATGCATGCATAAATGGTATAGCTTCATGGCATCTGGAGGCTGCTTTAAACATAAACATGGCAGTATCTGAAAGAGAGTCCACACAGCAGCAGCAGCACTGTCCACCATAGTGGAATTCCACCATGAATGAAGAAGTGTAAGAAGTAGGCACACCCACACCTTCCCCTCCTCAGCTTTAAGATGGTCAGTCCAGGTGCTCACTGCAGAATAAGCCAGAAGGAAACAAACAGGTATAAACTTAGCTAGTAGGCTGTCTCAAAGTTCTGTTTTTTGTGCTTCAGAGTGTTGAGGAAGTAATATTACGAGACAAATTAAGCATGATCTTTCATCCAGCTCTCCAAGTCAGGAACCGCTCTGATTTGGAGGGCCACTGAAGTGGCTGGTTGAGAGTGAGTTGGTGAGATGTTGCTATCAGTCACGTTTCTCTGTTCCTCCTCTCCATTGCCCTCAACCTCACAGCCAACTGCCAAGTGAAGAAAGCTGGACTGCAGGCTAAATTAGGGAGTCACAGCTGATTGAGATATGAGAAGACAGGGAATAAAAAAGAGACGAAATAAGGGCAGAGCAAGATTCAAATAAGAGAAGGCGGGAAAAAGGAAATTGGGAAGGAAGGAGAAATAAGAAAATAGTTAATGATTCTAAGAAAAATCCCTCTTGAATGTTTATAGCCACATAATCAGAGTGAGCAATGTCATTTGCTACCACTCCGCACTCATTTTTGGAGGCTTTATTGTCTTGTGTTACTTTATGTTTGGCAGGAGGTATTATTTTTCCAATTAAATGAAATTTTACCTTTCCCAGCTATAGAAAAGAGTGAACAACACATACTGTAAAACATTTATAATTTAGACTTTTAAAGGGAAAAAGTACTTCTAAATTAATGAAAGTCTGAATTACACAATACTTTGAAGAAATATTGCTTTTGAGGAAATACCACAATAAACTAGTCTTTCCTAGTGCAGGTATTTGGACCTGTTCTAATCAATAAGTTGGAATTATTTTCATAACAGTTGTAAACACATAACTTAAAATGCAGTCAAAGAATACTTCTCACACTGGAATCTGGGATGTGTTTTCAAGGGTTTATGAGTTCTCCCAAAGAGCTGAATATTAAACTGAAAGTAAAGTTTACATCTAAAATAAACTAACGTAAACACAGGCAGGATCGTTGCAATGGCCATATTAACTAAGCACAGCAATATAATTTCCCGGACTACAAATACCTTTCTGTTTCTAATTTGAGCTGGCACCAAGCACACTACTTTAACTGTAAGAAGTAATGAGAAAAGAAAGAGGCTCACTTAATATATAGATGATACAGTTCTACCAAGTAAATACCAAAATGACATCACGGTGCAACCACTGTGTATTTTACCAATCTTGAATTTTCAATACCCTAGAAAGAAATGTGGCGTAAGAAGAGAGCCAATGGTAATGAAAACTGCAAAATCTAGGGTGGCTGGCAGCCCCTTACCCACATAGTAAGCAGCAATTTAGTTTCAGCAAAACTTCGTCTATTGCATTAAATTGTTGTTAATTTGCATTTCATTAGTTTTGCAGGGTTTTTTTGTGCTTAACTTTCACATTTGTTTTATACCTAAATGACAAATAAAAGCATAAAGAATTTATACCTAACTTTGTTTTTTGTATTTAAGAAAATAATAATAATATATGTCAACACTGAGAGAGTGCAGTTATTTTTTTAAGTTAAAAGAGGTCTATAAATTACTAAAGTTTGAAAAGTAGTGCTTAAAAGCAATATTCTCTTATGTCAGGTAAGCATTCCTCTTGTGATCTTATTCACATTACTAATTTGCTAAGAATATGTTAAAGGAGTATAATAACTATCTATCATCAACAAAGCTCTTGTGAAAATGAATTAAGATAAAATATACAAAGTGCCTAACTTGAAGGCTGATTCATAATAAGCACTTAATAAATATTAGTTCTTTTCTCCTTTATTAAATCTCTATATCCAGCGGAGGCCAGGAAGGGGTATGATTCCTCTAATCCCCTCCACACATATCCACACCCCATCTTGACACACCAACTGGGCACTTGGGAAGCTATTTCTGTGGGAACACTGTTAACTCTGCTTAGGTTAGACTTCAGTTATCATGGATGATTTAACTGCAAGTTTTAGCTGGCTTGTAAACCTATTTAAGACTTATTGCTTCTACAGGGAAAACATACTCCAAGTTCTGAGCAAGTGACTTGCAAGGAAACTTCAGCATTCCATCTTGGACTTGTGTTTTGCATCAGTTTCAAGAGATGTTGTCAGATTCTATCAGGAAGGAGTTACTGAGCAATAAGGTAATGTGATACTACTTGTGCTTTAAGAATTCAGGTGGAAATAGAAAGAATATATTGACAGGAGGCAAGGTGAAAGGTAATGTAGTTAGTTCAACTAGTATAATACTAGACCAGAGAAGGCCCCAAACTAATATAGTGGCAGTGGGAATTAACAAGCAGGGGCTGATTTGAGAGGCTAAATTGATAATTTTTATCAACTAGTGGGATACTAAGAGTGACTAAAGATGACCCTGAGGTCTGTCTAGATCAAAACCCAGGATCATTTTCCCAGAGGTATACTGAAATGTGGACAATCAAGCCAGCACCAACTGCACTACTTTAACTGTAGAAAATCATGAGACAGATGATGTCTGAAAGGAAACAACAAACATATTCTAAAACCAAGTATGTGATTCAAAATTCTTCCCATTGAGAAATATCCAGATTTTAAATTACTATTTACTTATGTAAACTTGACTCTAAACCTTGACTGCAAGTGGTTTAGTGAGAGCAATAAAGACGATGCAGGAGGCTGAGGGGGATGGGGGGGAGATGAAAAAGGTAAAGTGACAATTCTTTAGTTAGCATTATTTTATTACAGAATAAAGTTAGAAAAATGAGACTTGGGTTTAGTAACCGAAGTGATGAGGCCAGTAATGGACCATGAAGGATGGGAACTGTGACCAGGGCATTCGAGAAGTCCAGATGGGCATGAGCACATGACAACAGGTTTCCACAGGACTGTTCTCAAGAAAACAGCAGAAGCTCAGACTCTGGGGAGTTACTGGATATTAACACATAAGGAGGCCACAGTCTGACAGAGGAAAAACTAAACTATTCCCCAATAAAACTATGTTGGGTCTTGCACTTTGGGAGGCCGAGATGGGCGGATCACGAGGTCACAAGATCGAGACCATCCTGGCTAACACGGTGAAACCCCGTCTCTACTAAAAAATACAAAAAAAAAAATAGCCGGGCAAGGTGGCGGGCGCCTGTAGTCCCAACTACTCGGGAGGCTGAGGCAGGAGAATGGCGTGAACCCGGGAGGCGGAGCTTGCAGTGAGCTGAGATCCGGCCACTGCACTCCAGCCTGGGCGGCAGAGTGAGACTCCGTCTCAAAAAAACAAAACAAAACAAAACAAAAACTATGTTGGGTCTTAATTCTCCTCATCAGTGAGATACCTACCCGTGGTTTGTATCACTGGACTGCTAAAGTGAGCCCAGACACCTCTCAATGGAAAGTGAGAGGTGGAATGCTAGCCATTATTGAAGAGGTGCTAGGCCCCTGGCCCTTGTGGGTGCCAGAGCACTAGGAGTATTCCATTCCTATCGTAACAACTCACCAATTAGGAGAGCCCTCAGAGGCACAAATGAACAACACTCAAGGGCATTACTAATAAGATATGTAAAAATAGACAACTTACTCAAACTCTCCAGGCCGAAAGGGCCTTATCTTTTTTTTAAATGAAAAAAAATTTTTTTCTTTATATTATACAAGTAATCAGAAAATAAAAATATGCAAAAGGCAAATGAAGAAACCCCCAAATCTTACTATATACTCTTCTGTGTCTTTTTGCTGTACACAGATCAAGGTGTATACGTACAGACACACAGATATATTTCACAGAATGAACATGCTGTTTGGTAACAAGAGTACCTTTAAAGTCTTTCCCCAAATTTACAATCTATTCAAAACATTATATACATGCAAATTGGGTTAAAATACCATTTCAAATTATTCAAACACATTTAACAAGAGACAAATGAAGTTGGAGTCAGAGATCTTTAATAACCTGAAACAAAAAGAAGATATATATATATATATATCTTCATATATATATATATCTTCACATATATATATATCTCATATAATAAGAAACACCTCTTCTCTATGGATATAGTTAGTTATCTGGCAAGATTACCTATTCAGGATATAGCTGAAAACTAGACAAAGTAGGAAAGCACCTTTTATAGTTTCATTTATAGACTCATTTTATACACAAATTTAATTTGATCAGCTTAAATTAGTTTTATTGATCTTGTTTGTACAGAAATAAAGGTGAATGCTCTACTTATAATTTAAAGAATTATAGCTGTCTCTCTCAGGCTGCCTTATTTGTATATCCCCTATCCACTTTACTAGGAACCAAATGAGACTCTAATGTTAATTTGTTTGAGTGGAGATACGTGTCCACCGCTCTTTTAAAAAAGGTACCCAAACGTCCTTTTTGCAATTATCCTTTTAAAAAGACTCTAGGCCAGGCGTGGTGGCTCACACCTGTAATCCCAGAACTTTGGGAGGCCAAGGCAGGTAGATCACTTGAGGTCAGGAGTTCGAGACCAGACTGGCCAACATGGCGAAACCCCGTTTCTACTAAAAATACAAAAATTAGCTGTGCATAGTGGTGCGTGCCTTGCAATCCCAGCTACTTGGGAAGCTGAGGTGGGAGAATTGCTTGAACCCGGGAGGCAGAGGTTGCACACTGAGCAGAGATTGCGCCACTGCACTCCAGCCTGGGTGACACAGTGAGACTCTATCTCAAAATAAAATAAAATAAAATAAAATAAAATGACTCTCTCGCCATCTCTTCTGTGATCTTGTCTATTCCCAAATATTTAAGGGTGGAATAACTTTCCAGAGTTTGCCATATAACATATACTTTATAACCTATATTCCAGAATTATACCTCTTGCTCCTGTTGTCTGAAGCTCCAGACTTTGGCTGCCTACTAGACCTTTCCAAACTCAACTAATTACATCTTTGCTCCAAAACACAGTATGCTCAACCTTTTTCTAGGTACCATAACAGTGAATGGTATCAAAACATTGGCAGACATTCAGACTGGTTCAACTTTTGACTCCTCCTGGTCCTTCTTATGCTATATCCAATCAATTGCCAGGTTTTGTCTTTCCTAATCTGTCCTCTCCCTTTGATCCATCTAGCTATAACTTGAGTCCTAGATTTTCATTGCTTTTTGTCTGAAATACTGAGATAGTATATTTTGTGTCCTAATTCCTCTAAAATACAGCTCCTTACTACTTTAACTCTCCACAAAGCCATTAATTGTTCTAAGTTGCCTATATAATACATTTAAACTCCTTAGAATAAAATTTAATGCTTTTTGTGATCTGTTACTGACTTACCATTTTTTAAAGTGTCATTATCTCCTCCATGTCCACTCATATAACAATGGTTCAAAATCCTATAGATCTTTTGATTCTCCAGTCAAATTTTAATTCCCCTGTGAAGTCTCACATCCTCCTCTTAGAATTAACTGCTCCCTTCCCCAAATTCCTATCATATGGCATTTGCATACCTTACCCCACCCCTTGACCCCCACTAGTCTTAGCTCCTTGAATGCAGGAGATATATCTTATTCAGTCTTGGCACTGTATGTTTCTTGAACAGATAAATAAATGATGCTCTGCTATCTGGTTTCATAGACCAAAATAACTTAGAAGGAGACAGCAGCATTCAGACAGAAGTGGCAAGTGACAACTACCTGACAGCAAAGGGAGAGAAAGAAAAATACAAGAACCAAACTTAAGAACTGAAAAAGCTTTTCCATGTGGGCAAATAGCCCTATATCCCTTAAGGGCATCACCATATTTTAGAATAGCACTGTAATTGATGTTGACACCAATTAGAGTAAGATAGCAAGAAAATGTTAAATTATGTTTGGTGTTCTGTGTTTAAGAAGGGAAGAAAACAACTAAAATGTGAAATGTATTCTGGAAAGATTTTCATACAACTTATTTTATTTACTATACGTTTATTTAATTATAAAATAATTACTCTTTACAGAAAACTATAAAAATAAAGACAGAGAAAAAAAAGCACCCTAAATTTTAGTATGCATTTAAAAAACAATTTAAGTCACATAAGCACCAAATGATTACTCAAACTAAAAATATTTTAATGCTTAAGAGTTCAAACCCACAGTAATCCAGAAATTTTGGCTAACTAGAATTCATTCTTTCAAAGGAACATAGAGAGCTAAAATTTTACTGTATCATTAAAGTTATTAACCCAACTCTTCTGTCTTAACCAGTGACTGGAAAATGATGAGGTGGGGAGGAGATGAGGAAGTGGGGAATAATAACAAAAGATAAAATATAGAAGTTGAGAGAAAAAGAAAGGAACCCAAAATAAATAAAAGGTAGGAGGACAATCAAGACAAGTGAGAGGAAGAACAGAAAAACAGAGAAAGCATAATATCTGAGCAGACACATTCAGAAAAAGGACAGCTCTTCTTTCATTTTCCCCTCTCTTGACTTCTTTTGTTCTAATTGACTTCAGGCTGATGTGTGTAACCTTAGATGCATGCTGAATTCCAATGAAGTCCTCCTACATGTATACTTTATACCAAAACAATTCAGTTAAAAGGATTTTAATTGGTGTGCACCATTCCCTGCAATTTCAACATTTTAAAAATGAATAGTCTCACTAAGTACCAGATGGTGACATGTACTAATTAATCAGGCCTATTCAATGAATGAGCATATTAAAATGAATGCACCTATTAGACATGTGTTGCCGACGCTCCATCCTGAGGAAGTCTCCCCTCGAATGAGTGCTCATGGAAGGTGCAGATTTACTGTGCAATACTCACAAGTGTCTCCTGCAATTATTTGCAGTAGCAATGCCATCACTCTTGTGTCTCCCTCCAGATCACTCAATATTTCATGCTAAGCAGCTGGTGAGCCTTGCTATCCCTGTATAATCTGTTTAACCTCTGTAAGCAAGAGCCAGCTAAATATTGGGTCTACAGTGTTTCTACTAAAGTGAAGGTCTTACAAACTCATCAAGGTCATTTGTTAAATGGACAATGGGTGAGGGACAGATCAAATGAGGCTCTTGATCCAACTCTCTTCCTCCTCAATTTGTCTGTCAGTTAGTGAAAGCCTGAGCACTGCTAGCTGAAGGAATAAAACAGCGCAAATGGCAATCCTGCATGACAGGCTGCCATGCTCTGATTTTCCTGAAATGTTGTTAGCATTGGAGAGAAAGGTATATAATAACCTACTGGTAGGTCTCAAAATCCTAGTAGGTACTCTTTTTTGAATGTGACAGAAATCTTAGAAGTCATTAGTTTTCTTAGCTCCTCATACTCATACTCATATTTTATGTACTCTTCTATTTTATATTATCTTGGATCACCATAATTTCAAATGCATTCTAATAGTAGGAAATTCCCCAAATCTCTCTAAATTTATTGAGAAACACTGGTTTCTTATTTGTTGAAGGCACTGAAAACTGAGCAGCTGATTAGGTAGGGAGACAGCAAGGCATACACAAAACATGGACTTTGGAGAAAAAAGGGGTGTTGTGAGACATGCATGTTATCTGGTACACAGCAAGCACTAACAAATGTTAGCGTTCTCCCCCAGATAATAGCAAATGGTAGGAAAAATAATCAACTTGGAGGGAAGTATCACTGAATAACAGCCTAAATATGATTACTTTTAGAGAAACTGAGAGGTTATAATAGAAAATGTGATTTTTTGCTATACTTTAGAAATTAAAGACGATATACTTTAACCTTCTGAGACAGCTTAATTAATTAATTAGCTAATTTACAGACAGGGTCTCACTCTGTCACCCAGGTTGTACTGCAATGGTGCGATCATGGCTCACTGAAGCCTCCACCTCCCCAGGGTCAGGTGATCCTCTCGCCTCAGCCTCCTGAGTAGCTGGGACTACAGGTGTCCGCCACCATGCCTGGCTAATTTTTTTTTTTTTTTTTTTTTTTGTAGAGACAGGGTTTTGTCACATTTCCTAGGCTGGTCTCAACTCCTGGGCTCAAGCGATTCACCTGCCTTGGCCTCCCATAGTGCTGGGATTACAGGCATAAGCCACCACGCCCAAACTAAAACAGCTTGGAAGACAGAATTTTGAGACATTTGTGCTTGTTTCTGATGCATGGCAATAGATATTGCTTAAAATTAGAATATCACCCAAAAGAAAGCTTAGGGAAGGGTAGCCAATGACAGAAACAACATTAGTAGTTACCAGAAAAGCCTTCATGACAAAGGCGATTTTATTACTTTCCTTGGGATCTTGCCTAAAAACAAGAGGTGAAATTTAGATATTATTCAAACAGAATTTAATTAATTTGGACATAATTGAAAGTCCAAAATAGCAAGAACATATTCATCAAGAGGTTTCTATGCAATGATTAAATAATCTTTTGAAAGTTTCTGTTACTTTGGTCTAATAATTTTTGGTAGATTTCTGTTACTTTTAAATTTTTGGTTCTACTTTTACTTTTTTTCTACCTTAAATAATATTTTGATACAGTATCTGGCATAGAAATAGGTCTTTATAGGAGTCTTGCATTCTGAAATAAGATAAAACCCAAGAAAACAAGACATCAAAACCAAGTGTAACTCCTAGCCCAAACATTTAAAAGAAAACATGTTAGGGAATGAAGAACTCTGACTAACTGGAAGGAAAGTAATGATTTATAATAATCTAAGTAGACCAAGACAATTTTCAGACTACAATTGGCCCTTGAACAACATGGGTTTGAACTGTGCAGTTTAACTTACATATGGATTTTTTCAATAAATATATTGGAGAATTTTATGATGATTTGTGACAATTTGATAAAACTCACAGACAAACCATCTAACCTAGAAATATTTAAAAAGTTATGAAAAAGTTAGCTATGTCACAAATACATAAAATATATGTAGATAGTATATTTTATCATTTACTATCATAGAGTATATATAAATCTATTATAAAAAGTTAAAATTTATCAAAACTTAAATATGAGAGAAATGTAAACCAATGTAAAGATGTAGTATTAAATCATAACTGTGTAAGTATATGAATAACTGCATACTGTAATACATACTATACTATTGTAATACTTTTGTAGCCACCTCCTATTGCTACTGAGGTAGCTCAAGTATTGTATCTCCTTAAAAGGCCATGTGATGCTAATCATCTCCACATGAACAGTTCATCTCTCCAGTAAATTGTGTATTATAGTAAAAAGTGATCTCTTGAGGTTCTTGTGTATTTATCATATCACGTTTGTTTTTAGTGCAATGCTGTAAACCTTAAATAACACCATGGGACCCATATGAAATGCCACCAGTGATGCTGGAGGTGCTTCCAAGAAGCAGAGAAAAGTCATGACACTTTAAGAAAAAGTTGAATTGCTTATTATGTACTGTAGATTGAGGTCTGTAGCTCTAACTGCCCACCACTGCAAGATACATGAATCTAGTCTAAGGACCGGTATAAAAAAAAAGAAAATGAAGTTCATGAGCCATCAATGCAGCAATGCTAGCAGGCATGAAAATCTTGCACTTTTTGAGAAATACCTTTTTGTATCATATTGAAAACAGCATTTATGTGGGTGTAGGATTGCTATAAGAAAGGTATACCTATAGACTACAAAATTATTCAAGAAAAAGTGAGGTTATTATATGACAACTTAAAGCAAAGGGAAGGTGAAGGAGCTAGAGAATTTAATGTCAGCAAAGGATGGTTTGATAATTCTAGAAAAAGACTTGGTTTAAAAAATGTCAAGATAACAGGAGAAGCAGCTTCTGCCAACCAAGAGGCAGCAGATAAATTCATAGATGCTATTAAGAAAATCCTTGAGGAAGGATATCTGCCTTAGCAGGCTTTTAGTGCAAATGAAAGTGCCCTATTATGGTGGTGGGGGGCGGAGGGGAGAAGCCATAAAGGACATTTATTTCATCTATTTGTACGGAAGAGAAGTAAGCACCAGGATTTAAGGCAGGAAGGGATAGGCTAACTTGACTGTTTTGCACAAATGTGGTCAGATTTATGATTGGGACTATCTCTATCTATAAAGCTACTTATCCCCAAGTCTTGAAGAGAAATGATAAACCCCAGCTGCCACTCTTGTTTGTACAGCAAGAAGGTCCGAACGAAAGCCTTTTTCTGAATTGGTTCCATCAATGCTTTGTTCCTAAAGTCTGAAAGTACTTTGCCAGTAAGAGACTGCCATTTAAAGTTCATTTGGTATTAGACAATGTCCCTGGCCACCCAGAATACCATAAGTTCAACACTGTAGATATCAAAGTGGTCTACTCGCCATCAAACACAATGTCTCTAATTCAGCCTCTATATCAGGGGGTCATAGGACCTTTAAGGCTTATCATACAAAGTACCATGTGGAAAGGACTGCCAACATTGCGAAAGAGAACTCTGATAAGAGAACACCGTGAAAGTCTGGAAGGATTAAACTGTTGAAGATGACATCGTTGTTACAGAAAAAGTTGTGAAAGTCATCAAGCCCAAAACAATAAATTCCTCTGGAAAACTGTGTCCACATGTTGTACATGACTTCACAGGATTTATGACAGAGTTAATTGAAGAAATCATGAAAGAGACTGTGGATATGGCAAAAATGGTATGGGGTATGTGTGTGTAAAAGATGTCAAGATATGGCTCTTAGCAACACTGAAGAACTAATATACCTCACATCAGAAGAATTTATGGAAGATGACTTGGAGATGACTGCTTCCAAACCAGAGCCAAACAATGAAGATGAAGATGTAGAAGAAGCAGTGTCAGAAAACAGACTAAGGTTAGACAATCTAGTAGAAGGATTCTGATGATTCAAGACTGCTTTTGACTTCTTTTACAACATGGACCCTGCTCTATGATACAGGCACTAAACTAAAGCAAACAATGGAAGAAAGATTGGTACTATATAGAAACATTTTTAAAGAAATAAAAATAGCAAAAAATTCAGACAAATTATAACATATTTCCATAAAGTTACATCAAGTGGGCCTGTCTTTCCTGCCTGTTTCCACCTGCTCAGCCTCTTCTGCCTCTGTCATCCTTGAGATAGCAAAACCAACCAATCCTTCTTCTTCCTCCTCCTCCTCAGACTACTCAACATGAAGACAAATAAGATGAAGGTCTTTATTATGATAGTTTCACTTAATGAATAGTAAATATATTCTCTTCCTTATGATTTTCTTAATAGCATTTTTCTCTAGTTTACTTTCTTGTAAGAATACAGTGTATCGTACATATAGAATACAAAATAAGGGTTAATCAACTGTTTATGTTATTGGTAAGGCTTATGGTCAACAGTGGTCAGGTTTTGGGGGAGTCAAAAGTTATATGCAGATTTTTGACTGTTGCAGGGGGGTCAGCATTCCAACCCCTACATTGTTCAAGGGTCAATTGTATATTCTAAAATTCACCACTCAATGTATGGTCTGTAGCCCCAGACTTACTGAATCAGAATCTACATTTTTACAAGATGCCCAGGTACTTTATAAACATATTAAAGTTTAAGAAGCACTCTACTGAAAAACAGCAAGTTTTATCAAACTGTGAATATAGCATAGTAGCTTCACACTGTACAATTTAAAAGTCCCCTCAATTTGAAAACCATATTCAATATCTAAAAGGCTTTTATTTATTTTGAAAATCTACTCATTTCAGAACTACTGACAACAAAATTAAAGAAGGAGATAAACTGAATAAAGGGCATATTCAATAGAAAGTTTAATGTTAGCAGGTGATTGTTTCATGTTTGAAAGATCTTCCATTAGGGTCAAATGTGCTTCATGTCATTCTGCTTGGCAGTGAAATGGTTACATTTCTTCTTTCTTTCTATACTTTTCCTTCTAACCAATTTTAGATAGTTACTACATACAGACTCATACTTTACTGCAACTTACCTCTGGAGTAAAATATATTATTTAAAACATTTCTTCATATACTTATACTGTGATGTGAGCTCTTTATCAACTATGTAGATGCTACCAAATGTTTTTAGCATTTCTCCTCAGATTTACATGTCATACACTAAATGTATCAAGTTGAGTTCAAGCAAATCAAGATTATTGTTACTGATTTCAGGGAACAGATTCGTAAAAAGGGGTTTTACCACTCAATGTCTTTCCAACTTTAACATATATATCAACCCTTGGTTTTACTGTATAAATTGATAAGCCTTTGTGTCTTTTTTTTTTTGAGATGGAGTCTCGCTCTGTCGCCCAGGCTGGAGTGCAGTGGCGTGATCTTGGCTCACTGCAAGCTCTACCTCCCAGGTTCACGCCATTCTCCTGCCTCAGCCTCCTGAGCAGATGGGACTACAGGCACCCGCCGCCACGCCTGGCTATATTTTTGTATTTTTAGTAGAGGTAGGGTTTCACCGTGTTAGCCAGGATGGTCTTATCTCCTGACCTCGTGATCCGCCCACCTCAGCCTCCCAAAGTGCTGGGATTTTACCGGCATGAGCCAACACGCCCGGCCCAAACCTTTGTGTCTTAATGCCACTATTTTCCTATTTCCAAACATCACAGTTTGCTCATAAAGAAATGATCATTTCTGCCTCCCTTTGATTAGTCAAAGGCTCTTTCTAGTGTTGATATACTAGATGTACTGCTTGAAGTTCTAGCATATTCCAAATATTGACTTTTCATCATTTTGGTATATCATATGGGAAAAGCTAATTCAGTCTGTTTTTATGTTAATATGTTCATGGCCACATTCCAAGGAATGCCAGGCACCTTGGAATATAGCCTGTCACTTAGCTAGGGGCACAAATGACTAACTCAGCATTGTATCTTAAAGACAGAAGCAGAAGTAGAATTTCCAACCCTGTGTGAGATGTCATACTTAGATCACACTGGCTCGCTCTGTGCATCTGATTCATCTGCTTTTTGTCAAATTTGGTATTCATCTTAGACTCCAATATTGTTCCAAATCAGGCTAAGCTTTAATATTAATGCAGTCTTCTAGTTAAAGCTGCGTGTAATCTAAGACTGGGTGCTGTGCCCTTTTTCATGCAGTTTCACATTTAGCTATTTATAACCTCTATGTTCAAGAAGCATCATGTTTTCTGCCTGGATTTGTGGTGTATTGCTCAATTGTGCATCTTGGAATTTAGCAATAGATTATTTCTCAGATCCTTGAACAACATGGGTTAGGAGTGCCGACCCCTCATGTAATAAAAAATCTGCATGTAACTTTTGACTCCCACAGAACCTAACTACTAATAGCCTGCTGCTGACCAGAAGCCTTACCCATAATATAAACAGTTGATTAACACATATTTTGTACATTGTATGTACTATATACTACATTTTTACAAAAAAGTAAACTAGATAAAGGAAAATGTTATTAAGAAAATCATCTTTGGAGCTGGGTGCAGTGGCTCACACCTGTAATCCCAGCACTTTGGGAGGATGAGGTGGGCGGATCACGAGGTTAGGAGATTGAGACCATCCTGGCTAACACGGTGAAACCCCATCTCTACTAAAAATATGAAAAAAAAATAGCTGGGCATGGTGGCAGGTGCCTGTAGTCCCAGCTACTTGGGAGGCTCAGGCAGGAGAAGGAGAATGGTGTGAACCCAGGAGGCGGAGCTTGCAGTGAGCAGAGACCGTGCCACTGCACTCCAGCCTAGGTGACAGAGAGAGACTCCATCTCAAAACAAAACAAAACAAAAACAAAAACAAAAAAAGAAAATCACCTTTGGGAGGCCAAGGTGGGCAGATTGCTTGAGCTCAGGAGTTCAAGAGCAGCCTGGGCAACATGGCAAAACCCTGTCTCTACCAAAAATATAAAAATTAGCTGGGTGTGGTGGCGTGCACCTGCAGTCCCAGCTACTTGGTAGGCTGAGATGGGAGGATGGCTTGAGCCCAAGAGGCAGAAGGTGCAGAGAGCTATGATCATACCACTGCACTCCAGCCTGGGCAACAGACCCAGACCCTGTCTTGGAAAAAAAAAAAAAGAAAATCATAAAAGAAAATGTATTTATGCATTAAGTGAAAGTGGATCATTGTAAGGGTCTTCATCTTCATTGTCTTAATGTTGAGTAGGCTGAGGAGGAGGAAGAAGGGTAGGGGTTGGTTTTGCTGTGTGAGGAGTGGCAGAGGCAGAAGAGGACGTGGAAGGGGAGACAAGAGAAGCAGACACTCTCAGCGTAACTTTTATTGAAAAAAATCTGCATGTAAGTGGACCCACGCAGTTCAAACCAGTATTGTTTAATAGTCAATAAAACACAGAGATGATAAAAATCTGGGAAACAGTAGCTGTAAAAATTTAAAAATCATTTATATTATTGCTTGAATAAGTAGGCAAAGCAGAATACAATGATGAAGTTTTATTCTTGTGTTTTAAAATCAAGAGCACAACCAGAAGAATAAACACAATTTTGATGAAGAGCAAAATTGGAGGACTGACATTACCCAACTTCAAGACATACTATAAAGCTACAGTAATCAAGACAGTGTGATACTGGCAAAAGAACAGACAAATAGATCAATGGGACAGAACAGATAGCCCAGAAACAGATCCATACAAATACAGTCAATTCATCTCTGACAAAGGAAATTCAGTGGAGAAAGAATAGCCTTTTTCACAAATGGCACTGAAACAACTGGACATCCAAATAAAAAAAAAATCTCAACACAGATACTATATCCTTCACAGAAATTAACTCCTAATGAATCAATGGCCTCAATGTAAAACATAAAACAATAAAACTCCTAAATGATAACATAGGAGAAAATCTAGACAATGTTGGGTTTAGTGATGACTTTTTAGATTTGACACCAAAGGCATGATCATGATCCTTGACAGAAAGCACTGGTAAGCTGAATTTCATTAAAATAAAAAACTTCTGCTCTGCAAAAGATACTGTGAAGAAAATGAGAACACAAGCCACATAGTGATACGAAATATTTGTAACACATATCTGCAAAGAGGCTGTTATCCAAAATACAAAAAGAATTCTTAATTCTCAACAGTAAGAAAATGAACAACCAATTTAAAAAATGTGCAAAAGACCCGAAGAAACAGATAAAGACGATATACAGACAGCAAATAAAAAGATGCACCACACCATATGTTATTAGGGAATTGCAAATTAAAACAGTAAGGTACCACTACAAACCTATTAGAATGTCTAAAATCTACAGTAGTGACAAAACGAAAAGATAGCAGAATGTAGAGCAACAGAAACTTATCCACTGCTGTCAGGAATGCAAAATGGTACAGATTCTTTGGAAGACGGTATGGTAATTTCTTGAAAAACTAAACATAACTCTTACCATACCATCCAGCAATCATACTTCTTGGCATTTACCCAAAAGAGCTGAAAACTTATGCCAAACAAAACCTGCACATAAGTGTTTATAGGAGCAGCTTGGGTGGTGAGAGGAGCAGCAGTGTCCAGGCAGCCCAGCTTCACAAAGGCTCTCATTGCGCCATAGCCCACACGCACCAGGTCATACCCTCCCCACTGCCAACATGCCCAAGAGGAAAGTCAGCTCAGCCAAAGGGACAGTGAAGAAAGAGCCCAAGGAGATTGGCCTGGTGGTCAGCTAAATCTGCTCCTGCAAAAGTGGAAAGGAAGCTAATATCAGCACTTTGGGAGGCCAAGGCAGGCAAATCACGAGGTCAGGAGTTCGAGACCAGCCTGGCAACATGGTGAAACCCCGTTTCTACTGAAAATTAAAAAAATTAGCTTGGAGTAGTGGCAGGCACCTATAATCCCAGCTACTCGGCAGGCTGAGGCAGGAGAATCGCTTGAACCCGGGAGGCGGAGGTTGCAGTAAGCCGAGATTGCGCCACTGCACTCCAGCCTGAGCAACAGAGTGAAAAAATCTAAAAAAAAAAAAAAAAAAAAAAAAAAAGCAGCAGGAAAGGATAAATCTTCAGACAAAAAAGTTCAAAAAAAGGGAAAAGGGGAACAAAGGGAAAACAGGCCAAAGTGGCTAATCAAGAAACTAAAGAAGATTTACCTGCAGAAAATGTTAAGACTAAAACAGAGGCATGTCCAGCCTTTGATGAAGCCGGAGAGAAAGAAGCCAAGTCTGATTAATATCTTATATCATGTCTTAACTGTGGTCACTATTTCTCTTTTTGTACAATCCAGAGGAATATTTTTATCAACTATTTTGTAAGTGCAAGTTTTTTAAGTAGCTCTAGACACATTTTCAAGAAGCATGGAATCCCATTTCATCCCACTTTTTTTTTTTTAAGATCAAATGCCTTTTTTTTTTTTTTTTTTTTTTAAGAAGTTAAATAATTTGCTGATTAGTTTTTGGTACAACAGAAGATAGTGTGGGATACTGAGTTATGGGAGGCTTTGATTGTCTTGGGTTTCAGGTTAACGTTCCATAGATGAGGTTTTAGTTTTAGGATATAGTTATATCCTATAATACAAAGCATACTAAACGGCAACATGGAGCCACAGTCCTGCATTTAATCTCTTGAACATTTTAAATTACTTCTATTCCCATGTTGTTTTATAGCAGAATTGATTCCTAAAGAAAAATACTCCTTGATCATGGCTCTCCTTATCAGAATTGTGTGCACTCTGTAACGTCTTTGGTTGTGGCAGTCTGTTTCCCTAATAACTCTTAATGTGCTGTGAAAGATGAAAACTTTGAGTATGTAGTATATATGCTATTAAATTGTGAATTGGTAGGATGTATGTAACAGCTTATGAACATGTGAAGATGCTTGATAGCCAATACTTGATAGCCACATAAGGAAACTCTGCCTCCAAATTTTAAGCTGGAAAGTCACTGGAATAAATTTAAAAAAGAACTGCAACACATAGCTTTTTAGATTCTTGGTACATATGTTAAGAATTGTGTACAAATTGAGATGTCTGTGGACTGATCCTCAACACAACCAATAAAATCTCAATTATGAAAGAAAAAATGTTTACAGTCATTTTATTCATAATTGCTAAAACGTGAAGCAAGGAAAGTGAATAGATAAACTGTGGTATACCCACACAACAAATACTATCTAATGACAAAAATGAGTTACCAACCCAAGAAAAGACGAAGACATAGAGGAACGTTAGATGTACATTATTAAGTGAAAGAGGCCAATCAATCTGAAAAGGCTAGATATTGTATGGTTCTAAATATATGACATTCTGAAAAATGCAAAACCGAATGTTGAGATAGTAAAAAGATCAGTGGTTGCCAGGAATAAAGGGGAATGGAGGAATGAATAGGTGGAGCAGAACAGAATTTTAGGGCAGTCAAACTATTCTATATAATACTATAATGGTGGATACATTATACAGTTGTCATTACACATTTGTCAAAACTCATAGAATGTACAACAAAAAGAGTAAATCCTAATGTAATCTATGGACTTTGGTTGATAAAGGGGTTCTAACAAGAAAACCATGTTTTACATTTCCAGTTAGGCTTCCAATTTTTCTTTCAAGACTCTCACAGTGCTCCTGCTCAGCTCCAGGCTCATACATACCTACGAACAGGTTAGGCTAAAAATGGATCTGTGCTACTCTGAAATAAAGGACAAGGTTCTGAATGTGGCTCTTCCCCAAGACTTTCAACAGAGTTGGTGAGAAAATCCAACCTTAAGCAAACTGTGCTTTGCATCCGCCCATCAACTTAAATCTGTTGCTTTTAGCTTTATAGCTACTATACACTGTGTTTTGAACACTACTATGTATGACATATCTTTAATTCAATACAATAATCTTGAGGGGCAGTAACTATCATCATTTTAGTACATTTTAATAAAATGGCAGATTGAAGATATTCAATTCCTTGCCCAAGCTATACCACTTTTAAGTAGTATGCTGGGATTTGAACCCAGGCCTAACTCATTACAAAGTCCCACTCAACTCTATGCAATCATGCTGTTTCTGTAATCTTTGGTAACCACATATCTTCTCTAGTTTCTGATCTCAGCACATCCAATTCCCCTCTGTACTTGACCACTCCCTTGTCTAGAGTCACTAGTATCTTTGGGAAAACGATACCGTCACTCTCGGTATTGTTTCCACAGGACTTCTATCAGTGAGGCCAGCAACTTCCTCTTAGGGTGAATATTATGTTCATCTTTTCCTCTATTTTCTTAATTACAATGCTTGCATTAACTAGAAGAACTATGAATTGCAGGCAATGTTATATAGGGAAAAAAACACCATTCTTCCTGCCAAAGTAAAAAAACAGGAAAACGAGAGAAAAAACCAATCTTCTATTTAGAATAAAACAATATAAAATGATGGGTTATAAAACAGCTACAGCCTAATGTGTGAAATATGTGAAAATACCTGGTTTTGGTAAGACAGAAATATTTAACTGTAGAGAACTAACTCACTGATGAAAAACTGAAAGAATGGCCTAAGAAAAATAGGAAGTTATGACCAATTATTAAATAATAATATTTGTCCTTACCACCTCCATTATACTGCTTTGTACAGCAGCAATAAAACATAGATGTTACCTAAAGGGTTTCTTTTCATTGTACTAATTTTTGAAGGACTATCTCCAGTATGTTCTTAACTATTTTTGGAAATTAGGAAAGATTTGTCTACAGACTAACAAGTAAACTGGCAGTATAGATTCAACTACTTACTGGCATAATGGAAAGCCAGGAAATGAGTGTTGAAAAAAGTTCTATAAAAAGAAAATTGAAACCAGATCTAAAAACAGTCTAGTCTAAGATAACCCTTTTATGTCTTTTTAATATAAAGAAAAAAATTGTTTGCGACATAGAGGACATAGAAAGTCCAAGATTTCCATATATGTACTTTCAGCTATTGAGTCTAAACACTAGCAAATGGAGATTTTCAAAGTAACCCGAATGAAGTCAAGACACTGCATCCATTTTATCCCGGGCTTATTTCTTTATCCTTCAGGAAAAGATGTCTTTTATACCAGAAACTATCAAACAAGCTAACAGATGGCAAGGGCACTGAATCAAGTCTAATTTGGGTTGAATTCAAATTTGATTATCTAGAGACATGAAAGCAATATACCTATATTAGCATCAGATGCCTAATGCTGATAAAAATGTTATGGAAGCATGATACAGAAGAGAGTTTTCTGGACTTAAAAGATCCTTTCGGGCTAACTAGTTAGAAAACTCTGGCAAAGTCACAAATTCCTTCTGCCTCAGGATCCTTTACCTACACAATGGGATGACAACTGGTCTTCCTTTCTATAAGATGCTGAGAGGATACAATGGAATATTTTAAATTTCTTTTCTTCACTGGGTGTGGTAAGCAGAATAATGACCCCACAAAGACGTCCAAATCCCCAGAACCTGTGAAATTGTTACCTTATATGGATTCTCCCTTAGAGCTGTCTGAAGGAATGCAGCCCTGCCAAAACCTTGATTCTAGCCCAGTGAAACTTATTTCAGATTTCCAGCCTCCTGAACTCCAAGATAATAAATGTATTGTTTTAAACAATTACGTTTATGACAATTTGTTATAGCAGTAATAAGAAAGTAACACATTGAGTTTGGTCTCAGCTCTGACACTTTCCCTGTCTATGTATCCCTGGGCCAGTTATTTATGTCTTTGGACTTTAGTTTCCTCATCCGTCAAATAAGAATTAACAATAGCAACTACCAGCTGTTACAGAGATCGAACAGGATAACCAAGTGCTACAGCATAAGTGATTAAAAATGGCAACTATCCTTATATTTATTGCTTATGTTATACTAAGGAAATATAATGCAATTATTTTTACACAACCTACATTCAACTTATAGTTTCCATATATACCAGAGATGTATATTAAAACTTCTATCACTAAAGTTATTGGTAATATATTGACATACAAGTCATCAGTTTGTTCTTGCAGATAATAAAGTTGAAGTTCTTTTAGATCTCAAAGTTCCCAAAGGGAAGAAGCAATATATATGTAATTCATTTTAAACCCAGGATTTTAAATCCAGTAAAAAGTCAAGACTCTGCACTGATTTTGTCCTTAGATTACCTCCATACCCTTCAGGAAAAAGTGTCTTTTGGACCAGACAACTTTTGATAACCAAAGATAACACTTAAAATAGGAATCTGAAGGAATAGGAATCCTAAAATAGGAAGAAAAATCATTGATTAAGAAAATAAATTCAGGCTGGGCGTAGTGGCTCACGCCTGTAATCCCAACACTTTGGGAGGCAGAGGTGGGCAGGTCACCTGAGGTCAAGAGTTTGAGACCAGACTGGCCAACATGGTGAAACCCCATCTCTAGTAAAAATGCAAAAATCAGCCAGGTGTGGTGACAGGTACCTGTAATCCCAGCTACTCGGGAGGCTGAGGCAGGAGAATCGCTTGAACCTGGGAGGAGGAGGTTGCAGTGAACCGAGGTTGCACCAATGCATTCTGGCTTTGTGTGCTCAGGGCAACAGAGCAAGTCTTTGTCTCAAAATAAATAAATAAATAAATAAAAATAAAAAAAATTAAAAAAATTTAAAAATCACAAGGAAGTTTAATGATTTGGGTTTTTTTTTTTTTTAGCAATATTCAGCTAGTTTACGTTAGGAATGATTATCTACAGGGTTTTCTACTTCTAGATCTGTGCTATTTTATTACAGTAGAGATCAGCAAACTATGTCCCATGGGTAAAATCTGGTCTTCCATCTCTTTTTGTAAATAAAGTTTCATTAAAACAGGCAAATGCATCCATTCACACATTGCCTATACCTGCTTTTGTGCCACAAAGGCAAACTGAGTAGTTGCAATAGAGACTATGCCCTGTAAAACCTAAAGTACTTAGAATTGGCCCATATATAAGAAGTGTACTATCCCTAGTGTTACAGCATATTACTTCTCAAGGCATGTAAGTTTATTTTATCCTATAAGGTGTTTCAAAACAATAGATTTTTAAAATGAATTTTCTGCAAAGTATTAAGGTTACACAAATAAAGGAATATTGTGGCTTGATGTACCATACAATATTAAATATGGATGAAATTCTGGATAGTACAGGTTCTGTGGCTCCACTGAGATACCATGGAGGTGAGTTCAATTCTGGCTGAATAATGTTGATTTATTAACAGTAAAATTACTCAGCATATAAATGCTGAGCAAAATAAAATAATGACTTATTACTGCTATGATTATTATTCAATAAAAGCGACTGCAGGCCGGGCATGGCGGCTCACGCCTGTAATCCCAGCACTTTGGGAGACCAAGGTGGGTGGATCATCTGAGGTCAGGAGTTTGAGATCAGCCTGGCCAATGTGGTGAAACCCCATCTCTACTAAAAATACAAACATTAGCCAGGCATGGCGGCGGGCACCTATAATCTCAGCTACTCAGGAGGCTAAGGCAGGAGAATCACTTGAACCCGTGAGGCAGAGGTTGCAGTGAGCCAAGATCGCGCCACTGCACTCCAGCCTGGGAGAAAAGAGCGAAACCCCATCTCAAAAAAAAAAAAAAAGTGACTGTAAACAAGTTTGATCATAATTTATATTCAGAATTAATCATGATTAAAAATGCAAAATACTGTTTCCTTCTCTAGTGTTTTCATAAAACATTTATTCATTATTATTTACTGAGTTCCTCATCTTATCCTTTTACAAGACTCATACAAGTTATGTTTTCTTATGATCAAGTATGGGAAAGAACTAATAACTATTGGATATGACGATGTTCTAGAAACTAAAATATACAATCATTGAATTTTCAAAATAAACTTATAAAGAAAGATTTTTCATTTCCATTTTATAGATGAAGAAACAGACTCAGGGAAAGTGAACATTCCCTCCAAGGTTAAGCTATTAGACCCATTACGGTGACTAAGCTGGGAATTCAGCCAAGGTTTTTCAGTGGCCAAGGTTCTCTTTTTAGTACTTTTCCTAGTTCATAATATCTCAGATTCAATGACCTCTTTGGTATATTTGGTATTGAACTGTTGGTCCAGTTGACTACCTGTTCAAGTTCTTTGGATTTAAAGCTCCTTTTGAGAAAATAAAAAATTAGCCTTGCTTACTTGGGGAAGTGGAATAGCCCTAACTTTGGGAAAAAAGGTAAGTCAGGCTCCTAACTTTTAAAATAAATATCAACTCTGCTATTTATACAATTGTGTCATCTAAAGCACATGGATCTCCTCTGGACTCAACAAGACAAAATACAGACGTACCAGAGACTCATAAGAGAATTCGACAAAAATTTATTCAATCCATTTTCTTTCTAAAGTTTGCTTGTTCCTATTCAACAGAGGCCAGACAAAGGACATTTTATTTATCTGCTCTCCTCACTAAACTCTATACTTGTATGTAGATCATCTACAAACAACAAACCAGGGCAATGTTATCTCAAAAGTCCTATGAAAAAGTCATAAATTAATTCAGATTTATGACCCTGGCTTTTTATAAAGAGTGATATGAGAAACATCTCATCAGAGAGCATTTCTAGCTCTTTTACAAAATCCCAGCCTGAGATATTTGAATTCTTATACTTGATGTCCCTTATATAAGGATCAATGTAATACCTCCTAAAGTTCAGTATTAGCAAAAGTGATTTTTTCATTTATTAGCAATAAACATCTTTTTAAAGGAACACATAAGCTTGAAATCTGAAAAAAATTCTTTTGAATAAAGAAAATTCTGAAAGATCATAATTCCCTATGCTGAATGTATTCTGAAAGCAGTGTTTGTAGTCAGAAAAGACTGAAATCCAATTAACTGGAACCCTTCATTAACTGGAATAATGTTCTATGCAATGCTTTTGAGAAAAGGAAATAGAACAAGATATGCAAAAATTAGGCTTCGGGAGAATCAAGGTAAAATAAAAAATTGTCCCTATACACAAAGAAATTAGCCTAATAGGGGAGTAGAAATATATAAATAAAATGACAAAACACAGAAAATGATCATTAGGACCCTAAGATTTACAGATAAAGAGTTCTGGGAGTTCAGAGATCATTTCTACATGGCTTCCAGTAGAAAAAATAAAGATTTTAAAAACAGGTGGCTACCAGACGCGGTGGCTTATGACTGTAATCCTAGCACTTTGGGAGGCCGAGGTGGGTGGATCACGAGGACAGGAGTTCAAGACCAGCCTGGCCAAGATGGTGAAACTCTGTCTCTACTAAAACTACAAAAATTAGCCAGGGGTGGTAGCAGCGCCTGTAACCCATCTACTTGGACAGCTGAGGCAGGAGAATCGCTTGAACCTACACGGCAGAGGTTGCAGTGAGCCAAGATTGCACCACTGCACTCCAGCCAGGGTGACAGAGTGAGACTTTGTCTCAAAAAAACAAAAAAACAAAAACAAAAAACAGGTGGCACAAACCTGGGCTTACACGATGAACAGGATTTATTTTCCTTCTTGTTTATTAAGACATTATTTACATACAATAACATTCACCACTTTTAAGTGTACAGTTTGATAATTTTTGTTATTTATATACAACTGTATAACCAACATAACAATGAAGATATAGAACAATTCCCTCACTCAAAAAAAGTGTCCTTGTGTCCCTTTGTACTTGATCCCTTTTCCCTAACTCCTGGCCTCAATAACCAGTTTAATCTGCTGTCAGTCACTATTGTTATTCCTTTTCTAGAATTTCATATAAACAGAATTATATATTACATAGTCGTCATGTTTGACTTGCCTTACTTACCATGTTGTTTTTGAGATACATTAATCTTGTGTGTATCACTATTTGGTTCCTTTTTATGGCTAGCATGATTCCATGGAATGGATATACCACAATGTATTCTTCTCCAGTTTTCAGCTATCATGAATAATACTATTATAAACATTCATGAACACATTCCTGGGTGGGCATGTGTTTTCATTTCAGTTGCGTAAACACCTTTGTATCAGTTCATTCTCACACCTCTATAAAGACATACCCAAGACTGGGTAATTTATAAAGAAAAGAGGTTTAGGCCGGGCACAGTGGCTCACATCTGTAATTCCAGCACTTTGGGAGGCCGAGGCGGGCAGATCACGAGGTCAGGAGACCAAGACCATCCCGGCTAACATGGTGAAACCCTGTCTCTATCAAAAATACAAAAAAAAAAAAAAAATTAGCCGGGTGTGGTAGCAGGCGCCTGTAGTCCCAGCTACTCGGAAGGCTGAGGCAGAAGAAGGCGTGAACCCGGGACGCGGAGCTTGCAGTGAGCCGAGATTGCACCACTACACTCCAGCCTGGGTGACAGAGCAAGACTCTGTCTCAAGAAAAGAAAAAAAAAAAGAGGTTTAATTGGCTCATAGTTCTGCAGGCAGGCTGTACAGGTTTCTGTTTCTAGGGAGGCTTCAGGAAACTTACAATCATGGCAGAAGGCAAAAGGGAAACAAGCACATATTCATATGGCCAGCAGAAGAGAGAGAAGGGAAGAGGAAGGTGTCACACACTTTACAACAACCAGATCTCTCCTAAGAACTCTATCATGAGAACGGCAATGGGGCAGTTCGGCCCCATGATTCAATCACCTCCACCAGGCCTCCAACACTGGGAATTACAATTTGACAAGAGATTTGGGTGGGGACACAGAACCAACCATTTCAACCTTAAAATGAAATTGCTAGGTCAAATGGTGAGTGGCTTAACTTTATATGGGTATTACCACTATATTGTTTTTCAAAGCTTTGTACCATTTTTGCATTCCCACTTGCGATATATGAGAATTCCAATTGCTCTACAACCTCATCAACACTTGGCATTGTTGGTCTTTTGTTAAAATTTACATTTGTCAGATAAGTGATGTTAAACATCTCCCCATGCGCTTACTGACCATTCATATATTTACTGTGAAGTTCATGTTCAAATCATTTGCCCATTTTAAATTGGGTTTGCTTACTGAGTTGTAAAACTTCTTCATGTATTCTAGATACAAGATCTTTATCACATGTTTTGCAAAACTTTTCTCCCAGTTTGTGGATTGCCTTTTTAACTGTCTTTTGGAAAGCTAGTTCTTAAATCTGATAAAGTATAGCTATCCCTCAGTGTCTGTGGGGGATTGATTCTGGGACCCCGAGGATGCTCAAGTCCTTTATATAAAATGGTATAGTAATTGCATATAACCTATGCACCTTCTCTTGTATACTTTAAATCATCTCTAGATTACTTATAATACCTAATACAATGTAAATAACTGTTGCGCTGTATTGTTGAGAGAATGACAATAAAAAGTCTGTACACGTTCAGTACAGACACAACCAACCTTTTTAAGAAAAATATTTTCGATCTGTGGTTGGTTGAATCCACAGATGCAGAACCCATGGCTATAGAAGGCCCACTGGACATTTAAACGATAACTTCTTTTAGTTTCTGCTTTTAATTATCTTTTTCTTTTTTTGAGATGGAGTCTCGTTATGTTGCCCCTGCACCTAGTCAATGATCTTTTAAAGAAATCTTTGCCTAACACACGTAACAAACACATTTCTCTGTGGTTTCATGTACAAGTTCAATACCTTTGTTACACTTAGATTTATGATCCATTTTGAGATATATTTTATATTTATATTTATTTTTGTCACTACCAGACTGTTTTGATTACTACAGCTTTACAGTAAATCTTGAAATCAAGTAGTTTGTCTTCCAACTTTACTCCATCACAATTGTTTTAACTATTCTAGGTTGTTTATCTTCCCATATAAATCTAAAAACAACTTGTCCATATCTTCAAAAAACCTGTTGTAATTCTGATTGGAACTGCGGTGAATTTATGTCTATCTGAGGACTGCCATCTTAACATATTTTTGAGTCCTCTGATCAATGAAACAGTACACTGCTCCATTTATTTAGGTCTTCTTTAATTTCTCTTTGCAACATTTTGTATTTTTCAGTGTATAAGTCTTTAATATGAGAGATCTTTGAAAAGTTCATGGAAAATGTGTATTATGGAAAAACTGCATGGATTTCAAAATTTTTCTGCACCAAATAAACTCATACTAAGTTGTGATAGCATGTCTGAATGGGATCTAGTTTGAGGTATTAAAAAGAATAAGACATCAGTTTGAAAAGAGTCCTTATCAGAGAAACATTAAATCTGCTAAAATTGAAGCAAGAACAAACATCAACTTTATAGTAAAGCTTGGGTGGAAGCATTGTGAAGGAACTGATGCCTTATGAAAGTTTATGGGGTTAATGCCCCAAAGAAATCAGTAGTTTACAAATGGGTAACTTATTTTAAGAAGCAACAACACGATGCTGAAGATAAAGCCTGCACTGGCAGTCCATTCACATTAATTTGTGAGGAAAAAATTAATCTTGTTCTGCCCTAACTGATGATTAGCAGCAGAAACAATGGCCAATACCATAGACATCTTATATTAGTTCAGCTTACATGATTCTGGCTGAAAAATTAAAGTTGAGCAAACTTTCCACTCAATGGGGGCCAAAACCATTACTCCTAGATCAGCTGCAGACAAGAGCAGAGATTTTAATGGAAATTTTAAACAACTAGGATAGAGATCCTGAAGCGTTTCTTCAAAGAATTGTACAGGAGATGAAACATGGCTTTACCAGTATGATCTTAAAGACAAAGTACAGGCAGGGTGCGCTGGCTCACACCTGTAATCTCAGCACCTTGGGAGGCTGAGGCGGATCATTTGAGCCTAGGAGTTCAAGATCAGTCTGGGCAACACAGGGAGACCCTGCCTGTACAAAAAATAAAAAAAAAAAGCTGGGCATGGTGGCATGCACCTGCAGTCTCAGCTGCTCAGGAGGCTGAGGTGGGAGGATCACTTGAGTATGAGATGTTGAGGTGGCAGTGAGCTTTGCCACTGAACTCCAGCCTGGGTGACCAAGAGAGACCCTGTCTCAAAAAAAAAAAAAAAAAAAAAAAAAAGGCAGGTTGTAGGGAACACAAAGTACAGTCAAAGCAATGGCTACCAAGACGTGGAAATGGTCCATTCAAAGCAAAAGTGGACTGGTAGCCAGCAAAGGTCATGACAACAGTTTTTTGGGATGCTCAAGGCATTTTGCTTGTTGACTTTCTGAAGGGCAAAAGAATGATACTATCTGATTATTATGAGAGTGTTTTGAGAAAGTTAGCCAAAGCTTTAGCAGAAAAATGCTGGGAAAAGCTTTACCAGTCTTCCACCACAGCAACATTCCTGGTTCATTCTTCTCATTAAACAAGAGCAATGTTTTGACAGTTTTCATTAGGCATCTGCCTCAATGTTCTGATTTGGTTCCTTCCGACTTCTTTTGGTTTCCTAATCTTAAAAAAATTCTTTAAAGGGCAACTCATTTTTATTCAGTTAATAATGTAAAATATACTGCATTGATGTGGTTAAATCCCCAAAACCCCAGGTTCTTTAAGGATAGACTAAATGGCTGATATCACTGCTTATAAAAGTGTCTTGAACTGGATGGAGCTTTTGTTAATTAATAAAGTTTGTATATTTTTTCATTTCCACAAACTTTTGGAAGTCTTTATATTTTTTGTTAAATTTATCCTAAATACTTTGTTTTTTGATGCTACTGTAAATGAAATTGCTTATTAAAATTTCATTTTCTGAATGTGTACTGCTAATATATAGAAATGAACTGATTTTTGTATATTGACTGTGTATAATGCTACCTTGCTAAATTTTATTATCTTTTAAAAAATTCATTAGAGTTTTCCACATATATGACCATGTCATCTGTAAATAAGGCTAGTTTTAATTATTCCTTTCCAATCTGTATGCCTTTATATTTTGCCTTATTGCACTGGATAAGTCTTCTAGAACAATGTTAAATAAAAGTGGTAAGAGTGGACATCCTTGCCTTGTTCCTGACATTAGGTAGAAGGCACTGAGCTATTCATCATCAAAGATGAATATAATGCTATCTGTAGGTTTATTTGGTAGATAACCTCAATCAGGTTGAGGAAATTTCTTTTTTTTCTTTCTTTTTCTTTCTTTTTTTTTTTTTGAGATGGAATCTCACTCTGTCGCCCAGGCTGGAGTGCAGTGGCTCGATCTTGTCTCACTGCAGGCTCCGCCTCCCAGGTTCACGCCATTCCCCTGCCTCAGTCTCCCGAGTAGCTGGGACTACTGGCGACCACCACCACGCCTGGCTAATTTTTTTGTATTTTTAGTAGAGATGGGGTTTCACCGTGTTAGCCAGCATGGTCTCGATCTCCTCACCTCGTGATCCACCTGCCTCGGCCTCCCAAAGTGCTGGGACTACAGGCGTGAGCCACCGGGAAATTTCTTTATAATACTAAAGTTTCCCCATCACCACTTTGATACAAACATTTTTATCATGACAAGATGCTAGACTTTGTCAAATGTTTTCTCGCATTTATTGAAATAATTTTTTTTTTGTGGTCTCCTACATTCTATTAAAATGGTGAATTATGTTGATAGATTGTTCAGATGTTAAACCAACATTGTAACCCTGGGATGACTGTATTATTCATTTTATTTATTGCTGGATTTAATTAGCTAACATTTTGTTAAGGAAGTATGCCTCTATTTTCATGAGGAATGTTGGTCTTTAATTCTCTTTTCTAATATTTTTTGGTCTGGTTCTACAATCAGGATATTCCAGCCTAGGATACATAGTAAGACGCCATTTCTTGGGGTCTTACTATGTATCCTAGGCTGGAATACAGTGGTTATTCACAGGCACAATTACAGTGCACTAAAGCCTTGAACTTCTAAGCTCAAGTGATCCTCCTGCCTCAGCCTACTGAATAACTAGGACTAATGGCACACACCACTGCACTCAGGTATATTTTGCATTTTTTTCCCCAGTTTCTCCTTTCTGATTCACTAGACCAGAAAGGCTATACGTTTTTCCATGTGTGGGCCATTGCTACCCATTTCACACTGCACAGACTACACTTAGTTCCTGGTTGCAAGTGAGTGTGGGGGTGGTGTGGAGAGAGAAGGGAATGACATACTAAACTACTCAAGGAAAGGTATGAAGGTAAGAAATCACATGAACAGTGAAATGCAATGAGATGAGCAATAATATAATTTGAAGTTGGGATTAAATCATGTACATTGTTGAATACTAGTTAGATCTAAGAGTATGGCTAATGAAATATATATTTTAGATAGAAGGATAATATAATCATATCTATACTCTAAATTAAGATTAATGTGCATACACTGTATATAATGAACTGCAATACAGGCAATGACTGGAGGTAGGGAGAATAATAAAGAGGCAGTTCCAGAAGTGCAGGTGGGAGGTAGTGAGGTCTTAACTAGGCTAGTGGCAGAAAGAATAGAAAGGAAGGATTGGAAATGAGATGATTCAGCAAATGACTGATGACCCCGAAATTTTTCAATTATCTGAATTATCACAAAAAGATAAGATTTTTATGGTTATTTGGAGGGAGCGTACACATTGTTTATATAATAGTGAGGACTATTATACAAGCAAATCAATGTAAAATAATTTCTGTTTTTTTTTTTTTTTGAGACGGAGTCTCGCGCTGCGTCACCCAGGCTGGAGTGCAGTGGCGCGATCTCGGCTCACTGCAAGCTCCGCCTCCCAGGTTCACGCCATTCTCCTGCCTCAGCCTCCAAGTAGCTGGGACTACAGGCGCCCGCCACCACGCCCGGCTAGTTTTTTTTTTTTGTATTTTTAGTAGAGACGGGGTTTCACCATGTTAGCCAGGATGGTCTCGATCTCCTGACCTCGTGATCCACCCGCCTCGGCCTCCCAAAGTGCTGGGATTACAGGCTTGAGCCACCGCGCCCGGCCAAAATAATTTCTTTATATGTATGAGCATAGTTAATTTGGTGAACAACAGACAATTACATACTGTGATTATAAGAGTTTTAGTATCAGTTATCATATAGTGGGTACTCTTTAGTCAGGATATACCTATATAGGTGCTAAATTAAAAATCAATCTTATATCTCAAATTTACTTCCTAGTAGAGTGTAATGCTGCCATAATTGCAAGCTTAATTATGGGGTTGTCCATACTGCAGTCCCATCAGTACTCATACACCAAAGGGTCGGGCCTGTGAAGACTGGAAAAAGAATAAAGTCTCTTTTGACTGAGATACTACAAAAACAAAAATGACTTTCTGGCTACCATTACTGCAAAGAATAAAACTCAATTGAAAACAATATGTAGCACTTAAAAAGTACTCATTATCTTCAAAGCACCATTTTAAACTAATTGAGACTCTAAATTCATTGGTTCTACTATAATTTTATACCCTAGTAATTTTATATGCTAAAATTCATTTATTAATAGGCCATACTTTAGTTGAGTATTTGTTAAATAATTATATTTTGACTCGTGCAAATTTTAAAATACATATTGAGAAGCATGTAGACATCAACATTTCCTCCCTCTTCCACAAAAACAATTCACAGATGTTAGCAATTTAGGTAAGACAAAAGCAAAAGATAATTGGATTTTTGTTTTTCAAAGTGGGGCAAGACTGGAGGAAGAAAAGATGGTCATAATTAACTAGTAGATAAAAGGGTAAAAGTGTGCTCCTCAATGAAAAGACTGTCAGTTAAAATTCTTCATGAGAAGTTTGGTAAAAAACGATGGAGTCTTGGTAAAATTATTTGGTTTTAGAGAGTTGATTAACAAAAATGTACTATGCATTGAGGTTTGATTTACTTAAAAGTTGCAACTTTTACTCAGAAGCTTCAAGGCATTTCAGAAAAAATTAAATGCCTTTTAAAAGTTGTCTTGTTACCACTTAGATGTTACTTGACTAGGGAATACATCCCTTTTATCAACATATGATTGGAGCTGATAGGTATATGCGAAATTACCTGAGATACTTTAGTAAAAATAATTATAATGTTGCCAATATAATAGCTCACTACAATTCATACAAGTTAAAATTTAAAAAACGGTGGAGAACCAGTTAATCATCCATCAAACTTTTAAAATAGGCAATATGTATCAAAACATCCCCAGGCAAAATACAATGAAACAAAGTAAAAGCAAACAAAGTACATTAAAAATTCACGTCTCTTCATCTTGCAATTAATTTCTAGGAATTTATATTAAAGGAAGGTAATGATATGTTCAATGATTAATCTATATGCACAAATAAGTTTCCTCAGATATTTCTATGTGTTATTTATGACAGGGAAATGACAATCTATATGTCCCGTAGACAGTATAGCAATAGGAGAGAATATTATAGTTATTAAAATGGAGATGATTACTTAGTTGAAAAATGCTCATAAAATATAACCAGATTTAAAAAATAGATTAGAAACTAAATACAGAATAATCCTAGTTTGGCTAAAAACAATGTATACAAACTTAATAAAAAAGATTGAAAGACTAATAAATAACAAGATATTGAATGGAAATGTATGTCTTCCAAATATTCTACTATGAAAACAGAATTCATTTAATATTTATTGTTTTCATAATCAGAAAAAAATAACTTCGAGTTACTAAAAAACTGTAGCATATGCCCTTTACCCACACATAATGTATTCTAGATATTCTAGGTCTGATGGTTATACATAAACTTTCTACTCTGTCATTGCAGTTGTGAATGAGCCCAGCAAAGATCATTTTAACATCTATCACGTGGTCAGTCACTTGGGAGGGATTATATAAAATTATTATGAGTTTGGGGACCTAAATGATTGCTCTGTTGTAGACCAACACTAAAGTAAGACTATGGGTGTCCTAGGCAAGATTTGTTCTCTAGAGGTGAGAGGGTAGTGCATTAACCAGGTTTTATATTAAATGTCTTCATCATTTGTGAGCAGCCAGATGGTTGCTAATACGTGTAGATATTTTGAAACATAGGCTGGCTGATTTCAATTAGCTTTGAAGTAAGACAAATGATAGTTAGGATCTGTACTGCTAAGCCCAGGGGTACTGAGAGAATATTTTCTTACAGATGAATATCCTATCAACTAGAGTTCCCATTTATATAATATAGCTAATAGGTTATCCTGGAACACATGTGCTGTTGGAAGAATCTCTTTTATGAAGCACCTAACTGGGCAAACATTTCATGTACACTATAAGAAAACCAGTTAATGTGAGAGAGAAAAGAGAATTTAAAAAAAAACATTATAGCCCATACGCTTGTATTTCAGAATGTACTAAGAAGTTTTGTGAAGGATTTTGGCTGCAAATAAAAATACTTCTAAGATAATCTGCAGGAATTTTGGGCCAAATCAAAGGCTCTGCCTGAAAAGATTACTAACCGAACAAATGTTGGCTTGCCCAGGTTTAGCATGCAATGCCAATTTTAAGCCATGTTCCTCAAGGTGCCAGCTGTGTTCCTGATGATTCTCCTCTACACTATACTCAGAAAAAGAGTACAGTAAGAGTGCCACTACTGGGGCATATGTTGGCCTCAAAAATTCAGATGAGTTAGGATGTAATGGAATTAATTCTTTTTTTATTCTTTTTCAAAATAAAGTTTAGGATCTAAACTTTTTCTGAATCACAGGAGTTCTAATGGACATTCAGAAAAATGATTTGACCCAAGTTTTCCAAAGGAATCTAATGAATAACTTTTTAAAACATGAAATAAAGTAGAAACATAAAAAAAAAAATGAAAACATACATTTAACCTTTTT
This sequence comes from Papio anubis, assembly GCF_008728515.1. Taxonomy (NCBI): domain Eukaryota; kingdom Metazoa; phylum Chordata; class Mammalia; order Primates; family Cercopithecidae; genus Papio; species Papio anubis. The sequence goes on along the minus strand of NC_044982.1, from coordinate 111,820,196 downwards.
CTTTCATAGAAAACAAATCACAAAATTTGTTTTTCCTTTTGCTCTCCTTGTTTGCTGCCTTACAAATGAAATGTCTCACATTGAGAAAATTAAACAGTTTTTAATGCTTGTTTCATTCCACTCAGTGACAAGGATGCTTGTTATTAACTATTAAATGCCTACTATAATGCAGACAGTACACTCTCCAAGTGTTTCATATATATTACTGCTAATCACTAATTGTCCCAATGACCTCATGCATTTTACAGACTAAGAAATTTTCATTTTATTTTGATTTTATAGACTAAGGGATGGAGAGTCAAATAAATGAAGTAACTTGACCAAGGTCACACAGGTTCTACTCCAGAATCCACGTTCCTTTCACATAATGATAGTTAAGTGGGAAAATCTCTGTTAATCAGCTGGCCTTGGTGATTCATTTTTCTTGCAAGCAGAAGCAATGAAAGGCTCTTCTGGGTCCCATCCTATAGCCCTCTGGACAAACTCCAGACAAAGCCTGCCAGAACTCCAGAGAAAGCATGGAGTTCCCACTAATAAAAGGGCATGTCTTCCAGAGGCTATTTTCTTTGCCACAGAAAGCACAGCATTAAGAAATAGTTCAAAATGGCAAAATAAAGCTCAAACAAAGCTAATCTTACATGCAAAAAGTCAAACAGAGTAAGAAGACAGGTGACACAGGTAACAAGGACAACTATTTAGACTTTTGCCACTCAAAATGCAGTCCACTAACTAGCAGCATTGGTAATACCTGTGAGCTTGTTAGAAATGCAGTGTCTCAGGCCCCACTCCAGATTTAGAATCACTCCATACTTTAGTATGTATATGAAAATTTGAAAAGCAATAATTTTAATTACAATTAAGTCACTAGTGACTAAATGATGGCCAAAACTGGTCTAAAGAGCTAGAAATTAGCACATTGCCAACAAAGCTTCCAGAAACAAGATATTCTAATGCATTTCCCTCATTTGATTAATATTGTAAATTGTGAATTCACTTTCTATGAGCCCTTTTGAAGCAAACTTGGAAGTCATTATTCTATTATTTCAATTCTACCTGGTAAGAACTTAGTAGCATTTGCACCTTTCACTAACTCACTCATAGTTTCCATCCAAGTATAAGAAAAGCAGGCCGGGCGCGGTGGCTCAAGCCTGTAATCCCAGCACTTTGGGAGGCCGAGACGGGCGGATCACGAGGTCAGGAGATCGAGACCATCCTGGCTAACACCGTGAAACCCCGTCTCTACTAAAAAAAAAAATACAAAAAACTAGCCGGGCGAGGTGGCGGGCACCTGTAGTCCCAGCTACTTGGGAGGCTGAGGCAGGAGAATGGCGTAAACCTGGGAGGCGGAGCTTGCAGTGAGCTGAGATCCGGCCACTGCACTCCAGCCCGGGCGACAGAGCGAGACTCCGTCTCAAAAAAAAAAAAAAAAAAAGAAAAGCAGCAGCACATGTTTAGTCAGAGTCTTACCTTAGAATAATCAGAGCCAAGATATGTTTTGTGGGGATTAAATACATTTGTAAGCAAGAGCTGTCTTCACCAAAATTTAAGGTTTTCCATATGATTTAACTATCATAGCAAGCAATCTGGATATTACCCCACAAAACACATTTTTGTGTGTGTCAACAGTAGTCTCTAATACTGTGGCTAGTGGAAAGAAGCTATGGATTATTTTGTCAAGACAAAAGGTCTTGTAAAAACAACTTACTTCTCTTAAATAGCATGCCAATACTCAAACAATTAGACTAGTAGGAAGAATGGTAATGCATTTGATCATAGAGAGAATGCTTAATTAAATCTGTTAAGTAATTGATTGATGATACTACCACTGTCCTGTTATATAAACTAAAACATAAAATTACTGTTGGATCCCTCCCTTCACTGAAAACAGTAGCTATGCCAGATAGTTAAAAACAATTTCTGGAAATAGCTGACCAGATGATGAGTTAATTTTAGAGGAAAACAATAGCCTAATTTGAGATTTTTTTTTTTTTTTACTTATTTATTGCTTATATTTATTAGGTTTAGAAAACACTCATATGGAACAACAATGAAGACTGTGTCAAAATCTGTCCATTTGGTTATATTTCAAGAGAACCCTTTTTAAAACCAATTTTAGTCATTTTCTTACTTTTTTGGTCAGGGTTATTCTTTATCACTCATAATAATTTAAAATATCTGAATCAAAATCCTCAAAATGTTTACAAAATAAGTAGTAGTTTTTGTTTTTTTTCTACTTTAAGAATCTAACCAAAGGAAAACAAATTCAGACCAAAAGACTGGGATATTTTCTGGTTTCCAATTAGACTTTATAATCTTGTAAACCGAACATTCTTAACATTCTACAACAAAAAGCATTGAAAAAAGGTTGGTTCACACAGATACTATCATAATGCAGGAAAAGGATTTGTGACAGAATTCAATGTTCACACTAAATAAAATTTTCTTAATTATCTAGTTTTTACTAATACACTGGTCTTTTGTCTGATGGTGCCTTTCTTTCTGTGCTTTCTTTTCTGTTGCAATGACTGTCAACTTTGCTTAAAAGAGGACTGATTTGTCTCTGACTTATCAGATGGCTAAAGTCTGCCTTCTTTGAGTAAGCTCTTTTAAAATGCTGTTTTAGAAAGGTCAATTAGTTCCAAACAAAGATATTCAGTTCAGTAAGCAACTCCTATAGAGACACTTCCTACAGAGATAAGCCAATATTTCCTGTTGTGCTGCAGTATACAAAGGGGCAAAGGAAGCTGTAAGTGAATGCACACTGCATCAGTTGGAGTCCCCAGAATTTATAATTTCTCACAGCACTTACAGGAGATTTCCACTGAGCTGCTACACCAGCATTTTCTAGAATTTTGCTGAATTATTTCATTTGTATGGAGAGAGGTGTTTCAAAATACATCCAATCTATCATGAAATCTGGATGATTTTTTTTCTCTTTGGTGATTTTTGGTTTGGCTCATCTCTTTCCATTTCCACAGTTGCACCTTTCACATCTAGTTTGTTCTGGTGGTCTCCCATCTAATGTCTTTGCCTCTAGGCCTTCCCACTCCATCCATATGCAATCACAAATACAATGTTCCTCAATTAATTTCATCATGTAACTTGCTTGTTCAAAGATTTAAAGTAGCTCCCAATTTTTCAGCATATCAAACCCACTTTTCTTAGCTTAGGTTTCAAAATCCTCCACATTTCAAATCAATGGTTATTTTACAGATGAGAAAACGAAGGCACTTTGAAGTAACTTGCCCAGGGTTACACAGTTAGGGGAATTGACATTTCAGCTCAGGAAATCTGATTTCAGAGTTTAGGCTTTCAAGTATCACACTACATTATTTCCGTTAAGAGTTTGGTGTGTAACTGTTATGTTGCGATTGCATCGTATTTGTCTCCAGATATTTCCCCAACCACATTATTCTGAGACAGTACATTTCATTTGTATGTTCACACAAAACCTATATATAGCAGACAATTTATTTCATTAGCTGGTGCTATACTAGAATGGTTTTTCAGATAAACCATAATGCCAAGATTGCAACTGCCTGGAGTAAAAGATCGATAAAAATATAGGTGGTTAAAACTGTTTCCATCTATTTATATCCTTATCTGCTGCAAATCTGCTTAAAAATAGTTGTGACATTAAATTTTCCTATAAGGTATTCTGGTCCAGAAGTAAGCAATGGTGCCATCTGAGCAAGACTTTCTATAGATGTGTGTGTGTGTGTAAGTATGTAATTTATATACATATATGGCAATTCTAGAAAGAAGTAGAAAAGGTACACCAAGCATGAAGTTATGTAATCTCTAACACTTGTAATGTTTAAATTTAAAAGATTTAATATACTCTCTGTTTTTCATATATGACAAAACCAACAGTCATAAAGAAATGGCCCCTTCACTGAGAAAATATTGTGAATGTGTATTTCATAAGAGAATGCAGCTAGCCATAGTCTTGTTAAATGCTAGGCACAGTTCATGTAAATTAAATGTTTATGCTTAGTTATGCTTAGCATTATGCTCTAAGTATTTAATCAACCCTTAACCAAGAAAATAAAATCAATACTTTCTTCTTAATTCTGTCAAAGTCACAGCAACTGAAAATAAATGGATACATACATACATACATATATATATATATATATATATATATATATATATATGTAATGTAATACAGACAGGAAAGACCATTACGAGGAAACAGAACAATAGTTCTCTTTTCTCTAGTGGTTTTTTGCATTACATTGTCAGTTAAATATTCTAAAGATATTTCAATAAAAAAAATCCCTGTCTTTGATATTTGATCTGAGATGTTTGAAAAGAAAATCCGAAACATTATCATTTACAAATCCAGACATTGACCACATAAACATATAAAGATGAAGTTATCATAACGAATTAGGTATTCATATGTTTCACTGACAAAAATCCATTGTTCTACGGTTTTGCAACTAGTAAGTTTATGTCCCAAGTTCACGATATACCAATATATCTGTTCTTAATATAAGACAATGAATAAATTTGTAACAGGATCCAGAAATAATTAGCCACTCCAGAGGGTGTTGTGGAATTTGAAAACCAAGATGCCATGTATTTTCTCTGACGCTATTTTCTGAATAGTCCAAATAAAAACTTGGAGGAAAGTTCAAAGCCCAAAAATAAATCTGTCTAATGAAAAGATAGCTTGAGGAAGTTCTGCATATTCTTTTGGATGCAGAAAAGAGCTACTGTGAGAAACACCTCACTCTTCATAAGTCAAGATGAAAACTGAGGATAATATCATTCTACCAGTATAACAATAGTTACCACTTAACATAATATGCCAGGCACTTTTCATCTGTTTCCTTTAATCCCTCTACTTCCTTATAAAGTATTACCACCCCTATTTTACGGACAAGGAGATTGAAGTTCAGAGAGATTGAGTGATTTGCTCATAGACCTAGGACTGGATCATACACTTAGATCATGGTATATCTGAACTCTGGACTTACATCTATCTAGCTCCAGAGTCTATAATTCTTTCTATTTTGCCATATGGTAGTTGTCCTCAACCTTTAGTGCCTGTCACAATCATCTGGAATCTTTATCAAAATACAGATGCATGAGTTGCATTCCCATAGATCCTAAACCAGCAGGTCTAAGATGGGGCTCAAACATCTGAAACAGTTCAGGTGCTTCTGATGTGTATAAAAAAGAGAACTTGTATTTATTACTAGACTGGAAAAACAAAAATGGCAATCTAGAATAAGTTTATCATTTTGTAATTACTTGTTTTTCAGCAAATTTACTAATCTCACTACATAGTTTGTAGGCATCCATTAAATCGTCCCATTTTCTAACATATGATATCCCTAAACAAATAAAGGGGATGGAGTAGTATAAGTAAGACAGAGGCACACTGTCTATAGTAGGAAGATCAAACAGGGGCTGACAGTTTTCTACCCATAATATGAAAAATGAACAACATACAGACAAGAGAAGTAGAAGTAAGAGCAATAGTGCTCTAACATATTAATATAGCACATACTTAGCATTAGACTGAGAAGAATAAAACCACATAAATATACAGAAAATAACAATTTAAAAGAGTTCTGGGCTTAATCTTCAGAAGTTTATAATTTATAGAAATGAGATTTAAACACTTTAGATACAACCATCTCCAAAATGTTTTATGCTGTTTTGCTGCAGAGAATAAATAAGAAAAAAGTCCTATGATTTGATACTTTTTCTAGTAAATATATTTTTCTCTTAATTAAGAAAATGAGGCTGGGCACAGTGGCTCACGCCTGCAATCCCAGCACTATGGGAGGCTAAGGCAAGAGGATAACTTGAGCCCAGGAGTTCATGACCTTCCTGGACAATATAGCAAGGCTCCATTTCTACTAAAAAAAAAAAAAAAAAAAAATTAGCCTGGTATGGTGGTATTCACCTATAGTCCCAGCTACTTGGGAGGCTACTCAGGAGGATCACTTGAGCTCAGGGGTTCAAGATTGCAGTGAGTTATGATCACACCACTGTACTCCAGCCTGGGAGACACAGTCAGACACTGTCTCGAAAAAGAAAAAAAGAAAAGAAGTTGATATTCTACATATATTATTTTATCTACTCATAAATATTTGTTGGACACTTACAACATATAAGGTACTTTACTACTTCTAATCTTTTACCAGTTGCATTATAATACCACGATTCTCATGTTCTGACATTTATGAACATGTACTTCTGAGTGGGCTCACAAAAATTATAGGGTGGGCAGCAGGCCTGTTCTGGGTCCATATGGTTCATCAAAGATATGAGTTGACAATAAAATCATGTGAGATAATTCGCTTTAGCCTGGAACTTCCGCAGAGCTTCTGATGCAGGACTTCATTTAATAAAGTTTGACCTGCAAGGGCCCTTAATGTTGCCTGGTCCAAAGTCCTCATCAAACAGATGAAGACACTAAGGTGTAAAGAGGGAGAACAACTGGATCAAAATATCACACCTCTGCCCAGAACTTGCTGCTCTTTCACAGTCTAGCACAAACCCTGAGAGGATGGGTAGGTCCCAGGCAGGGCCCAATTATGACTTTTGTGGGCTTTTGATACTTGTCTTTTTGGTGCTTTCCCCATTAAAAAAATTAAAAACTATACTTTATGACCACTTTGGTATGAAGACAAATATATTAATGTTATATATTAAAATACTTTGTTCAACAGTAAAAGATATTTTTCTTCTAATTTTAAAAGACATTAAGCATTTTCATGTACCCCTAAAAGTATTGAGGACCCTAGGTTCTAATGGGATAAGCTAGCCCTGGTTTCAGGTCCTTCATTTGACAGTTTAAATCAGCTTTACTCTCCTCTAGAAGACTTGGTTCGGCCATAGGGGACTCTTTATGTGGCTTCTCTGACTCAGGATGTATTGGTCATAGAAAGTTTGGCCTTTTATCATCAGGCTACTCCAGAGGTTCTCATTCCAGCAGCCAGTCAGGACCTACTTCCCCATTCTGAACCAGGCAGTCTCCTAGAAAACCATTCCAAGAGATTGCGGAGTACTCAACAGAGATCACGTACCAAGCCTCTGGGAAAGAAAACAATCTCCAGGGCCTCAAATAAGACATACCTTTCTGAAGGTCTTTCTACTACATTTGAAAAAACATTAGGCAGAGCACTTCATTGAAGTTTAGCACCTTTCACGATGTGGCTAGTAATAACCTGCAGATACATCCTTACTCTAAGAACACAATGAAGATTTTCTGCACTAGGTATGATTTTGTTTCTAATACATTCAACTGTATGAAAAGGTTATATGATTCATAAAATGGCAAGCAGGGAAAAAATAAAATAGCAAATTTCCTCTATTTACCCAATTTCACAAAACTGCCATCTTAAAGCAGAATTCATTATTCTCATGACACTCATCATTCTTTTTTCTTTTTTATTTATTTATTTTTTAAATTATACTTTAAGTTCTAGGGCACATGTGCACAACGTGCAGGTTTGTTACATATGTATACTTGTGCCATGTTGCTGTGCTGCACCCATCAACTCGTCAGCACCCATCAACTCGTCATTTACATCAGGTATAACTCCCAATGCCATCCCTCCCTGCTCCCCTCTCCCCATAATAGGCCCCGGTGTGTGATGTTCCCCTTCCAGAGTCCAAGTGATCTCATTGTTCAGTTCCCACCTATGAGTGAGAACATGCGGTGTTTGGTTTTCTGTTCTTGCGATAGTTTGCTGAGAATGATGGTTTCCAGCTGCATCCATGTCCCTACAAAGGATACGAACTCATCCTTTTTTATGGCTGCATAGTATTCCATGGTGTATATGTGCCACATTTTCTTAATCCAGTCTGTCACTGATGGACATTTGGGTTGATTCCAAGTCTTTGCTATTGTGAATAGTACCGCAATAAACATACGTGTGCGTGTGTCTTTATAGCAGCATGATTTATAATCCTTTGGGTATATACCCAGTAATGGGATGGCTGGGTTATATGGTATTTCTAGTTCTAGATCCTTGAGGAATTGCCATACTGTTTTCCACAATGGTTGAACCAGTTTACAATCCCACCAACAGTGTAAAAGTGTTCCTATTTCTCCACATCCTCTCCAGCACTTGTTGTTTCCTGACCTTTTAATGATTGCCATTCTAACTGGTGTGAGATGGTATCTCATTGTGGTTTTGATTTGCATTTCTCTGATGACCAGTGATGACGAGCATTTTTTCATGTGCCTGTTGGCTGTATGAATGTCTTCTTTTGAGAAATGTCTATTCAAATCCTTTGCCCACTTTTTTATGGGGTTGTTTGTTTTTTTCTCGTAAATTTGTTTGAGTTCTTTGTAGGTTCTGGATATTAGCCCTTTGTCAGATGAGTAGATTGCAAAAATTTTCTCCCATTCTGTAGGATGCCTGTTCACTCTGATGGTAGTTTCTTTTGCTGTGCAGAAGCTCTTCAGTTTAATTAGATCCCATTTGTCAATTATGGCTTTTGTTGCCGTTGCTTTTGGTGTTTTAGACATGAAGTCCTTGCCCATGCCTATGTCCTGAATGGTATTACCTAGGTTTTCTTCCAGGGTTTTTATGGTTTTAGGTCTAATATTTAAGTCTCTAATCCATCTTGAATTAATTTTTGTATAAGGAGTAAGGAAAAGATCCAGTTTCAGCTTTCTACTTATGGCTAGCCAATTTTCCTAGCACCATTTATTAAATAGGGAATCCTTTCCCCATTTCTTGTTTTTGTCAGCTTTGTCAAAGATCAGATGGCTGTAGATGTGTGGTATTATTTCTGAGGGCTCTGTTCTGTTCCATTGGTCTATATCTCTGTTTTGGTACCAGTACCATGCTGTTAAATTCGGTATTGATGGAACGTATCTCAAAATAATAAGAGCTATTTATGACAAACCCACAGCCAATATCATACTGAATGGGCAAAAACTGGAAGCATTCCCTTTGAAAACTGGCACAAGACAGGGATGCCCTCTCTCATCACTCACATTCAACATAGTGTTGGAAGTTCTGGCTAGGGCAATCAGGCAAGAGAAAGAAATAAAGGGTATTCAGTTAGGAAAAGAAGAAGTCAAATTGTTCCTGTTTGCAGATGACATGATTGTATATTTAGAAAACCCCATCATCTCAGCCCAAAATCTCCTTAAGCTGATAAGCAACTTCAGCAAAGTCTCAGGATACAAAATCAATGTGCAAAAATCACAAGCATTCTCATACACCAGTAACAGACAAACAGAGAACCAAATCATGAATGAACTTCCATTCACAATTGCTTCAAAGATAATAAAATACCTAGGAATCCAACTTACAAGGGATATAAAGGACCTCTTCAAGGAGAACTACAAGCCACTGCTCAGTGAAATAAAAGAGGACACAAACAAATGGAAGAACATTCCATGCTCATGGATAGGAAGAATCAATATTGTGAAAATGGCCATACCACCCAAGGTAATCTACAGATTCAATGCCATCCCCATTAAGCTACCAACGACTTTCTTCACAGAATTGGAAAAACTGCTTTAAAGTTCATATGTAACCAAAAAAGACCCCGCATTGCCAAGACAATCCTAAGTCAAAAGAACAAAGCTGGAGGCATCACACTACCTGACTTCAAACTGTACTATAAGGCTACAGTGACACTCATCATTCTTATGGGTTTTACTTTAGGGTCCCCATGCATGAGGCTCAGCTAAAGTCCTCTCCTCTCCAATAAATCAACATTAATAACTTCTCTCATCACTAGAGGTATCTGATTCCTGACCATTTTTGTCATACACGTTCCTTTTCTTTATCAGTTTCTTTCTTTTCTTTTTTCTTTTTTTTTTTTTGAGACGGAGTTTCACTCTTGTTGCCCAGGCTAGAGTGCAATGGTGCAATCTCAGCTCACCGCAACCTCTGTCTCCCAGATTCAATTGATTCTTCTGCCTCAGCCTCCTAAGTGGGATTACAGGCACCCACAACCATGCCCAGCTAATTTTGTATTTTTAGTAGAGACAGGGTTTCACCATGTTGGTCAGGCTGGTTTCGAACTCTCAACCTCAGGTGATCTGCTGGCCTTGGCCTCCCAAAGTGCTGGGATTACAGGTGTGAGCCACAGCGCCTGGCCTTTCTTTAGCTCTTTCTAACCTTTGATTCAACAAATACTATTTTGTGATTAATATGTGCCAGCTATGACATGGTATATACAAAGATTAGTAAAACAAGACGCCATTCTCAAAGAGCTAATTTCAAGTGAGGGGGAGAATAATATAAAATATACCAATATTTAAGACAAGGAAAACATTATAAATGCTATTATAAAATACTTATTGGGTGAAGGAAGTGTCTGGAAAGACATCATGAGGTGACAGCATTTGAGATAAGTCTCTTTTTTTTTTTTTTTTTTTTTTTTGAGACGGAGTCTTGCTCTGTTGCTCGGGCTGGAGTGCAGTGGCAATCGATGCAACCTCTACCGCCCCTGTTCAAGCGATTATCCTGCCTCAGCCTCACAAGTATCTGGGATTACAAGTGCGCATCACCACATCCAGCTAATTTTTTATTTTTAGTAGAGACAGCGTTTCACTATGTTGGCCAGGCTAGTCTCGAACTCCTGACTCAAGCGATCCACCCACCTTGGCCTCTCAAAGTGCTGGGATTACAGGCATGAGCCACTGTGCCCAGCCTGAGGTAAGTCTTAATGAAGACAGATTACTCAGACTTGGAAAGAAGGTGGAAGAGAAACAGCACAGAAGAGACAAAGAAACAATGAGTGGGATCTGTTTATCAAACAGCAAGAAGTGAGCTGGGCACGGTGGCTCATACCTGTAATCTCACCAATTTGGAAAGCGAGGTGGGATGACTGCTAAAGGCCAGGAGTTTGACACCAGCCTGGGCAACACAATGAGACTCTGTCTCACTGTGGTGGGAGGATCACTTGAGTCCAGTAGTTTGAGGTTACAGTGAACTATGATTGTACCACTACACTCCAGCCTAGGAGACAGAGTGAGACCCTGTCTCAAACAAGACAAAACAAAAACCAAAAACCAAACTAAACAACAAAAACCCAGTAAGAAACATAATTTTGTTTATAGCATGTAGTACTAGTATGAAGAAGTAAAAACCAAAATTAGGGGATAATATAAACATCTAAAAGGAAAAACAAAGATCCAAGACTTTGTGTTTAGTTTGTATTCTCTATAGGACCAGCCCATTGTTGGGTGTAATATATAATATTTGATGACTGATTTAAGCTGTCATAAAAAGCATCAACAATGTATACAATAATTCAAAGGCATCTAATAATCACAGTAAATCAACAGTGATTTAAGGTACTTAAAAAAAAGGCCCCCACCAAATTCATAATAAAATAGCTTCAGTTAATTGAGAATATATGTGGGGGAAACCATTCTTACCTTTCTTGCAATACAAATTCAATAGTTAAAAAAATTATAATAGGCTCCACTAATTTCATGATGTTTCTTCAGTGAAGCTCAGAAATAAATGTTACATATAAGTGGGTTTCAATAAAAAAGGAATCTCTACTGGTTTAACCTACTCTGTCCACTTTTCATCAAGTCTTTTAAGACAGGTGCAAACTGAATTTAATAAGAAAATTGCAATAGCTTTGCAAGCAAAGGGAAGGAGCTAAAATTAGACAAAAGTTTTACTGAGAACAAGTTGCACTTGCATAATTAGGTATAACTCAGGTAATTAAAGATGACATCTTCACTTTGGTAAACTGCCCAAATTAAACTGAAAGATCAGAATTTTCTTGTAGTAAAAAAAGTTTTAGAGTATAATTTTCTTTTCAGATATGGGCAAAAATTTCAAATTTGAAAAATAAATATAGATTCAAACTTCCAGAAATAAATGATGGGTTAAATATTTGAGTAATTAATTGCATATGAAATTGTAATATATGGAGGTAGAATGCAACAGCTGTTCATCTAATAATATATTTTAAAAGCTAAATTTATAATAGAGCAATTGTTACACTCATTTCCTCCAAGCAGTAGTCTATTCACTGCCGAAGTCTTGATAATCAATATCTTTCTACACACTCACACAAATTCATTTTCTTAAAAGTACTTCTATGTTTAAATAGGTATACTGTGAAATTTGAAAAACAAAACAAAACAAAACAGAGGTATTACTTTAATACTACTATTATGACCCAAAGCAATTGTGAATGTTTCTTCAAGAGTGGCCCACAGCCCACAGGAATCATACTTACCTGAGATGCTTGCTTAAAATGTCGAGGCTTACTCCAATAATTCCTGGATCTCACTGAGATATAAAATCATTGCCCTTATCATTTTAATCAGTATTCTCACTTCCCTCTTTACTCATATTAAAATCCATGAACAACCATCAGTTTTCCATTTTGCAAACACTCTCTTGACCCTCCTTCCCTCTCTTTACTAGTAAAATGCCAACCCAACCATGAGCTTACACCAAACCTGCTTCTGAGCAGATGAACAGTGCCAGGAAACACACACACACACACACACACACACACACACACACAGTGCCAACTGTGCTCACTTACAATTTATTACCACAAATCTCAAATGGGGATTTAACACCGTCAGATACAAAATCCAATCAGTTCTTTCTATATATTTACCTTTCCATTTTCCGATAAGAGTTTCACCAATCTTCTAGTCTTCTCAAATCTCCAACATCCCTTCCCCAGGTCACTTGCTACTTAGCCTCATACTTCAGTGAGAAAATAGATCCAACCAGATGAATTTCGTCTCATGTTTCCACAAATTCTACCAACCTAACTGTATCTACTCTCACACACATTGTCTTTTCTACCTTTACAATGGAAGAAATGTTCATGTTTTTCTTTAAGGACAACCTTTCTACTTGTGGCCAGGATCTCATCCACTTGTAACTTCTCAAGGAATGTTCTTGAAATACCTTTCTTCTTTCTCTTTTTGTTTTGTTTTGTTTTAAGATGGAGTCTTGCTCTTGTCACCCAGAGCTGGAGTGCAATGGTGTGATCTCTGCTCACTGCAACCTCTGCCTCCTGGGTTCAAGTGATTCTCCTGCCTGAGCCTCCTGAGAAGCTGGGGTAACAGGCACCTGCCACTACGCCCAGCTAATTTTTTGTATTTTTAGTAGAGACGACGTTTTACATTATTGACCAGGCTGGTCTTGGACTCCTGACCTCAAGTGATCCACCCGCCTTGGCCTTCCAAAATTCTGGGATTACAGGCGTGAGCCACTGTGCCAGGTCCTTTTTTCTCTTTTGCATCATCAGTTTCTCCATTCCAGATAATTCCCACCAGTGTATGAATGTGCCATAATCCCATTCATCTTAAAAAACAAAATAACTTTCCTTTGTACTCAGGTTTCCCTCTAGGTACCACTGCATTTCTCCATTACCTTCGAAAGCAAAACTCCTTAAAAAGAGTGCCCTTCACTTTCTCCCTTCCATTTTCTCCTCAATCCACTTAGCTCAGGTTTTTGTTCCCATCAGTTCACCAAAACTCTGCTAATTAAGGTGTCCAAAGACTATATTTCCCCTAAGGCCACTGGCCAATTCTCTATTCTCACCTTATCAAACCTTTTATTATCATTTCATATAGTTGATCACTCCATCCTTCCTGGAATATTTCCTTCTCTAGCTTCAGGGTTGCCACACTTCTCTGGTTTTCTTTCCAACTCGTTGGCCAGCTCCTTCTTAGCCTGTTTCATTGGCTTCTTCAGTACTAGATTTCTCAATGTTGGAGTGACCAGATATATCCCTTATCTCCCTTTTCCCGTCTTTATCCATTCTCTTGCCCTAGGGGTTTTATCCAATCCTGTCTGTATATCATCTAATTTATGTTTTATTACTCCCAAATTTTATTTCTGGTCCATTTATCTCTTTTGAACTCTAGTATTTTTTATATAACTGTCTTCTTGACATCTCCACTTGGACATCACACTTAACAGTTCCTTCTTATAATTATTAGTTAATTCAGTTTTTACCATTCCTTATTACAATTTGAATAAAACATATTTATTAAAACTTGTTTTTTTTTGAAAGACATAGGGTCTCACTTTGTTGCCCAGGCTGAAGTGCAGTAGCATGATCATAGCTCCCTTCTGCTTCAAATTGCTGGGCTTGAGTGATCCTCCCACCTCAGTCTCCCAAGCAGCTGTGACTATAGGTGGGTGTCATTGTACCTGGCTAATTTTTAAATTTTTTGTAGAGATGGGGTCTTGCAAACTTGCCCTGGCTTGTCTTGAACTCCTAGACTTGAGTGACTCTCCCACCTCAGGCCCCTCAAAGTGCTGAGATTATAGGCGTGAGCCACCGTGCCCGGACAGCATTCACATTTATTAATGTAAACTTATACATAAAAGTTCTTATAATTTTACAAATGTCTGTATTTTTAGCTGTGCTTCCTTTTTAAATTACCAATATCAATATATTTTCTTTCTCTTTCAGACTTGCCAAGATTTATCTATGTTATTTATCTTTTAATGAACATTGCTGTTGGATTTCTACACTCATCCTTATTAATTTGGTCCTTTATTTTCTTTGAATTATTTTATCATTCTTTTTAAAAATCTTTAATTGTTTACTTATTTAAGCAAATAACTTAATTTTTATAAAATAAAGCATGCTTCCCTGAAAAATGTAAGAAATACATAAAAGCACAAAATAGTAAAAGGAATAAACCAACCAATGTCCCATTACCCAGAAAGAAAAGGTGTTAACATTAGTGGAGTACCATTCCACACATCTCTCTAAGTATATATAGAAATGAATGGATGAACACATAGAATTGGAGAGATACTGAGATTACAGAACATCTTTTTAATTTAAAATTTAAACATTTCTTAAATTTAATTTTTAAAAAATTTGTGCAAGATCAGAGCTCACTGCAGCCTTGAATTCCTGGGCTCAAGAGATCCTCCTGCTTCATCCTCCTGAGTAACTAGGACTACAGGTATGGACCTCCATGTCCAGCTAATTTTAAAAAATATATATATATTTTGAGACAGGGTCTTGCTCTGTTGCCCAGGCTGGTCCTGAATTCTTGGCCTCAAGAGATCCAATCCTCCCCTGAGGACTGGATCAAGGGGTGGTTTCTCCCATGCTACTCTCATGATAGTGACTGAGTTCTCATGAGATCTGATGATTTTATAAGCATCTGGCATTTCCCTTGCTTGTAACTTCTCTCTCCTGCCACCTTGTGAAGAAGGTGCCTTGCTTTCCCTTCACCTTCCACCATGATTTTAAGTTTCCTGCAGCCTTCCCAGCCATGTGGAACTAGGAGTAAATTAAGCCTCTTTCCTTTATATATTACCCAGTTTCAGGTATTTCCTTACAGCAATGTGAAAACTGACTAATACAATAAATTGGTACCAAGGTCATGGGGGACTGCTGTAAAGATACCTGAAAATGTGGAAGTGATTTTGGAACTTGGTAACAAGCAGAGGTTGGAACAGTTTGGAGGGCTCAGAAGAAGACAGGAAGATGTGGGAAAGTTTGGAACTTCCTAGAGACTTGTTAAATGGTTTTGACCAAAATGCTGATAGTGATATAGACAACTAAGTCCAGGCTGAGGTGGTCTCAGGTAGAGACAGGGCTTGGGAACTATAGCAAAGCTGACTCTTGAGCATCACGTCTGTCCTAGAGATCTGTGGAACTCTGAACTTGAGAAAGATGATTTAGGGCATCTGGCGGAAGAAATTTCTAAGCAGCAAAGTGTCCAAGAAGACGCAGAGCATAAAGGTTTGGAAAATTTGCAGCCTGAGATGTAAATAGGAAAGACAAACCCATTTTCTGGGGAGAAATTCAAGCCAGCTGCAGAAACTTGCACAAGTAACGGACAGCTGAATGTTAATCACCAAGACAGTGGGCAAAATGTCTCCAGGGTACATCAGAGACCTTCACGTCAGCCCCTCTCATCACAGGCCTGGAGGCCGAGGAGGGGAAAATGGTTTTGTGGGCTGGGTCCAAGGTCCCCCTGCTCTATGCTGTGTTGAGACATGGTGCCCTGCATCCCAGCTGCTTCAGCTCCAGCATGGCTAAAAGGGGCCAATGTACAGCCTGAGCCATTGCTTCAGAGGGTGCAAGCCCCAAGCCTTGGTGGCTTCCATATGGTGTTGAGCCTGTAGGTACACAGAAGTCAAGAACTGAGGTTTGGGAACCTCTGCTTAGATTTCAGAGGATGTACAGAAATACCTGGATGGCCAAGCAGAAGTTTGCTGCAGGGGCAGAATCCTCATGAAGAACCTCTGCTAGGGCAGTGTGGAAAGGAAATGTGGGGTTGGAGTCCCCACTCAGTTCCCACTGGGGCACTACTTAGTGGAGCTGTGAGAAGAGGGCCACCATCCTCCAGACCCCAGAATGGTAGATCCACTGACAGCTTGCACTGTGCACCTGAAGAGTTGCAGACACTCAATGCCAGCCCATGAAAGCAGCAGGGAGGGGGGCTGTACCCTGCAAAGCTACAGAGGCAGAGCTACCCAAGGCCATGGGAGCACACCACCTGCATCAGTGTGACCTGGATGTGAGACATGGAGTCAAAGGAGATCATTTTGGAACTTTGAGATTTAATAATTGCCCTATAGATTCAGACTTGCATGAGGCCTATAGCCCCTTTGTTTTGGCCAATTTCTCCCACTTGGAATGGGTATATTTACCCAATGCCTGCTCCCTCCATTGTAAATCTTGGAAAGAACTAACTTGTTTTTGACTTTACAGGCTCATAGGCAGATAGAAATTGCCTTGTCTCAGATGACACTTTGGACTTGGGCTTTTGAGTTAATGCTGGAATAAGTTAAGACTGGGGGACTGTTGGAAGGGTATGATTGTCTTTTGAAATGTGAGGACATGAAATTTGGGAGGGGCCAGGGATGGAATGATATGGTTTGGCTGTGTCCCAGCCCAAATCTCATCTTAAATTGTAGTAACCATAATCCCCATGTATCACACGAGGGACCTGGCGGGAAGTGATGGGATCATCGGGGCAGTTTCCCCCATGCTGTTCTCGTGATAGTGAGTGAGTTCTCATGAGGTCTGATGGTTTTATAAGTGGGTCTTCTCCTTTCACTTGGCACTTTTCCTTCCTGCTGCCTTGTGAAGAAGGTGCTTTGCTTCCCCTTCACCTTCTGCCATAATTAAGTTTCTTGAGGCCTTCCCAACCATGTGGAACCGTAAGTCAATAAATCTCTTTCCTTTATAAATTACTCAGCTGTGAGCCACTGCACCTGGCTAGAAAATAATTTTTTTAAAAGTAGGCTTATACTATGAATGCAGTTTTTAAAATGAGATTTAATTTTACATGAATTAAACAGAAGAAACAAATAAGTAACACTGAAGATATTAATTACTTTTGGATAAATATTTCACTAAAAAAGATTGTAAATCCTACAATATTTCTACAAGATAAAGTACAAAAAGTTAAAAAATGATTAAAAATTCAAATTTCTCTAATATTCTAAGAAATGCATTAAAAACTATAAATTTCTTCTGAGTACATTTTGACACTATCCCACAGGTTTTCATATGTAGGGCTCTTGGTATCATACATTTCTAAAATGTTTGTTATTTCCCATTTTTACTTTATTTTATTCCTAAAATTTAAACTTTTTTTTTTCTTTTAAATCTCCAGTTTTACCTTCTATGGTCTGTGAACATGGTGTGTATAATTTTGTTTCTTTTAATATTTGTTTACATTTTCTTGTGTTTTAACATTTGATCAATTTTTGTGAATGTTTCCTGTATATCTGAAATGAATGTTTATCTCTACATATCAATTACATTAAGTTCATTCACTGCTCATGTTACATAAATACATGTGTTTATTTTTTTCTACTTTGTTCTGTCAACTTCTGAAAGATGTGTGCTAAAATCTCCCACTATGATCTTGGTTTTTATTAAATTAAAAAATTATTAGCTTTCTCCTCTTTATATCAAAGCTATATTGCTAAGTGGATTAATATTTATAATACAATTTACCAAGACGATAATGAAATGTATCTTCGTTTCTTTTAATTGAATGAGTTTTTGCTTTGAATTCTATTGCTATGCCTACATTTTATTTGCCTGATTAATCTTCTTCCTAACCTTCTAGTCTATGTTTTATGTGCTTCTTGTAAACAGCAAACATTTTTTCAAACTGATTTGAGAGGCTACCCTTTAATAGGTGAATGCAACCATTCTACATTGCATTTCTATTTCTCATGTTTTCTTATAGCTTCTATATTTTCTTTTCCTGCTATATGCTACCTTTACTGAATTTTCTATGTTCCACTTTTCTTTCTCCCTAATGGTTTTGAACTTAAATATAGTTTCTTTTCATCTAGTAATTATGCTTATCATGAGTATTGCATGTCTAAAAGAATGTCAGTTTTATAATTTGGACAGGTATTGAACTCTTAAGTACAAAATTATTTTCCCAAAGAATTTTGAAAGATACTATCCCACTATTTTTTTGCATCCAGCATTGGTAATTACAGGATTATTTCTGGTTACTACTCTTTCTATCTATCCTCAGTGTCTCTCAACTCGCCTTTCTTTTCTTCCTAATTGTTTGTCCTTTCTTTTGAATTGTTAACTTCAAAAAGCTCTAAAGTTTTCTTTTTTGATGAATGCAGTGTCATCCTCCATGTCTCTGAGGATAGTAATTATATTTATTCTAAAGCCTTGTTTTGCTTCCTTTATTAGCTCATCCCTTGGGCATTAGTTCTTCCATTTATATAGTTTGGTACTCTTCTTCATGATATTAGTTTTCTTCAAATATTTTGTGATTCTGGGTTGTGACCCTATCTTTGTTTGGACTTTAGAAATACCCTGTTAGTCTGTGACTGCTGTATGTGATTACAGCAGCATGAGTCAGGGGAGAAAGATGTGCCACTAGGTAGTTAAAATGGATAGTGTTCTAGGGGTTTCCTATCCTTTCTGGATACTGACAACATTGGGAGTACTCCCTTGGCTTTTAAAGCACCCAGATTTCCTGTTTTTGCACGTCAGACACCAAGAAAAACTGTAAAGGTAGGGAGAGGTAGTTCTACATGTCTGTTTGTCCAGGAGGCTAGACATAAAGCATCCCCAAATAGCCATTCATACCTTTTGCAGTATTCCAATCCTACACATATTTTAGATTATAGTTCTTATCTGTATTCCAGTGCCATTTATCAAGGGCTCTCCATGGTTTTTGGCACGTTTTGCTGTTTCCTATCACAGTTGTATTTAATTGGTACTATATATTCTTTATAGAGGGAGAGGAGGATTATTTTTAGGAATGTGTAGTAGCAAAGGGAGGCTGCAGCATGTTCTCAATGTACCATCTTGTACTGAAGTTTCAAATAGATATGTTTTGGCAGAGATAAATGGACAATATTGTACATACTTTTAAGGGAAAATGTGCTTTTTTACTATACTTTCCCTTCTACTGAAGTATGATCTCATAATAGTAAGCAGGGGGTGTTTATCCAGTAGTTTCTAACTCTAGATGCACATTACTGTCCTGAGAAGCTGCTCAAACGTCAAAGTGTAACCCCAGAAATTGTATTTTAATTGAACAAGGGCGAGAAACACTGGTACAGCAGAAGAATAACTGCAGGTTAGGGAACAGACTAATTTGAGTTCAAACCACCACTTACTAAATTATGTGACTTTAGGCAAAACACTTTTTGAGCCTTAGTTTCTTCAGCTATAAACTGGGTTTATAAAATTGTGGTGAAGACTAGAGATAATATAAGAAGAGAGACTAGTATCATGCATGGCAAATAGCATATGCTTATTAAAGGTTAGCTCTCCTAATGCTATGTATAAGTAAGTAGATGAAAAACATGGCATAAAGGAAGATCAAGTGAAACAGGACATCCCTTCATACATCAAAATCTTACAATGACTAAAATTTAATTCCAAATGTTACAGAAGCTGACAATCACTACCAGATTTACAAACTAAGCAAGATTATGGGATTTACAGAGTATTTCCTTCACATATTACCATACCTCCTGGGCTCTTTTAACATTCTCCTTTCAATGCATCTTTCAAAGACCACTCTCTAGGATATCACACGATTGCTCAATTCTACATTTCCAAATTTCAGAGAGTAAAATCTGTCAATAATAATGGCAACCTAATTATATGTTGCTGTTTGTATTTTTTCAAATACTATGAAAAATAGATGAGCACTTTTAAGTTGCAGGAAGAAAGAATAACTAGAAAGCTGTGGATCCCAGGAATTAAAGAAACTTTAGTGTCTTCCAGGCAGGAAACAATCCAAACCTAATTACAACCAGCTGGAGACAGCTCCAATTTCAGGAATGCTTAGATACTAGCAAAACACAGTGATGCCCATTTGCTGACAAGTAAATGTTCATATCTTTGTCATCTGTGTCATTCAGAAACATTCATATGCCACTTGGCAAAACAACTTCTTAATAGGTAATATTCATTGAATTCTTATAAAAGTTTTAATTCATTTCCAAATACAACTATAATACTTCACTATTTCAACATTTGAGAAAAATTATTTTCTCTTGTTTCTTTACATATGTTTGGTTTGGCTGGGTGTGTTGGCTCACACCTGTAATCCCAGCTCTTTGGGAGCCCAAGGCGGGAGGATCATTTGAGCCCAGGAGTTCAAGACGAGCCTGGGCAACATAGGAAGTCCGTCTCTACAAAAAACAAAAAAAATGAGCCTGGTGTAGTGGCTTGTGTCTTTAGTCCCAGCTACTTGGGAGGCTGAGGTAGGAGGGTCTGCTTGAGCCCAGGAGGTTGAGGGTTCCCATGAGTCTGGGCAATAGAGTAAGACCCTGTCTCAAGAAAAAAGTTTGTGTTCATAAATTATTAATGATCATATACATTAAACAATACAGCCTCAGTTTTAAAAACTTTGTTGTAAAAGTAAATCCATGGGTGTAATCACAGTAAAACTGACAACACCACCTTTATTTAGACTTAAACTAAACCTTAAGAGGGCCCAACTCTGGCTGAATTCAATATATATTAACATGGTAAGTCTGACACTAATCCTCAAAAACAAATTCTGTGGCCACTAAGCACATGGAAGAGTGTTCAATGTCATTATTTTTCAGTGACATGCAAATTAAAATTTCAATTCTGAACAGTTTATTCCAGAAAAGGAAGATATACTTCCCGTTCATTTTATGAGATCTGCTTTATCATGATGCTAAAATCAGGCAAAATGTTTGGTATAATTTGGCAGAAAACAAAATTTAAAAAAGGCAAAACAGTACTAAAAAAATCAATAAAAACTATACACCAATATATCTCATAAACATAAACACAAACATCTCAACAAGATGTTCCCATTGTATGTAAAAAGCATAATGCATCACAACTAAGTGGGGTTCATCCTGGGAATATAAGGAAAGTTCAAAATTTTTAAAAAAATCTGTAAATGTAAACCACTATATTAACAACTCAAAAAATAAAATCCATATGATCATATCAATTGATATGGAAAATTTGACAAAATCCAACAGCCATTCATAATGAAAACTCTCCGCAAACTTGAAATAGAAGGGAACTTCAACATAAAGGGTACCTACAAAAAAACTACAGCTAACATCATATTTAATAGTGAGAGTGACTACTTCCTTCTGAAGAGAGTGCAAGACAAGAGTGCCTATACTATCATCATTCCTCTTCTACATATCCTGAAAGTTTTAGTGCAACAGACAAGAAAAAGAAGTAAAAGGCATATATTGGAAAGGAAAAAATAAAACTGTACCTATTTGTGTATGACACGATGATGTATGTGAAAAATCCCAAGGAATCTACAAAAAACTTCCTAGAATTAATAAGTATTTTAAGATTGTAGGATACATGGTCAACATAGGAAAGTCAATTATATTTCTATATACAAGCAATGTACTAATAGAAACCAAAATTTAAAACAATAACTTTCAGATCAGCTCCAAATAAAGAAAATTTTTAAAGAAATCCTTGGGTATAAATCTAAGAAAGCCAAGAATAGGAGGAGTATGTTGAGAACTATAAAATGCTAATAAAAGAAATCAAAGACCAAAATAAATGGAGAGATAGACTAGGTTCAACTGGAAGACCCAACATAGTAAAGATGTCAATTTTCTTCAAACTAATCTGTACATTTAATACAATTCCAATCAAACGCCCGCTTTTTTCATTGAATAATATATAACAAGTATTTTTCCACATCAATATTTTTCTATAATATCATTTTAAATAGCTCAATTTCTGGATTTATCTTAACATTAATTACCCAATCCTTTGAACTTGATGTTGAATTTTAGTATTTACAGTATGTTCCATATTTCTCTATTATAAACAGGGTTTAGTAAATATTCTCCTAATTCAATATTTGCGCACATCTTTATTTCCTTAAGGTAAATTGTTAGAAGTACAATTTTTGGATCAAACAGTACACACACACACGCACACATATATTTATGCATGTGTGTGTATATATATATTTAAAGTTTTGATAATACATATTGTTAAAATGCCCTCTAGAAAGGTCTTTCACCTTTTAAATTTTGACTTAAAACTTAACTCCTCTGAAAAGCCTTCTCCAATTAGCCTTTTCCCGCCAATCTCTATTTGGTCTCATTAAATTACGGTATTATTTATTGCACTATTTAAACAATTACTGCTTTAATAAGACATTAAGCCTCTAGGCTATCTGCTCAAAGTCCATGCCTTTGACGAAGTGTAACAGGAGAAAATACACAGGATGATAAACTGATGGGCTATGAAATTGCTAACAAAGGCGGCATGAAAGGATAAAGAATTGGAGTTAAGAGGGTATCACTTTTTTTTTCCACGAAAGGGGTCTATTCTAATTGTTTTTAGATTTTCCTATTTTCAGTTTGTGTCCATTAAAAGGCAGTAGTTGCAGGTATGGTTTGCATTTTCTGTATTATCTTTGGAATCAGTTACTAAAAAAAGTTCAAGCTATGGAAAATTTGTCAAATTCTCCATATCCTCAAAATCCATGTACGCTTTCTCTAGCTTTCTATCATGCCTCACTTATAACACATGAAATTCAAGTCAACTGATGTCTTCCAACAGAGAAGTACAACAATCATTCAGAAACACTGCCTATTGTGCCTTACTCTACTTATGAAATGAAATCACATATATTAAATAAGAAGAAACTACCAAACTATGCATATTCAGCATTTGACATCACTCACAATTAGCTTGTACCAATTAACTAGGCCCAACGTTGTGAATATGTTTCAATTAAGAAAAATTAATTACCTCTGTTAATTATGAAAGTCATAATGGGATTGTGCTCCTATCTTTTAGGAATTATTTGCTGAGAAATGCTTTCCCTAGTTTATTTCTATGCTTCCAGTATATGATTTTAAAACATGGCAGCCAGTGTATTGCTAGATTCTTGCAAATATTAAGCAAATATACTAAAGCAGGAGCATATTTTACATAACCATGTGTCAGACTAAATTTGAGCCAAGAATGAGAATGAATGCAACTCATATCTGATTTATATTTGACAAATACAGAGATATCATAAGCTCCTGTTTTGAATGCCTACATGTTGTTTCCATGGCAACTGCATAAACATTTTCCTCATAAAACACAGCCATCTTCATTCTTTACATCCCATTATTTATTTCTTTCCACTCTCAGGAAAAAGCTTAATTTATTCCCCAGGAAAAATCGATCAATGATTTTCTTAATCAGTACCATTTGAAGAGTAGGTGGCACAGTTATTTTTATGGAAAAACAATTTCCACCAACGCTCTTGCTATGTGATAGAAGGCCGAGGGAAAATAAAAGTAGTTCTTGCTTTAAGGAAAGTGTGAGTACAAGCCGCAATGAATAATCCTTCAGGGAGATGAGAATGTGTATCAGAAACCCACAGATGGGCCAGGTATGGTGGCTTACACCTGTAATCCCAGCACTTTGGGAGGCTGAGGTGGGCAGCTCATCTGGGGTCAGGAGTTCTAGACTAGCCTGACCAACATGGAGAAACTCATCTCTATTAAAAATACAAAATTAGCCGGGCGTGGTGGCGCATGCCTGTAATCCCAGCTACTTGGGAGGCTGAGGCAGGAGAATTGCTTGAACTTGGGAGGCGGGGGTTGCAGTGAGCTGAGATCACGCCACTGCACTCCAGCCTAGGCAACAAAAGCAAACCTCTTTCTCAAAACAAAACAAAACAAAACAAAGAAAAAGAAAAAGAAACCCACAGATGGTTGGCAAAAGTGATCACATTCAACTCTTACTTCTCTTTTCCACATGTGTAGAATATGATGACAACTCCTTTATGAAAAAAATTATCTTTCATTCCTACAGAGTTTGGTAGTCTTTAAAAAAAAAACCTTTGCTGTGTGATAGAGACTGTATGGAATGGCTAGCAACTACAGGCAAGAGAAAGATGAGCCCACTTCAAAGTAGATCAAATGACAGCAAAAGGAGGATAAAAAGAAACTTTGTCTATTCTTTGAGACTGAGGTAATTATCACAGATTTCTGTGGCAGCAGATGGCAAGATATCCCATATTGGAGTTTAGCTACCAAATTAACAATTTCTCAAAGTTCTCAAAGGAACAGTGGATCTATTGACATTTTTCAGTGCTCAGAATACTCCAGCCTTTAGTTCCCTTCTGCACTTGGAGCTCATTGGGCTAGCTGGGGAAGCCAATAGGGATGAGTATAGGTATTTACTGCCCTCTCCTCTGGGCTCTCCTGGTCCAACTATAATAGCATTTATCAGTGTTTTGTTATTACTTATATATGATTTCCTCAAGAGACTTTTTTTTTCTTTTTTTCTTTTTTTTTGAGACAGACTCTTGCTCTGTCACCCAGGCTGGACTGCAGTGGCACAATCTCGGCTCACTGCAGCCTCCACCTCCTGGGTTCAAGCAATTCTTGTGCCTCAGCTCCCAAGTAGCTGGGACTATAGGCATGCACCACCATACCCAGCTAATTTTTGTATTTTTAGTAGAGGCAGGGTTTCACCATGTTGGCCAGGCTGATCTCAAAACTCCTGACCTCAAGTGAGCCATCTGCCTTAGCCTCAGGTGTGAGCCATCATACCTGGCCTCAAAGGACCTTTATAACATCCTCCCAGTCTAACACAATGTTCTGTGAATTGTAAGGTGCTTAATAAGCAAGTGGAATAAAAGAAAATTTATTCATAATGTATACACATTTTCTACAATACATAATGCCCCTCAGTCAAAACACTGAACTGTCTTTCAATAATTCCCCCTACCACTTCGATGTTTCGATTCTCTTCACAGTCTTATTTCTTCCCCATTTGTACAAAGTGAATCTCTTAATAATCTACTCTTTTTCATTTATTTCCAAGGCCTATGTCAGGTATAGGCCAAGTATCTTTTGTATCTTTTTGTTTTTGGTCTTAAATGGATGTCTATTACCTGGGCATGGTGGCACATGCCTGCCATCCCAGTTACTTTGGAGGCTGAGGTGGGAGGATCACCTGAGCCCAGGAAGTCAAGGTTGCAGTGAACCATGATCATGCCACTGTACTCTAGCCTAGGCAATAGAGCAAGACTCTGTCTCAAACAATTAAAAAAAAAAAAAAAAGGATGTCTAACTGTTCTTGTACCATTTGTTGAAAAAACTCATCTTTTTGACTAGGCACAGTGGCTCATGCCTGTAATCCCAGTACTTCGGGAGGCCAAGGCGGGTGGATCGCCTGACGTCAGGAGTTCAAGACTAGCCTGGCCAATATGGTGAAACCCTGTCTCTACTAAAAATACAAAATAATTAGCCAGGCATGGTGGCACACACCTGTAGTTCCAGCTACTTGGGAGGCTGAGGCAGGAGAATCACTTGAACCTGGGAGGCAGAGGCTGCAGTGAGCCAAGATTTTACCACTGCACTCCAGCCTGGCTTGGGCAACAGAGTGAGACTTCGTCTCAAAAAAAAGGAAAAAAGAAAAAATTCATCTTTTTTCATTAGATTACCTCTGCATCTTTGTTAAAAATCAATTGAATGTGTGTGTGTCTACTTCTGGACTATCTATTCTGTTTTACAGATCTCTTTATCCTTTTAATGACAATATACTGCTCAAGTACTGCAGTTTGATTAGCAAGTCTTGAACCAGGTAGTGTGAGTCTTCCCACTTTGTTTCTATTCAGAATTGTTTTTGGCTTTCTAGTTCCTTTACCTTTCCAAAAAATTTTTAGAATCAGTCTGTTGACTCCTATAAAAAAACATCTGCTAGATTTTTTCTTTTTTTTTTTTTTGAGACAGAGTCTCACTCTGGAATGCAGTGGTACGATCTTGGCTCACTGCAACCTCCACCTCCCAGGTTCAAGTGATTATCCTGCTTCAGCCTCTTGAGTAGCTGGGACTACAGGCGCGTGCCACCATGCCCAGCTAATTTTTGTATTTTTAGTAGAGATGGGGTTTCATTATGTTGGCCAGGATGGTCTTGATCTCTTGACCTCGTGATCTGCCTGCCTTGGCCTCCCAAAGTGCTGGGATTACAGGCATGAGCCACTGCGCCTGGCCCCTGCTGGACTTTTGATAGGGATTTTATTCAATCTATAGAACAATTTGAGAGAGCTGACATCTTAATATTGACAAAGCATGGTGGCTTGTGCCTGTAATCCCAGCTACTCAGGAGACTGAGGTAGGAAGATCACTTGAGCCCAGGAGGTTGAGGCCGCAGTGAGCGGTCTGGACCTCCAGCCTGGGTAGCAGAGTAAGACTTTGTCACAAACCAAAAAACAACTCCAATATTGACTCTTCCAATAGTTGAGTACAATATCTCTTTATTGGGATTTTCTTTGATTATTTTATGAGTGCTTTGTAGATTATCAGCACAGACGTTGCACATTTAAAAAAATTTGTATCTATGTATTTGTGTTTCATGGTGCTATTGTAAATGCTATTGTAAATTTTATAATTTCAATGTCCAATTATTAATTAATAGTGTATAGAAGGACTGGGCATGGTGACTCATGCCTGTAATCCCAGCAATTTGGGAGGCCGAGGTGGGCGGATCACGAGGTCAGGAGTTCGAGACCAGCCTGGCCAACATAGTGAAACCTGTCTCTACTAAAAATAAAAAAAAATTAGCTAGGCATGGTGGTGGGCGCCTGCAATCCCAGCTATTCAAGAGGCTGAGGTTCAAGAATTGTTTGAACGTGGGAGGCAGAGGTTGCAGTGAGCCAAGATCACGCCAGTGAACTCCAGCCTGGGTGACAGTGCGAGACTCCGTCTCAAAAAATCATAGTGTATAGAAATATGATAGATTTTTATATAATGATTTTGAATCCTGTGACTTTACTAATTCACAACTTATCATTAGTTCCAGTAGACTTTTTGGTAGATTCTCCGGGATTCTGTGCATAGAAAATGATTTCATTTGCAAATACTGAGAGCTTACTTCTCCCTCTTCAATCTGCATTCCTTTGATTTCTTTCCTTTTTTTTTTTTTTATTTCTTTTATTGCTTTACTGAACTTGATATGACTACCTTGTCTTGTTCCCAATTTTAGGAAGAAAGCATTCACTTTTTCACCATTAAGTGTTACATCAGCTATATGATAGTTCTCTTTGCCCTTTACCAGGCTGAGGAAATTCCTTCAATTCCTAGTTTGCTGAGATTTTTTATTATGAATTAATGCAGTATCTAACCACTGAATAATCATATGGGTTTTTAAAATTTTTTCTTTCTTTTTTTTATGAGACAGTCTCACTCTGTCGCCCAGGCTGGAGTGCAGTGGGACAACCTCCACCTCCTGGGTTCAAGAGATTCTTGGGCCTCAGCATGCCCCAGAGTAGCTGGGATTACAGGTGTGTGCCACCGCACCTGGCTAAGATTTTTATTTGTTTTTTTCAGTAGAGACAGGATTTCACCACGTTGGCCAGGCTGGTCTCAAACTCCTAAACTGAAATGATCTGCCCGTCTTAGCCTCCCATTCTTTTAATGTCTTGATATGGTGAATTGCATTGATTCATTCTGAAGATTAAAACAACCTTGAATTTTTGGGGATAAAACTTACTTTCATAATGCATTATCATTTTTACATATTGTAGGTTTTGATTTGCCAATATTTTCTAGAAGATTTTTTGTCTATGCCTGTAGTTTTCTTTCTTGTAATCTATCTGACTTATTTTGATATCACAATACTACTGATTTAATAAAATGAGTTGGGAAGTGTTAAACCTTCTTTTATTTCCTGGCATAATTTGTGTAGAACTGATATTATTAAATATTTCCTTGGTAGTATTAATTTTTTTTTTTTTTTTGGTAGAGATGGGGTTCTTGCTATGCTGCCCAGGCTGGTCTCAAACTCTTGGCAAGTGATCCTCTCACCTTGGCTTCTCATAGTGCTGGGATTACACGTGTGAACCACCGCACCTGGCCAATCTATTATTTTCTCAAATGAGCTTTGGTAGTTAAGAGATGAGGTTATGGAGTCAGACAAGCTTAGCTGTACCTCTAAATAGTCATTTGATATTGGACAATTTACTTAACTTTGAGAATGATTTCCTCATATATAAAATGGAAATATTGATAACAAGACTTATTGTCAAACAGATTTGTAAGGTTTAAAGATAATCCATATTCCGCTGAATGAATGTTTGTGTCCTCCTCAAAATTCTTATGTTGAAACCTAATCCCCAATGTGTTGTCATTTTGAGATGGAGCCTTTGGCAGGTGATTATCTCATAAGGCCAGAGACCTCATGCATGGGATTAGTAAGAATCCTTATAAAAGAGACTCCAGAGAGCTCACTTGCCCCTTCTGCCATGTGAGGACACAGTGAAAAGACACCATTTATGAACCATAAAGTAGATGCACTTACCAGATACTAAATAAGCTGGTACTTTGGGACTCCCCAGCCTTCAGAACCATGAGAAATACATTTCTGTTGTTTTCAAGCCACCCAGTTTAGGCCCAATGGACTAAGCATATTAAAAACTAATCCCAAAGTTTCATATACAGTAAGCACTTAGTACACATTACTACTACTATATGTTATGTTATGTTATGTTATGTTATTTTTGAGATGGGATCTCACTCCGTCACCCAGGCTGGAGTGCAGTGGCATGATCTTGGCTCACTGCAACCTCTGCTTCCTGGGTTCAAGCGATTCTCCTGCCTCAGCCTCCCAAGTAGCTGGGATTACAGGCACGCGCCACCACATTCGGCTAATTTTTGTTTTGTTTGTTTGTTTGTTTTTTGTTTTTTAAAGACACAGTCTCACTCTGTTGCCCAGACTGGAGTGCAGTGGCGCAATCTCAGCTCACTGCAAGCTCCGCCTCCTGGGTTCATGCTATTCTCCTGCCTCAGCCTCCCGAGTAGCTGGGACTACAGTTATCTGCCACCATGCCTGACTAATTTTTTTGTATTTTTAGTAGAGATGGGGTTTCACTGTGTTAGCCAGGATGGCCTCGATCTCCTGACCTCGTGATCTGCCCTCCTTGGCCTCCCAAAGTGCTGGGATTACAGGCGTGAGCCACCGTGCCCCGTCCAAGATATTTTTAATCAAGGTTAATGTTAGTACAGGGAAGAATAATTAGAACATTCATTCTTTGGTATATACTTTCTCCTGCCTTATACTTATCAACAGGAAACAGGTTCTGCATTCCTTAGAATCATTAGAACTAGTACATGATGCTATTTGATTGACTTTTCACATCTCCTGCATTTCAAAGCAAGAAACTAGTTTTGGTCCATCATACCCATTCACTATCAAGACATAGTGACTCAAGCAAACAAATGATTATCTCTCAAAATCAAATTAACAGAAATCCAATGAGTAAGAGTTATAATTGTTCACTAGGATTTCATTTAAAAATTGGAAATATTTGAATCTTTACAAAACATGCATTGAAATAATTCTAGCCTAAGACTAAGAGGATCTAAGAATGATAAAGAATCTTAAGCCTTAATATAATTGCTTTCTACTCTACTTGAAATCAAATAGTATTTTCAATTTCACAAGAAGAAAAAATCTTATAATCCTTTAAAATTTCCCTCTCCTTTACTATTCTGGATTCTTGCGCATTTTATAACTCCCAATTCTTTCAAGATGATTTTCAAAAGGTAGAAAGAGAGGCAAAAGAGCAAATAAAGATTGTATTAAAATAAGATATCTAGAGACTAGATGTCAAGTAAGGAAAACAAAACATGAAATAAAGTTCAAAAAATAACACCAAAAAACCCTTTGTATATTGAATAGGAACTACTACCTATGTTACTTGATTATTTCTATGAAAGGAAAAAGTAATTGTTGAAGGATGAGAGGTAGGAGGCGGGACTTGACTCCAGAGGTGGGGCTCAGACACTGGACAAGATAGAGGACTAGCTAAAATGGTGATGTCAGGGGGAACAGCAGCCTTCAATCATGCCATGTGAATTTACTGTTGCCATGGCAACACCCAGACGTTACTGCCTCTTTCCATGGCAATGACCCAATGATTACTACCCTTTCCCTAGAAATTTCTGCATAAATCATCCCTTAATCTCCATGCAGTTAAAAGAAGGTATAAATATGACTGCAAAACTGTCCTGAGCTGCTACTGTCTGCCTACAAAGCACTCCTGCTCTGCAGGAGCAGTCAAAGAGCTGTGATACCATTGGAGCTGTAACACTGCCTGTTCAATAAAGCTGTTTTCTTCTACCTCTGGCTTGCCCTTTAATTTGCCTTCACGAAGCCAAGTTCCCTCATGGGTTAAGCTCTGCTTTGGGGCTCACCTGCCCTGCATCAGATGGACTTCTAAATATACTAGTATTTTCCATATTCTTTCTCAAATAATCTTACATTTCTAAATTAAGTTTATAACTAGGGGAAAAAAAAACTCTTGTGAGCAAACATTAAGGACCAAAGTCTGATTACGCTAAGTAAGTTATAAAATTTTAAGCTTTATCTATAGTTTGGCATGTAAGTTAAACATTTAAACTTAAAAAGAAATTCTTTCCAGTCATCTAAAATTCTTGGTGGAAATGTAACATGTTAGGAGAATTCTGCTTACCGTTTAAATCTGAAACACTTCATTCATTCTGGTGACAAAGGTGGTTTTAGCAGTTGGCATAACATTCCTTCCAAATTTCAAGGTGCTTTGGGTCTTTCCAAGATGAATGTCCTTTCTTCCTTGCCTCTCATTCCTTAGTTTCTGAAGATAGCAATGTTAACTGCAAGAGAAAAAAACAGAGCAAAACTGGAGAGTAATATAGTTTCAAATGTACTGGACATCTTTTCTTAGATATTCCTAATATCATCCTCACTCAACAGTTATAATTCATCTAATTCATTTAAGAAATATCTTCTTTACTTAGGTGGAGATACGCATAGAATCTCACACACTCAAGACCTCCCCATGGCATACCAAAGTATCAGAAACTTACAAGAACCCAAAGAGCACGGATGCACTTGAGATTTTCTAAGTCTTCATTTGATTGTTTTTGTAGAGACTTATTCTACTAGAAGTTTATGAATATTAATTGAATGACAAGTCATTAAACTCAAACATTATAAAAATATGATTCTAAGGGCCACAATGTCCAACTTTGGCATAACCTTTCTAAAATATTGAAAGCAGGGATCTCCAAATGTAAATACTTCACTAGCCACTTTGCAGTTTTAGTTTAGGTTCAAGTACGATTTTTAATTTGGTTTTTAAAAATATCACCCAAAATTAAATACATGTCTACTTATTTCTGATTCTTGGGCATCCATTTTATGCATGTTCAAAACTGACCCAACCCCTAATTTGTTTCACTATAACACCAAACACAAGGAAAATAACTGAGTTACTGTATACCATATGCAAGAGGATGTATATAGATTATATGCAAACACTACATTTCATATAAAGAACCTGAGCATCTGTGAATTTTGGTATGCATGGGAGGTGGTCCTGCAGCCAATCTCCTGAGGACACACCAAGGATGACTGTAATTCCATTTATTATATTCTTTTGCTAGTGTGATCATATATTATACCTCTACATATATTACAAAACCTCATAATGATACCATTCAACTTTTGTTTTAAAAAGTCAGTTTTTTTTTTTTAAAGAAAGTGACAGAGGAAAAAAAAAAAAAAAGAAAAGTCATTTGTATTTATCACTCTTGGTGGTATTCATTTCTTCCTGTAGAATTGAGTTTCCATCTGGTATCATTGCCTTTCAGCCTTAGAAACTCTTAGTAGTTCTTATACTGTATGTCTATTAACAATAAATATCTAAGTTTTTAAAATCTGAAATTCTCTTACTGTACCTTCATTTTTGAATGATATTTTCATTGGATATTGCATTTTGACTTAAAGTTTTTCTTTTCCTCTTCTTCCTTACAACTCTACTGATGTAATTCCATAATTTTTTGTCTTCGATTTTTCTGTCAGCTGTCAGTAATACTATTGCTATCCCGTATTTAATGCTTCTTTTGTTTTCTGGCTATTTTGAAGATTTTCTCTTTATCTTTGAACTTTATTTCTATTTTTTTTTTGAGATGGAGTTTTGTTCTTTTGCCCAGGCTCAGGTGGCACGATACTGGCTCACTGCAACATCCACCCTCTGGGTTGAAGCAATTCTCCTGCTTCAGCCTCCTGAGTAGCTGGGATTATAGGCGCCAGCCACCACGTCTGGCTAATTTTTGTGTTTTCAGTAGACATAGGGTTTCACCATGTTGGCCAGGCTGGTCTCAAACTCCTGATCTCAGGTGATCCACCTGCCTTGGCCTCCCAAAGTGCTAGAATTTCGGGTGTGAGCCACCACGCGTGGCCTAACTTTGGACGTTAGTAGTATGACTATTATATGTCTAGATTTGATTTTCTTTGTATTTATTCTACTTGGAGTTTATTGACCTTCATTCTGTGAGTTATGTTTTTGGCCAATATGGGAAATTTTTAGCACTTATTTCTTAAAAAAAAATGTTCTGTCCCATATTCTCTCTTCCTCTTGGGGATTCCAATATATACATAAGTTTGACTGCTTATTATTTCACAGGTCATTGAGGATATGTTCTTTTTTAAAAAAATTTTCTCTTTATTCTTATTTTTTATTTTCTAACCACGTAAGCAGCAATAAGTATTTATTATTTTGTTTGTTTGTTTGTTTAAGAGGCAGGGTCTCACTCTGTCATCCAGGTTGGAGTGCAGTGGCATGATCACAGCTCACTGCATCCTTGACCTTCTAGGCTCAAGCAATCCTTCTGCATCAGCGTCTTGAGTAGCTGAGACTACAGTCACACGCCACCACGCTCTGCTAATTTTTACATTTTTTGTAAAAACTGGGTCTCACTACATTGCCTACGCTAGTCCTGAACTCCTGGGCTCAAGCTATCCTCCTGCCTCAGCCTTTCAAAGCACTAGAATTACAGGTGTGAGCCACCACGCCTGCTGACATACTTTTATTTATGCATCTTTCTAGTCAACCACATATGAATTATAGACTTAGGAACTGCTGTGTGAAAGGCAGTGTTCTAAGTACTAGAGAGACAATAAAAACGCAAGATCTCTGCTCTCATAGAGTTTACCTTCTAGTACAGATAGATGGACAAATAATAAACTGATGTCAGAGATATTCAATGTTCTGAAAAAAATAAAATTGAGTGTTACAAAGAGAATGGGAAGGTGAAAATGCTGTTTTAGATAGTATATAAACTAAAACTCTCTGAGGAGATGATGCCAAGTTGAAATTGAATAAAATGAGCCAGACACACGTAAAGATTTAGGAGTAGAATTTTCCAGATATAAGGCACACATGTCATAAGACAGGTAGGAGTATATAATGCTCTTAGAAAAAATGTTTCTAAATTATCAAAACAATTAATTAACAATTTGTGAGAAGATATCTTAAATACCATACCATTACCATGCCCAAAATTTAACAATTGGCCTGATTTTAAACCTATTTACTAATTATTCCTGTGTAATAACAACAATGAAATAACCTTTTTAAGTTGTTAACTTATTTTACTAACAATGGAAATTGTGTTTGGGTTCTGACTTGCCATTTATTCAAAGCTTCTGCCAGTACCAATCTTTATATTTATTTCATATTTGAAAACAAAAGTTCTTCTCTCCCTACATTAGAAAAGAAAGAAGTTGCCTTTCTGTTTTATTTCTTGACAGTGTTACGATGTTTTGGGAAAACATCATGAAGACATGCAAACAAGAAAAGTATTCCCCAAATATGCAGCCACATGCTGCTATGTCACCAACCATTTATGATGCAATAGCAGCACTCACCTAAATTAAACCTAAGCAGTTTCTTCCAGAACTTTCATGGTACTGGATTTTGGCTACTGGTAAAGAACAACATCAACTATACACCTTAAGGAGGAAGGAAAGAAAATACACTTACGGTATAAACTATGAAATGCATAATAATTCTTCTAAAGTAGGACTTGAATTACCATTATGGATATAGCACCAAACAAAACAGTAGGGCATATATTTCAATCCTGCTTCAGATAGATATTAGAAAACAAATTCTGAGCATTCTAACAGGGGACTGACCAGTACGCTAAAGGATATCAGGTAGAATAAAGAAAATATGCTTTGAAATGCATTTTGTATTCTAACTGGCTAATAGGGTTATGTGAAAGACATTATAGAAACATAGGTAATGCAGAAAAGAGGCTATAGTCTCAAGACTGTGAACTAAGAGGAAAAAAATCCAGGATCTTGTAGGTGGGGGCAGCATTAAGTTAAATACAAGGTGAAGGGACTTTCTGTTCATGAGTAACCAGCCAACTTCATCCAAAAATGACTAAATTCAGGATAAAGAACTATGTACTAATTTGGGAACATTAATAAGATAAGCATAATAAAACAAAAATAGGGAGGAAGGAATTTAGCCTTGCATGATTGAAAAATATAAAACGTGCAGGCTTGGTAGTAAGATAAATTAGACACTAGCTTAAATTCCCCAATTGGTTGAAGAAACTCAGACACTATAAATTATTTCAAACCTTTGACACTATATAATCTTTCTTTTTTTTTTTTTTAAATTTTTTTTTTTATTATTATACTTTAAGTTCTAGGGTACTAGTGCATAACGTGCAGGTTTGTTACATATGTATACTTGTGCCATGTTGCTGTGCTGCACCCATCAACTCGTCAGCACCCAACTACTCGTCATTTACATCAGGTATAACTCCCAATGCAATCCCTCCCCCTTCCCTCCTCCCAATAATAGGCCCCGGTGTGTGATGTCCCCCTTCCCGAGTCCAAGTGATCTCATTGTTCAGTTCCCACCTATGAGTGAGAACATGCGGTGTTTGGTTTTCTGTTCTTGTGATAGTTTGCTGAGAATGATGGTTTCCAGCTGCATCCATGTCCCTACAAAGGACACAAACTCATCCTTTTTGATGGCTGCATAGTATTCCATGGTGTATATGTGCCACATTTTCTTAATCCAATCTGTCACTGATGGACATTTGGGTTGATTCCAAGTCTTTGCTATTGTGAATAGTGCCGCAATGAACATACGTGTGCGTGTGTCTTTATAGCAGCATGATTTATAATCCTTTGGGTATATACCCAGTAATGGGATGGCTGGGTCATATGGTATTTCTAGTTCTAGATCCTTGAGGAAATGCCATACTGTTTTCCATAATGGTTGAACTAGTTTACAATCCCACCAACAGTGTAAAAGTGTTCCTATTTCTCCACATCCTCTCCAGCACCTGTTGTTTCCTGACTTTTTAATGATCGCCATTCTAACTGGTGTGAGATGGTATCTCTTTGTGGTTTTGATTTGCATTTCTCTGATGGCCAGTGATGATGAGCATTTTTTCATGTGTCTGTTGGCTGTATGAATGTCTTCTTTTGAGAAATGTCTGTTCATATCCTTTGCCCACTTTTTGATGGGGTTGTGTGTTTTTTTCTTGTAAATTTGTTTGAGTTCTTTGTAGGTTCTGGATATTAGCCCTTTGTCAGATGAGTAGATTGCAAAAATTTTCTCCCATTCTGTAGGTTGCCTGTTCACTCTGATGGTAGTTTCTTTTGCTGTGCAGAAGCTTTTTAGTTTAATTAGATCCCCTTTGTCAATTATGGCTTTTGTTGCCGTTGCTTTTGGTGTTTTAGACATGAAGTCTTTGCCCATGCCTATGTCCTGAATGGTACTACCTAAGTTTTCCTCTAGGGTTTTTATGGTATTAGGTCTAACATTTAAGTCTCTAATCCATCTTGAATTAATTTTCGTACAAGGAGTAAGGAGAGGATCCAGTTTCAGCTTTCTACTTATGGCTAGCCAATTTTCCCAGCACCATTTATTAAATAGGGAATCCTTTCCCCATTTCTTGTTTCTCTCAGGTTTGTCAAAGATCAGATGGCTGTAGATGTGTGGTATTATTTCTGAGGACTCTGTTCTGTTCCATTGGTCTATATCTCTGTTTTGGTACCAGTACCATGCTGTTTTGGTTACTGTAGCCTTGTAGTATAGTTTGAAGTCAGGTAGTGTGATGCCTCCAGCTTTGTTCTTTTGACTTAGGATTGTCTTGGAGATGCAGGGTCTTTTTTGGTTCCATATGAACTCTAAAGCAGTTCTTTCCAATTCTGTGAAGAAACTCATTGGTAGCTTGATGGGGATGGCATTGAATCTATAAATAACCTTGGGCAGTATGGCCATTTTCACGATATTGATTCTTCCTATCCATGAGCATGGTATGTTCTTCCATTTGTTTGTGTCCTCTTTTATTTCACTGAGCAGTGGTTTGTAGTTCTCCTTGAAGAGGTCCTTTACATCCCTTGTAAGTTGGATTCCTAGGTATTTGATTCTCTTTGAAGCAATTGTGAATGGAAGTTCATTCATGATTTGGCTCTGTGTTTGTCTGTTATTGGTGTATAAGAATGCTTGTGATTTTTGCACATTAATTTTGTATCCTCAGACTTTGCTGAAGTTGCTTATCAGCTTAAGGAGATTTTGGGCTGAGACAATGGGGTTTTCTAAATATACAATCATGTCATCTGCAAACAGGGACAATTTGACTTCTTCTTTTCCTAACTGAATACCCTTGATTTCTTTCTCTTGCCTGATTGCCCTAGCCAGAACTTCCAACACTATGTTGAATAGGAGTGGTGAGAGAGGGCATCCCTGTCTTGTGCCAGTTTTCAAAGGGAATTTTTCCAGTTTTTGCCCATTCAGTATGATATTGGCTGTGGGTTTGTCATAAATAGCTCTTATTATTTTGAGGTACGTTCCATCAATACCGAATTTATTGAGCGTTTTTAGCATGAAGGGCTGTTGAATTTTGTCAAAAGCCTTTTCTGCATCTATTGAGATAATCATGTGGTTCTTGTCTTTGGTTCTGTTTATATGCTGGATTATGTTTATTGATTTGCGAATGTTGAACCAGCCTTGCATCCCAGGGATGAAGCCCACTTGATCATGGTGGATAAGCTTTTTGATGTG